>NC_073353.2:31377500-31988125 GCF_027580225.2 Misgurnus anguillicaudatus
CACTATCCAACCATTTAGTGCTGAGATCAACTCATTTGCATTTATAAGGACACCCAAAAACTGCACATTTTTGCTCACACCTACAAAGTGGCAATTTAACATGCTATAATAAATTATCTATGTGGTATTTTGAGCTACACTCTAAAAACAATTCGTAAAAAAACGGACAAAGTACTGTGTAAATATGAAGGAATTTTCCGTATTTATGTTTTACAGGCATTTATCTGTTTTTTTTTTAAATAACATGTTGCATTATGGGTGCAACAACTCCTGCTGCAATCTTTCACTTTTGCCTCTCTATCACCATCTCTGTTTGAAACCTAAAATTACAACTTGCTTGCAGAGTTCTTTTCTAACATGGATGATGTTTAACTTCTAAACAAATGCTGTCAGAACAAGATACAAGTGTTAAACTATTCCAGCATCGTCACATGTGATTTAGTAGACAAATCTTCTTTCTGACGTGACGTGTAAGTCAAATGGATATTTACCACAACATTTATCACATTAAATCTACAGTTTGTGTTTGTTTTAGATTCATTTGAAGTCACCACTATGGTGATTAGTGTTCCCTTTAGTTAGGCTTTTGTCCCTTGCCCTTCACAGAACTGACTTTGCTCTCTTAGGGCTCAGTCACACCAAAAGCGTTTATGGCAGTTGCAGGCGCCTTTTTTGAATGATATTCTATGGGCAGGGCGCGTTTGCGCGCTGTTTATGCGCGCCGAGCGCCTTGCGGTTTTCTGCCGCCTGCCGCGCACGCGTTTTTGAAGGAGCGCTGAGAGCGGAGGAGCGCCTGACGTCATTCGCGTCTTCCATTGTCCAATCGAATGAGGGGAGAGGCGGGCCTTACGTTGTGGCGAGGGAAGTTTACAGTTGCTTTGAAGAACCGGACTCCACTCGCTCACTCTCTCCTGCGTGTTTGTGCTCCTCTTATCCTCAAACAAGGTCAGAGCAAGCGCCCTCTTTTTAAAGTTTCTGCTAATATGACAGTTAACAGCAAAAGAGCGCTCACGCTTCAATATTTGATTGACAAGACAGCTGACTCGGTGGTTGCTTAGCAATATGAAAAGCCGCGCTGCACTGCTCTTTTTTAAAAAAGGCAGTGCGTCGCGCCTTGCGTTTGCAAGCGTTTAAAGCGCTTTTGGTGTGACTGAGCCCTTAGCATTGCAACAGTGTCTTTGCTTGTAGCAATTACAACTTGTTTGTTGCTTGAGGAAGGAGAATTGTCTATGTTGTTGTAAAAGCTTAGTTGTTTTTATGTTATGCTGCCTAACATTTAAATATGAAATGATAAAATAAGAATTTAATGAACTGAAATGTATAAGAGTGACACTCTATGCTGATCTAAAACACACTGTATTGAATAAGATGGCTGAAAAAGTGTCAGCTGTGGTTTTTGCTTCAGAGATATCAACACTTTGGATACAAATCTCAACAATGGTGAGAGTAAATGTTAAGAAAGTTTTCTGTCCTGGTACCCAGCATGCATTGTGGCATGAAGCTTTGTTGTTGATTGTCACCATTGTTGCGTTTCATAGGCAGATTGAAGTGTCACTAATGTCACGGTCTTGTCAGACATCTGTGCTAGATGTTGGTCTGAGTGCATCTGACAGGACCGTGGCAGTATCATGTTCTGTGTGGGCGCATGTGGAATCACATGGTGTGTGTGGCTTCCACATGTTCCCGGTGTCTTGTTGCTGTCGTGATCTTGCCAGACCTTAGTATAAGTTCAGGTCTATGTTAGAGGGCAAGATCCCGACAGCATTGTGTCTACATGGGAACACGTGTGTTTCACATTATGTCTGTGTAACACGTGTTCCCAGTGTTTTGTGGCTGTCATAGTCTTGCCTGACCCTGGTTATTATCCAGGTGGTATGTTGGAGGGCAAGACTATGGCAGCATGGTGTTTATGTGGAAATACGTGTTGTTTCACATCATGTATGTGTAACACGTGTTCCCAGTGTCTTGTCACTTTCACCCTACTCCCTTATGTACTCGTGTCTTACGTGATTAATTATGTTCACCTGTTCCCCATTGATGTGGTGTCTTTATAATGCCCTCTCATTCTCCGTCTTGTGCGCGTACGTTGTTGTGAATACAGTGTTCATGTTCTCTGTGACCTGTTTCAGTTATTCCCGTGTTTCTGTTTGTGTTTCATCACAGTGTTTTTTGTTATTCCTTGTTTTACCCCCTCGTGGGTGTTTTTGTTATATTTAATAAATTCAAAGTTATATTTTTATACATCCTTCGCGTTTGGGTTCGTCCTTTGTTTTCCACTTCCCGGTATAGAACCGGTCGTGACATAACGTACGCGCCAATACAGAACCCAGCGAGGATGTTTGCCGGTAGCCGCCTGGCGATACGGGGAAGGAGTTCCCGTCCCGCATACGAGTCGGGTTACGAGTTCTATGACCCACTCGTATGCGGACCCGAAGTGAATGCCAGGCGGCGACCAACCGGACCTGTTGGATCTCGCCTGACTCCATCCAGCCCGAGGGGCATTAGGACCGGGGCGATCAGGCTGGAGATGTCATCTTCCGTCTCCCCGACGCCGGAGATCATTTCTGTGTCCGGTTCCCATCCTGCACTCCCTGCCTCTGGACGGAGGAAGAAGAGGAGGAAGAGGGCTTTGGAACCGGTGCAGCCGGAGACTCGTCACCCGCCGGTGCAGCCGGAGACTCGTCACCCGCCGGTGCAGCCGGAGACTCGTCACCCGCCGGTGCAGCCGGGGACACGTCACCCGCCGGTGCAGCCGGGGACACGTCACCCGCCGGTGCAGCCGGAGACTCGTCACCCGCCGGTGCAGCCGGAGACTCGTCACCCGCCGGTGCAGCCGGAGACTCGTCACCCGCCGGTGCAGCCGGGGACACGTCACCCGCCGGTGCAGCCGGAGACTCGTCACCCGCCGGTGCAGCCGGAGACACGTCACCCGCCGGTGCAGCCGGAGACTCGTCACCCGCCGGTGCAGCCGGAGACTCGTCACCCGCCGGTGCAGCCGGAGACTCGTCACCCGCCGGTGCAGCCGGAGACACGTCACCCGCCGGTGCAGCCGGAGACACGTCACCCGCCGGTGCAGCCGGAGACACGTCACCCGCCGGTGCAGCCGGAGACACGTCACCCGCCGGTGCAGCCGAGGACACGTCAGCCACCGGTGCAGCCGCCTGCGCAGCCGCAGGCGCAACCCGGGATACGTCACCCTTCAACTTTTCCTTTGAACTTTGGGACTCAGTTTTTGCATTCTGGACATTTTGTTTCCCCTTTTAGTGCCCCACCACCCCTTCATGATGTGTTATTTTTGCTAAACCATCCCAACCCATTTGTTACCTATGTTTGTCTCCCATTGATGTTTGTTGTTGTGATTTCTTGGGTGTTGTCTGTTGTGCAGTCTCTCGTTCCTCGTGTTTAATGTCTTTGTTTGTTTGTTGTTTGTGACGTCTTGTATCCGTCTTTGAAGAAGGGGGTACTGTCACGGTCTTGTCAGACATCTGTGCTAGATGTTGATCTGAGTGCATCTGACAGGACCGTGGCAGTATCATGTTCTGTGTGGGCGCATGTGGAATCACATGGTGTGTGTGGCTTCCGCATGTTCCCGGTGTCTTGTTGCTGTCGTGATCTTGCCAGACCTTAGTATAAGTTTAGGTCTATGTTAGAGGGCAAGATCCCGACAGCATTGTGTCTACATGGGAACACGTGTGTTTCACATTATGTCTGTGTAACACGTGTTCCCAGTGTTTTGTGGCTGTCATAGTCTTGCCTGACCCTGGTTATTATCCAGGTGGTATGTTGGAGGGCAAGACTATGGCAGCATGGTGTTTATGTGGGAATACGTGTTGTTTCACATCATGTATGTGTAACACGTGTTCCCAGTGTCTTGTCACTTTCACCCTACTCCCTTATGTACTCGTGTCTTACGTGATTAATTATGTTCACCTGTTCCCCATTGATGTGGTGTCTTTATAATGCCCTCTCGTTCTCCGTCTTGTGCGCGTACGTTGTTGTGAATTCAGTGTTCATGTTCTCTGTGACCTGTTTCAGTTATTCCCGTGTTTCTGTTTGTGTTTCATCACAGTGGTTTTTGTTATTACATGTTTTAACCCCACGGGGGTGCTTTTTTTATATTTAATAAATTAAAAATTATATTTTTATAAATACTTAGCGTTTGGGTTAGTACTTTGTTTTACAAATCCCGGTATAGAACCGGTCGTGACAACTAAAGGTTAGGGAAAATGTTCTGTAAATCTACGGACAGTGTTCTATAAATCTACAGAATGTTCAGTTTTTGAATAAACGGAAATGTCTGTAAACATAACGGAAAAGGTACCGGTAATTTTCTGCCAGGACATTATCCGTTTTTTTACGGATTATTTTTTTAGAGTGTAGAACTTCAAATACATACTCTGGGGACACAAACGTTTTATTTTACATCTTAAATAAGGTCTTGTGAAATGACCCAACTTCCAACGATCCAATCAATTCTCGATGAACAAATTCAAGTCCCGCCCCACCCTTTCTTCTCATTTCAGAAGCTGCTTTACTCGGATATACGTCACCATGGGGAAAATAAGACCTGTGCCACTTCTGTTTTATTGTGACTTTAGGATTTTCTGAACTGAATACGCTTTCAATTAGGCCTAGAACAAAACCACTGTCTAGATTAATGCTTAGCAATACCCACACCACCCAGGCTCGTGGAAATTATGTGCCTAGTACAATATTGCCTGGAACAGCAACACCTTACATTATAGATGTAGTCTGCTTAAAATGACCTGTGATGTAGCCTGGAGGCACAGTGTTGATGTCCTCTGGCTGCGTTATAATATGCAACCTTTCAGTTATCTGGCCTGAAGAAATGCTAGTGTACACAATTGAGTGTGCTGTGTTTTGCAGGTGAGCATTGACCTCTCTGAGCACAGATTCGTGTCAGTTGGTGCGTGGGTTTGCGAGGACGTATTTTTCTGTCTGTCGTCTCTTTCCCGTCTCGCACGTCTACTGTCCCATGCTGGTTTTAATAGTTTCTTGCAATCTTTGTGTCATCAGTGCTGCGGGGGAGTCAAAAATCTGCTCCTTGTTTACATACTGACGTCTTGCTTTCTACATCATCAGAACAATGCATATTGAACTTTCAATCTAGTGTATTGTTTTTTGCATTTATGGAAATCGAAAGGTTTTACAAAAGTTTTGAACATTTGAATTGTTTTACTGTACATTCTTGAAATATTTTGGAAAAATATAATAGTTTTGATACAGCTTTTGATCTTTGTCCAAATGTAAAAATAAGCTTTAAGGCGATACTCCAGCTAACTATTAAAATTACCTCATGATTTACTCACCCTAAAGCAATCCGAGATACATATGTCCATCAGACGAACACATTTGGAGTTATTTTAGTAAATGTCCTTGCTCTTCTCAACTTTATAATGGTAGAAAACAGGGATCAGGGAACCACTACTGACTTGGAAGCACAAAAAGTTCATCCATCCTTTGCAGAAGTAATCCACACAGCTCCAATGGGTTAATAAAGGTCTTTTGCAGATAATCGATGCGATTTTGTAAGAAAATGTTTATTTTAAACTACATAAACTAAAACTAGTTTCCAGTAATGAAGCCAACCAACTCTCAACACTCTCGTGAAGTCCAAGACGGTGTCGTTACCATAAGTTAGTTATTACAGTTTATAAAGTTTAAAATATGATTTTTTTTTTTTTACAAAATCCCATCGATTACATGCAGAAGACCTTTATTAACCCATTGGAGCTGTGTGAAGGATGAGTGCACTTTTTTAGGGTTTAAAGACAGAAGTTGTCTCCTGATCCCTGTTTTCCACCATTATAAGCTTGGACTAGTAAGAACATGAGCTTGTCTAAAAGATGATGGACATGTATCTTGAATTGGTGTAGGGTAAGTAAATCATGGGTTAATTTTGATATTTGGCTGGAATATCCCTTTAAAGAGCAACTATTGTCCGATTCACGGTTTTACTTTTTCTTTGGTGTGTAAGTGTGTGTAAGTACATGTTAACGATATGCAAAAGATACAAACCACTAAACAACTACACAGGTTATCATTTCCAACGTAAATCTCTTTTCTTGGACTACAACAAACACATGGATTGTAGGCAACAGTTTACTTCCTGGGCCTGTTTAAGCATCTTTAGCAACTGAACTCTTTGTAGAGGGTTTTTCTGTGTTTGCTAGAAATTTAACTCACTTTATGATCAAATGTCCATGGTTTGCTATTTATCATTAAAAAACAAAAACATTTCCTCTAATGATGTTGCATGTATTTAACAAACACTTAAAAACGAGCTCAAAAAACTATTTAATCAAGCAGTAAAAGTAAATTAGTTAACCGTCTTGTACTTTCTGGGTCAGTGCATTTGTGTCATGTTACATTCCTCAATGTTCTTTCACCCTTAGCCCCTCAGTGCCAAGGCATTTGCAGTTAAAAGCCGAAAGGGGTGGCTTTTCAGATCGGCGGGTTGGCCGGGCTCCCAGCATCTCTGAGGGAGAGGCCCGAGCGTTCAGGATCAGGCCTTGGGTCAAGCAGGTTCGCAGCCATCGGCAGAAATGTCCTGTCACCTTCTATGATTGAGAACCAGTGGTCATAAAGACCTTTGCTTCATGATAATGGCTTTCTCGCTCATGTCAGATTGATGCACTTGCTGCCGAATACCCCGCGGTCAACAACTATTTGTTTTGCACTTGCTGCGGTCAGGTTAGTTATTCTGTCCTTACTAATGTAGGTCTCTGGCGGCTGAAGCAAAGGCAATTTTTCCTGCTTGTTTCTTTGTGTAGCATTTTTTACAACAGCACAATTTTTCCTTTTATGAATGTAGAGTTTAGGAGAAACATCTGGAAAGCATGCTTACTAATATGCTTACTGCATACTAATTTCCTGTTTGTATTTTAATAAAGAGACTGAGAAATAATTATATACGGTCACTATACCATTGCAAAAACAACAAATCTAATGGTGGCATTGCACAATACTTTATTGTGATAACTGGTTGCCTGTACATTATCCCACTTATTACACGGCTATTTACCTCATAAGTAAGGTAAGCAACATTAAATATTGATTTAAAATATTTTATCACTGCGAAAAATTACCTTCTTACTTAGTATTTTTGTCTTGTTTTCAGTAAAAATATCTAAAAATTCTTCAATTAAGATTTTTTGATTTTTTATTAGAAAAAAAACTTTGGAATATAAGTTTAGTTTTTCGACGAAAAATGTAAAATGTAAGTGAATTTGTGCTTAAAACAAGCAAACAAAACTGCCAATTTGAATAAGAAAAATTTTCTTGAAATACCATAAGTTTACTTTTTTTTATAAACACATGGCAAAAAATGATTTTCAAGAAAAAATATTTTTTTTCTCTTGTTTTTAGACCAAAAATATCAAACTTAAAAAAAATCTGCCAATGGGGTAAGCACATTTTTCTTGAATTTTTCTTGAATTTAGTGTTTAAGAAAAATTTTCAAGATTTTTTTTGCTTACCCCATTGACAGATTTTTTTGGCTTGTTTTATGCACAGTCACTTAAATTTGATATTTTTGGTCTAAAAACTAGACTTATTTTCTTGGGTCGTTTTGAAGAAAAAGCATCTTAATTTAAGAATTTTTTGATATTTTTACTGAAAACAAGACAAAAATACTAAGAATTATTTTTCTTGAAAATCGTTTTTTGCAGTGCACTTACTGTAATTCAAGAATTTTTTTTTAAAATAAAAATTATTTTTTTGCTTGTTTTAAGCACAAATTCGCTTACATTTTTTTTTTAAACTAGACTTATTTAGGTAATTTTGCTCATCAAGAAAATACATCTTAATTTAAGAATTTTTCGATATTTTTACTAAAAACAATACAAAAATACTAAGTAAAAAAGTATTTTTTTGCATTGTAGTTGCAAAAAAAAATTTCTTAGTATTTTTGTCATGTTTTCAGTAAAAATATCTAAAAATTCTTAAATTAAGATGCCTTTTCTTGATGAGCAAAACGACCCAAGAAAATAATTCTAGTTTTTAGACTAACAATATAAAATTTAAGTGATTTTGTGCATAAAAGAATCAAAAAATCTGCCAAAGGGGTAAGCAATTTTTTCTTGAATTTTTCTTGAATTTAGTGTTTAAGAAAAATGTTCAAGATGTTTTTTGCTTACCCCATTGGCAGATTTTTCTGCTTGTTTTATGCACATAATCACTTAAATTTGATATTTTTGGTCTAAAAACTAGACTTATTTTCTTAGATATTTTTACTGAAAACAAGACAAAAATACAAATATTTTTTTCTTGAAAATCAGTTTTTGCAGTTTATTTGCTTTGTACATTTTTAACAAATGCAGACCTTCCGCAAGGAAAACCATTTACTTTTGATTTCAAGATAAGACGTTCAAATGTCACAAACACATTATTTGGTTTAATTATTTGTAAATATAATTTTATATGTGTTATTAAAAGACATATAATTTTTGTGTAATATTAAACTGTACCTGTCAAAAGGATTGGCAGCATCCGGGTTACCGTCTGTTATTAATATATCTTTTTTTTTGGGGCCATTTTTGCCTTTATTTGATACACTATAGTATATTTAAGGAGACTACAGGAAAGTACAAGGTGGAGAGAGGGGTATGGGATCAGCAAAGGACCAAACTTGGGTAGCGAACTTGAGTAGCCAGAAGTGTGTCTACACCATATGTCGGAGCACTGTCTGCTACACCATTGGCTCCGATAGCACATTGTCCTGATAAATAAACAAAAAAATAAACTGTTATTAGTTTTGAGCAAATGTCACGACTGGCCAATCAGAATTAAACATTCCAACGAGCTGTGTAATAATAATATGTAACATTTCTAATGTGAAGTAAATGAACAAATACAAGAAATAAAGTGTAAAAACAGTATTATTATTGCAGTGATGATCTGAGCTTGAGGTGTAAGTGTAAATTTTGTTTTGTTTCTTCTCAACAGGAGTGTGATCTGGATTTTAAGGATCATGGTTTAATGCTTATGGGCTGTATGTGGTCTCTATCACATTGGTAAGCTCCAGTCTAGATTCCCCAGCAGTGCATTTTCCTTACATTTATTTTAACCTAAGCGTCCTCAGATCCTCAATTCGCACCCATTTCTGTATCATCTTCATTAGTTTTAATGAGCAATTAGTGCAGGAGTGGGTCAGGGCAGCGTTGTGCTCTGTTCCTCCACAGACAGCAGTTTGACTGGTGTGCTGTGTCAAGCGTCAGTGCTCTCAGACAGATGGCCATGCGCTTATTGGTGGTGAACCGTAACCCGGAGACGGTCAGCACGGACTTTGATGAGCGTGACCGTCTGTACATCGAGGATTTAACCCTAGAGCGCATCCTGGACATCACACAGCAGGAGGTGAGAGGTCAAAGTTCAGTCCATACACCTGGTGCTTTTGAATAACTGAAGGGTTTTATTCACTTTTTATGTTTGACAAGGACATCCTTATAAAATGCCTGTAAAATTTTGCTGTGCAAATGTATTCTTTGTACTATAAAGGTTTAAAATGCCTGATATATGTGTGCATGTTTTCCCCTCACGTGGCACAGATCGGATATGACCCACGAACATGTAAGCAGGAAAAGAATGCAAAGATTCCCATATTCTCCAACTGGTTTCAGGCCTCATTCATTCGTAGAAATAAATCTGATATGAATGGGAAATGTCCCACACCTTAGTTAACTTCAAATTCAAGGACCTTTCAAGGACTTTTCAGGTATAATAACCTCAAATTCACGGACTAAATGTAGGGACACATTTCAAGTGAGAGCAAGGTAACATTGTGTAACCTTTTAAGATACATTGTTACAGTTCCCTTTCGAGGGAACTCGCGCTGCGTCACTGCGGTGACACTTTGGGGACGGCTCCAGGGGTAAGTGCATCTGAATGTGTATGTCAAATTCAACCAATGGTGAGGCTTAATGACAAAGACAGGGTGACGCGGGAGCCAGGAAGTATATCGCTATCTGAAATATTGCCAAAGAAGGCGTTACAGAGACGCAGAAATTATGGCAAGGGACACGCAGCGTCTCGTTCCCTTCTCAGGGAACAACAGTTACATACCCGAGACGTTTTCATGTGTCAAACACAACTATGCAAAAAAGCATTTTGGTATGAATCAACATTCGCATACAGAAGATTTAAGCATTTAAAGCAAAAAGTTTAGCACGTGTGCTTAAAAAGTCTAGAATTCTTATGATATTATCATACACTACACGGAATAATATGGATTTTTTTCCAGAAAACTTCTTGCATAAAATAGATTCAAGCACTGTCAATGACCTGTATCTATTTATGTATATTTTCAAAAACTTCCCAGGGCCTTGGATTTTCCCCCCAGATTCACAAACTTTCAAGGACCCGTGGTAACCCTGAGATATTCCCATGTCAAGATGTGTCGTGCGTTGATGCTATGTCAAGATGTTGGCAAATGAAGTCAACTCGGGTGCAGAAAATCAAGCGCTATAATCTCGTGTAATCATTTTGTAGGTGTCCTTTGCATATCGCCACATTTTACTTTCTCTGTGGTTTAAGCTGTTTCGAGTCAGTATGTCTATCTTGAATGTTTTGCCAAGTGTTTAGTGTAAATCCTGATATTGGATACGAGTCGCTTTTAAAATTTGATGTCAGTGGGTCGTAAAAAAACATATAAAAACAAACCATATAACGACATTTATTAAAAAACAAACTATACGGTTGTATGTGGTGTTTGCCTTGCAAATTAATTCTTGAATATCTTGACAAGTATTATTTACTTAATAACTTATTTACTTATTAATATACTTATTTAAGAACCAACAATAGTCTTACTTACCGGCATTCTGCCATTTTAGGGTCGACACAAGCTTACAATGTTGTTTACATTTATGCAACTTACTGATGTCTTTAAATAAGCTCAAAATTTCTCAATTTTTTTTTTCCCAGAAGACATACATTAACCCCTCAGAGTATGGATAGTGGATGGATGCTTCAAAAACTTTGTCACTATGTATTGTATTACAAATGTAGAAAGAGCTGTTTTTCAATAATTCCAACTGTGTTTGGCTGAAGAAAGAAATGCACACAGCAAACACTCAAGAATACATGAAGGTGAGTAAATTATGAGCTAATTTTGTCATGGTCTTGCCAGACCTTTGTGCTAGATTCAGGTCTGAGTTCATATGGCAAGACCATGACAGTACTATGCTCTGTGTGGGGACACATGGAGTCATATTGTGTGTGTGGCTTCCACGTGTTCCCATTTTCTTGTCGCTGTCATGGTCTTGCCAGACCTTTGTGTTAGATTCAGGTCTGATTTCATAGGGCAAGATCATGGCAGTACTGTGTTTTGTGTGGGGACATGTGGAGTATCATTGTATGCTTTGGCCACATGTTCCCGGTGTCTTGTCACTTTTACCCCACTCCCTTATGTGCTCTCGTCCTGATTATGTAATGATTTGCACCTGTTCCTCATTTGAGTTGCTGTCTTTATAATGCCCTCTCGTTCTCTGTCTTGTGCTCGTTCGTTGTCCAGATTCAGTGTGTTTAGTTCCCGTCATCCGAGGTGCCTGAATCTTATGCTCAGAGTCTTGTGTTTCAGTGTTCAGTGTTGTTTCTTCGTTTGGTTATATACTTTGTCAGTTATTACTTGTTTTACCCCCTCGTGGGTTTTTGTGTTGTTTGGTTTAAATAAACCTTCAGTTTATTTTACATTCGTCTGCGTTTGGGTTCTCTCTGTTTAAACCTACCGTGACAAATTTTCATTTTTGTTTAAACTATTCCTTTAAGATTTCTATGAAATCCCCCCATGAAATCAAAACTGGCAATTTTTTTTTTAACTCTTTCCCCGCTATTGACGAGTATTTCCGGCTTTCCGCAATACCGCTATTATCCACCAGGTTCGGCAACTTATAAAACCTGGAGGGCAAACAGCTGTATGTCCGTGTAAGTTTTGAGGATCGCTCTGAATCTGATCTCTATGAAAAGTCCTTCACAAAAATGGAATTAGCACAGCTTTTTTCTCAAAATTTGGTGTTTTTGTGCTGGCTGGCAACTAAAAAAAACGCTGGCAGGTAAGAGTTAATGGAATATTGCAGTGTTTATTATAAACAGTTTGTCTATGTGGGTGATTTATAAAAAAAATCATGTGCCCACATAAGGTCCCGTTCTTTCGGTGTTTTCACGTGTAAAAAACGTGTTATTTTTCACACAATTTACTTATCTATATATCGCTGTTTTCACTGTCCTCAAAACGAGCTGATGTCTTCCTTTTTCAATGAAGTCCCTCCCTCCAGAAATACATAACGAGTTCTGATTGTGTTGTTTGTTTAGTGTGTCGTGATTCGATAGCAGCTTAGCTTGCCTTTAGCTTAGCTGGCAACTGACGTATTCCTATGGGCGCAGTTTAGTCAAAAACTGTCCTAGTGACGTCATTAATGCAGGAAGTAGTCCAAACCGGCCGGTCTCTGTAGGCTTTGAAAGCCGAATTCAATTAAAGAAAATATGTCAACTTTGAGCATTATCATTGATTTAACAGGTATTATTTATGCTAGCAACAGGGTTTAAAAAATGGGATCAGAAAGAATGTGACCTTTAACATAAACTTCTGCCCTCTTGTGGTGATCATTTTCTGATGATGCCAGCTAGACATCAGCTAAAGCATCTGTTATTCCCGCCATTACAACTATCAGACTTCCATATCTGAATTAAAATGCCTACTTTTCTATATCCAAATTCAAATCAATTCAAAGTAAAAAAAAAAAAAACTACAAGCCATGCCCATTAAATTGCTTGTGTGATTTCCGTTTCACTAGAAATACATTATAATATGGAAGTAAAGTCAATCGTGACTTCATTTTCATATTTCTTATTGGCCATGAAATTGTATTATTTTTGAGAAAGAGACTCAACAAGGTCAGTTTTGACTCACATTTGATTATTTGCTAGTTTTAATTTTGGCCCTGGAACAACTGATTTACAAAAATAGGTATTTGAAAATCAGGCAAAAGGTTTCATTACATACTGCACATACTATCACATTACAGCCTCAGATCTCTTGGCTGCTTTGTGTTATAAAGTTATTGCTTCAAATCAATTTCTTAATGGAGAAAATAAATAAGATTTTTACCTCTGGAGCTGTTGGCTGCTGTTGCACTCAGGTCTGGACCTACATGCCATTATCTCAACAGGTTTTACCAGGATCTACCACTAAGCTTTGGAGAAACCTGATGTGACCACGTTTCTGTCTTTATAGAAGTTTTCACTTAAAATGCAAAACCTGACCTCTCTAACAGTCATTGACTTTTCCATTCAGACTCATTATAAGCTAGTTAAAGTGGCGATTAAAGCACAAGTTGATCAAGTGTTTGTTGTTTTGGGGGTTAGATCTTGCTCCGAAGGTTGGCGGTTGATTAACATAACGTTATCGTGCTCAGATAAACCTTAAGGGAACACCAGAGCTCTCGGATGAACGGTGAAGTGGGAATACATGCGGTTGCCATAGGAATGCGGTGAATGGGATCAGAAGGTACATAACTGCTCTCAGAGCATAAAAAAAATGCAGGATCGTGTCCCGGGTTCGGCTCTTGGGAGCGGAGCTAATCTGAGAAACGATGAGAGATGCCACAAAGACTGTAAACTATGTAGTACTGAATTAGTTAAACAGTTTTTCACAATTTCTGGCCTAAAACGGTGGCTCATTATCATTGATGGGGTTTGGGTTAGATTTGAGGTTTGGGTTAGGATGTAGGGGAGACCGGGGCTGGTTGTCTCACGGGTTGGTTGTCACACTGCTTATTCCAGACATACTACATGGCACTGTGGTACAATTTTGATATCAATTTGTTAGCCTTTAATAGCTTACTAATTTGCATTTGTAATTTTGCTGAGCAGACACAAAACATTGAGGTTAGGAGACAATTTTTTATTTTTATGGGTCAGAGTAAATGTTCATGTTGGTGTTGTTTTTGTGTTGAGATCTTGTAGGATATTAATCATTCAAAAACAAAACACTCATTAAAAAGCTAAAAGTAGTAGCTTTATTTTGAATCATCTTTTAGCGATCAAGTTAAAGCCGTGTGGCAGCTAGCTTATCATGTTTGTCAAGAAGTCAGTTGGGGATGGTTGTCACATAGCTTGCGGGGTTGGTTGTCACATAAGAATATTGGACATGTAGACCTTTTAAGACTGTTTGTGTGTTTGTTTGTTTTTGTTTGCTGTTAAAATAAAATAAATAAAGCATTAAATAAAGAGGTTTTAACACTAAAAATTATTTCATTTTATTTCTTTACACAGTAGACAATAGGCTTTATGCCCAGCTGCACAACTTCCTGAACTTCAGCCAGCTCCTTGTTTCCTGTCTGCCATTATTGGACAAACTGATTAATCCAGGTGTGCCTGACCTCAGTAGTCACAACAACAATAATCAGACACATCTGGATTAATCAGTTTGTCCAATAATGGCAGACAGGAAACAAGGAGCTGGCTGAAGTTCATAGTGCAGCTGGGCATAAAGCCTATTCAAGTAACTGATCACCCACTTTAATCCCATTGTTTAAACATAATGGGCATTAATAACAACTATCATAGGGGTGGATTCATATTAAAACTTATTTGCAGTTTCTAGCTTAAAAAACTAAAAAATTACACATTATCTTTTCAGATCCCAATTTATCACTGAAATCCTATTGAAACTCTATAGGGACAACCAACCCCATACTCTGTGACAACCAACCCCGTGATGGGGTTGGTTGTCACATTGTGTCAGAGTGTCTTTGATGGTTAATTACTTCCTGTTACAATACATTCGAAAAGTAAAACGTATACACATTTAAAGCCAAGACTCCAAAGTTTCATTTCATGTAGGAATTACTGCTGAAAGATTTTTTGAAGATTAGCAATTCATGCATGAGTAAAAATTGTGACAACCAACCCCGGTCTCCCCTACTTTTATATATTGGTTTCTACATGTTTTTTTTTTCAGCTTTTAAAACTATTCTCGCCTAGAGTTGGGGTTTGGGTTAGGATGTTTAAAAATTAGGGCTGTCAAAAGATTAATCACGATTAATCACATACAAAATAAAAGTTTGTGTTTGCATAATATATGTGTGTGTGTACTGTGTGTATGTATATATAAACACACATACATGTATGAATTTAAGAAAAATGTTATTTTGGTATATTTTTTATTTATATTTATAATATAAAATATATCAAAATATTTATAAATATACATGTAAATGTTTCTTAATGTGTGTATTTATATATATAAAATAATTACACACAGTGCACACACATAAATTATGCAAAAAAAAAAAAATTTGTTTGCGATTAATCACAATTAATCTTTTGACCGCCCTAAAAATGTAACAGAAAGTGATTCTAATCCCAACCCCAAGCGACAATGGTAAGAAAATAGTTAAAAAACTATGAGAAAACAATACATAAAATGCCACGAAAAAGAAAGTCGTGCCACGGACATGAAAAATTATTTATAGAAATTCGGCCGAGTTACACGAAAGGCATAAAAGAAAGCTGAATTTCGTGCCATGTACACAAATAAATATATATAATAATATTTATTGTGACTACACAACTTTCCGTGAGATCAGTCTGGAAATAACCCAGCTTATTTTTAGTGTACAGATCTTTTAAGCAACAGAACAGAAATCATCAGCAAATTAAATACATTTTTTTTTGTCAAGACTAGTAGTCAAAAATCTGTCTGTCTAAGACGTTTTTTCTTCGCCTGAAGGGCTTCATTGGTTGGGTAGATCCCCAACAACCTGGGGTCTCATTTATAAAGCGTGCATACCAAGCGTGCCGCACAAGCCCTGAAAAGTGAAGCCAAAACGTCTCGATCGCCCCCCCAGTGACTGGTCCCAGTATAGGTCATAATGGGACTTGAGACCAACTAAAAAAATTAATTACACTTCAATTATCTTTTTTCCGAAGCTGGTTTCTGTCATTTACTGTAGTTTTTGTCATGCTGATGTAAATTCAAATGTTTGTTTTTAAACTGGCGGCTTCACTTTTCACCAATGGAAGAGAGCGAACGGGCGTCGTACATCTTTTTTTACAGTCTATGGTGTATACGCACAAAATGGGTCTTGAAACGTGCGTACGACAGTTCAAACGCAAAGTTTGTGATCTATCAAAAAACAAACTTAGCGGGAGAATGGGGTCGAAGGGTGGGATCTAAGGATGATTCATGTACACACTACACAGACTTGCAGGTAATCTATGATTTATAAAGGGTACAAGTTGCTTTGTTTAATAAGTCTTAATATTTTTTGGCGAATACCATTTTTGGCTTTTGTGCATACATAGACTCTTTTATAAATGATACCCCTGCTCATTAAAATCAATAAGTTATTGTAAACCATTGTGATAAGTGCATACTGCAATATAAACATTTGATATTTTGATAATTTCTATATATCTTGCGGCCCTATCCTTATTTCAAACATATTTCAAAAAAAAAATACAAGAGTTTGTTAAATTAAGGTCAGCTAAAAAATAGTATGCAATAACAGCAAACACCTTTTTACGAATTCATTTTCTCATTCGATTAATTATTCAATACACCATTCATCTCAGGCTCCCGAGAAATCATCCGCTTGCTCAGTCGTGAATGTTTTCTTAATAAAGTTACATTTCCAGCCTTTTACTTTTACAACCGCCGCAAATGCTCAAGAGGTGTTGGAGTGCTTTTAAACAGGAACATTAGAAGTGCTGAAACATGTTGTCTGGAAGTATGCTCGCTCTTCCGTTAGCTACATGCAGCCTTCTTGCCGCAGGCCATGGAAGCGAAGAGCAGAAGTGGGAGTGATGAGAGGGCATTCTGTCCCACAAAACTGCCCACTCACCCTCCGCTGGATCCCCTCGGCTCACTGAGGGTACATTCAGCATTTTAATGGTCTCCCTCTTGTTGAAAGGAGGCATTAGAGATAAGCAAAAACATTTGCGATGTTAAGAAAAGGTGAGTGGAGAGGATACATTTGCCTTTTTGTGCCACACCATGATAAATATTTGAGTTGTTGCTGTAGGAGAGAACAGTGGCGTGTTTACCATTTTGGGGGCCCTAAGCAAAGTCCAAGAACCGGGCCCCCCATGCCCCAGCATTGCCCAAGGTTTTTCATTTGAATTGCACAACAATAATATTCAGTATATAGAATTAAGTGACATATATATAAAGCGGATTTATTTTGTTTTACACTGCTTAAAATAACACTAAATTGTTACAGTTTGGTATGACAAAAATTCTTGGTTTAAATAAATGTTTCACGCCCCTCTCAGATATATTTTTTGCTCGCAAATGTCTTACAGGATGTATTTCAAACAATGTAATTAATACTGCAACTTCAATGTCTGACATCTTACTAAAAAAACTAAATGAGGAAAAAGACGAAGCTTTAGATTATGATTCAGACTGATCTAACAAGCTGAACTAACAAATACCAGCAAACAACATTGTAAGTTGGTTATTGCTTGAATTTATGGATGGGAATCACATAATTCTCATGTTCATATTGTAAAACCAAACTTACTGTGAGATACAACAAGCATATAGACTAGACAAACATTAAAGATGAGATTTGATGACAATAATGAGATACAGAATATGATTTATCTATTTTCGACATGATTAAAACCCCTGCGTGGTGTCTTTATCATGTTTATACCTGTACGAGCGTGGAACAAAAAATGCGTGTCACCAATCACAGGTGTGAAGCCCAAAGTCTTTAAAGTAAACTTGACCATAGAGTGAATGTTGTGCAGTTACGAGCAGTGGCGGCGTTTCACGAAAACTTAGGGTATGGCAAAAATTATTCGTACAAGAAAGGCCATTCAAATAACGAATCTATGAAACCACATTATATCCATATGTGTACATACTCCACCAACCTGTACAAAATCATACTATAATTGCACGGATGTACACTACTGACAACAATACGGAAGCAATACAATTGAAAAACAAAAATAGAAATCATGGTTGTTTAACATGCTTTTCAAATGTTGTCATTCTTAACTAAGTGCAACTCCAGCAACAGATAAACTAAAACAAGATAATATCAAAACATACTGTAACATCCCTTCACAAATCTTGTCATGACAGCCGCCAATAAACACTAAACACAATAAAGACTAATGATGTGATGGAGCACACGTAGTTAACCCAGCCAGCTAACCAACTAAGACTAAAACACCAAATTAAACTCTTAGTAAAACAGGGCTAAATGCAAAAACAAGTCTTACCTTTTGTCGTCGTGCAGTTTTTATTCCACAAGTCGCCATATTCAAAAACGCGCACAAATAATTAATACACTAGACTGCGCGCTACAATTTCCCAGTGTAAGAGAACATGTTTATTTATCCACAGAGAACAAATCATATTACTTCTGGAATAATGTATGCAGCATAGCGCGAGTGTGGGGGAGAACCGTGAGTCTGTTTGAATGTTAAAACAAAAAAAGGAGTTTACTAGCAGCGAAAATAAAGATTATAACAGCAGCGTTCATCATGAGACCTCCTGCAAGGACTTCAAGCTGCGCTGCAAGCAAGAACGACAGGCTGATGACATCAAAGTACCGCGAGGGTGAGGCGAGAAATCATCGGAAGAGTTTGCTTTCAAACAGCTCTCGCGGCACGTTGATGTCATCCGCATGTCGGTTCCTGTATTATAGCATGAAGTCGAGCACACGTGTAAATTATCCATATTAGTGATGTACCAATGTTCAGATATGTTCTACTGAAAATATTTAAAATAATCTTTAATGGGCATCATTATAGCCTGTTGATTTCTGGTGTTTTGTCTGAATGCTAGGGTATGGTAACTGCCATACCCTGCCATACGCAAACGCCGCCCCTGGTTACGAGAGCAGAGAGAGTCGAGGGAGCGCTCATTCCAGCACTTGTGTGGCTGCATTTGTGAGCGCTGAGCAGAGGTGCGTTTTCCCGTAGAGTTTCGCTCATGAAGTAGCCTATATGTGCCCTCACAAGGATGCGCGCATATATTATTCTGCGTACAGACTCGCACATATCGTGCATGCTTCATCCGTACCTTAGATTTAGGTCTGAATAAACGTAACATACTTTCGCACACCTTGTGGCCAGTAGGGGGCCCCCCAAGCCCGTGGGGCCCCATGCAATTGCGTGGTTTGCGTGGTGGGTAAACACGCCACTGGGAGAGAAAAGGATTTTGGTTAATCTGTCAGTTCTTCACAAATTAAAGCATTCATAAAGTTAAAATATACCTGCTTACGTGTACGGAAACCATAAGAACAACACATGCCTGCATTGTTCTTATGTTGAGGTCTTGTTTTTTTATTTTTAGCCTGACACAGGGTCTTAAATACATGCAGTTCTGATGCCGAAAGGCATTTGTTTGATGTGTGGGAATATTCACAAACATATTTTTGTTTATATTCACTGCCTCAATATGTATCTTAATTGTATTTATTTGTGGATTTAATTTAAATCATTTGTAACAAAAGCTTTAATATAAACTGTTGTACTGTACATTTTGGTCTCTAGCAAGACCGAATCCTTTAGCCAATATGTTTGGCATACAATAATTCTGCTTTCAAAGAACAGTTTATTCAGAGGAGATTTGTTCGATCTATATTATAGTTTTTCTCTTTGTGAAGTAGCCAGTTCACAAAGCATTAATAGTAATGTGAATAGATGAGGTAGCCTGTAATTGCTTGGCCCTCTGCCCAGAGCCTTTGAGTCAAATAGGGAAAAGATCACAGAAAAGCTTGATCTTATCTAACATACTGCTTCACAACTGGGACACAGAACAGATGATATTACATAGATGATTGTAGCTGGATGTCTGACAAGAAGAGTCAGTTTCTGTTGCCGGTAATGTAGAATCATCCTGCACCTGTCCTATATAGTGAGTACCGGTGCATACAAAGGTGAATTCAGGACATAAGCACACCACTCTAAAACAAAGATGCTAAATGACATTAAAAATGGTTCACTGGCTCGTCATCATAGGAAACCCCCTTTAGGTGCTTTATAGTAGGGTTGCACAATCATGACAAAAATCGTAATTGTCGATTATTAGGGGTCAAGCCCAGAATGGGCGAAAACCCCTATTGTATCCGTTAGTTTTCTTTTTCTTTTTCTTAACTATTATTCTTCTTCCTGTTCCATTGCGGTCTATGGCAGCCCATAGAACCGTACGTAGGAAAGTTATGAAATTTGGCACACTGACAGAGGACAAATAATATCCACAGCAATTTTGGAGTCTCTATCTCAAACCCGCTAGCGCCACCAACAGTCCAAAGTTGCACTTACGTTTTTGATTATAACTTCTGACTCGTAAGTCCCAAAAACGAAATTCTTGTTTCCTCTGATTCCTTGGCTCCAGGCGAGGAACTTTTGCGCACTCGTCCTAGAGATTTTTCCCGATTGCCACGAAAATTGGTATGCAGCATCTAGAGACACTCAAGGCAAAAATTTATTAAAATAATTTCGATAAACCAATCCGTTGTCGTATAGCGCGTCAACGAAATTTACGTAGAGCGCAAAAACACAGATTTTAGGATGTATCTTTACCAAACTTAGGCCTGTTGACATGACACTTGGTACTTGAGATGCCAGTCTGGAACTGAGGGTGCATGCACAGTTTCGTTGCAGCGCCACCTAGTGGCCAGACGAATGTTTTATAGGCCTATAACTTTGGCTGTGATCAGCGTATTTTCATGGGACTTGTTTCGTTGGAGTTTTGAATAGTTGCCGAGTCCAACGATACCAAACATGCCAGGATTCGCCTTACGGTTAACCCTTTGCGGCAAAATTGCGCTTAAAAAACACACGCGAATATCTCCGCGAGCGTAATTCTGATCGACTTGAAAACACCATACGAAGAACATTACATTACCTTCTGAACAAAAAGTTATATTGGCGTTATATAAAAATTTTCATCAGAAATGGCCGAAAAATGCAAAAAACGAAAAATTACCTTTAAATTTTGCATTTTTTACACATAAATAGTTATAACTTCGCAACGAAAAGAGATTTTTCACCAGATTTGATACTCTGATGTACGACCACAGTCTGAGGCTACACAAAAAAAAATTATGCTTGCACCACTAGTTGGCCTTATAATTGAACAAAACCTGTGAAATCAAGCAACCGTATGGTCATACAACTGTTTCTTCACTAAACTAAAGTGTATAGTTATAAGACTAGCTAGATGTAACACAGTTATGACCTGAGGTTGCATGCACAATTTTGTCATTGCGCCACCTAGTGGTTTTGAGACAGAAATATGGTATTTTTGCCTAAAACTACTCCAACAGTACATCTAAAATCTTGAGTCATCATGGATTATTCCTTTCATGTCTTGGTGCATGCCAATTAACTCCCTAGCAACCAATTAGGATACCTTATCAATCGTTTTTACAAGAGCTATATCTCTGCATCAGAACATTGTAGAGACATGGGGGTGGCCTCTTTTTACTCATTAACACCACTGTAACATTTTGTGAGCTGCAAGCACCACTCACATTTCCTTTAGTGTTCTAGTTGTCAATGCTCCTCGAGATGAGAGGGAGAGATTTCACTGAATGAGAACACAGCCTTTTTCCTGATAACTGTTATAATATTTTGTCTAAAATCAAGAGAATGTCCTATGTTCTTCAAACCGCTCATCTGAACTCAACTTTACTTTCTTCTGTGCCCTTTTTGGCTTGACCCCAGTAATTGCTGCTTGCAGCTATATTTTACATTGATATTGTAATTGCGGTTATTATTGATGATTAATAGATGTAACATTGAAGTTTTATAATTTTCTGTGAAGCAGCTGCATGGTTACATCTAAAAACGAAATAATATAATGTAAATAACATGTTGCTGGTAAAAAAATCCAAAACAACTGGCTAAAGGACACGTTAACTTATCAATTTTAAAATATCTGATTTAACACTGTATTTGGTGCCCAAACATACTGCCGAAAGGCAAAGAAATAAGCAAAAATTGACAGCTGTAATTGAGGGTTTTGGCGATTGATTCAGGGTTCCCACAGGTCATTGAAATTTTTAAAAGTTTGTGAAAATTCAAGGCCCTGGGTAATTTTTAGAAACTATACATACATAGATACAGGTCATTGAAAGTGCTTGAATCTGTTTCATGCAAGAAGTTTTCTGGAAAAAATCCATATTATTTCCTGTATAGTGTAGGATAATATCATACAACCCCAAATCAGAAAAAGTTGGGACACTGTAGAAATTGTGAATAAAAAAGGAATGGAATAATTTACAAATCTCATAAACTTATATTTTATTCACAGTAGAATATAGATAACATATCAAATGTTGAAAGTAAGATATTTTGAAATGTCATGCCAAATATTGGCTCATTTTGGATTTCATGAGAGCTACACATTCCAAAAAAAGTAGAGACAGGTAGCAATAAGAGGCCAGAAAATTTAAATGTACATATAAGGAACAGTTGAAGGACCAATTTTCAACGTATTAGGTCAATTGGCAACATGATTGGGTATAAAAAGAGCCTCTCAGAGTGGCAGTGTCTCTCAGAGGTCAAGATGGGCAGAGAATCACCAATTCCCCCAATGATGCGGCGAAAAATAGTTTGCTGAGTTTCTCAGAAAAAAATTGCAAAGAGTTTAAAGTTATCATCATCTACAGTGCATAATTTCATTCAAAGGTTTAGAGAATCTGGAACAATCTCTGTGCGTAAGGGTCAAGGCTAGAAAACCACACTGGATGCCGTGATCTTCAGGCTCTTAGACGGCACTGCATCACATATAGGAATGCTACTGTAATGGAAATCACAACATGGGCTCAGGAATACTTCCAAAAAACATTGTCAGTCAACACAATCCACCGTGTCATTCGCTGTTGCCAGCTAAAACTCTATAGATCAAACAAGAAGCCATATCTAAACATGATCCAGAAGCGCAGGCGTTTTCCTTGGGCAAGGCTCATTTAAAATGGACTCTGGCAAAGTGGAAAACTGTTCTGTGGTCCAACAAATCAAAATTTTTAAGTTCTTTTTGGAAAACTGGGACGCCATTTCATCTGGAATAAAGAGGACAATGACAACCCAAGTTGTTATTAGCGCTCAGTTCAGAAGCCTGAATCTCAGATGGTTTGGGGTTGCATGAGTATGTGTGGCATGGGCAGCTTACACATCTGGAAAGGCACCATCAATACTAAAAGGTTTATCCAAGATCTAGATACATATGATCCCATTTAGACATCGTCTCTTTCAGGGAAGACCTTGCATTTTCCAACATGACAATGCCAGACCACATACTGCATCAATTACAACATCATGGCTGCGTAGAAGAAGGATCCAGGTACTGAAATGGCCAGCCTGAAGTCCAGATCTTTCACCCATAAAAAACATTTGGCGCATCATAAAGAGGAAGATGCGACAAAGAAGACCTAAGACAGTTGAGCAACAAGAAGCCTGTTTTATACAAGAATGGGACAACATTCCTATTCCTAAACATTGGTCCTCCTCCAGCTGTTCCTTATATGTACATTTAACTTTTCTGGCCTCTTATTGCTACCTGTCCCAACTTTTTTTGGAATGTGTAGCTCTCATGAAATCCAAAATGAGCCAATATTTGACATGATATTTCAAAATGTATCACTTTCAACATTTGATATGTTATCTATATTGTATTGTGAATAAAATATAATTTTATGAGATTTGTAAATTATTCCATTCCTTTTTTACTCACAATTTCTACAGTGTCCCAACTTTTTCTGATTTTGGGTTGTAAAAATTCTAGACTTTAAGCACACTAAACTGTTCACTTTAAATGCTTATATCTTCTGTATGCGAATGTTGATTCATACCAAAATGCTTTTTTGCATAGTTGTGTTTGACACATGAAAACGTCTCGGGTTACGCATGTAACTGTTGTTCCCTGAGAAGGGAACTCGCGCTGTGTCTCCCTTGCCATACTTCCTGCGTCCCTGTAATGCCGTCTTTGGCAATATTTCAGATAGCGATATACTTCCTGGCTCCCGCGTCACCTTGTCTTTGTCGTTAAACCTCAAAAAAAAATTAAATATACACATTCAGACGCACTCACCCTTAGAGGCGTCCCCAAAGTGTCACCGCAGTTATGCAGCGCGAGTTTCCTTGACAGGGAACTGTAACAATCTATCTTAAAAGGTAACACGATGTAACCTTGCTCTCACTTGAAATGTGTCCCCACATTTAGCCCTTGAATTTTAGGGTATTGGACCTGGAAAGTCCTTGAAAGGTCCTTGAATTTAAAGTTAACTAAGGTGTGGGAACCCTCAGTGTAGGATAATATCATAAAAAAATTTAAGCACACGTGCTAAACTGTTCGCTTTAAATGCTTATATCTTCTGTATGCGAATGTCAAATGAAAACGTCTCGGGTTACGTATGGAACAACAGTTAGATATGTAACCTGAAATGTTTTCATTTGTCAAACACAACTATGCAAAAAGCATTTTGGTATGAATCAACATTCGCGTACAGAAGATATAAGCATTTAAAGTGAACAGTTTGGCATTTGTGCTTAAAATCTTAGAAGGGAACGAGGCGCTGCGTCATTGCCATACATCAGGGTTCCCCAAATCTTACCCTGGAGGGCCGGAGCACTGCAGAGTTTAGCTCCAACCCTGATCAAACACACCTGAAAACATACCTAGGAAACCAAAACAAATATTTTAATAAATTAAGGTAAGCACACAGTTGACGGTGCCCATTAAATTCCATCATATTTTTTTATTCCTACTATGGAAGTCAATGGTCACTATCTGCTGTGTGTTTACCACCATTTATTAAAATATTTTCTTTTGTGTTCATGTTCAGAAAAAAGAAATTCATACAGGTTTAGAACAACATGACGATGAGTAAACGATGACAGAATTTTCATTTCAAGGTGAACTATCCCTTTAATTTGCAACACAATTTATTGTGAAAGTGATTAAGTTCATTATTATTTCGAGAAGTAAGGGGGCACAGTGACTGAAGTGGCCGGGCCATGCTCGTAGGGCCTGCTCCTGGCACTGAGGGTGAATATTTTCATGCTTGGTTGAATTGTTTCTTTAACTTTACAGATTTCCTACATTCATTTATTAGATTGCTATATCAACGAATAAAAGTGGATACATAGACAACCATTGATTGTCAAGTGCAGAGAAATTCCACTCCAGTCTTTTCAATTATGGCATGTAGAAACATTGGGTAAGATGCAATTCACCAGCACACTAAGAGGCTTCAAATGGCAAGACTTGAAGATCTAATTTGCACATAATCAGACAGCAGACGTCTGTTTTGAGCACTCTGATGGTGGAAAAATTAGGACCCTTTTAAACCAGCACCCCAGTCAACATCTATAGGAGGGCACGTAGAAGTAGCTGGATATATTTTGCACACATCTCAGTCATAAAAGCACTTTCTTCACATGATGTACTTTTCTGTTTGCTCTTATTTGATGTTGATGTAGGCAGGGTATCACAGCAGTCAAAATGCAGACACATCACCAAATGTGATATTATGCAGTGAAGCTTAAAGGGATAGTTCACCTAAAAATGAAAATTTGCTGTTTATTTACCCATCTGAATTGTTGGTGACATTTTTTCTTCAGTAGAACAATAAAGAAGATATTTTTGCAGAAACCCCAGTATGATTTATATAAAGCAAGTAAACAGTTTCTGCCACTTTGAAAAGCAGATCAATCCAATACAAATGTAATTTCCACGTCTCCTGGTGACATTGACGTAAAGCCAATCGATAGGTTTTTGCAAGAAATTGAATGTTATTTACAACATTAAGAGCGTTAATGCAGAGCCTCTGCCAAACATGAGCACAATCTGCTTCATGTCGTGTTTGGTATCAGTGCCACCTATAGAGTGAGAGGGTAAAGTGCACTTCCTGTATATGTGTTTGCTTTCATCTTTTAAATGAGCAAATGCAGAAAAAACATATCAAGATTTACGTTTTTTTCATTAAAATAGCGGATAAATTAACAAGGTTTAATTACCAGATAGAGACGTCCTGCTGTAATTGTTGCTGCTGTTGTTCCTGTTGATCAATTACTGACTCTGTATCCGATTCTGGATCATATGTGTAAGGCTTTATCTGACATAGTTATTTTTTTAAAGTTTTTATTTAAGTTTGATTTCCATCGATGTCAGTATCCAAAGGCTGTGCGTACTCGGAACTCTTTAGCTCCACCCACCGTATGCCTTCAAGTGTTCGTCTTTCTCCGGAAAAAAAGGAATGGCCATTCGAAAGACTCTTTGGACATATGATGGATGAAATACTACTCCATAAGTAACCAAGATTAACATTAGATTGGCAAAAACGTGTTATGTGAGCTTTAAATTGCCCAACTTTATAGCAGAAAATAATATGTTTACAGTCTGGTACAAAAAGTGATTTTGGTCTATATAACAAATTTTTCCCTTCGTGACAACTCTGATGGGGGTGAATTTTTTTTCAACCCATTCGTTAAATTATATAACGCCTTAAAGTTCGGCATAATTAAGGGGGTGGCCAGTTAAGTGATAGGTGGATTGCCGCTGCTGTCCGCTTAGCTCCATCCACGTCCCACATAAAGACAGAGCACAGGTATGCTAATTTGAAAACCACGGCCACCAGGGAGAAAACAATCCAATCGTCTCCATTGACGTTGTATTGCAAGAGGCCGCCTCCTGTCATTTCTGGCTTATAACAAAAACAGAATAATGCCTAAAAGCTGCTGTATGATAATGTAAACAAGCCAAAAAACCCAGAAATAAGTTTTTAT
The DNA here is from genome assembly GCF_027580225.2 of Misgurnus anguillicaudatus. Taxonomy (NCBI): domain Eukaryota; kingdom Metazoa; phylum Chordata; class Actinopteri; order Cypriniformes; family Cobitidae; genus Misgurnus; species Misgurnus anguillicaudatus. Next base: position 31,404,279 of record NC_073353.2, read on the forward strand.
AAGCTGTCGAGCCTTTAAAGAGAAAAAAGTGGATCGCTGACTACGTTTCCCTCTAGTGGGCCCGGTTCTACTATTAGGAGTACTATGAAAAGTTGCCTGTTTCCAATTTTGTGTCTTTAAACACTCGTTTTTGGGGTCGACAGCTTATAAAAACGTATTTCTGGGTTTTTTTGGCTTGCCAGCTGCACATCCCGCCACACAGCAGCTTTTAGGCATTATTCTGTTTTTGTTTTAAGAACGAAATGACAAGGAGGCAGCCTTTCGCAATACAAAGTCAGTGGAGACTGATGGATTGTTTTCCCCTGGTGGGTGTGGTTTTCAGGTTATGACGCGCTGCGCTGTCTCTATAAGATGGCGACAATGGCTCCGCCCACTTTTGGCTTCAAAAACACTCTTCAGACACATATGGTTGAAGTCACGGACAATGCTGAATATTCTTGTCACCTAATATATGTTCATCAAATACTTTCGCTTCAAATCTGCTTAATTTCAGAAAATACCGGTTTGTTGGCAGAATCCATTGACGAATCTCTATCAAAAGTCCTTAACAAAAATGCAATTATCTCAAAATTTGGTATTTTTGAATAAACCTACCCATATTTGAGAGGTAATAAAATGAGAACAAATGAAGATAGGATGAAAGTTTTTTGTTTGAAAGCAAAAGGGTGTCTTCTTTCATTTGATATATTGTATGTTTATATATTTAAAGTGCACCTATTTCATTGCTAAAAAAACTTTATTTTGTGTATTTGGTATTATACAATGTGTTCACGTGATTTATGTTTAAAAAAACATTATTTTTTATTTTCCACATACCGTACATTTTTGTAGCTCCAGATATACTGCTTTCCTCAAACGCTTTGATTTGGTACAAAACTCATCGATCTGAAAAGCGCTGTGTCCAAATCGATACATTGTGATTGGCCTGAATACCTCTGACATCAGTCGGAAATGTGACGCTTCTTACAATGTTTGAAAGATTCGCTCACAATGCAATGCTGACAGGAGTTCATTTACAGGCTGTGAGTCCAAGCGGGAGGAATTATAATAATGTTGGTCTTGTCTACGTCAACCAGGAAGAAAACTGTTGCCTACAATCCGTGTGTTTGTTGTAATCCAAGAAAAGAGATTTACGTTGGAAACGATAACTCGCGCCATTGTTTACTTTGGGGTTTGTCCCTTTTGCATGTTTTTACCATGTACTTATATACAATTACACACCAAAGGAAATATAAAATCGTGAATCTGGCCTTAGTTGCGGGAAAAGAGTAAAGAGTCTGATAAATATGTTCATATACAAGGAAACATGTCAGAGAGTTTTATAACTCTTCAATTTTACATTATGGTATATCATACAGTATATCATGAATTGTCTATCTATATTGGTAAGTAAATAACATACTTTATTTATTTGGAGCTTGACACAAATCAAAAAAGATTAGATTAAATCATCAGTCTGGCTTTCTGCTAAACTTTCTCACCCACACTCAATCAGATTTCTTTATTCGCCAATGATTGTAAATGTATTGCATCGTGTGACTCCACTGCTGTTTAGAGCAGGGCTCAAAACACAACTCTTATCTGAGCAGCTGAGTTACCGCGGGTCTCTCGTGCCAGCTGTGGTTTGGCATCTTTATATCGCCTGATCTCTTGCCTCAGGCTTAGACTCTTAAGACGTGCAGCGCTGATACACAGCCTGACAGAAACATTGCCAATTCATCTGGACCATAGTACATTTCATAGTGAATAGCCGCTTAGGGCTGTTGTACTATATTTTCCACCTGCCTCTCTGTATTTTGATGCATTACTGAAACATATTGCATAGTGTCGATTCAACTGTTTAGGTAAACACTGGTCAGCTGACTTGTATTATCAGATTCGTACAGTTGGATTTGATGTTAACTCCTTATTCACCACTAACATTTTATTTACGATTTTTATTCTCATGTGGCATTTTCATTCAATAAGTTTAGATTTTTGTATCATTGGTAGTCATCTGGTGTATGCTACAGATGTTTGCTGCGGGGCAGAAGACATTACTATCACAAACCTTTTTTTATTATTTTATATAAAACACACGCCTCGAGGAGAAGCTGACCCAAATTTACATTTCTTGAGTTTGATTTTCTCTGCTATTACACACCTCTACATTTCCACCTGTCTGTTCAGTTTGACTCTACAACTGGGAAAACTTGTCGTCTGTCCAATCTTATTTCCTGATGGGCTCATTTAAGTGTCAGAGTGATGAATGACTGTAAGTGTTTCTCTGTTTTCAGTGGCTCAGCCATGAACACGGTTTATATTGAAGATGAGATGAAACGTTTCCTGAAGGAAGCTGCACAGGTGAGCATTGCACATTTCACCTTTTAGGTTAGCCGTGACACAAATGACTTTACGTGAATTGTGTTGATTTTGCTGCATTGGTCGGGCAACAGCTCAGTCATGAATTATGTAATACATGTCCTTTTTAACCATTATCGCAAATGAGTGATCAACTTAATATTGAAGAAGTATGAGCACCCAGTCTATGCCCCCATCAGAGAGCAATGTTTGGAAAGAGTGATCTGCAGAGCAAGCAGATTTCCAAAAGCCCCAGTTTTCCAGGTCCTCAGGGCCACTATTGATTTTCATCTCCCCTTCATGCTGCTCTGTACAGTTTTTTTCTTAAGAGTGCTGCAGTTTTCACCTGGTTTGGCATATTGTTTGTTAATAATAGTATTTAAAAAAAAGGTAAAATATATATTTTCTATGATTGTAGGGTCTAAATCTTTACTTACAGCCCCGCGGTGCTAGACTGGGCACTTTGTTGACGCGCATTTGTTGTCCATTCATACGAAGAGAAGTTCAGAGTTTATTCACAGTTGATACTTTATTCCCATCATATTGTTGCAATATTCCATAAAGGTACACATACATCCAGTGGTGTAGTCTAGATTTTTGTAGTGAGTATACAGGGTTTATACAGAAATCCTTAAGTAAAATTTACTACTTTTTACTACCTTTTTTACTACCTTCAGAATATTTTTTAAAACCATCACGACACTGAATTGCAAGTGTTAATCAGCGACCTTTCTATTATTTACACAGATTTTGACATATATAACATACAAAAAAAAAAAATTAAAGTGAAAAAATTCTTCTGACTGAAATATTTTTCAGGCCAAGTCATATTCCTTTACCTAACACTTTATGTAGGCGAGACCAATAGCATTTTAAGGGGAGATTTTTTTTGCCATAAATTCCATATTGGAGTCTCATGTGGCATATACTGTAGGTAGCTGTAGTTTGCAGGGCATTTCAGATTAAGGCAAAACAGCTAAATAACTCACTATACTGTATAAAAAGAAAACATGAATATCACCACCTTTAATGAATCTTTTATAAATTATTTATTAATTGTAAATGTATTTATTTTAGCATTTACTAATAATTTTTTAATCAAAGTTGAAACTGTTAACATTAGTGAATGCACCATGAACCACCGTCAATTACTGTAATGACATAAACAAGAATTAATTAATGCTTATATACTCAATATTTTTCATTGTTTGTTTATGTTATATAATGCATTTACTAATGTGAACAAATACAACTTTTTCATATCATATTATTCAGTACACATAAACAAATAATCCAGGGTCTGTTCTGTTCACACAACAGTTTACAGTCACAGCTCTAATACAGTAACGTTATGCATGAATATAAACCCTGAACGAGTAACTCGAGTCAACTCGTGTAGAATTCACACAGGATGTCTGTAACCATAGTGACAGTTGTTAATAGAATGACTGTAAGTTACATTTATCAACAAAATATTATGTTACAATAGAGGCAGCGCTGATGTGCTAGTTTATGCGCAATGTTTCTGCTGTTTACTTTCTCCTGAAGACCTGAATGGTCGTGTTTATATGAGGATATTTGCAAAGACGGGATTTTTGACGCATGTGTGTTATTTAAGGCCAATTAAGCGGCAAAAATACGTACAACACATGCTCAATGAGAATCGAATGCGCGGCTTGCGTGCTCCTCTCACACAGAAACAGCGGATGCACTGTTGTTTGTGTTTGAATGGCTTAAAATCACCTGTTTTTAAACTGCTGTGCTTAAATATATTTACAAATGTTACGTTTTTGTGACCACACGCAAATGCAACTGCAAGAACCGACAGGTGGATGACATCAAAGTCCCGCGAGAGCATTTCGGAAGCAGGCTCCTCTTATGATTCCTCGTCAATCACTCTCACGGGATTTGGATGCCACCACAAGTTTACCTACGAGTTTAACAAACCCGTTGTATCAGCCACTGGTTAAATCAGCATAGCATTAAAAAGCGTGCCGCGGATGATCAGTAACGTGAGAAATCATTTACCCCCAAAATACAGGACCCCTTACGTTAGTCATACTGTGCAAAGACACGCAATTACCTGTTTGGTTTTCTTATCCCACGAACTGAAAGGCTTGCCAATCTTCATTATTTCGCTAAGCCAAGTCAATCGTCTTTTACACCTTTATCGATCTTCAAAACATCGGAGCCTTCCTGCATTATAAGTTTGACCATGCTAGCTGAAAAAGTTTTACCTCAGCTTAACGTGATACAGTCAGAAAACACGGAGTGGATCCGGTCCGTAGTGATTACAGAACGCTTACTGCGGAGAGAGGAACGTGATTTGGCTCCACTCCAGGCTTTGATCACATCCCAGAGACGAAAGATCTTTGATTATTTGCCCAGATATGCAGGCGATTTGAACTAATTTCCATGCATCATAACATTACAAAAGGCAATCGAAAATTTACTACCTCGTCAGATGACTCTTACTACTTTTTACTGGCCTTAATTTGGCATAATTTAATTTACTACCTTTTACTACCTTTTACAACCCCGCGGAAACCCTGGTATACTGTGATTTTCCCCTCTCACCCTTATTCTCACTCGTCCCAGCGCAACGCACCACTACACTCACAGATGCATACAGTATGGATCTTCATGTAACAGAGCATTCTGAAAGTGTACTCATAAACACATAAACTTAATGTGTTATCAACATGTCAGTTTATTATAAGAAAAAAAGAGTTTAACAGCCAATGGGTTTACAGCTGGGGAAACTGGACTGATTTTTAGACTGGTTTAGTGTTAATCAACATCTAACTCGGGGCCAAAACTTACTCAACTGTTAATTAAAATTAAATAAACTGTTTACAATCTTCAAACAGTGGCTAACACATGCATTGAAGAAGAAAAATATCCATTCTTTCAATAGCTATTATCTGACAACTATTGATAACATTACCATGTGTAATTTAATGGTGTAAATGTTTTTAATTAATACACATTTAAGATTACCATGAATTAACTCTAATTTGCATAGTCATTGATATAAAAAGCTTATTTTTTTGAATATAATACAAGCAGTGTCTAAAAATGAAAATAGGCTTTTACTTGTATTATTACAAGACCATCATGTAGCCTAATATTAGACACCAAAACCAAAGTGAAGAAAATTATCTTTAATTTGCAAGTCTGAACTGAACATCAACGCAGACATGAATTTCCTCACAGAAGTTTAAGATCATATACATCTTGAACGTAGATATATAAATGGACACGGAGAAGGGAAGTTTAACCCTGTGAAGCACAAGCAACATGCTGAAGGGAGCTAAAAACCATCAGGATATAATCACGGGCTTATTTTATTGCACTTGAAACCTTACCTCCAGATAAACTATTAAACTGGACTGATGATTTAAATGTTGTTTACTCACATGTGCGTTGTTAACTCTCGGATTTCAAGTTGAAGCACTGCTCCACTCGTTCACTTCTCCACATGGACAATTCCTGTTTGTTAACAGTGTCGCGTGAGCAGCTACACTGCAGGTTTGAGTTCATTTGGCGCTAAGCAGACCTCTTGGTGATGTCAAAGTACCGCGAGAGCGATTCAAAGCAGATTTCTCCATGTGATAACCAGTGTTGGGGGTAACGCATTACAAGTAACTTGAGTTACGTAATATTATTACTTTTCTGAAGTAACGAGTAAAGTAACGCATTACTTTTTAAATGTACACATTGATATTTGAGTTACTTTTTCAAAAAAGTAACTCAAGTTACTTTTTAGTTTAATTAATTTGATTAAAAAATATGTACTGAATTAAACTAAACGTATGCACCCTCTGTGCCAGTTTGAGTCAGAAACTGAGATGGCAGGCCAGAGCTAAACATTTTTGTGATGAAATATGCAATTCCTGAATGCAGAACTTTTCAGTCATAAAAACACCTGCAAGGCCTGAAAGAGATCAAGCTTTAGCCAAGAAAAAGTAACGCAAAAGTAACTAAAAGTAACGTAAGCATTACTTTCCATGAAAAGTAACTAAGTAATGCAATTAGTTACTTTTTTTGGGAGTAACTTAATATTGTAATGCATTACTTTTAAAAGTAACTTTCCCCAACACTGGTGATAACTGAAATCGCTCTCGCGGTACTTTGTTGTCACTCGCCTGTGGGTTATTGTGGCGCCACAGCAGTCTGCTCCGCAGTCAATCTAGCGCCGCTATAGTATTAATTTGATTTCATACGCCGATCGGATCGCGCAGGTTGGCAGGAAGTCAAACACACCAAATATATAGCATATGTATATCCATTTCAACCCGCTAAAGTAGCAAGTGTAGCATGCTAATGGTTAGTGCTTCACATCTAAATTATGACTAAAAGTTTGAAATGTCACAAAACCATGCTGTTACGCATCCTGACGCTATTTTTAGTGGGTATACGGAAATCTTTGACAATTCCTAGTGGGTATACGGCGTAGTCCTGCGTATCACGTAGACTACACCACTGCATACATCCGATAATAATGTCCAAACATACAATAGGTGACGAGGTTACCCAATGTAACAAACTTTCGGTAAAACATCAAAAGCGGTCAAAAAGCTATGTGTGCTCCCCCTCCGTCAAGCAACACCTGGTAACCACATGAGCGTTCCTACCTATATTTCGTGAACCCGGTTAGGTTAGAGCGACACCTATTGTCCCAATTAAAAACAAACAATAAAACATAAGACCAGATGGCTCCTACAATGATATTGTTATAAGATTGTACATTAGTCACCCTAGGTACAGAATTTGGAAAATTTTGAAAAGATTTTGCTGAAAATAGCTGTACATAAAATCAAACGTGACCAAGTCTGTAAAAAGTTATTTTTTGTTTGTGATTTACCTACAAAAAACATTCTGTGAAAATATAACCTTGATATCTTTAATATTGACTGATTCATGTCATGTCAAAGATTGAAATCAATGATTGAAATCAAACTTAATCTCATTATTAGATTATGAGACTATTGGCAATCAACCGATAGTTTAAAAACAGCCAATAATCAGGGCCGATATATACTGGCAATACAGTATTTTCCAGAATAAAGGTTGCACTTTTTTATAGTTTGGTGGGTCCTGAAACTTAAGTTCAGGTGCGACTTAAATGTCTGGAGTTTGGATTTTGTTAAATCATTTTCTAAATAAAAGCGATGTGTAGTCCACTGCGACTTATAAATGTTTTTCCTCTTCAAAACGCATTTCTGACTGATGCGACTTATACTCTGGAGCGACTTATAGTACGGAAAATACGGTAATAAAAAAATCTGGAAAATGCAATTAATTTGAGCTCTGTGTATAGAAAATGTAAAGAAACACTGCTAGTTTAATGTTCAATATTAATAATCATTATATAAAGGAATAATAATTCAGAAATGTAATCTTCAGAATTTAGTTCATGCAAGTTAATATAACCACCAAACTATTGGTATAGGTAGATATCAGTCTGAATAATCGGCTATCTGTATCAGTAGAATTTTTTATATCGGTGCATCTCTATTAATTAAATACAACATAGATGGACTTCAAAAACCAGCAAGTATTTTTAGTTAAAGGAACAGTATGTAAGAAATATTAATCCTAAGTATATAAAGAGTTTCGTTGCAATTTTTATTTTTGTATTTTTCAGAAATCTCGTTTTTTGGTTGTGCATTCCAGTTAATATCATTTCAACTGCAGTTGGTTTGTTTAGCTAGGTAGTACCATAAAACAAAATAATAACATGATAACATAATAATAAACATGTTTTGACAAAATTTTTAAAAACGGATTTATCTAGTTTTGCAACGAAACTCTTCATATCAATTAATCACAAAATCATGGCTCTGATATGTCACTAGACATTAAGACGTCATTTTCATTTCAAATACTTATATCACTGACAACAATGGTCCGGCCAGGATATTGTCATTTAAAAAGTGAAGTTGCAGCCCTCAACTGATGTTTATGTTGTGTGATTGCAGTACCAGTTTTAGCCACAAGTTTTGTGATTGCCGTACCAGTTTTGGCCACAATCCCACATACTGTTCCTTTAAGTATTTGACAAGACTGGAGCCCATAACATATTTAATACATTCTAAGAGCTCGTTATTTTTGGTTAATGTTTCTAAATATACTGCAAGTATAAGAAGATTTTATATATATTAACATGTATATGTATTACTTAAAGATCACCGAATCACCGACTGTCCGATTTCACATTTTTAAATTTCCTTTGGTGTGTAATGCTTCGTACACACCAAACGTGGAGCATCGCGTTACTCCCTCTAGATTACTCGCGGGATTTAACTTTGTGTCATGCAAATTTTTCGCTCGAGTTGAATATTTTCAACTTGGCCGAAGACGCGTTTGAGGCGAATAGCGCGTGTTTTGCGGCAAACGTGCCATATTGCATGATTCACATCGCCCCACGCGAGGATGTGTCTGATCGCATCTTTGCATCAACTTTGTATGTAGTCTACTCGCGCAAATCATTGAAATGTCTCAACTTACTTTCTGGGATTGGTGATGTAGACAAGACCAACATTATAATACTTAGGCTGTAAGTTAACTCCTGTTAGCAACCGAATCTTTCAAACATGGTAAGGAGCGTCACGTTTCCGGCTGACGTCAGAGGTATTAAGGCAAATCACAACGTACAGATTAGCTGGCCAATCAAGGACACAGAGCTTTTTAAATCTGTGCATTTCAGGAAGAGAGTGAAATCTGGAGCTACAAATAAATAATGTGTTTTTTTAACCATATACCACACAAACACATTGTATTATATCAAATACACAAAATAACGTTGTTTTTAGCAGTTAAATAGGTGCTCTTTAGCATTGACCTAGATTAATACATGTAAAAATGTTGTTAGTTTATGACAATTAATGAATAAATTCATGTTTTTAGTGAAAATTTCACCCACTCTCTTATGCCTGCTTCTCACCCATTACCTGTTCTCTCTCTCTCTCCGTCTGTCTCTCTCTCTATGCGTCTCTCTGTAAGTGGGCCATCATTGTATCAGTATGTTCCCGCCTGTGGCTGTTGTTTAGCAGGTGGCCTCAGCAGATCTGAGCTCAGCTCTTTATTTCTGTTTTTGGTGTGTTGAGATGTGCCTGCGAGCCCTTTGAACATCTCAGAGCCTCTTGCAACCCAGCGGGGTACACTGAACTCCTGAAACCAGGAGCCAAAATTACCTTTCTGGATTTATTTTCTTTTTGTCAAACTGAAACATTCATTTACATTATTAGATTTCATATTTATATGATTTCTATATAAAAAGGCATGTGAAACACCATTTACGATACCGTGGTTGTCACTATAATAAGCAACCAATACTATATCCTACTATAAACTATACTATATCTTTTTTCTGTATTTATATAATTAATAAACTATTTATTATAACCAAGTCACTTCAAGGTTAAGTACTGTAATAATCAGGAAATACTGTTACCAATGCAAAGGCTACACAGATTCATTCAGCACACTGTAAAGATGAATACAAAGATGAATGGCACAAATTATAGATACACATGTACAGTCGAGAATGATCTACCAATCTAAAATGCTTTCTCACTTCTGCAAATGACTATTCTCAATGTGTCTGGCATGTGACTAATGGATATTGGATTGAAATGGAGACACAGGTCTTTCAGAGTTGTGCTGTGTGGATGGGTTTCATTCTGCACGGCATGGCGCTTCAATTTAGGCAAGTAGCGGGATGACCCTGTACTGTGTGTACAGCTCAGGGTGAAATGGCTGCGAGTGATTGTTAGCCATTCTGGGAAGCACTTCACAAACACACTATCCTTGTACTGTACATTTACAGCTATAGTCTTGAAGGACCCTTTGAATCAGCTTTTCAAAACAGTATCTTCAATGTCCTTTCTCGTATTCTCGTAAGAGGTTTTTAGCAATTGTAATAACAGAAATGTCTGGGAAGTAGGACCGTAGTGGTCATTACAAAGTTCATTCAGGAGCGGTGATGGTCAAGGCGGATGCGGCAGCCAAGATCGGCAAGGTAAAAGAAGCTTGAAACCTAATGAAATTAAAAATATATGTTTGTGAAAAGTTTAAGTGCAACAAGGAACATTGTAATGGAATCAGTATTGAGTTAGAGATGATGCACTGGATTGTGGGTTTGATTCCCTAACGATTAAATGCTGATAAAATGTATAATTTGAATGCACTGTACATTAAGTTGCATTAAGTGAATTTTGCCTAGATATTTAAAGAGATGATAGAGATGTTTTAGAAAAAGAATTGAATGAAAACCTTATTTTGACTTTTTATTTTTTCTGGAAATCTTCCAGTGCATCATCTCTGACAGGATTTTCCAGAACGCATAACATTTTCCATACAGAATGATGTGGCTTTGATTTTTTTTCATATAACTATTTATTCTTCTTCAAACTGAAACAAAGCAAATTAAGTTATTTTTGGGAATTCATCAACCAAAACATTTGATAAATCATGTTTATTCACATCAAAGTTAAGACTGCTGTCTCAAATGGGCAGCAGTCACTGAAAGTCATCTCATTGGTGTCAGTGTTAGCCTGTTAGAGTTAATATCAATAATTTTGTGCTTCTCAAAACATTTCATTTTATATGTGAATTGGTTCAAATACACAGAAATCATGCAGCTTGAGTGTTTTCTTAGATTATGCAATTTAAGATTTTAAATAAGATATTGGTTGAAGTTTTGTTGAGTGTGTATTTATAATATTTCCTTATAGGTAAGGACTACGACACAACCATTTCAAAGGCGTTTGAGATTCAAGGACTATGCAATACTCAATATTTTATACATGGTAACTATATCAAGGTAAGTTATTTGTGCTCAATTCATGATGAAAAATAAGTCTTAACCAGATAAATACATTTTTCATGGCCCGTGAACTAACATTTTTTATCTTCAATGCAATATTTCTCGTTTTTTATTTCATTATGAACTCTGTACATTTTATCTTGGGCATTACATGATTGGTCATAGTAGGAAAGAAGTACAGTAAATCACATAAAGCTGTTCGATTTTTATTCAAGCATGTACATAAATACTATGCTGTATTTAGTTTTATAAATATTAAAGTTGTAAAATATTGCAGTTGGTTGAAAAAGAAACATTTTTGTTTAAAGTGTAATCTCCATGGCCGTGCCTTACTATTGGTGTGGACCATGTATTGGAGCTCTGGTCAACCAGTTACATACAAAGGGGTGGTTTCCTTGACAGGGATTAGCTTAAGCCAGGACTAAGACTTAGTTTATTAGGAAATATAACTAGTTTTAACAAACATGCCTTACTAAAAACATTACTTGTGTTCATTTTGAGGCAAAACAAAGGACACTGATGTACTTTAAAATATGTCCGTGCAAGTTGTTTTCAGTTTGGACAGCTCTTACATTTATTTTAGTCGAGGACTAGTCTAATCCCTGTCCGGGAAACCGCCCCAAAGAGTATTAAAAAGTACATATTATATTTATGCATTTGGCAGATACATTTATCCAAAGAAACGTACTGTACAGTGCACTCAAGGTATAAATTTTATCAGCACGTCCTCAGGGAATCAAACCCACAATCTTTTGCATTGCTAACGCAATGCTCTACACTATTAATATTAACATGCTGTAAATATTTCATGTTACACTTACATTTTTAAGTTTCATCAATTTGAAATTACAATTAATTTTTTACTTTCTTGACTAGTGAGGTGCTATAAATGATAAAAATAAAGTTAAAATCACTTAAAGGGGACATTTCTTGACTTTTTGAAGATGTAAAATAAATCTTTAGTGACCACAGAGTACGTATGTGTTGTAGCTTAAAATACCATATAGATAATTTGTTATAACCCCAGAGTAGTATTTATGGTTGTAGCTTAAAATACCATATAGACAATTTATTATATTATGTTAAAATTGCCACTTTGTAGGTGTGAGCAAAAATGGGTCGTTTTTGGGTGTGTCGTTTTAAATTCAAGTGAGCTGATCTCTGCACTAAATGGCAGTGCTGTGTAGTTGGATAGTGCAGATGAAGGGGCAGTATTTTCCCCATCTGACATCACAAGGGGAGTCAAATTGCAATGACCTATTTTTTCCAGAATGGTTTACCAAAAGTTTTTTTCACCCTTTTTAGGTTGATAGAAGCACTAGGGAATCAAACATAGGTACTTAAACATAGACAAAGTCAGATTTTTATATGTCCCTTTTAAGCTAATTTAACTTTATTTTTTATAATCTATACCAACACATACACTCACCTAAAGGATTATTAGGAACACCTTTTCAATTTCTCATTAATGCTATTATCTAATCAAACAATCACGTGGCAGTTGCTTCAATGCATATAGGTGTGGTCCTGGTCAAGACAATCTCCTGAACTCTAAACTGAATGTCAGAATGGGAAAGAAAGGTGATTTAAGCAATTTTGAGCGTCATTTTGGTGCCAGACGGGCCGTCTGAGTATTTCACAATCTGCTCAGTTACTGGCATTTTCACGCACAACCATTTCTAGGGTTTTACAAAGAATCGTGTGAAAAGGGAAAAACATTCAGTATTCGGCAGTCCTGTGGGCGAAAATGCCTTGTTGATGCTAGAGGTCAGAGGAGAATGGGCCGACTGATTCAAGCTCATAGAAGAGCAACTTTGACTGAAATAACCACTCGTTACAACCGAGGTATGCAGGAAAGCATTTGTGAAGCCACAACACGCACAACCTTGAGGCGGATGGGCTACAAAAGCAGAAGACCCCACTGGGTACCACTTATCTACACTACAAATAGGAAAAAGAGGCTACAATTTGCATGAACACACCAAAATTGGACAGTTGAAGGCTGGAAAAATGTTGCCTGGTCTAATAAGTCTTGATTTCTCTTGAGACATTCAGATGGTAGAGTCAGAATTTGGCATAAACAGAATGAGAACATGGATCCATTATGCCTTGTTACCACTGTGCAGGCTGGTGGTGTAATGGTGTGGGGGAAGTTTTCTTGGCACACTTTAGGCCACTTAGTGCCAATTGCCACGGCCTACCTGAGCATTGTTTCTGACGATGTCTATCTCTTTATGACCACCATGTACCCATCCTCTCATGATTACTTCCAGCATGATAATGCACCATGTCACAAAGCTCGAATAATTTCAAATTGGTTTCTTGAACATGACAATGAGTTCACTGTACTAAAATGGCCCCCACAGTCACCAGATCTCAACCCAATAGAGCATCTTTGGGATGTTGTGGAACGGGAGATCCGTGCACTGGATGTGCATCCCACAAATCTCCATCAACTGCAAGATGATATCCTATCAATATGGGCCAACATTTCTAAAGAATGCTTTCAGCACCTTCTTGAATCAATGCCACTTAGAATTAAGGCAGTTCTGAAGGTGAAAGGGGGTCAAACACAGTATTAGTATGGTGTTCCTAATAATCCTTTAGGTGAGTGTATAGTCCATACAGTACATTACTTCTCAGCTATCTAATTTACTACTTATTAAGTAAGCCAGTTACTCAACTTTAAAGGTACAGTAGATAAGTTACTATACCTGTTTTTTTGTGCTGGTTTGCTCCACAGGTTTAAAGTTTTTTTCTGCATTAACATACAATTACAATAAGGCAAACATATATTGTACATTTACATTCTCAACAAACCAAGCACATTCCACAGGTTAAAAGTTATGAAGATTATTATAACTTAAATGGTGTCTCTCTTCTCCCAAAGTAATTTCCTATGAAATTATCAAGGAGTTGTGCAGATTGAATGAGAAGCCAATCACAAGGGAATAATCCCTCTCTCCTGCCAATCTCAAACTTTTAAACACCTCATTTGGTGTCGAGGGGAATTTTAAACAGCTAACTGGTTGTTTCCATTTGAGATAGACATATAGAGGGATTTATGGTCTCTCTCAGAAGATTAATTCTCTCGCTTTCATACTCTCTCTCAAATGCGTCACCCTCGGTCACGTGCCTTTGGATGACCCTTACATGTCTCAGTTGTTTCTCCTATAGACAGCGATAAAATTAAGCAGGGTGAAATTGTCATGTTTTTGTTTCATTTGCCACGTTTAATGTCAAACGCTATTGGTTCTCACTTATCTCTTGCCCAATCGCAGCACATCGTTTATCATTTAGTGCATTTTCTCTCTCTCGTCTGCTGACAGCGTGCACATGCAAGAGTCCACTTAGATATACTGTCATATCTCATGTTGTGTCGGATTTTGCCAAGCTCTGGTGGCGTCTCAAATATGTTTTCTGTCTAACAAGTCCCTAATGTGAAGTCTTTACAGCGCTCCTCAGCTTCACCGAGTCTGCTGTTAGAGAAAAGCCGAAATGCAAGAGTTTGTCAGAGTACACGAACGCGCTTGTTATTATTTGTAAAGCTCTGCTCCTCGCATTACCCAGGGTTCCATGAGTTTTTCATAAAAATGTCCACCAAGATCTCTCTAAAGGTCCAATATAAATTTGCTCACTGACTTTTCTTTAGCCTTCCTACGCCTCCGACGATATGATTGTTGATTCATAATAACTATTCGCAGTTTTCCTCTTGTAATGTACGCAGTGACCCACTGGGGCCAAGAGGGCCAAGTTTCCATGACAACTCTTGGCCTTTTATGGAAACTCCATAAATTGGTAATACTGCCGGAAAGAGGCCCCGTTCTTGCTTTACCCAAGACATATTGGGATTCTCCACAGTGGGTAGTGTGAGTTCCCAAGAGTTCAGATTATAGTACGGTCAGCATTAAGAGTTGCCCGAAACTAGCAGCGTCCTTCACCTTCGCAGTTTAGCCCGCCGGAGAAACCCACCGGGATTTCTCCCACATTAACGGCCAACAATGCGTCAGTAACAGAATGAATCAAAGTGGCTGCTGTTTATTCCCATTGGTGCGGCCTCCTCTCACATTGACATGCGTAAGTGAAGCTGGCTTATCCAGGACTGATTAGATGGCTTCAAGGATGAGTTCCCCCCTGGTGGCACACTGCAGCGGAGGCTGAGGTGGTGTTAAAATTTGTGTCCTACGTCCCCTGTGCAGGTAATGGAAGCTGTCTGTGTCTAATTGAAGAGATAAGGACGTCACTTCTCACAGGGCAATTAGTTTGCCCCATCACTCGAAAACAGCTTGAATAGGATAAAAGTCAAACTGCTCCCCTGACGGTTCGGTCCAAATGCATTCAGCCTTAGCGCTTACTCATTAATTCAACACGTTCTGCAAGCTCTTTATTCCAGTTATTCATTATCTTATACATGTGCTCTTGCCTCTTTGAGAAAGCACAACCTTACTACTTTTTTTGAAGTTCTTCTGAATTTGTCATGTTTCCTCCACAAACAGATGTTTTCAATGTCGCTTACGTGATGTGATTCTGGCCTGCAGGTGGCAGCGGCGCTGCTTTCCTGTTTCGCTTTGCAGACGTATGAAGGAGGTGGATTTGATTGGTGAGGAAATCACCCTGAAACGTCAGATGCATTTTGAAACCACAGGCCTTATATTAACTCTTTCCCCGCCAGCGTTTTTAAAAAAAGTTGCCAGACAGCGCCAGCATTTTTCATGATTTTCACAAAAGTTTAATGCCTTCCAGAAAATTTTCTTCTTTAAATATATAAACAAACAATATATCAGATGAAAGAACAGACCCTTCTGCTTTCAAACAAACAAAAAAAACGTTTAATCCTACCTTCATTAGTTCTCTTGTAATCACCTCTCAAACATGGGTAGGTTTCTTCAAAAACACCCAATTTTGAGCAAAAAGCTGAGATAATTCCATTTTTGCGAAGGACTTTTGATAGAGATCAGATGCAGAGCGATCTTTAAAACATACACGGAGTTCTTTCTCTTTCACGTGAGGCGCTACTTCCGGGTTGTATAAGTTGCGGAAGTGCGCCCCATGGTGGATAATAGCGGTATTGCGGAAAGACGGAAAATCTCATCATTGGCGGGGATGCGTTTTCTCTTAATTGACGAGATATCTCGTCAATGGCGGCAAAAGAGTTAAAAATGGATGTGCTAGACTTTCGTTAGGTTTGTATACATTTTCTCTTTTTGAGGTCTTGGTAAACATTGAGAAGTGATTCTGCACAGATAAGTGTTACAAAGTAAAAGGCATTTGTATTGGATGACTGCGATTGCATTCCAAACTATGACAGCATCTTTACCACACAAACTCTTGACAGAGCTGACAAATATCACGTTATTTACTCACCGTTTTCCGCTTGTAGATCCAGAAAGGTGTTTTCAACCATGAGTAAATTCCAAAAGCGGTAATTTTTTTCTTATAACGCATTGTGTTTCTTGTTTCATCTGTTAAAGTACTGATCAATCTACAGATTTATTTCGTGCTCTAAGACATCCTGAAGTTTCTCTTCTCAGAGTTTTTTTTAAATAAAAGTAAATCGTGTTTAAATGTGAGGAGATCCTGTTGGGTCGAAAGTAACTCTTGTTACTTTTGTCTTGCTGCTAATACTGTTGTATATGTTGAAAATGTACGATATTCTAATTTCATTTAATTTTCATAGAGTTCAAACAGTTGAAAAGTGTTTTATTCTCAACAATTTAAGTTTGTACTGTTGGTTGCTTTTGAAACATTTGATAAAACTGAAATTTACAATGAAAATGTAATTTCATAATTTTTTACAAAGATAAATGACAAAATAAGTTTGCAGTTACATATTAACGAGGTCATAGTATTTAATATATTTAATACAAATTCAATTCAATTTTATTTATATAGCACTTTTCACAAGTGTTAATTGTTTCAAAGCAGCTTTACATTAATAGATGTAGGGAAAAGCATAGAAAAGTGAGTGTAGTAATAATGTAACGTATACAGTAAAGTATTAAGTTAAGCCAATGGTGGCAGGCTCTCCAGGGGATGAAAACCCCTCCTGGCTAGTTCAGGGGGAAAACTCCTAGGAGGAGAAAACCCCTAAATGAGATAATTTTATATATATATATAAATACTATATATATTTATATATATAAATACTATATATATATTTATATATACTATTAAGGTATGTAAATTGAAGGACGGTCAGTAGATCAGTGGTGTTATGACCTTCACAGCATCAGGAACTGGGTCTGTTTGTCTCATTGTCGAGGACTAGACAGGGAGAGATATACAGAATCCTATAAGCGTAGGGGCCGTTCACATGTAATGCAAGGGTCATACAGTATAGTGGTTTAAGTCAGCTCTGTTCCAGACAGGCTAACTATTGCGGCATAAGTATATTACCCAGATGAGCTATGTGGATGCTTTGTTCTGGACAAACTAACTATTGCAGGATAAGTACATATACTGGACATTTTATGTGAATGCTTTGTTAAAGAAGAACGTCATAAGTTTAGACTTAAATTGATCGACTATGTCTGATACTAAGTAGGAAAAGGATCACAAAATGTGTGATAAAAAGTGTAACACAAAAATCGATCTTGATTTGTTGTGTTACTTTTGACCCGCATAATGTGTTACTTTTGTCCCAGCTGACAGGGTCAAAAGTAACAATTCACTGCCTATGTTCAAAGTGAAATTATACTGAAGTCATTTTACATTTGTTCAAAATTCCACCTGGTATTGATAGACCACACGTGTGAGTTATTGACCACAGCAAACACATATCTCTGTCTAAAACATTATCTTAAAAAAAAAATTCTGAAAAATGGTACT
The DNA here is from genome assembly GCF_027580225.2 of Misgurnus anguillicaudatus. Lineage (NCBI taxonomy): Eukaryota > Metazoa > Chordata > Actinopteri > Cypriniformes > Cobitidae > Misgurnus > Misgurnus anguillicaudatus. The sequence goes on from NC_073353.2 coordinate 31,422,280, forward strand.
TTCGCCACCGCTCTCCCCTACACTATGGGAGTGTTCTACCTTTTCACCTGGGAAGTCAGCCTAGAAAGATTTAATGCATTTTCTGTGCTGATTTTTATTTTATTTGATATCAGCAGCAGTTTACTGTCTAATTGTAATGCTTAAATAAAATAGTTGGCAGCAACCATTAAAAGCCATATTGATAAAGTTTTTAATTTTTGTCCTTTTCCTTGCCACAGAGAGAGAGAGAGAGAGAGAGAGAGAGAGAGAGAGAGAGAGAGAGAGAGAGAGAGAGAGAGAGAGAGAGAGAGAGAGAGAGAGAGAGAGAGAGAGAGAGAGAGAGAGAGAGAGAGAGAAACTGACCCTATGCTTGGCCTCCACAGGAGAAGTATGGAGTTGCATCAAGCACATCTCAAAATATTGCGAGGTCCTGGATCATTATCTCAAGCATGACAGGTTTCTGGAAAAAAGCCCCTGATAAGCATTTACATTGGCCCACTAAAGCCCTGTTAATGTTAGTGTGCATCCTGCTTTTCGCTCCTTCTGACAAATTCAAAGAGGAGCGTTTTTGTTTCCACAAGGGCCGCTCCACCTGCTCTCCCTGGCAACGGGAAAACCATAGAAACCAGCCTTATGGCTTTAACACTCAGCTCTGTACTGTTTCACAACTCGATTAGAACAGGAAGTACAATATTTTCAATAGAGATCGTCATGACCCCATTCTGTCTGGATTTTCATAATTGTAATATCACACCAGTCTACCTCTATTCAGAAACATCTTTAATATGTTTGATTCACTTCACTTTGGCTTTGAATATTGTACAAATGGAGATAAATGAGTCTTTTTTTAGGAGTATCTGCAACCTAAAATGAGTATTTGCAGATGTGCTTGTGATCTTAAAGATCAAGGTATTTATTTCTAGCTCATGTTTTCTTAACTTTTTTTGGTTTTCTGCAGTTGGCCTGCTTTGGACTCTCCCACTTATATTCTATTGTAGACTGATACATTATTTATAATTTCTATACATGCTGAGTTTGTGCACTTTTTTATAATAGTTATCTGGGCCATTGATAACTGTTACAAACTTGCGCATCGTGACATAAACCTTACATATGGAACAGGACTATATAGTCGGGGAGCCAAAGTCTCAAAAGCTCTTTAAAATGGGTTAAACATGACCTGGTCTGCCATACTTTTTATTTGTGTTTTTTCTGTTAACTTTGACCCCAAGAACCAATAATTGGAGGGTCTGCTCTGCCGGAAATATCGCGAAAAAAAATTGTGGCCATTTTAGTGTACGTACCCTTTATTTTTATCAGAAAATTGTGAAAAATTACTTTTTCCCTCAAATTCTCAGTGGGTTGGGTAAACTGTCAATGAATGCATTCCAGATACACAGAACACATGTGCTGACAACATCCACTGAAAAAATAACTCTTAAAACACATTTCTGCATAATTTTGCATCAATTTAATGCAAAAAAGTAGGCATTTTTTCACTTTTTTCGAATATTTTCATCTTTACTTCATTGGCAATCAACTATTCCCCCAAGTTATGACATCAGTCAATATATCATTCTTTTCACCAAACAGTATACTCATTGCAAAGAAAAAATTATAAAAATCCAACCAAAATCAATGGATCTGTGATGATTTCACTACTAGTTGGCCATCAACAGGCTCAGAACCTTAATAGAATTTTTGGCTACTTTCAAAATTCCGAAAGACATACTGGATAACATGATTGTTAATGTCCACATTATTAAACATCATGGTCTAGGGATCTTTTTAATTTCAACATAACCCTGTTCCCCAATGGAAATGTGTCACACAATAAATATAATACAGCAAAATGACTTTAATTATTTTATTGCCTCAGATGACAACTATTACAACTTTAAAGAGATATTTCACCCATTTACATTAAGCTTTGTAGCTTTAGAAACCCAGTCATGTTTTTGAATGGTCATGCATCATTTTCAGTTTCCCCTGAGACGGGAGAAATACAGATTTCAGGGTTGAACTTCCTTCTTTCAATGATGTAAAAATCGTCATTTTGCGTCATTGAAAGAAGGAATTGCTATATCTTTGTCGAGGGTGTAAGACTACCCTCTGTCGTTATTTTTCCAGGGGGGGTATGGGTGGGACGCTACAGACCTATTACAGATTAGTGGGTGGGACTTACGAAAATAAATGATACAGCTGCCATCTTTTTGGAATCTAAGCTAAAAGATGCTGTGGAGCCAGGCTTGATGTTTTCCAACAATGGTGGAAGGTTATCAATATGATATGGAAGAGGGTGATTTCGAAGCTATCTTTATGAGCCACAATACAGGGAAGAGCAGCTGAGGCAGAGGAACAGGAGGTAGAAGACCGAGGTAGAAAACCTGCTTGTAGAAGGTAGAAGACGAGGTAGAAGACCTGCCTGTCGCAGGCGAGGAGCCTGGACTGACTCGAGCTGGGAGGGACTGGTTGTGCCTGTGCTCTTGCTGTGCGCCTACGGACACAGAAATGGAGTCTGTCTGCTGCAGAGAATTTCAAAGATGCCAGTTTCTTCTGGATGAAATTTCTACATCAGATGAGGATATGGACTTTTGTGTGGTGAACCACCCAAGCTTCGCACCGCACATGGACAGCAGCGTTCTGGATACATATTTTAGAATACCAAAGGTCAACTGGAAGTGACAGCCAAAGCCTGCAGGGACAAACAGACGTCTGACTATAAACTAAGTGTTTCTATTTTATTTGGGAGTGGCTTGCAGAGCTGTGCATTGTGGGAGTTGTTGTCTTCCATACAAATGCACCCTAAAGTCACTTTCTGTCTTTTTTCGGTCAAATAGGCACCACATTTGAAATGTATGTTACATTTTGACTACAAATATGACCCACTTTCAATAAGGATTAATGTTTCCATGGGTGAAATGTCCCTTTAATGGAAAAAAATAACATAACTTATTAACTAGATGCAGGTCCATGTGAGCTGGGATAATCAGAAGGGTGGCACACTGCAGATACTCCTCTGGGGACAGACCTTCACCCTCACCACCTGAGGAGACAGCAAACAAGAAATTGAGGGTTATACAGCAGCGTGATAAAAGATACAACTCCCTCACTCTCTAACACACACACACATGCGCGCGCAGCCTACTTACATGTCCCTGTCTTCAAGCGCAAGTTCAATCCTTAAACATCCCTGGTGTAGAGACATGCAATGCCACACTTCACATTGGCTCTTGCACAGAAGCATCCTCGGGCATGCATGCTTTTCTTGCAGTGGCAGTATTTGCTGTGTTTGAGTTCAGAAGGTTTTGCCTCTTTCTGCATCATGGTTGCCACCAATTTGCCATTGACAAATTGTCTCCCAAAATCAGTGGCAGCTGGGTGGGTTGGCTGGGCTATGTGTGCCCGCTTGCACACAGCCAACTGATGCAGGGATCTGCGAAGGTGTAATTGGAAGGCATCTTCAGTTGGTCGAAGGCAACACATGTCTCCTTTGATGTTCACAAAGAGATGGGCTTGAAGTGCATCTAGAGTACCACCAAAGTCACTCCTGTCATAGTGACACCATGTATCGCCATGCTGCTGTTATTACCTTTTCCTGAACATCCCGGCTTTCCTCAGATCACTGTACCTGCACAGCGGCAGAATGTCTGTCTGTCTGTCAATGTTGTGTAGGCCCACCTTTTTCCTCTTCTGTACGGATAGCTCACTGTGTCACAACCAGTAAGTATGTAGGTGCTGAGGAGAAGGGATGTAACATCTGAAGCAGCAGCATTATACTTCCCTGTCAGAGCTTCTGTGTTGGCATGAACAGGTAGGAGGATATCTATCGTTTTCACCCACAGCTTCTGCAGCCCATCCATGTGTGTGATGTAGTACATGCACATCATGATCACATCTGTGTCAGTTGCAACAACTACAGCTCGTTCGTGGTGCAGAATTTGTACGGAGTATGCAATGTGAGCAAACATCCTGGTATCTGCCTCCTCAAGTTCTTGAAGCTCAACCTGACAATCCAATGACAAGGGGACAGTGCGACCAGGATCACAAAAGATTCCACCAAGAATAAGTGTGCATCCTGCAGGAAGGAAAGGAAACAAGGCAGACTACCACTTTGTTAATGATCGATATGATGTCTATCCTGCTGAAAGTCTGAAAGGTGAGGAACGAGAGAAGAGGATGAAGACCTGCTCCAGCAAAATGGAGTACAAGCCACATGATACTCTCCCTATACCTGTATGGAAAGTCTTCATTCACAATTCACTGAATAAAGCTAACCTGTTGAACTACATGGGGGAAGCATGGGCAGCTCAGAACAAGTCACTTCCTGCAGTATGCACACTTATTCTTTGTGGAATCTATTGTGATCCTGGTCGCACTGTCCTCTTGTCATTGGATTGTCAGGTTGAGCTTCCAGAACTTTTCTGTGAGAAACATGAGGAGGCACATACCAGGATGTTTGCTCACACTGCATACTCAGTACAAATTCTGCACCACAAACGGGCTGTAGTGGTTGCAACTGACACAGATGTGATCATGATGTGCATGTACTACATCACTCACATGGATGGGCTGCAGGAGCTGTGGGTAAAGACGATGGATATCTTCTTACCTTTTCATGCCATCACAAAAGCTCTGACAGGGAACTATAATGGTGCTGCTTCAGATCTTACATCCCTCAGCACCTACATACTTACCGGATGTGACACAGGGAGCTATCTGAGCTAAAGGCGGGCCTACACAATTGCTATCAAACACCTGACAGACCTTCTGCCATTGTGCAGGTACGGTGATCCTGAGGAAAGCCTGTATGTTCAGGAAAAGGTTATAACAACAGCACGGCGATACAAGGTGTCACTCTATGACAGGAGTGACTTTAATAGTACTCTAGATGCACTCCGAGCCCATCTCTTTGTGAGCATCAAAGGAAACATGCGTTGCCTTCCACTAACTGAAGATGCCCTCCTATTACACCTTCGCCAATCCCTGCATCAGTTGGCTGTGTATAAGCGGGCACACATGGTTCAGCCAACCTACCCAGCTGTTTGTGTGTGTTAGAGAGAGAGAGAGGGTGGCATCTTTTATCATGCTGCTGTATAATCCACCCTGTCGTTCTTGTTTGCTGTCTCCTCAGGTGGTGAGGGTGAAGGTCTGTCCCCAGAGCAGTATCTGCAGTGTGCCACCCTTCTGATTATCCCACCTCACATGGACCTGAATCTAGTTAATTAAGTTATGTTATTTTTTTCCGTCAAAGGGACATTTCACCCATGGAAACATTAATCTTTACTGAAAGTGGGTCATATTTGTAGTCGAAATGTAACATACATTTCAAATGTGGTGCCTGTTTGACCGAAAAAAGACAGAAAGTGACTTTAGGGCGCATTTGTATGGAAGACAACAACTCCCACAATGCACAGCTTTGCAAGCCATTCCCAAATAAAATAGAAACATTTACTTTATAGTCAGACATCTGTTTGTCCCTGCAGGCTTTGGCTGTCACTTCCAGTTGACCTTTGGTATTCTAAAATATGTATCCAGAATGCTGCTGTCCATATGCGGTCCGAAGCTTGGGTGGTTCACCACACAAAAGTCCATATCCTCATCTGATGTAGAAATTTCATCCCGAAGAAACTGGCATTTTTGAAATTCTCTGCAGCAGACGGACTCCATTTCTGTGTCCGTAGGCGCACAGCCAGAGCACAGGCACAACCAGTCCCTCCCAGCTCGAGTCAGTCCAGGCTCCTCCCCTGCTACAGGCAGGTTTTCTACCTCGTCTTCTACCTTCTACAGGCAGGTCTTCTACCTCCTGTTCCCCTATCTGCCTCAGCTGCTCTTCCAAGTATTGTGGCTCATAAAGATAGCCATGAACATCCGATTCGAGCATCACGTTTTCGAAATCACCCTCTTTCATATCATATTGATAACCTTCCACCATTGTTGAAAAACATCAAGCCTGGCTCCTCAGCATCTGTTAGCTTAGATTCCAAAAAGATGGCAGCTGTATCATTTATTTTAGTGTATTAAGTTCCACCCACTGATCTGTAATAGGTCTGTAGCGTGAGTGGGTCCCATACATAGCCCTCCCTGGAAAAATGAGTGTTGTAGTCTTAAACCCTCGACAAAGATATAGCAATTCCTTCTTTCAATGACGCAAAATGACGATTTTTACATCATTGAAAGAAGGAAGTGCAACCCTGAAATCTGTATTTCTCCCGTCTCAGGGGAAACTGAAAATGATGCATGACCATTCAAAAACATGATTGGGTTTCTAAAGCTACAAAGCTTAATGCAAATGGGTGAAATATTTTGTTAAAGTTGTAATAGTTGTCATCTGAGGCAACAAAATAATTAAAGCCATTTTGCTGTATTATATTTATTGTGTGACACATTTCCATTGGGAGAACAGGGTTTTGTTTAATTAAAATGTGAAGTTTTAGATCTGTTTTTCTTTGGGGGGGCCACGAAGGAATGCATTGTACACAAAGGGGGGCGCACGCTGAAAAAGTTTGAGAACCACTGCCCTAGACCATGATGTTTAATAATGTGGACATTAACAATCATGTTATCCAGTATGTCTTTCGGAATTTTGAAAGCAGCCAAAAATTCCACCAAGGCTCTGAGCCTGCTGATGGCCAACCAGCAGTGAAATCATCACAGATCCACCGATTTTGGTTGGATTTTTACAACTTCTTTCTGTGCAATGAGTACACTGCTTGGCGAAAAGAATGATATATTGACTGATGTCATAACTTGGGGGAATAGTTGATTGCCAATGAGGTAAAGATGAAAATATTCGAAAAAAGTGAAAAAACGGCTACTTTTTTGCATTAAATTGATGCAAAATTATGCAGAAATGTGTTTTAAGAGTTATTTTTTCAGTGGATGTTGTCAGCACATGTGTTCGGTGTATCAGGAATGCATTCATTGACAGTTTACCCAACCCACTGAGGATTTGAGGAAAAAAAAAAATTTTCACAATATTCTGATAAAAATACAGGGTATGTACACTAAAATGGCCACAAATTATTTTCGCGATATTTCCGGCAGAGCAGACCCTCCAATTATTAGTTCTTGGGGTCAAAGTTAACAGAAAAAACACAAACACAAATAAAAAGTATGGCAGACCAGGTCAGGTTCAACCCATTTTTGAGACTTTGGCTCCCCGACTAATATGTGTATTCAAATAGTAATTAATTTACATGGTTTCTAGCTGTCACGGGGGAAGTACCCTTGATAAAGGTCCTAATATGTACCATTTACATATTAGAGCAAATGTCTACATCTGTTCCTAAATGTTATGTGTAAATGTTATGTGTAAGCTCATCACTTGACACTTTGCTTGTTCACTGCAGATTAAATCTACCACAGAAAGAGAAATTGTCTTATATCTGTTCCGTGACTTTCAGATGTTTACGATTCAGGCCTTCTCTTAGCTTGGAAATCAAATATCATGTTAGGGTCATTGACGGCTTTCGGGCAACACTCTGTTCTAATGGAGTCTCGGCTACGAATGAGAGCATGAAATTCACATTCGAAACAAACACGGATTTCTTTGTGCGCTACCTGCCTGATGGCCATACCTGGGGACTGCAGATCTGACATGCTTCAGATTACTAACCCATGGCTAAGTTTTCGTAAGCATGAGGGTCTGCTATTGATCTGGAAGTACTTTCTTCTAGAAGTCTTTTTCTTGCTCACTTTCCTATCTCTCATATGCCATATTTCTTCTTATACATTATATTTCCATTTATGCATTCAGCAGGCGCTTTTATCCAAAGCGACTTACAAAGATTATTAAGGCCCAGCTTCTGCCTACCAGTTAACCAAAAGGACTTAATATGAGCCTTTTTCCAAAGCTCAGTTAGCTGCAGTGTAATTAAAATAATTGTAACCAATATTTTGTTGTGCACTAACGTATCACACAATCTGTTGCCTAAACGTAGCACACCATACGTTGTCCTAATGTAGCACACCATATGTTGTCCTAATGTAACACCACAATACATTGCCATAATGTAACACACCATACGTTGTCCTAATGTAGCACACAATATTTTGTCCTAATGTAACACCACCATAATACGTTGCCATAATGTAACACACCATACGTTGTCCTAATGTAGCACACCATACGTAACGTTGCCCTAATGTAACACACCATACGTTGTCCTAATGTAGCACACCATACGTAACATTGCCCTAATGTAACACACAATACATTATCCTAATGTAGCACACCATACGTTGCCCTAATGTAGCACACCATATCTTGCTATAATGTAACACACCATACATTGTGCTAATGTAACACACCATACGTTGGACTAATGTAACACACACCATATGTTGCCCTAATGTAAAACACTGTACATTTTCCTAATTTAGCACACTATATGTTGCCCTAATGTAGCACACACCATACAGTGCCCTAATGTAACTCACCATACGTTGTCCTAACGTAGCACACCATACCATTTAATAAAGCAGTAACATATATATGTATATATTTTTTAGTAATCACACAACTAGCAGAGGTGGAAAGTAATGAATTACATTTACTCACGTTACTGTAATTGAGTAGTTTTTTTGTGTACTTTTACTTTTTTGAGTAGTTTTTAAAATCTGTACTTTTACTTTTACTTAAGTATGTTTTGTTTAAAGTATTGTACTTAGCTACATTTTAAATCATTTCCGTTACTGAGTAAAAAAATATTTTAAAAAAGCAAGGTGATAAAGACGCGCACAGATGATTGATGGGCGGGGCCCGCGGGGGAACGCGCAAAAAGAACCATGGAGATGGACAAGACAGGTGCGCGCTAATGCAGACCTCAGTTCAAATCTTATAAAAGAATCCCCTGGTCATATTTAGCGACCACTTTCCACTGACACGAAGCGAGTGTTTCTTTCATATGAAAGGTAGGATTCATGCTCTCGAGTACGAAATTGCAGACCGGGTTTTACCGCTCATTTGCACGACGCATTTTTAATACAATGCACATTATCCTCCGCAGTCTATCAGCTTCGTGTCAAGTCAAACACAACTTAAGAACGTCCTCGAGAATGCGCAGGTCATAAGAGAGAGAGAGAGAGACAGAGAGAGTGAGTGAGTGAGTGAGTGAGTGAGTGAGTGAGAGAATAAAGACATCAGGTGCCCAGGTAAGGGAAGCTAGAAGACAAGAAACGTTATTAAAGTAACTTTACTTTTACTTGAGTACAATATTTTAGTACTTTTTCCACCTCTGACAACTAGTTACAAGGGAAAGTAATTTTATTACAGTAACTAGTTACTAGTAATATTACAACTAGTTACTAGTTATTTTACTAGTAACTAGTAATATTACTAGTAACAGCTTGGCAGATATATTGGGACTACCATTAAACATGTAGACACTAATACAATATACAAGAAACAGTTGATGATGGGAAAGAGTAGAATAGAATATCGAAAGGAAAAGAATATCATTACACGCCTTAGAATTGGACACTCTAAACTTACGGTAATAGTAAATTATATAGAATAAGAAACCTAACTAGGGAGTGTATACAGTAGCCTACGTCTGAGACAATATGATTTCCCTTAATGACAAAAAAAGGATTTTAATGTTAAGCATTCTTATAATATGCTTATGTAGTACCCCCCAAACCACCAGGGGGCCACCTTTCTCGTAATTTCATGCGCCGCTGCACAGAACGGTTGGCGAGTGACAATTCGAAAGCATAACAAGCAGTCTGAACTCACGGTACTTTGATGTCATATGACGATCGCTCTGTGCAAGAGCTGCATGTGATTGAACACGGTTCTCGACGTGCATCTTGATCTAATAGGTATGGTTTTCTAACAAAGTTAGCGTCCGGAGCAGAGAAAACTGAAAAAAACGCATGCCTGCATGATCATATCACTGTATTATTTAATGCCATGCGAGCCACAAATTAAAGCTTGCCGAGCCGCGCAATGAAGAACACTGGCCTACAGTAATCAAAAAGAGACAATTGAACATACTACTTCATGTATAAAATACAATAATGAGAGATATCGTCTGTTGGCAGGATGAACCGATGGATGGATGTTAAAAGTGACACAGAAGCCACTGATGTGAAGAGGAGAGTGATTTATTGTGTTCTCTTTACCAAACTGCAAAACATTGTTTAAACAGAAAGTGACAAATAGCTAGTGATGGGAGCTGTCAGAGCACTGCTTCATAAAGCCTTAAACATTTACAAATCTTTTGTAAAAATAAACTATGCAATATGTGCAATATTTACATAATGGTTAACCTAAGTCCAAAGGTCTATCTAGCACCTGTACCAAAACTCCAGGGGGCTCATTTATCAAACGTGCGTACGCACAGAAGTGTGCGTAAAGTGTGCGTAGGAACAGTTTTACGCAAAGTGTGGAATTTATCAAATTGCACTTATACTTAGAAATGTGTGTAAATATACGCACACCTCTGAGTATGCGTACGCAGAGCATCTAGTGGTAGAATAGCGATACTACATTGGACCCTGTTCCAGTGAGTAAAGAAGTGTCTATTTTTTATCCACAAGCAGGTGTTAAAAATGATTAATGTCAGTATGGTAACAGCAAATAATTATAATGATTTATTTGTGATATGTATCTGTAACTGTAAAAGCTCTACATGTGATTTGTATAAATGAAGTCTCCGACAAATGCTTGACACAGTGCAATGGCTTATCTTGCGTTATTGGAAGACTTGGCAAATAATCCATTCTGCCGGTAGCGCGTTTTCAAAGATCGCGCCAATGATGCTGGTTATGCTGCTGTCCAAGGTGGAAAGTTGTCTGTCCTCCTCCAGTTGCACTCGTTTCACGTCGGTGTGCTGTGACGCGTTTTTTTTTTCTTTCTGATAATTTAATGTCAAACGACTTTTTTATTTCTAAAAGTGTTCTCATACCCAAGGGAATTAAACTCACTGGTAACATGTTCCCTGCAAATTTGTTTTCTTTTGTTAGTCATTCCTCCCATACTAAGTGAACCAAACACGATGTGTTATTAGGATTTAACCTCATCCACCAGTAACTCAATTTCTGCGTCTGTTAAGTTTCTCTTTTATGCTCTCTTTGTCATTATTGCGATGAGGGAAAAAGCACAACCACGTGACTTATAACGGGAGGTGTTGTCACCATATATGGTTCATTGGAGGCGTTTCGAAATGCAAATGAACATGAACGTGCACGAGCATGGTGCTTAAGAACAAGTGGGATTTATCATCAAGGATTACTTACTGATGTGCGTACGAACCACGTGCGCACGTTTGATAAATCCCGATTTTTTTGTACTTAGGCACATTCTAAATTTCATTCGTAGGTACAAATATAGAACATTTTCTACGCAATGTTGATAAATGAGGCCCCAGCACACTAACCAAACTCCTACTTCTAGGCTCCGCCCCTGGATCGTACCATGTTGGAGGTATGTAGCTTTTGGTACATACATTTAAACATAAAACAAATCAAATGCAAATTAATAAAAATAAATTAGAACACATACACATCTCAAAATACAACCACAATCCAACACATAAGCATATAAACAACAAACAATTGTTTTTTACAGTTATGGAGGTCGTGACCCTGATGATGTCACATCCAAGATGGCTGCTAGTGTGGTATAAAAGCCCCAGGTTTTGTGTTAAACAGGTTTGATTCTACAAAACAGAACTGGTGAGTGTATGTAATCTTCTATGTTGTTGTATTTCAATTAAATGATGGTAAATGAAAGAAACATGTCTCTGTTATTTCAGTGTGTTGATAAATATCTTGGATAAATGATATGCAATGTGGTTTAAGTTGATTTGTACTGAAATGGTAGACAAATAGAGCAAACACATTACACAGGCACATAACAACATAAAGTTAATCAATAAACATCAAACACATTCACCAGACCCTAACATATCACAACATATAAATATTTATACATTTTTAAGCCTGCTATTGGAAGGTACATGAAAGTAAATGTGTGTGTCTGTGCGTTTGTGAGTGTACATGTGCGTGCATTAGGTCACACCCCTTTATTTCTTTTTTCTGCATTTGTGGCTAATTTTATTTGCCAAATTCTATAAAAATGCTCTCTGTGGCAGTCATACCTGTGTGTGTGTGTGTGTGTGTGTGTGTGTGTGTGTGTCTTTCCTGCATTGCATTTGTGCACATGTACCAGGCCTCAGATTTATGCTGGATTTATTGATATTTATTTTTTGACATGGATTTCTTTTTTTTTGCATTTCCCATTCATTTCAATTGGGGTCATATTGAACGCAAGGGACACATTATTATATCAATACATTTTTTAACATACCTTTAGAACCACCTAATCAAGCCCATTTTTTGTAGTATGTAAAGATAGATTATTTAGAAAAAGTCACAACATTTTATATCTCTGAGATATCTCTTTCTTATAGTTAAATTAGCCTGCAATGCAATTATTCAAATTTTTCCCCAAATTACTGAAAATTACTTTGATAATAAATGGACTTAATTCTCTATGCATTTGTTGCACATGTCATTATGCACAATTGATCAAATCTTCAGAATAGGAAGTTATGAACCAAAGAATCAAACAACCTACTTGACTAATTCTAGTTCAAAAGACTCACTTAACAACAAAAGGTGTACAACATATCTGCAAAATATAGTCTTTTAAATTAGCCACAGAGATTTCCAATGCTGATCTTAGGTCAGCAGCTATTAAATATAATCGCTGTAGTTAGGTTGTAATTGATTTATTGCAGGTAACATGCATAATGCATAATTGTACTAACTTTATATTTATTTTATTTAACTATATACAATTAGTTATATCCAGTTAGCATATTGTAATGAGATGAGCGGCATGGCTATATATACTGTCATCCTTTTACACGTTTCTGGTCTTCTATCCCGTTTTCCTGATCTGGTACCTGGGGGCTCATTTATAAGCGTGTGTAAGCACAGATTTGATCGTAAAGTGTGCATACGCAAAAATCCACGGAAAAGTCCATATTTATAAAAACTGTCTTTGATGTGGAAAACTGCTTAGCGCCACGTCTGGATCTGAGCAGATCGCAGAGGCGTCATGCCCATTCAAACTAAGGGGGCATGTGCCCCCTTGGTTTTTTTGAGCCAATGGATTTTGCATCCAACCTAAATTTCAAATAAGCGTCCATTAATCTGTTATTTGACTTTTAATCTATTTAATATGCACACTATTATACATTCTGTGCTGCATCCTTGTCACTTTTCGGAGATTTTCGCCGTTTTGATAGTGTTTTGATTATGTTACATTACTTTTATTCTGGCGGCAGCTGGTGCTGCAGTCATTGCAGTCGCAGACGTAATCAGCGTCTGGGCGCGCTCACGAGCTCTCTGCTGTTGCTGGCTTGCTGCTGCATTTGGCTATATGAGGAATTAAAACGTGTTAGAAACGCTCACAACATTTCCAAACCCCAGTACGGTAATGTGCAGTTAACCTCCTCTGTGTAGAAAATGTATAGTTTTAAATGTGACCGTCTCAACGTTATATTAGTAGAGATTCATCTTCTTGGCACAACGCCAAAGTTCGCCAGAGTTCACGCGGGCGCGGAATCTCATTTGCTCAAATATGAGGTAAAATTTAATGCAAAAATCCGTTCCTCTAATAATTTTATTTAAACATATTTTTTAAAATCATTATTGAACATTAAAATCAATCACGTGGCTATAGCTTATGTCATTTTCGCTGTTTATATACTTTATGGATTTAAAATTACATTCATTTTATATGATAATGCAGTTGTTGTGCAAAATGCATTAATGACACAATAAAACAAGCCATTAAGACTTAAATAAATAAAATATGCTGTTTCAGATGTAAATATGATGCAAATGTGTCATTATTCCGATTGAATAGTATTTGATATTAAAGTTAGTCATCACTTTTATTTTGGAGATTTTTGCATTAAAGCAGGGGTTTTCAGATTGTTAGAAATGTAAGTGCCATGGAAAAGACTGAAAGCTCTATAATATTTCGTTTGATGTCTGTGTATGCACAAATTTCTGTGAGCTGTTGACACTGTGCCCCCTTAAAAAAATTGGTGCATGACGCCCCTGAGCAGATGTACGCACTTTTGTTGTCCGATTTTTTTTTTTTAAATATAAGCCATTTTTGTTGCTCGAAAAGGGTTTAAACATTGGCAAGCACTCTTTTTATGTCTATGACATAATTAGGCATATTTTAAAGATTGAGATCTGAAACTGCTCAGCTGCGCACAAGTTCAAGATCATTTGCGATTTATAGATTTTCCATCTGAAAGAAAGGGGTACGTGCGTTTTCTGTATGTACGTTTGTTCTATGAATCACTTGCATTTTTGATAAATGATCATAAGATCAAATGTCGGATGGTTTCTACACAGCATTTTATAAATGAGGCCTCTGATGTCAAAGACTTTTATTCTCAATCTCATCTATAATGTTTTTGTGTTTATTTGGACTAGAAGTTCTCCCGCTCTCTCGATTTCTCATTTCTGTAATGTCTTATTGACCCTTTTATACACTTTGACTGTATTTAACTGCGTCACATGCACTGCATTGAATTTTGGGATAGCCAAGGCTGTGAAGGGTCCATCTATGGATCCTGGGTTTCAGGGGAAAGAAAGGCCACATTTGGAGGCTGCACGTGAAGGAGCCTTCGTACTGGGAACGCCATCGTCGCGGCCAAGTGACATCATTGGCCTCCAAATACGGCCTCGCCCTGCGTTCCAGTTCATTTTTTTATGAACTTCCCTCGCTAACTTCCCTCAGTCTCGTTCATTCGGATGTACGTCATTGCTTACGTTGTACGAGTGCCCACTACTGCTAGAACACTTGAAGTGGGTTCAAATGGATCGCCCTTAGCCCTTGATCACATGGAAAGTGGAGACCGCCCCCTCCATGTGCAAAGCGCGAGTTGCCGAAGTGACGTCACAATCGTGCTGCATTGTGGGATATGAAGCTGCATGAAGTGTACATATGAAGCAGACTCGCTCCCTCGGTCAAAATCGAGGGAGCGAGGGTCTGTCCATGCAAACTTCCCTCATCCACTTGACGAAGTGGAACGCACTTCAAAATGGCGACAGGGATTCCCCCGAGGGGAAGTGCTTAGGGAAGTTCGCGAGTGTGTGTCTAAAACTGGAGTGGAATGCACCCTTGGAAGGCCACAACCCCAACTTCTCTTTTTGTGGTCTTCTTCATTTTAATTTATTGGGGGGTAACACAATATCAGGTTGCATCATCGCCACCTACTGTGTTGGAGTGCTCTCCTCGTGGTCGTAGAAAGAAATGGGTAAACGCGTTAACACTTTCATGCAAAATAATCTTCATTATCGCAAGATTTGTTGTTATAACTTGTCAGCACAATTTTGGCTGTATGTGTGTGTGTGTGTGTATAGATTTATGCCATCCTTATTTTTGGCCGGGGACACGACATTGCCGCCAGACTATTGTTTGCCGGGTAATATCGCATAATACTTTAATGTGACTGAAGGCCGTTCTCTGCATTATTATTAGCTTTAGGGAAAATTTTTGAGCCAAACCAGACCAAGGCAGTCACAGGGAGGCTGTTGTGAGAAGTCTGTGCAAACAGAAGATTCAGTCACCTTTGAATCTGTTGTCATTTGTGTTTGTTAACATTCTGCTCCTGTGCGCGGCTGTGTCTTCAGTGAAAGAGCGGTCTAGACACCGCATGCTGAGTTACTTCTGCCCTCGAGGGTTGCAGCAAAAGCCACTTTGGTGTCGCAGTCACAGACGTTTGCTGAAATCTGATCATAGATTTTACTGATCACATTATTTATATTTTGACGAACCTTGTGACAGATTCAAATCCATTTTTTAAAGTCGCAATGAAAGTAAAATAAAAACTGTAATTTGTTTTGTAATATTGTGTTTTTTTTTTTTTTTTACAAATGATTTAAATGTAAGCTTCATTAATTAAAAATTCATATGCCCTCATAATCTTTAATAAAAAATGCAAATCTCCTCCCCTCCTAAAAACATTCTCTCTTTACTTCCGGTCATAATGTATGGCAGGTGGGCGGGGTCCGGGAGAATATCGCTGCGATTAGCAATTAGCAACACGACCCAACATCAAATGATACAATCAGATCTCGATGGACAAATTCAAATCCAGCCCTGCCTTATTTAATTTCAGAGGCCGGTTTTACTTGGATACACGTCACCACGAGGAAAATTAGGCATTTGATACTTCCGTTTCATGGCGACATTAAAGACTTTTTGGCAAAAAGGTTGACTATGGTGTGCTACGGTAAATTTACAGCTACTGTACATTTTGCTGGCATAATGTAAGAGGAACTGGAAGCTGTGCTTTGGGAGCTGTTGGTGTGAATTCAGGTTGGAGTGTATTTACTGTTGTTAAACAATAGTTATTTTATGCAACAAAGAGAAGAGAAGATAATGCAGACAAAAGTCGTAATTTTTGGGCCAAAATGTATTTTTGATGCTTCAACACATTCTAACTGACCCACTGATGTCACATGGACTGCTTTGATGATGTTTTTATTACCTTTATGGACATGGACAGTATACCGTATGTAGATTTTCAATGAAGGGTCAACAAGCTCTCTGACTAAATCTAAAACATTTTAAACTGTGTTCTGAAGATGAATGAAGGTCTTACGAGTTTGGAACGACGTGAGGGTGAGTCATTAATGACATTATTTTCATTTATGGGTGAACTATCCCTTTAAAGCGTTATACTTCATTGAAATTTGTTATTAATTTACTCACCTTTAGGCCATCCAAAATGTACTTGACATTGTATCTTAGATAGATATCAGTCCTCAAGTATTTATTTAATGCAAGTTTGTGGGTTCAAAAAGCAGATACAGGCAACACAAAAGTAATTCACAGCTTCTGAGGAAATACCGTTGTATTTGTAAACAAATCATTCAGTATGTGCAAAAACCTGAGTAAAGTAAGTAAAGTTAATGCTTTGAAGCGTTCTTTGCATTATGCTTTAAAAAGACATATTGACCAACTGTTTAATTTATAAGTCCCCCTTACAAACTTCCCGGTCATTCCTCCTATTTTGAACAGCTAGTTAAGCTGTTTGCAGAGACAATTAATTATTTCCATGAGTTTAACTCCCAACAAGCTGTTTCTCTACCTAGAGTGTGAGCCTTACCTGTCTAACAGCTCTGCCTTATGCTTGACCAGTAACCTGTAAAGGTCAATTGAATTACCTGGGGCACGCTGGCCAGTTGGTGTTTACCATATTAAAAAAAAAATGCACACGCAACACTCTCCCTCCTTCCGAGAGGGAACGCCTGTTAAACGCGTGCACGAGACAGAGAGAGAGAGCATGCAGGAGCCTAGTTCTTCTCTTAGCTCTGTTTACTAGTTGCTGTCGGCATGTTTACCGTGTCTGTGCGGTTCGTGACTCATGCCAGGGCTAGCATCGCTAATCATAGCTTACATCAACTTTTACTAGCAGTGATTTTAAATGGATTTCTCCAAATAGCATGACAAAATGTACCTTTCCAGTAGAAACTTCGCGTGGGAAGCCCAACCTCTCCTTTTAGCTCACGCCAGCGTGTGAAAAAAGCGTCTCCCATAAACACTCTGGTCTTGTTTCTTTCTTTATAGTCCTTTCTCTTCTTGTCATACAATTCGTAGACACTTTTTCTCTTGCGACCCTCAGACATTTTGACAAAAAAAAAACACAGCGAGAACGCAAGCTTCAATGAATGGTTGAAATCGTAGCACAACACACATACACGTGAAAGTGCACATGTGCAGCAAGAGAACCTAGAGGCAAGCACGTACAACGGTTATACGTCAACATATGAATGATTGTCATCTGGGATGACCAATAGTCTTGATGATCCACCCGGAAAACGAAAATCTTCCCCTATACCTTTAAGTCAAAAATCGTCTGTAAACGTATTTGTGCTTCCGCTTGGCAAAAGCTGATACAAGTCTTGACTTCATTCCTTTATTGACATTAACAAAATTTAAATCATTTGCTAAATCATAAGTTACTATGCAAGGGCAGATCTACAAGGACAGGCCATCTATAATTAACAAACTTGGTGAGATGGAGTGTCCAATAACAGACCCTAAATATTCATGCGCCATTTCATAACCTTTTCTTTCCTGCCATAATTTTAAATATAACCTCTTAGTGGAAACGCAAAAAAGCAGTTGTCGGTTTATATCCCAAGGATAAATAATGTCTTTAAAGGTATCATGAACATAAGTGTACTTAAATGTAGAGAATGCATAGCAGCTTCTTAATGTGAACAAATTCAAGTACTTATCCGTTTGCATTTCACTAATCAGACTAATGTCATTGGCTCATGCCAGATACCTTTAATGTAAATATTAACCATAAATATGACTTTATAGGCTTTTTCCAATGAGCATTGTGCTTATGACAAAACAGCCTGTTAAAGTGTTGCCCATTATCTAGTAGTTTAGATATTGATGCCACAAATGAATCCCAACACATCAGTTAACCCCCAGGGGTCCAAAAACGCGGGGACGCGTTTTGACGTGTTTTCTCCTTATCATAGCAGAATCAACTTAAAATACTCCATCATTAATAATCAAACACTTACGTGTTTGACATCATTTGAAACTCTGAAGGGTCCTCTTAAATTAGTGTACATTCACAATAACAACAGATCTTTGTGTTTTTGTCAAATAAAGAAAATAAACAGGGTGCTCATTCAGACATTTCTGTCTCCGCCAGCTGTCTCTCAAATCACGTTACAAAAATTAGTTGAAACTCCGCGAATACTCGTCACACAAACATAATACACATGTCCAAAGAAAGCCTGAAATGTCTACTTTCAAACAAGCTAATTATTATCAAAAACAAATATTTCCTGTTTATATAATCTGCATTGAAGTAAAGAGAGTACCGTTTTTCCTAGCCGAGCTCATTATCTCTAATGCGGTCACGCCCACACGCTGTTGACATGGTAATGAAGAGACGAGCTGTTCAAACCAGCAGAGCAAAGCGTAATGTTTGATAAGATTTAAAGACTTTAGCGCATGTTTGGATTATAAACTTTATACACACACGTGAGGAATATCTTCATTTATGTCTGGACATTGAGGAAGAGAAGCGTTTATCTTTAACGTTACCTAAGAAGAAGAACAATGGAAGACGCAATGGAGGCGGATATATTCCTGAAGAAACTGTAAGTCATTTGTCTTCATTTATATTTGCTATCATGTAATATGTTATGGCTTGTGCAGTTCAGCCTACATAAGCAACCTCAACAGACTGCACGCCTCGGATTGAAAAACGTTCGCATTGTTTACAAACGAGTAACTTACGCGTGATCACGTAACGTTAATGGCGGATTTCATTGTTTGCTGTACAGTGTTAGACACAGTTATTCACTTTCGTATCCTTCATGGCAACTTTGTGTAATGCTGCACTGCTGTGTCTTTTAAGTGTGTGCCGTAAGATTCCATGTTTACATGCTTATTTACAAACGAGTACGCGTGATCACGTAATGGCGGATTTCATTGTTACATGCTGTACAGTAGACACTTTCGTATCCTTCATGGCAACTTTGAGTAATGCTGCACTGGGGGGGTCTGCTGTAATATGATATTGTTTACATGCAACGCATTCCATACATTGCGTTTTACACGCGACACCGTTTTATTATGAGCTCCGCGTTGTTTACACGGAGACTCGCCTTTTTTTTAAATTATAAATTTACCTTGGCCAGTCTACCTAGGTGTGTGAAAGACACAAATCACGTGACCAAATGGTGGCGCAGCGGTAGTGCGTTAGGCCGCCATGTGGTAGACCCGGGTTCGAAACCCGCCTAGGCCAAGTTTTTTTTATACAGTATATTGAGTTTAGGCAACCACCGTTACAAGTGCTATCATTTACCCATCAGTTATGTATGTAATGGTATTTCTGTGGACAATTTATGCTAACAGCTGTTCATAACTCTCTTACAGGTCTGCATCCCTCTCATCAGTAAACTATGAAGTGGAAAAACATATTCACACTCTTTGGACATAAAGTTGTATGGTAACATGAGCCACATGAAGTTTACAGCTCTGTTGTTTATCAGTTTCTTATACAAGTTAAGTTTTTGAATAGGGTCCTACTGACCTTCATTTCTATTTTGATTATATTGTTAACTTCTTAATAAACCTCAAACAAACATGTTCATTTGTCCTCACATTCTTTACTGTAGTTCCCTCCTCCCTCATTATGCAGCTCATTATGCAGCTCATTATGCGAGCCTTTGTTTGCTAGCTGTCAATCAATCCTTCTCGCATACGGCCCCTCTAAACAAAAAGTGTCTTACAATTTCTAAATCAATATACTTGTTTATGTGAATGAGTAGGCAGGATGATTTTCACATCATTTTAAAGAAAAAACTCTAGACTACTAGATTCTGTTTAGGAAAGTCTTGTTAAAACATGTTTAGTATGAGTTTTGTGGACTTATATCAGTGACTTAAAATTTTAGCTTTTTAAAAAAACACGCATAAACCTTTTCCTCTCAAAAATACAAACATGTACATACATGTAGCTCATATAATATTTTAGCCCAGTTTGTGCTGAACACAGTGGTATGAGACACTTGCCATTATTATGTTTTAAAGCAACTGAAAAAAGACCAAATGTAAGAGCATGTCAGAACCTCTGACAGTGTCCCAAAATGGTCGGACCCCAGAGGGTTAAACTCTGAGTTTGTGTGGGAGCTAAGTAGACTGCATGTCATAGCTCATAATGAAGAAAGATTTCAGAGAGAAAGTGAACTGAAATGGGTGAAAAAACAGCGGTAGAATGTACAGAACAATCTGTGTTATGCATTATTAAGGACAATTATTAGCATCAAAATAGGCACCTTAATCATTTTACAATGAGCTTTCAACTCTCCCCCAGAACTAGACACATTGAATTTTCGGCAATTGTATCTTACAATGAGCTGATAAATGTTGAATCAGGTGTGTTGGTAAAAAAATCCAAAATTAAATGAATTCACTACAAGGGTCAATATCACTATAAAGTGCTTTTGGGACTGGAACCCCCCCAAATCTGAGATTTTCCATTTAACTTCATATGTTTTGTATTAAGAGGCATATTGGTCAAGCTCCATTACTGCAAATTAACTGCAAGCAAACACCATACAAAAATATGTACACCCTGTCATGTAAATTTTCAACTGCAAACACAATATGATGAAAATAAGGAAAAACAAGTGTAGGTACTTACTGTGTGTGCTTTATATTTTTAACCTTTACTGAAGAAAGACCAAATAGGTGACTGAATGTCACTCACTACATCTGTTGGTTTCTTTAAGGGGTGTTTACCCCAAAATGACAGGGTGGACAGCAATTTCAGGGACACGTGCAAAATACTTAATAATATTATGAAAAATGAAAATAAATAAGAATGACCTGTTTTATCAAATAACTTGTTGAGGACAATAAGAAAAATCAAAGAGTTTTGGAATTATGTAATTTATTCACTTTTTACATTAGGGTGGTCCTTGGGTCAATTTTTCTTTTTGAAATGTTCAACTCTCACTCCCTAAATGTTTTAGGATATCAATTAAAACACACTGTGCAAAATTTTGAATTGTTCCTACAATATCTAGGCTGCTCAAAGCCTTTGAATATTTCTGAAATCACATAATTTAAAAGCGCACAACACATACAAATCTTGCTTCTTGGAGGGTAACTTTGTTCCAGTTATTTCTTTAGCAACCTCTAAATATTAATTAATATTGAAAAAAATTGCCTATTTATTTATTCAAACATATCAGTGGTGAGAGCATGAACTTTTAAAAGTTGAAAAATAAGGACCACTTTATTTTACACTCACTAAAGTTCACAAAAGCAGTGTCTAGGACATGCCAAAATCGCATACATCCAATCAAAGAAAATGGTATAAAATGGGAAAAACATATTTATAATAAAACCTCAGAATTTAATTATTTTGGATTATATACATGATGACTGAGTGATTCTGATAAAGACCGCAAAAGGCACTTTATAGTGATGTTGACCCACAAAAATCTGCAATTATTATCCTGAGAATGATTTCAAATTTACACATGTTGTGTTTAAAGTCCCATGAACAGGAAGTCCCAATCCACTTTTGTGTTGTATTTCCGAGTTAAAAAGAATATCACACAAGGAAAATATCAGGCATGGCTTTTGTTTTCCACTCTGAATTAATTGAATATAGAATAATAGGTGCTTTATTCTGGAAAAAAATTGCAGAAGACTGATAGTTGGAGGGGTTAACAGATTCTCTGCCAAGGGCATCAAGGTGATGTCATCAGAGAAGTATCGCCACGATTGGACGGAAGTACATTTTCAGATTTGATTTATACGTGCAAACAAATTTGTAAAAAAAATTATCCACACAGATTAATTGATTATACTAAACACTGCAATATAAAGAAATGTGATAAGTTTTGATTTCATGTGGACTTTAATGGAGATTATTTGTGAATGTGAATTAGGATTATTACAATATTCCGGTATTGACAATGACGTGATATTAAAAAGTGAACTTTTTTGGAATACGAGTACGAGTACTTGCTTTTCAGTACTTGCCGATACCGAGTACTTAATAAAAAAAACATTATTTAAATTTACAGGTAACAGCTTTAGTCATATAATTTAACAAAAAAGCAAGGGACGAGTTTTCCAGTTTGTTGTAAACTCTGCCTCTTTGGACAACACGAAGCATTAACCCCTTACACGCCGCTCAAACATAGACATTTCTCAGACCGTGGTATCGATCCCCGGTATCGTGGGACTTTTAACGAGTACGAGTGCTTTAGAAAATGTGGTATCTAGGCCGATACCCAAAACCAGTATCGGTATCGGTGCATCCCTGCAAATATTGTGTAAACTTATAATAATATTGTAAATAATTATCTGTATCTGGTTGACACTTCAGAATAGTATGTGATGTTAATGCACCTTACAATTCACAATGGTTACAAACACTCCATAAACTTATTTTTTTGAGCGTGATTTATTGACCACAAAATAAACAATATATTTGAATTGTACTATTTATTTGTATTATTTTATATTTAATATCTCATAGGGATGCACTGATTGATCGGCCGATGATGCTTGCTATGCTTCTCAATTAATTATGGTGTTATGTCGCTAAATCTAAAAGCCAGAGGGCGCTCTCATGCAGAAACTCAATATGCGCTGCAGACGAAGACCAATACACACGCAGCTATGACACGCAGCTCCAGGAAATGGCTTAAGGATATATTTATATTGCTGTTCTTCAAATGTTTTTCAGGAATTTTCATGATAATAAGGAATATGTATAATGGTTATGTTAGATGAGTGTTGCTTTTTCAATTGCATGTTTTAAACTACTCAGTGATTTCAGATCGATAAGGACTGGTGCAGGGTTCACACTAGACGCGGTAGAGACGGCAAGCGCGAGTGATTTACATGTTAAGTCCTGCGGCGTGGTTGGTGCGTTCCACACAAATTGAGCGTTGCTTTGGGAAACGCGCGAGTTGAAAATCTGAACTTCGGCAGAATTCCGTGCCGCCGTAACCAATTAGGACCTTGCTGTAGTAGTGACGTGATTACAGTAAGCGAGCAAAGTCTCAGCAGAGTCGCAAGAGCCCCTCCCATGACACAAATTTCCGCGTGAATGTCTTGAATGACTTGAATTTCACACACGAATGAAGCGAGTAAACTCAAATGTTCAAGCACCCAACTACACGCGAAATCCACGGCTGGTGTGAATGCACCCATTACTGATCAAAAGCCGTAATGGGTGCATTAGTACATGAAATAGTTGTGATTAATATTGGCTGTGCAATTCAGAATAGTTATCGGCCCTGTATTATTAGTGTATATTGGCATTTATCGGAGCACCATCAGTCCTTCTGGGCACAGTATTAATGCAGTGAAAATCTGATATTGTTGCATTATTTTTTGGTGAACCATTACTTGCAGATTCCAAATGCACATTCCCATTTAAGTGCCTCAGTTTAAGTGGTTACAGATTATTATTATTAGATCGTAGGGAATCACAGATCTGGCACATGGGCATAAGAAACACCAGCAGGCAGATGGCACCTTATGCCAGCCAGATGAGGGGGCACTCATGTGGCAGTGATAAAGTTCACATATAAGCCATTTCATTTTGGATAATGGTCATTCATTTACCACAGGGCATGTTAAAGCATTATGCTGAATATGCCCCTGTTTTGACCCTGATACTATTTTGCAGCTGTTGAATTGAAACCGCTCTGCTAAAATGGATAGGGAATGATTGAAAACACTGCTGTTATTTTACCACGTTGAGGAATATAAACTCTCTAATGCAGTTTGTATAAGAAAATCTGTTAAATGGAGCTGAGAGTAGTACCATTTATCAGTAGCGAAAAACAATAAAATTATGGAGGATATTAAATAAACAAATGCTATTAAATCACATTGTGATATCAACATATATAATAATCTTTGATTGTGCCTAAGAACATAGTTAAACTTTAGGCAAGCCTGTTGACTTGCGTGATGCATGTTCAGTACTCAGGATTAGATTTCCTTTTTAATCATTAATGCAGATTTAGACTTCAAGATCTCCCTCAGGCTAAATCCTGACATGTCCCGGTTTTTTAGCAAACAGAAGGACCACACGGCAACTTCGCTTAATTCTCCTAAGAATCAAATGATTTAAATTGGGCCAAAGTTGATTTCATTACACCTTTATTTACCTTGTAAAGAATTTGAAGGGTCTTAATGTTCTTTAAGCGAATGGGAGGTTCATTTATTTTAGTCTGGGACTCTGATTAAAGGCTTTACAGATGGCAGGACTGCACTGATAGCCCCCTTTTTCACAGACCTGTCTGCTTCTATTAAAACTAAAGGACAGCACAAAGCATCTTGTCATTAGGACCCGTGAGGAATGGACTACACGCTCAAAAACAACCTGAACTCAAACTACCTCAACTTGAACTTAATAGGCCGATCCAATTTCAATACAACCCAGAGAGGAGTCCTGGCATTTGCCTATAAACAAAGCCCAAGAGAGGAGAATATGCTAATAGCTGTCTCTCACATTGCCAGACTGGGGTTAAAGCCATTACTTGATTAGTTTAAGAAAAACGTTATAGAAAAATCTAATTCTGTAAACTGAGTTTATACTAAATAGCACGGCACGCTGTACTTGTTTTATAGTGAATAAGAAAGTCATGCATGGGGGTATAATATGCAGGGGATGGGGGACATCCCTTTTAAATAAAATAAACTTTTAAATAATAATGATTTTATCACCCTTCATTTTTTGACTCACTGCCAAAATTCCTTCAATTAAGCCAAGTAAGTGTTAAGCTAAAAGTATAGTTACGTTTTCACGCATACGCAAGGGTGCTCGTACCATAGACTGTAAAAAAAGTTGGACGACACGGCGTCGCCTCCCTTCATTGTAATGAATTGAAGCAAAAAATGGTTGCCGCCACGTTATGTAAAAACGTCAGTTTGGAGCCAAGGCATGGGTAGAATCATCCGTGGAGCCACGGTATCAAACTTCCACCCAAATACTTGTGCGCCCAATTCAACAACGCCAATCGTAAAGACATGCCTCGTTTCTATAGCATCAAATGACTAGCTAAAATGAAACTTATCACAAAAATGAACAATTGAACATATATCAGCATGATAACAACTACCTTAAAGGACCAAAACCATCTTTCAGAAAATTTTATTGGAAATGTAAATAATTTTTATTGGGTTAATGACTTGTACTGCAGCCAGCCACCAGGGGCGATCAAAGAGTTAAAGGCTTCACTTTTTAAGACGTATGAGGCACACCCGGCTTGTACAGTGCACACACCGCCAAATTGTCCTAATCATGCATACTTTGTACATGTAGGTCATGCATGCGCGTACAGTCGAATGTAGTATGCAGCATTGCATTTTGTCACAGTATATGTTGCATATTCACGTACACGTAAAAACAAACTATTTCCTGGGTTTTCGGATGCAAATCACCTTTCTCTGTATAGATCCCCTTCCCCAGAGAATCTTCAGACTTTATCGATGGATGATTGGTTCTTTTACCTGAAAGGTGGGACTTTCATCACCAGATCGGCCCTATGGAGTCTTTTATTCATAATAATAGCAAATATCTTTGGTGACAGTAAGTGCACTATTTCGAGTGTAAACCTCTCATTTTAAAGTTAAAAAGATGCACTTTGCAGTAAATGCAATGGAAAATAACGCTGTTGTCCATTATAGCGATTGATTAACATGTTCTCATTAGTGGCATAAACTTTCATTTTTAAACTTATGTGATTGTATATGAAATAAAAAAAAACATTAAAAAGAGAGTTTCAATAGCCATGTGGGTGAAAACTGCCTGTTTAATGTGTCTCTCTATTAAGCCCAGAATATACTCCGTTTTTTTACGTGTATGGGAACATACACACACGATTAAATGCACAGACTTGTTTAGTTTAATAATAATAATAATTTGTTACATTTATAATGCGCTTTTTCTGCAGACCTCAAAGCGCTTTACATGTGAATGGGGGAATCTCCTCAATCACCACCAATGTGAAGCATCCACCTGGATGATGCGACGGCAGCCATATTGCGCCAGAACGCCCACCACACACCAGCTTATTAGTGGAGAGGAGACCGAGTGATGTAGCCATTTAGTATATATTGGGATGATTAGTAGGCCAATGGGCAAGTTTGGCCAGGATGCCAGGGCACACCCCTACTCTTTTTCGAATTACATCCTGGGATTTTTAGTGACCACAGAGAGTCAGGACCTCGGTTTAATGTCTCATCCCATGTGCTTTTTTTGACAGGATAGTGTCCCCGTCACTATACTGGGGTGTTAGGACCCACACAGACCACAGGGTGGGCTATGTACTACATTCTCCTATTCTACTAATCGCTGTGTCCCCTGTCCCCACACCTGAGGCCATGCAAGACATTGCATTTTAACACTTTAACACTCTTGTTCAGCAGATAAACTGGTGCAGAATGGGGATATAACGTAATGACTTGTGGCCCCCGAGGGGCATTTTGTACATCATTGCTGACAACAGTGACAAAATAGATCCTTAACCCCCTTCAAATTATTGCCACTAGAAAATTAAGCGAGAGGAGAGGCGAGAAATACCGCAGAACATAATTACAGCGACACATTAAGGGGTGCGTGCTATTTTCCCCACCACATGACACCTCTCAGGGGATTCTAATGTTCCTTGATATTCCGAACGCGGTGAGAACTTTTAATTATACATGAACGAGTTTTAGCGCTGCTTCTTAGTAAGGACCTCTGAGATTCGAGCGCTTTATTCCAAGCTACCAGAGGTCATGATTTGCTAGTCACACAAGGCTGAAGGTTTGATTGAATTTAGCTGGAAAATTAAATGTTGGAATTTGCTAGCGTAGAGATTACGGTATAAGAAACTTCTATAATGCCGTTAGGAGCTTGAAATGAAATCTTAGTTGCTTGTAAATCTCTGTGGGTCAGCAGTGTATTATAGAGTAAAATGCAGAGTAATATTGATTAGAAAGGTATTAGATTGATGTTGATATCACTTTACTGTGGCAGATAAGCAATCTAAACACACCGATGACACAGAAAACCAAGTTTTACCTCTACAGGTTTAGATATTACTGGTCTCAGTTCTCATATACAAATATGTTTGTGTATGTGTGTGATTAAATGCAGTCCAATTACAGATGAAGATGTAGACGTTGCCTGAGGGAGGAAAGATAACTTCCATTAATCTGCATTTGCTAGAGGCAATGAATACATTTCCTGCTCTCTTTAACTTTTTCAGATAGTTTGGATAACATGTTACAGGGCTGTGCATCACTCAAAACTGAACCGAAACACTTCAATTGCATATTGAAATAAATTACATTCATATAACTGGTGTTTTTTATGTATTTATAAATATAATTCATTCATAAACATTTTGTAATGCACTGAACCAACAGGGGGAATACAATATTAGGGGAATATATTTTGGACTGTGGTAAAACACCACTTAAACGACCAGTGTCAAACTGGTGTCTAGAGGTAAGACACTGATTTGCAACCAACCGCTCAGTCCACAGCTCACCCCTCCCTTTCGAAATGCATAAAGAAGCTACGGTTGCCGCCACAGGACAAACATGTCATCGTCTGAGACAGTGTAGTTCTCCTTCTCTCACTCTCCTCGCCTTACATGCAGAGCTGGAGGCACAGGTTTGCTTGTTATCAATAGCTGTTCCTACTCATTTTCAAATTGTTGTGGTTTACCTCCCTCGAGGTCCGCTTCTGAACTTCATAGAGGAACTTGATATGCTGCTGTCCTCTTTCCCTGAGGATGGCAGTCTTCTCATCATACTCTGAGACTTTAACATCCACCTGAAGGTAAGCCCTATGCTACGGACTTCCACACACTCACCTCCTCATTCGACCTTACTCTCCTCTCCACCGCTGCCACTCACAGGTCAGGAAACCAGCTTGATCTCATCTTCATCTGCAAGCTCCACTACAGAGAATATTAAGGTTGTACCTATCCATCTATCTGACCACTTTTTCGTAACTTTTGACATGAACCTACCTACATCCTACACACCCATACCGTCTTTAGTACATTTCATGCATAACCTCCGCTCTCTATCCCCTGTATCCTTTCTGCTGAGGTGGCATCCTCTCTTACATCTCACTTCCTGGCTTTAGATGCAGATGCTGCAACTGACACTTGCTCTACACCAGTGTTTCCCAATCCTGGTCCTCGGGCACCCCCTCCCAGAAAGTTTTAGATGTCTCCTTATTTAAAACACCTGATTTGACTCATCAGCCTCCTTCCAAAATGGTAAACATGTGTCCCTAACAAGCTGATGAGTTAAATCAGGTGTGTTAAATAAGGAGACATCTAAAACTTTCTGGGAGGGGGTGCCCGAGGACCAGGGTTGGGAAACACTGCTCTACACTAACATCATGTTTAGATTTTCTTCCAGACCAGCTCGTGCTACTCCCTCTTGCCCCTTGCTGTCTGACATCCTCCACGAGTAACATACTACTCAGGACTGCTGAAAGGAAATGGCACAACTCCGCCGACTTCTGTTATTACCAGTCACTTCTGTCCTCTTTTTTGGCTAGCGTCACCACCGCAAAGACATTATACTTTACCGCAAAGGTAAGTAACGCTCTCAACACTAAGCAGCTATTCAAAACGTTCAACTCTTTGCTTTGCTTTGCCCCCCTCCTGCTCCACCTACTTCCTCATTGTCAGCTGATGACTTTTATTACGTCTTTCATCAGCAACCACTTTTCCACACCACTAACATCAGAACACACTACACTTACATCCCACATCCGTTTCTTGTCTTTCTCTCCGCTGACCGACACTAAAGTTTCTAAAATTCTCCCCACCCACCCCATCACCTGTTACTTCAACCCAATTCCCATCCATCTCTTACTGGCCATTTCAGATACACTTGCACCGACACTTATACACGTCATCAACACCTCCATGCTCACCGGTACAGTTCCGTCCACGTTTAAACAGGCCCTGGTCATGCCACTGCTTAAAAAAGCCACACTCAACCCCTCTCTCACAGACAATTATAGACCCGCCTCACTCCTTCCATTCATTGCCAAAACACATGAAAGAGCAGTTTTCAATCAGGTATCTAACTTTCTATCATTGAATAACCTACTTGATAAAAAACAGTCAGGCTTTAAATGCAACCACTCCACCGAAACAGCACTGTTGTCTGTCAAGGAAGCATTACGGCTAGAGAAGGCGGAATCAAAGTCCTCGGTTCTAATTCTGATAGACCTGTCGGCAGCCTTTAACACAGATAACCATCAGATCCTACTAGCCACCCTGTCATTGCTAGGGATCACAGGCACACCTCTTCAATTGTTTATATCTTTTATCTCTAATATATACTTCAGGGTGTCATGGAGGGGCACGTTGTCCACACCCCACCAGATGGTCACTGGGGTCCCTCAGGGATCAGTGCATGGCCCACTGCTTTTTTTCCAACCTCTCAACATCCTTACGACCTATCATACATGCACATGGCTTCTCCTACCACTGCTATGCTTAATGACACCCAGATCTTCTTCTCATTTCACCCAGAAGATACCACCATAGCAGCATGCATTACAGCCTGCTTAGCCAACAACTCGTCTTAAGAAACACCACCTCCAGCTGAACCTAGCGAAAACTGAGCTGCTTGCATTTCCGGAACAAACAAAGGTAAAGCATGACCTATCCATTCAACTGGGCATAATCTTTGACAACCAACTGTCCTTTACTGATAACATTGCAAAGACAAGCATGATCATGTCGATTTGCATTATACAATATCAGGAAGATATTCCGCTTCCTTACGGAGCATGCTCGTGATCCAGGCTCTGGTAATCTCTAGGTTGGACTACTGGAATTCTTTCCTTGCTGGCCTTCCAGCACAAAGCATCAAACCACTCCAACTGGTTCAGAACGCAGCACCCCGACTTATCTTCCAAATAGCCCAAAGGGGGTTCATGTAACGCCGCTCTTCATCTTTCTTCTCTGGCTACCAATTGAAGCACGGGTCAGGTATAAGTCACTATTACTTACAGAACTTTCACTGGAATGCACCGGCATACTTTCACTCTTTCCTGCATTTCTACACCCTGTCCAGAACCTTCACGTTCAGGAAAGAAGCGGAGTCTTGTCTTACCTTCACAAAAGGGCACTAATTTTCCTTAGCCTCCTGCTGGTGGAATGATCTTCCTATAGGAGTCCGATCAGCCACATCTCTCGCTACATTCAAAAAACAACTAAAAACTTCTCTTTTTCAAATATTCCTGACAAATTGATACTGACTGTAGACACATCTCTTTACTAAAAAAAATACTAACTCTCGTTTCACTCTCAACAGGTATCGTTTTGAAATTGTGAAAACCCGTAACTTGGTATAAAGCACTTCTTATATTATTGCCTCCCTATGACAAATCGCTTGATTGTTTCTTTATCTTTGTAAACTGCTTTGGATAAAAGTGCCTGCTATATGCCTAAATGTGAACTATACACAACTGGTTATGTATATTATATTGCTTTTCTGTCAAGAGATCCTTCTAAAAGTTACACAATGCACCTTTAATTACCCAGGATTTTTTTTAGGGTTCACAGGGTTTTTTCTGCTGAATCTGAAAGTAACTCCTGGCATTTTAAGCAGCTTTAGACTTTCAAAATCAAATAAATTTTGCAACATACGTCACATTGAACAGTATTTATGTTTTATTCTGTATTTTTTAAAAGAACCTTTTAAATTTGAAAAAATCCTGCTTTTATGTACTTCAAAGTCTTTGAAGTGAACCACAATAAATAAGAAATAAATTAGGAATATTTGTTCAACTGCACTCTTAAAATGCTGGGTGTTTTTTTAACCCATGCTTGGTAAATATTGAACACAACACACCAAACTGGGTTAAAAATGACACTGGGATGAGGAAATAGACTGGGATCAGTGGTTCTTAAACTTTGTGCACCCCCTGCCCTCTTACTGTATGGGCATCCCTTTGTGGCCTCCCAAAGAAAATTCATGACATTAAACAATATCAATGTTATCATTTGAATTAAATAAAACATTAAATTATACAATGTAGTGCTGTTGGTTAGTAGTGTTATTTTTCTCAGGTTTAATTAATGTACTTTATAAAATGTCATAAAACTGGGGCCCAATCCAGTTGCCACGGCCCCCAGTTTGAGAGACCACTCTGCTTTAGTCAACTTAAAGAACCACTGCCTTAGTTTTTTTTAATCCATATCAAGTCTCAGTTTGAGGTTATGTCTGAAAAAGACACATTTGATTTATCAGTAAGGGTCAGGTTGTCATTCTTTAAGTTAAGTGTATTATGTTACAGTGCCCTAAAAATTACTAGCAAAGAGGCAAATAATTGGCATTTCAATTCTACTGAACTCCCCAATGCCCAATTTTACTTGCATTTGGCGCTTGTTGCACTCATTTTAGACCCTGGATAAATGGCAGAAGAGCAATCGCAACATGAAAAGCAGTGGTTTAGGCAACTCTTAAAAAGGGGCTGCATCCAGATGTCTATAATTTGATCTGTTCCTGCCATTTTTAACCCTCCTTCAGCACGGATGAGTGAAGGCTGTGCTGCCGCTCTCGCTCCTTCACCGCAGGTGGGAACAAACTGAGCTGAAGCTCATTAAAGAAAGTATCGTGACTATGACGATCTAACCTTCAACAGTCTCTCCGTGGATGGCAGAGGCCGGGCAGCTGCGGTTACTTAAGTCCCTGTGCTGATCGAGTGTGCAGACTCAGCCATACTGAATAATGCACGACACCTGCCTGAGCTGAAGAAAGCCCGCTGTTTGCTAAAGAAAGAAAAAAAATGGCCCACTAATTGACATTGGTTTCTCATGCTGCGCTAATGAATTATCCATGGGGCGTGGACGACGCTCGGAGCGTGCTGTCCTGCCAGGTGCCCGCCTGGTGGTTTCTTCAGGACAGGGTTGACAGATAAATAATGAGGGAGTCATCTCATTTATTTGGCCATTATCTACTTGAGCTTATTTATCTCAGTTGGATGAGAAGTCAGAAGAGGGAGATGTCAAATTTCATTAAGGAAATAGCTGAATATGTCTTCTATTTGAACTCATGACATACAGCAACTGTTAAGTCATTACACTGAAGGGGATGTGTTATTAATAGGCCATACAAAGGCTGAATGTATATTACATACTATGTCAGAAAGAAAAGGTACCAAAGCTGTCACTGGGACAGTACCCTTTAAAAGGTCCTAATTTGTATCATTTAGATACCAGTATGTGCCTTTGAGGTACTCATATGCACCCTTTAGGGACAAAGTTGTACTTTAGTGGTACTGCACTAGTGACAGATTTTGTACCTTTCTTTATAAAAGTGTAGGATATTTATTTTTGTCCCTTTTGTAGATTTTTTATTTAACAATTTTATTATTAAAATTAAACATCAATGCTAAAATTTTCTAACTTGTGTCTTTATAATATTTAAATTAATTTTTAATATATTTTAGATTGTATTAAATGTGCATTGTGTAACTTACAGAAGGATCTCTTGACAAAAATGCAATATAAAGTACTGTATAAACCTTCCTTATATAATGAACTTTATTGTTTTTATTACCTTAGAATGATTTGTTTTTATCTGCGTACACCGCGGGTCCCCTTACATGAAAGTCGCTATGCCATGTTTCTACAGTAGCCCTAAACATACCACCGTATTTTTGACATAAATGTGGGCACCGTCATCTTTGAGGTTTTTTGTGTAAGACTTCCGGTGAGCCACTAAAGCTAATGGTAGACGTATTGTGTGCTGTTTTCTCAGGCTTTTTCATGTTTATTAAGAAATCCAGAAAGACCAGCATAATTTGTACACTTAGGGGTTGCCATAATAGCTGATGCAAACGCAGTAAATTTCTAAAAAACATTTGTTTTAACCATAATCCATGCACAAGAACTGAATGTGTATGTGGCGCACATGCACTCATGATCTGTATTTACAAATCCATCCAGTAAAACCTTTCATAGGAACTGCCAGTAAACAACAAATACAATAATTGTTAAAAAACATTATGGTAAAAATATGCTGTTTATTTATTCTATATTAGTGGTTTTATTTATTCTGCTACAGGTTCAGGTTCACTTTATTTGTACCCATAGGTAGATTAGGTATGCAGGGTATGAGTTCACAAATCTCCACATTTTACAGGCAACACAAAGAAATATACAACATATATGATAAAAATACATTTAAGGTTCTCCGCATCACTAAAACAAAATAAAGTAAGATAAAATAAATAAAATAGAATGGAATAAATAAATAAATAAATATTACTACTACATATTTTTACAAAAATGCGATTACAATAAGGAATATATACGACATAAACATGTTTTTAATGAAAAAGCTAATCATTTCCAGAGGCGGACACTACTTGAGTATTTTAAGTAAATTTTCCAAGCATCTGTGCTTTTATCAGAGTGTTTGTCTTGGGAAAAAATTTACTTTACTAAAAAATGTTCACTACATTCTAAAGCATAAAATCATACTGTGGATTCCTTTGATATTGCATATTAAAATTGATGTAATACCTAATTACATAAATTGTTTTTTTGCACAAAAGTACTTTTTACTTAAGTAAAAGTAAAAAATACAATGTTTAATGTACTTAAATATTAAAACTTGAAATTATGAAAGTAAAAATTTTCCAAAGAAAAACACTGATAAAATACGAATACTTAAAAATTTACTTTTATGTAGAAAAAGTGATCATTTAAAAATAAACAAATCATTTCATAAACGTATGTCTTCATCTAGTGTGTAAAGCCCGGGATACATTGCACAATTTTTGGCTGTCCCAGACGAAAGATTGCCATTGTGAAACAATCGTCGCGATTTTTGTGATCGTGGCTCTTAATCCGTGGTCCTATGTCGTACAGTGAGAGAGGATCAAAGACGGCCATTTTCCCGGTCTTGCATCCAAAGATAGCCCACGATAGTTTTCTAACAATGTCAGAAATTCAGCTTGACCAACGCACAGCGTGTTTGCTGCTACGACATAAAACGAAAACAATACTGAATATATGTAATTGTTTAAATTATGTTTATTATGGTTTGTTCAAATAACTTACAATGTGTTGAATGAGAAAGATGCTGCTGACTGTCGGCCTGCGTGAAGCTTGACGTGTGGCCATAACTCAAACAAGTTGATTAAAAATTGCTGTTTAAAAAAATGCAGATCAGAGGGACAGTTGTGACCATTTTAAACCATCTTCTGCAAAGTTTAAAAACACAAACTCGTGGTCTATTTCAGTCTATTTATTAATCATTTACCATAACTGTTTTTAATTATGTTTTATGCTCCCTTGACCAGTTTTCTATCAGTCGGCTATTGAAACGGAAGTCTCGCACAAAAATGGGAAATACGTTACATTGGTTGCAATTCAAAATCTCACCACTTGATGCCACTAAAAATCTACACAGTTATGTAACATAAAATAATCAGATTATTACACATCTGATCTCTTGTCAGATTTATGTCTGACGGTGAAAGAAGGTAAATGCTTTCCACACATTCCAGTGGCATGTTATTTACTCATTCTAGTATGTATATAATTTTTAGATAAATAGATCTGCCAGTTATCTGCCCCTAAAATGTGTACAGTAATTATCCATTGGTATGAGATAGTTTAATAATTTTTTTATCTAATTTGACTTTAGTTGAGCATATCCAATTTTCCAGGGCGTGGTAATAGCTGTATTACAGATCTTGACTATTTGACATGCACACTTAGTATTTCATCATAATCTAGTTTCAAAATCACTCTATACAAAAATATTATAAAAAGATGATCATAAAATATCATGATTACACATTTTTTTGCTAGAGGAATACAGTAAAAGGTTTTCAATGGCTCTTTAATATAATCCGCAATCAGTTTAGAAAGCCGTATTTTTACCCTGTGCATTACCCACAATAGTTGCTGATATAGACAAACAAGAAATAAACAGCTGTGTACATGCATGTTTAAATCACTGAGGATTGTGTGTGTGTTGCATATAAAAGACAAGCCATTTACGTCTGTTATTGTACATTCACGGTTTGGATTTACACTTGTCCGCTTCTTATTCCCTCTGTGCTATCTGAAATTACTGTTCAAAATTACTCTCTTTCATCACAAATTTTAAAGCCTAATTAGTTATACCTTGTCTAAGAAAACCAGAAACATAATTTAACAATTTTCCTGTCATATTTTCTATGAAGGCTAACAAACTCAGAATGAGGCACTCTGAAAAACTGTCTGTAGTATTACGTCCCTTGTTTCATAAAAAAGATAAGTAATTAAACATAACTGAGAGAAGTGATTAGCATTCCAGTTACAGGAAAAAGCTTCCTACCTCTGTTAAACACAAATTTGTGTGATTTTAAACATTGAACAGGGTCCTACAGAGGATGAAAATTCTCCCAATATCATTTATAAAGAGAGATCACCCTAATCTCACTGCAAAACTCCATACTATAATTTTTCAATTAAACATATTATGCATACATTGTCCACATTTACATATAAGTATTTGACAGATGCTTTTACCCGAAAAAGGACTTGTATCTATACATTAATTTATCAGTATTATCCTGCCTGTGAAAACCCATGCAGCTAAATACATTTTTTTGTCATTTACTGGTTTCTACATAAAATCTAGAACATGGTGAAAATGTAACCTTGATATCTTTAATAGTGACTAAGACTATGTCACAGACTGAAATTAAAGTAAAATCAATGAGTATATTGCTCCTAATTGCTCATAATTCGATTGAGATTTTAGCCTGGATTTTCAAGGGAAGGGTCACATATGCTCCCTAGATTTCCCACAGGTCCTTGAAATCCTTAAAAGCTTGTGAATTCAAGGCCCTGGGAAGTTTTCGAAAATATATACATAGATATAGGTCATTGAAAGTGTTTAAATCTATTCTATGTGTCACGGCCGGGGGCGGACCCAACTAGACTAAAGGTCACGCCCCTCTCAACTCTTCCACCTCGAGGAGTTTCCCAAGACCACCCCAATGACCAGACAGACGAGTATACTACAATTAAAACAAGCTTTATTAAATATTTAAAAGGAAAGGGGGAAGGGGAAAGGGTAATCTAAAACTAAGGTGTCTCTTCTTCGCCTCCAGGGCCACTTGGGGGAAAGGCTGGGGACAGGGGCTCCCTTAGGGGCTCCGGCCCAATAATCCGTGGCGCGCTCCGCTTCTCCTGGAGGCAGAATCAAATAATAGTCAGACAAGGGTAAGGTACTTCGTTACTAGACGCTGTTCGTTCAACACGGGACCTTCGTCGGAACAATAAGTGATAGCTATAGCCACAGGTCAAGTTCTCTCCACAGGTTACGTTACCCACAGCACTAAAGGATCTTCGTTCCCACACAGAGCTTCACCGGCACAGGTAAGCAATTTCTACAAGTACAGAACAGTTTCACTTCACAGGTTATATTACTCACAGTACTGGAGATCTGCATGTGCACCGAGCTTCACTTGTACAGGTAGGTGATTACTATAAGCACAGGACAGGTTTACTTCACAGGCTACGTTACTCACAGCACTGGGGATCTTCACTCACACAGAGCTTCACTTGTACAGGTATGTAATGGCTATA
Organism: Misgurnus anguillicaudatus; assembly: GCF_027580225.2. Classification (NCBI taxonomy): domain Eukaryota; kingdom Metazoa; phylum Chordata; class Actinopteri; order Cypriniformes; family Cobitidae; genus Misgurnus; species Misgurnus anguillicaudatus. The sequence continues at coordinate 31,459,446 of NC_073353.2, forward strand.
AGCACAGAACAGGTTTACTTCACAGGTTACGTTACTCACAGCACTGGGGATCTTCACACACACAGAGCTTCACTTGTACAGGTATGTGGTTGCTATAAGCACAGAACAGGTTTACTTCACAGGTTACGTTACTCACAGCACTGGGGATCTTCACAGACACAGAGCTTCACTTGTACAGGTAGGTCATTGCTAGAAGCACAGAACAGGTTTACTTCACAGGTTACGTTACTCACAGCACTGGGGATCTTCACTCACACAGAGCTTCACTTGTACAGGTATGTAATGGCTATAAGCACAGAACAGGTTTACTTCACAGGTTACGTTACTCACAGCACTGGGGATCTTCACTCACACAGAGCTTCACTTGTACAGGTATGTAATTGCTATAAGCACAGAACAGGTTTACTTCACAGGTTACGTTACTCACAGCACTGGGGATCTTCACAGACACAGAGCTTCACTTGTACAGGTAGGTAATTGCTATAAGCACAGAACAGGTTTACTTCACAGGTTACGTTACTCACAGCACTGGGGATCTTCACACACAGAGCTTCACTTGTACAGGTATGTGGTTGCTATAAGCACAGAACAGGTTTACTTCACAGGTTACGTTACTCACAACACTGGGGATCTTCACTCACACAGAGCTTCACTTGTACAGGTAGGTAATTGCTATAAGCACAGTACAGGTTTACTTCACAGGTTACGTTACTCACAGCACTGGGGATCTTCATGCACACAGAGCTTCACTTGTACAGGTAGGTGATTGCTATAAACACAGAACAGATTTACTTCACAGGTTACGTTACTCACAGTACTGGAGATCTTCATGCACACAGAGCTCCGCTTGCACACAGTGGATTTTCGCTACAGTGTTGGTGCACCGTATTCCTTCGCCCATCCACTCCGGCTGTCCGGGCGTCGTAGGGACTAGTGAGTCCGATGACACGGAGCCGAACGCTTCCCAAACTCCCCCTCCTTCTTCCACGACCGGGGTCACGAGTTGGGGCGAACTTTCGTCGAGGCTCCGCTCACCACGAGCTTCTGTTGACGAGGTCAGTACACACACCGTTACAACCCACAGTCCGCACGGTACACTCTTGATAATACTCACTGGGTTTCACCACTGTCTGCTCTATGGACAAACTAAGCTCTCGTGGACACACCCCGGGCACAGGGCTCAATTTTCTCGCTCTCCTTAGGACCCAGGCCACAACGGATGTCGTCGTCTCGTGACTCGTCGGAGGCTAGGCAGTTCGAACGCTACAAGCACAGCATATACACAGCAAGTAAAGCGTAAACACCATCAATCAGTGAAACTCACCCACAGCACTCTTATACAACTTCACGTGATATTTAGATCGCCCTTGCCACCTGACTACGACGACCTCGAGAGGATGGTTGGGCGATAACTGGACCGTAAATGGGAGTGGGATGTGCGTTATTCGCAGGCCCGGCGTGTTGGTTATCACTCCTCTGGCTCACCTGCGCTTCCTTTTCCCCACAGGGCCACTGTTTTACTGGCGAACGGTGCTTCCTACCAAGTGCTTCGTCCGTGCTTCCGGTCAACCCGCGGCTCGCCCACGCTTTCCTCTCCAGTGGGGCCCGGGACCTCAAAAACACAAAGGCACACACCAAAACCACTCTTCGTACAAGTATTTCACAGATAAGTACCACAGCTGTTACTCACGCTTTGTTGTCAACAACTGCTATTAACTGCCCTCTTGATGGCTCTGTGTCCACTCTTTCTCAAATGAAACTCCACAATATTCCTTCGTCAGCTGACTGTCTCTTCCTCTCTTCCCCAGGAGAGCGATCCGACCAGTGTGATCCGTCTGCAAAGCAGCAACACAGCGTATACAAAGTATACCACAAGCACCCCCGTTTGATGTCTGCAAAGGTGTTTTTATACACTGACTCTTCTCCTTGTCAGCCTATTAGCAACCGCTGTGTTAATTCGCCCCACCTGAGCGTGATCAGGCTTAATTCTGGTTGAAATGTGGAAGACGGGTTCCGCCCGTCGTCGGTTCAACCAAAGATGTGGAAGACGGGTTCCGCCCGTCGTTGGTTCAAAACATCACCTGTGACATATGCAAGAAGTTTTCTGGAAAAAAATCCATATTATTCCCTGTGTAGTGTAGGATAATATCATAACAATTCTGGACTTCTTAAGCACACGTGCTAAACTGTTCGCTTTAAATACTTTAAATATCTTCTATATGTAAATGTTGATTCATACCAAAATGCTTTTTCCCATAGTTGTGTTTGACACATGACAACGTTTCGGGTTACGTATGTAACTGTTGTTCCCCGAGAAGGGAACGAGACGCTGCGTCTCCCTTGCCATACTTCCTGCTGGCAATATTTCAGATAGCGATATACTTCCTGGCTCCCTCGTCACCCTGTCTTTGTCGTTAAGCCTCACCATTGGTTGAATTTGATATACACATTCAGATGCACTTACCCCTGGAGGCCTCCCCAAAGTGTCACCGCAGTGACGCAGCGCGAGTTCCCTCAAAACAGGAACTGTAACAATGTATCTTTAAAAGTAACACAGTGTAACCTTGCTCTCACTTGAAATGTGTTCCCACGTTTAGTCCTTGAAATTGAGGGTATTGGATCTGGAAAGTCCTTAAAAGGTCCTTGAATTTGAAGTTGACTAAGGTGTGGGAACCCTGACATCGGTCCTGGAGTCGTCTGCTGTCAGTCAAGTTGAGTACATAATGACTCTTATCTTGTTGTGAACTTAAAAGTTATGAAAACGTGTCAGTTTCTGTATTGAGCTTGGTGAGGAAACCCTGTCATTAAAAGTTTTTCTGTTTCTCCAGAGTGAGGTAGTGAGGTTTGAGAGAGAGAGAGAGAGAGAGGGAGGATCTTCCTCCTCTCACCTGTTCCTCTCTTACAGGCGGTGGCACCTGATGAACTGTTTCAGCTAATAGGCCAGGGCAGATAATCAATAACTGAGCTGAACATTCTCAAGAGCCATTTCCCAATAACAGTCAGGTACCTCCCTGTCTTCAGACATACACCACCATCTTTCTGTTCTCCTATAGTGATTCCCAATAGCTGTCTTTTCATGTTTTATCAGCATTTTTCTTTCTTACAAATGCAAGGAAGTACCCAAATATTTAGTTTTTTGTATCTAATGCGCACCTTATTATGCCAATTTCTTATGATTACATCACCATGATGCTTCAGGTTTCTTGTGTTCCAAAATGTTTGCTACAAACTGCAGTAACGCCTTCATTTGCATGTATTCATTTTGCTAGACATTCTCAGAGAGAGCGAGAAACAAGATGCTCGCAGGCTGATTACTTCTCCTCTGTGACCGTTAGTTAAACATCAGCCCACATTGAATTCGCTGGGTCGTGTTTTTCTCCGCCGCTATCTCTGTCTCTTTCAACCCCTTTCATCTATTTTCCACGTTCCTTCTTTCTTAGAGCTGCTCTCTCACAGTATTTGCATCCTTTTTAAACAAACACCCACTGCACCTCACATCTTAATATGAAATGTAATTTCAAATATTAATTCAGCGAAGCCCATGTGATGTAAAGAAGTTTTGTACAGTATTTCTTTGAACTGAATAGTCTTTCAGTCTGGAGAATGAACCGTAGGGACCAACAGAGAGTATATACGTTTATCAATACTGTTTACTTTATGGGGGGGTACAGATTTTCTTCAGCAGATACAGCATGCTTTTGTGATATGTATGTAAACTTTTGATATGCAGTGATATTCTCATAATTGTTTGCTACTAATTGTTTATGATTGGCATATATAAAGTAACGATTGCTTTTTGTATTACAGTTCACATTGCATTAAACTATCAGTCTGGCAGCTCCTTTGTGAACTTTGTTTTTTTGTGTAAATATGTTAGCCTTAAGGATATCTACACACTAGTGTGCTTCGAAACATTCACAAAATTTGCATTTAAACGATATAAGCATTCTTAAGTGGGCAATCTCACAACTTAAAGGAGACATTTCACAAGACTTGTCACATCAGGGGGTGCAGGGGGTGGTATTCTGACATCACCAGGGGAGCCAAGTTTCAATAACCTATTTTTTCACATGCTTGTGGAGAATAGTTTACCAAAACTAAGTTACTGGGTTGATCTTACATTTTCTAGGTTGATAAAAGCACTGGAGACCCAATTTTAGCACTTAAACATGGAAAAAGTCATGTAAATGATGTATCTACATATGCAAAATATGCAATACAATATATAGCATATATTGTACATATACAAAAAGTCAGCAGAAGTCCGAATTAGTTTACATGGTCCGAATAAAAAAAAACTAGTTTAAAAGTTTATCACTTCATACAGTTCATATTATTCTATAGTTGTTCATATTTTTTGACTTATGTTATTAACAAAATTTATGTTAATCGAAGTCTATATTCAGCAAACAGCTCTCATGCTGAGAGATGCTCTGTGCAGAACATTTGAAGAGTTTGGTTCCAAACTCTTTGGTTTTCTATATCAAGAAAGTGACAAGATGAAAAACATTATTTTCTTTTACAAACTTTCACATAGCATCTTAAGGTTATAATAACATTAAAAAGTCAAATCCATAATTTGATTTTCAAAGATTTATTATAAAACTGATAATTTTTTCCGCAAAATGCAATAAATCCATGATAACAAGTTTTTTTTCAAAATGCTATAAATCTATTGAATCAATATATAAATGTGCATTCATCTTTGTCATGTTATATTCCTTTAGTTGACTAGTGGTATACACTAAACATTAATAGCATTAATCATAACACTTACTTTGTCATATTAAGAACACTGTCATTGCTGCTGTTATCCTTGGGACGTCGTTGCTGATTTTTTTTTTGACAGCGATCAGCTGTAAAATGTACTTGATTCTTGTTGACTTCAAGTAAAATAATGGAAAGTTTTCATAAGATTCCCTGGGGTCATTGTGTTAGCATGACAGAAGCTTGATGCTGTCGTGTGAGAACAAGCAACAGCCGGGATTTTTCCTGCGCCCGAGTGCCTCTCACATAAATTTTGATGGCTTACGTTTTTCCCCGCCACAGAAAACCACCACAAGTTTATCAATGCCATCAAAAATATTATTTTGTTTTTGTTTGTTTGTTGATCACGAAGTACAAAGTAGATGAGGAAAACTAGGATTCAGTGTCTATTCAAAGCATCAACATTATTGTTTACAATGCGTGGAATGGTGTGCTGTGATCGGTTGAGCGGATTTATTGCATTCTGCAGAGAAGGAAGACTGGCGTTTGTCGCGGTTTGGAAAAAGGGAGAAAAGATGACAAAACACGGCGGATATCAGATTTTGCGTAAAATTAAGAATTTACTTTTTAATACTGACCTGATACAATACTGATTTTGGCCGTATTTATTTTTTTTAATGCCGTTCATCGCGTTTTGGAACCAAACTCTTCATTTTGAGATTTGGGCTTCCTCATTTTACTGTGTACCACCTTTAACCCCAATAAACAAACATAACACTACGCAAAAAACTTTCTCTGTGCAGGAAATATTTGGAAATCCCAGCAAATCAGTTAGGCTTGAAATCTTGTGGAGTGAGTTTTTGTAATTTCTGTGACCGAGGCTTAATATAATGTGTGAGTGGAGAGAGGTGTTAAAACCGGCCCTGTTGTTGATGGTTTTGTATATCCCTCTAAAGCTACTCAAGCAGGGCGGAGGCTAGGCTCACTTTCAATATTTATGAAATTGGCTCTGTGTGAAATTGGTTTTTGCCTAATGGATCCTTGCATGACTGCACCCCTTAAAAGACACCGAGTCACAAGAAAGAAGAAATGAAGAGAGCAACGGTGTTGAAGAGGGGGATAATAGAAGAGGTGTGGAGTCAGAGAAATGGCAAAGCCCGGGCCTGCTATAACTATTTATACATTACAAATGAATGATTTAAGCAATGCACAATAATTTTGGTTGTATGGTTCCACAAAGAACCATGAACATCTACACAATCTCTTTGTTTCATTGTAGGTTCTACAAAAAGGTAAGAAAGAAATTGTTTTTAAGGACCTTTGACACAATGGTTCTTTGGTGAAGCCAAAATGGCTTTGAACCTTTATCACCTTAATTTTTAAGACGGTAGTCACGTTTGTAAAAAAATGTTCTACACTCTTAAAGGAAAAGACCACCATTTTTCAATATTTTACTATGTTCTTATCTCAACTTAGACAAATCTTTTTTCAATGTATGCACTTTCAATCTTTGTACAGAGCGTCTTCAATATGTTAGCATTTAGCCTAGCACCATTCATTTCTTACCATCCAAACAGGGATGAATTTAGAAGCCACCAAACACTTCCATGTTTTCCCTATTTTAATAATGTTACATAGTAGTTACACGAGTAAGTATGGTGGCACAAAATAAAACTTTTGTTTGGAGCCATAGGAATGAATGGGGCTAGGCTAAATGCTAACACATTCAAAAAGCGCTGTGCAAAGATTAAAGTGCATGCATTGAAAAAAGATAGGCATGTATTAATTCATCTAAGCTGAGGTAAAAACAGTAAAATATTGAAAAATAGTGGTGTTTTCCTTTAAAAATAAAGGTACGTCACAGTCAAAAATGGTTCTTTATGGCACCGTAAAGCACCTTTATTTTTAAGAGTGTACACTTCAAGTGAACCTCTCATGAGTGTGTACTATTTCTTATCAAGTTTTTAAAAATGTCCTTGTCCTTTTAACTGATAAATTTTTTGGCAAATCCCGCACAATGAAGTCACCCATAACGCTGAACATAATTTACACCGCAGAGGGACAGTTTCAAGAGGAAATCATTCCCCTGATCTGAGGGGGGCTGTGGCTTTGCAGAGAGCTCTTAACGCTGGTTTTATCGTCTGCGACCCAACCAGCCAACTAATGAGTATGACCGTGAGCTAGCTCGCTGTAACGGTGATATGAATGCCAGGGAAAACGAATGCGTAAAGCTGCAGACAGAATGGCACGTACTATAATACCGTGGTACATTAAGCAATAATTGGAAGGACCTCCTGATTATGAAGTCAGCCCATTTGGCTGGGGTGCCACATCGGCCCTCTTTCACAGATGGTTAGCTTAGATTAAATGGGAGAAAATCAAATGTATGGGGCAGTTCTGGAGCATCTTACTCAGCGGCACTGGTAATTTATGAGGAGGATGGGGCTTCATGGATCCCTCTGTTGCTCCATATGTCTACCTGTGACATTTACCAGACTATCTGGATTTATTCGTTTTCATGGCCTGCATGCATCCCAAGTTCAGCAAGAGTCAGTTTGAGCTTCCAATAGCACCAAAATAACAACATATCCTATGGGTGAATTAAGAAATTTAGAATATAAAGATTAAACTAAAAGTCGAACTATAGTTAGTCACACAAACATGACTTTTCATAATTTCCACTGAAACAGGAAGTTACAGTCTGAATGTCTCCTCCCACTTTTAAAATAGTCGATAGTGCATAATTAACTCACAACCTTGAATCTAATGAGAAGTGCAGAATAATGTCATAAAAATCGTTGATCTATATTGGCAGACTGTTTTGAATGCTTATACACTAACCTAAAGGATTATTAGGAACAACATTCTTACCTTTCGCCATCAGACCTGCCTTAATTCTACGTGGCATTGATTCAACAAGCTGCTGAAAGCATTCTTTAGAAATGTTGGCCCATATTGATAGGATAGCATCTTGCAGATGATGCAGATTTGTGGGATGCACATCCAGGGCACGAAGCTCCCGTTCCACCACATCCCAAATATGCTCTATTGGGTTGAGATCTGGTGATTGTGGGGGCCATTTTACTACAGTGAACTCATTGTCATGAAACCAATTTGAAATGATTCGAGCTTTGTGACATGGTACATTATCCTGCTGGAAGTAGCCATCAGAGGATGGGTACATGGTGGTCATAAAGGGATGGACATGGTCAGAAACAATGCTCAGGTAGGCCGTGGCATTTAAACGATGATTCTACCATTTGAATGTCTCAACAGAAATCGAGACTCATAAGACCAGGCAACATTTTTCCAGTCTTTAACTGTCCAATTTTAGTAAGCTCGTGCAAATTGTAGCTTTTTTTTCCTATTTGTAGTGAAGGTGAATGGTACCCGGAGGGGTCTTCTGCTGTTGTAGCCCATCCACCTCAAGGTTGTGTGTGTTGTGGCTTCACAAATGCTTTGCTGCATACCTTGGTTGTAACAAGTGGTTATTTTAGTCAAAGTTGCTCTTCTATCAGCTTGAAATAGTCGGCTCATTCTCATCTGACCTCTAGCATCAACAAGGCATTTTCGCCCACAGGACTGCCGCATACTGGATGTTTTTCCCTTTTCACACCATTCTTTGTAAACCCTAGAAATGGTTGTGCATGAAAATTCTAGTAATTTAGCAGATTGTGAGATACTCAGACCGGCCCGTCTGGCACCAACAACCATGCCACACTCAAAATTGCTTAAATCACCTTTCTTCCCCATTTTGACATTCAGTTTGGAGTTCAGGAGATTGTCTTGACCAGGACCACACCCCTAAATGCATTAAAGCAACTGCTATGTGATTGGTTGATTAGATTGCATTAATGAGAAATTGAACAGGTGTTCCTAATAGTCCTTTAGGTGAGTGTATATGAATTTGATAAAAGTTTCGAATCACACTTGTTTACAGATATACTTAAGGCTAACATATTTATACTAAAGGACAAAAAATTAGATTTTATGGGGTTTTTGAACAAACCACAACCGTCTGCCAAATGATTGCACTGGCGGCCTGCATTCAGACAATTTACCTGTAGATTGCTGTAGTTTGCTTGTGATGTGACAAACATTTTTAAAATCACTTGCTATGAAATGTTAGTACAAAGCTTTTGCATGACTGTGAAGCTGGAGCTGAAATACAGTAGCGCAGTGTGTGGTCTTTCCGAGAGCTGTGGGACACACTGAATCATTGGTCCACAATGCCTGCTTCACTGCTTCATGTTTAAAGGGAAAGACTTCCAGGAAGAAACTCTTCATTATACAATCACTTAAATGAGCGAAATTCCTCAAGAGAAGGAGGAAAGACAACTGACAGACTCATCCCTCTGTCTCTCTCCATCCGTCCTGTGTGCTCATGACAGCTGTCAGCCAAGCAGAACGCCTACTGCCAGTCAGGTAATTCATATTCCCAACCCGCAGTCTGTGAGAGGGAGGGGGTGGTTGGGTAGGATAAGATGATGTTGAATGGAGAACAGTGAAGGATTACAAAGGTGATAGTACTTGATTCTTTAATTTTGTTAGTTAACTAGTGGTTTTGCTTTAAAGAAAAATTAAATGTGCATTAAAAATTGACTGACAGGTCCGGCAGCCACACAACGTCGCAAGCACTCTTGGCAAACAGAGGAGGGGTTGGAAAAGGCTAGATGCACACACGTGAGATAGTTAAGCCTTCTTGGGTCTGTTCGGCAAAAACACATTATTTTAAATTACCCAAGGCCGCTAATATTATACCTGACCCATGTACAAACTAGTGCAAAGGTCATGGGTTAAATCCCAGGGAACACATATAGGGGAGAGTGGGGGCGAAGGTGACATTTTTCAGACAAACTTAATTTTAAAAGCTAATGTTTTATATTTTTGCTGTGGTCAGTAACTCAAAAGTGTGGTCTATCAATAGGGAATGTGAAGGTATGTCACGCAGTGTTGCATTATGGGATCTACGCGCCATGTTTAGAGGCACCGCCGATTTAATTGTGAGTGTGTTAAGCTAAAACAAGGTCAAATTAAAGAAGAATAGAAGAAATTGAGAAGTTGAAAGAAAAAGAGAAGGGACCAGTAGAAAATAGGGCTGTAACGATTAATCATGCAAATGCGCATTTTCTCTATGAATGAATTTTAATGAATTATGGTGAAATCCTGGCACATCCCAAAGCCAGGGGGCGCTCTCGTGCAGAAATTCCCTTTGTGCCACAGAAGAAGTAGCATTACAAACACTGGCTGTTTCTCAATTCCAAGAACGCAAAGAACGGACTTGCGTCCTCGTGGAGATCGAACTTGCCAGGCGACCTCGGAAGAACGAACTCAAAAGGTCGCGAGAACACAGAACGCACTTATGAGAATTGAGATGTGTGCGATCTTCCTGTTGGTCACCTGAGCTCCGCCATTGTTTTGCCGCTAAGACTTCTGGGGCGTTAAGCGATTTCAGCGCGCAAGTCTGCACTCGATGCATCCTCGATATCAAGAACACATCCAGGTACTTTCATGCGTCCTCTGTACTTGTGTTCTTGAGAATTGGAATGAACTTCGACTGTTAATGATGACGTAGAGCGAGGACACGAGAACGCAAGATCGCTGAAGAACGCATATTAAGAAACAGCCACTATTCCAGGAAATGTCTATAGGAATATTTATATTGCTGTTCTTTAAATTGTTTCAGGTATTTTCATGATAATAAAGAATATTTAGAAAAATTTTGTTTAACAAGTGTTGCTTTTCTAAATGCACGTTATAAACATCTCTGACTCATCATGATTTTAGATTGATAAGGACTTCCTATTGACCAAATGCCGTAGTACATGCACAAGCTGTGCATGAAACATAGAATCGCAGCCTTGCGATTCAGAATCGATTTCAGACAGACATTTTTAATGGGACACACGATTGATCGTTACAGCCCTAGTAGAAACTAAATGCCACTGCCAAAAAACGTTATTTGGACAAACTTTCCGAGATAAACAACATAGAGCCAAATGATTTAGCAGCCCAAGAGCAGGCGCACAACCTCCGCTCACATATCTGGTCAATTACCTTGTTTTTGGATTGAGTGCATACACTTTGCAGGAGTTTAACCCTGTAAAACCCTCAGTTGTAATATTACAACATCAGTTTAAAATCTAATAAAGTATACCTGTACATGTTTTTTTCTTTTTAAAACCACATTTACACAGCTAAAAAGTCCTAATGTTTAACCATGCAAAGATTTTGAATTGTAGACTTTGTAAATAGGTTTGTTTCCTGGCCGTGAACTTACAAAACCTACAAACCTGCCTTGAAGAACATAACCTTTTTTACTGGACTAAATAAATCAACAATTACGTAAGTGAAATGCCTAAAATATTTTTTTCTGTGATTAGTTATGTGTCTAGATCATGCAGATTTTAAGATACAGCTAAATGTTTTGATTATATTAGATTTTGAGCTTGTTATGTCGATGTTGTAATTTTACAACGTTGGGTCTGAACGGTACCAAAATTTACCTGTGCACCTTGCACATTACATGAATTTGCTGTACTTTTGAGCTATAAATCCCTTCAAGCTCATAGTAAGATGGCACACAACAATCAAGAGTGCTGTCCATCATATATCTGAGTCTATCTCTCAAAGCTTACTGTAGATAGCCTGATGGTTTTAATCTAATGCCTGTATGTGTTTTAACTGCATAGGTGTCTATACCGGTCTTAAAAATTATATTAAACCCATGATTTACTCACCCCGAAGCAGTCCGAGATGCATATGTCCATAATTTTTCAGACAAACACATTGTCAGTTTTCCCAGAAAATGTCTTATATCTTCCAGCTGCTAAACAGTAAAGTTACGAGGTCCACGTCCTTCAAGTCCAAAAAAATGTGCATATATCCCTCCCCAAAGAAATCCAAATGGTTCCAGGATGATAAACAAAGGTCTTCTGAGGGTAATCTGCGCAGTGTTGTAGAAATATCAATTTTTAAAATTTTATAAACAAAAATAACTAGCTTCCGATAATGGCGCCATCTTAGAATCAGCGTAGTGTACGCACTTTTCTTAGTGACGTATGACAAATGCAGAGGGCGGGGGCACAAAGCAGCGGCAGAGAAACCTCTGTAAACTGACTACACTCTTACCTTGAATGCGGACACGACTAAGATGGCGGCATACCAGAAGCTAGTTATTTTCGTTTATAAAGTTTTAAATGTATATGTAAATATTTCTACAACAAAATGGCACGGATTACCCTCAGAAGGCCTTTGTTTATCATCGTGGAGCCGTTTGGATTTATTTTGTGAAGGATGGATGCCCATTTTTTTGGATTTGAAGGATGTGGACCCTGCAACTTTACATTTGATTAACTGAAAGATCTGAAACATTTTCTAAAATAACTGAAAATGTGTTTGTCTGAAAAATGATGTACATATGCATCTTGGACTGCTTCGGGGTGAGTAAATCATGAGTTTAATATCATTTTTGGCTAAACCTTTCCTTTAACAAGCTTAACCAGCAAGCAACGGACATCATAAGGAGGACCATGTTGATTCTTTTGTATTTTATTAATATAATAAAATGTATTATATTTTATAGACCCCTTCACAGGTCACGTCACAGGCGGTTCCCAGTGCGCATGTCGGGGTCAGAAAAGTCATTACAGCAGATTGAGTTGCGTATTATTCGGTATCGTCAAAAAATGCCTACTTGCGTCGTGGGCTGTGAAAATCGCACCAGGTCTGCCGTTAAGTTTTTCGGGATTCCTGCAGAATCTCAAAAACAAAAAATACATCATCTGTGGCTGCAAACAATTAAACGTACAGACTGGGAAAATGCAAAGATCAAAGAGGCTTGTGTTTGTAGTGCTCACTTCATTTCAGCTAAGTCATCATTTTTCACCCCTGTTAGATTATACTAGAAAGCCTAAATGGTATGAACAGTTTGACCCCATGCTGCGCATGCACCCGATAGTCATTCAATGTTTACAAACCTTGAAGGGGTCTATTGCTACACTGTCAGAAAATAATTCAAAAATTGTCCCTAGCTATTATATTAGTACCTAAAGGTACATATTGGTACCAAATGTGTACATATCTGCATCCAATGGTACATTAGGATCTTTATAAAGTGTACTGCCCCAGTGACAGCTTGGGACCATTTTTGACCATTTACTACACAGATTTGCTCATACAACAGCCAGATCAAACCTAACCGGCATAAAACAGCTTGTTCTATGCTGCTGTTTTCAGCAGGGTTTGTGGAAAAAAGATAATGTTGCAAGAAATGTTTTTCAAAGACTATCAACTAGTACCAATAACAGAAACAGCTGTCACATTTGTCTGTCTCTTTGAAAGCCGAGACACGCCAATAGTTTTAGGCTAGAACTGCCTGATTCGTCCATTGAGGTTTAGGACAAATCTATAAACAGAAAGCTAAAAAACCCCTTGAGATCCGGGCAGAGGGAGCAGGGCCTGCTCTGCCTTGCGTGACCAATAGTTGATACAATTGAGCGTAATTCTCTGTAATGGGAAGGCAGGCTCAAGGCTGTTAGCAGTAATGAGAACACGGTACGTGCTTTAGGGTCACACTCTCTCATGTGCCTTTCTTTCAAGACACACACACTTCACTTTAAAAGGAAGACTGTGAAACGGCTCTGACGTATACAAGCGTGGAGTGCACGTGACTCATGATTACCTTCACCATGTTAACACTCAATTGCAGGAAAAATATTGCTCTTTATATTAAATGGATCAATAATAAGCAGTACTGTAAAAAATAGCTGTTTTTCCTCAAGGTAGAACTCATTGAGATCTGTACAGGTAAATGGACCTTTTATGCGTTAAAGATTTGGCCGTTTGTCATTCAAGATATTTGTTTGCAAGGTTGTTTGTAACATCTGCACTAACAAAGCCCCTGGCTGTCTCATTGATTTGAGGCTTGATGATCTCCTTTAAGGATACACTCTAAAAATGGCTGGGTTATTTTTGACCCATAATGGGTAAATATTGGACAGAACACGCTGCTGATAAAAACTGACAAAATGCTGGGTTGTTTTAAGCCAACTGCTGGGTTATTATACCCCATGGTTGCATAACAATAACCCAACATTGGGTCATTTTTAACCAAGCATGTGTTCTGTCCAATATTTACCCATTATGGGTCAAAAATAACCCAGCCATTTTTAGAGTGCGGTTTACCCAATAATTCTAAAGGTACTAAGGTAATATAGGGTTCTTTTACATTGGTCACAAAACAACTATTTTTGGAGCAGTTAAGTAGGTCTACCCTTATGAAAATTAACCATGGTTTTACTACAGTTACAATTCAAAAACATGGTTACTGTAGTAAAACTGTGCTATATTTGGTCCTTAAACGGATCGTTCATTTAGAAATGAAAATTCGGTCAAGTTGTTTCAGACCCGTTTAAAATTCTTTGTTCTTCTGAGCGCAAATTAAAATATTTTGAAAACTGTCAATAATCAAACAGATAAGGGGCGCCATTCACTTTCATAGTATTTATTTTCCTATTATGAATGTCAATGGTGGCCTAGATCTGTTTGGTTACAAATTATTCAGAATATCTTCTGAATATCTGTGTTTGGCCGAACAAAAAATGTATAAAGGTATGAAACAACTTAAGGGTATCACAGTGTTGGGTGTAATTAGTTACTAAGTATTTAGTTACTGTAATTTAATTACTTTTTCCCTGAAAAAGTAAAGTAAGGGATTTGTCTTATTTTTCCAGCCATTTAAGGTAACATTTTATTTGAAGGGGTGTGCATAAGACTGACATGACACCTTCATAAACATGACGTGTCATGAACATGAAGGAGATTTTATGAACTGTCATTAAGTGTCATTTTGACTGCAAATATGACATTATTTGAAATGTCTTTGAGAACTTAACATAAACCAGTACATCATATCTTCTCATAAATCTGTTATAAACATGACATGGCAGAATAATTATCGAACTTAAGAAACTACCTAGATTAATGGGTTAACATTACATTACTACTATGTCAAATAATTTTTAATACCTTTACCAACAGACACGTCAAAATATTATACTTAGCTTTATGTATGTGCACAATATATAAAAACTGACAACTAACTAATACAAATGAAATTTTCTGACATAAGACAAAAACTAGCTAATTCATTCATTTAATTAATTAATTTAATGTAATTAACTGTTTTTCCAGCAATAGGACCCAACGCTGCATAGCTTAACCCATTATTGTACTGTTAGTATAGTGAGAATTAGACCCTAAAAGTGTGACCAGAATAATTTATGTACTTTTATATGATTTATTTAAACTGTTTCGAGCATTGTATTTGTACTAAATAATAGAAAGTAATTAGTAATATTAATTAAATACTTTTTGGAGAGAGAAATTGCAGTAATCCAATTACATATTGAATATGTAATTAGTAGATAGTATTTTACTAGGGTGAATAAACAATGACAGATTTTTTTTCAGTGAACTGTCCCTTTAAGGGTTACAGTATCTGTGAGGTGAAGTCCAGTATATATATATATATATTTTTTTTTTTTTGAAAAGTATAAAATAGGATTCATGAAGTTACTCACCCTTTGTTTAAACTCTGTTTGCTGGTTATTTTGTCTATTAAACAAATAATGTTTCAATCTCAAAATGTGTAAATGCACTCTTAAAAATAAAGGTGCTACTGCACAGTGATGTCATAAACGCACCATTTTTGGTCCCCCCAAAAAACATGTGCAACAAAGCAAATGTGTTTATTGAGTGTCTCTCATTTAGAATGCATACAGGTAACTTAACAATGCCCCAAATTTTCTATCTAGAGTCACATCTTTTTTTTAAGATGTGAATAACAATTGTGTTACTTTTGTCCTCCAGATCAGTAGGTTGCAAATTGACAGGTTGGCATAGGTGGTGTTGCCTGCAGTCCTCTGCCTGGCACGTATTCCTGGCACTGGCACGTCCAGCACACACCCCCTCCCGCCCTTCACATGTTACAAACATGTTGCCAGCGCCGGACGTCCGCACCCCTGCTGAGCACAGCGAGAGCAATCACATCACCCTTCTGCTTTAATCTCACTCGTTCCTCATGCACACACCTGCAGCAGTAAGCAGAACAGCCATCACAACAAACACAATCGCCCGTACATACGCCAGTCCACGCTCACACACACACATTCACACATTTATTTAGCATGCATTCAGAAAGGCACAAGCTCAGAGATTTGTGGTCTCCAGCTTGGCTTTGAAATGATTACTTTGAAAGTAACTTTTGCAGTTGAATGCGCTTGAATCGCTACATGGGAACAATACATCATACTCTCTCTGAGTGGATAGTTGATGGATAATTTGCAGGAATTATCAGGCACAATGAAACGGCGGCATAAAAAAGGACTTTACGACAAGCAGATGCCTTATTGTTTTCCGGTAAATCGCCGATCAGAGCTGTAGGAAAAAAACAGATCTGAATAGAGCGATCTGGCTGCTATCTAATTCAGAATCTGATCCCAGACCAACCTGAAAGGCCAAACAATAAGAATTTTGTGCTGGCACATGCAGTTTAATTTTGTACAAGTTATGTATATTGTATTATAGTATACATATTTTATACACTTTTACTTTATAGTGTGTATTGTATATATATATGTACTGCACTGTACAATACAGGTCAAAAGTTTGAAGTCACTTACTCATTATTTATTTTTTCCTTTTTTTGAGCCTAAACTCAAAACTATAAAATAACATGTAACTAGGATAAAAAATAAACGATTGTTGCATCATTAGAATTTGTAAAAAAGATTTATTTTGCATACTTACATTGCTTCTTGAAATCGCGTCTAGGACAACTCGGAGTTATTGTAAACCGAAAGTGCACATTAAATAGCGCAAGCTTCGTCAGATAGCGTCTACTTCAAAATGTAAAATATACATTAGCAGCCAATGTTAATCATTAAATATGATGTTATTTAATGTTAAACTATGTGAACTATGGGATTTGAGCAACTTCCTGAGTCACAGCTGGGCGGCGGACGGCCGCCACCTGGCAGCGCCGGTGTGCGTATACTCATAGAAAAGAATGTGTTAAATTTTTTTTAGAATGGCGCGGCGCTGAGCTGCGCAGCTGGTGTGCGATCCCCTTTAGACCATTTCATCGGGCGCACGTGCAGTGACGCGATAAGCGTCTGGTCCGGACTTTACTTCCGGTTTCTGTTGGTTTAATAAGTCTGACTTTCTGAAACTGAACTCTTAAACAAATACCTCCTCGAAAATAAAAACTTTGTTTTTATTTATTCTTCGCAGAGTTTACCGGAAGTTACGTGATGACCACGAAAGCCGCTTGTTTATGTTGTTACTGCTGAAACCATGTATTGGCTGCTTTTTTCATTATTTAGTTATGCATTTCCAAAACTTTTAATAAAACAATTTTAATTATGTAAAGAATAAAAAACACGTATAGGGAAAATTATATTTTTGACTAGAAAAACATTGGCATTTAAAGAAAAGATTTCATTCAGCCAATCCTAAACTTTTCACCAGTAGTGTAGCCTATAGCTATAGGGCCCAGGACAAACGTCTTACCCAGCCTAATGAGTAGTGATAATACCCACACCCATATTCACTATCAAAGGGTCCATTAACAATCACTATTTCTGCTCTTCTAAAACATGACACTTCAGTTTAATGGCTCATGTCTTTCTTTCGCCTCAGCTATAGCTCATTTAGATTCACATGGTTGTTTAAGTTACTAATTTAACAGTGCTGGGTTCTCAGTGGGACTCTTTCACCAGCAGAGGAGGCTATTGCTGCTTCTAGGTCTGAAACCTACTTGCCATTCAACCTTCCTCAAACACCTGTTTTAAAATGACAAACCTGTAATCAAATATGCATTTAACATTCTTAAAACATTTAAGCACTCTGGATAAAAACAATGCACATTAGGATGTTTTAATGTCAAGCCAAAAGAAATGTATTTTACATTGAGTCTATTCATTCTAAGCCATCTTGTATAGTATAAATAATAACAGAATAAATATTTCTGTTTTACCTATTTCCTGGTACAGCCCCGCTCCATATTCACCTCAAATGTAGGAAGAAAAACACCGGAAACATCTCCTTTAGTGTTCAATAGAAAAATAAGTGGTGGGTAAATAATAACAGATGATTCATTGATGTGTAAACTATACCTTTAAAAGATGCATACTGTATATTCATAATAATCACCAGATTCATGGTAACAATACTGATGTCCTAATTTCCACATCGCTCCCTTATAGAAACATGCATGCTTAAGAACGCAATGAGTATGGAGAGGAAAAACCAAGATATAAGATTCATACTAATGCTATTGAGATTTTAATGACTTTTTCCGGCTCAGCAAGGCCTTTGAAAAGCTTCAAGGAACTCCCTGCCGTTCGTGTACATGTCATCATTTTACCTAAACCAATACTGCACTCCCTTCAAATTAGATTTATTATTAGCTTGAATGCATACATTATTGATCCCAGACAGGAGGAGGTATGACCAATTAGAGGCTCTTGGATCTGTGCAGGTGTTCTGAATGCAGAAAAACCTTGTGTGTTGATTTAAAAGAGCAAAAATGTTTGGAGGGCGCTTGGACCAACACTGTTAAAAATAGAGGTTCCAAACTTGTACTATTCTAATATTACTATATATTCTAAGTAAGGGATAATGTAGAGGCAGCCGGTAGTTATTGGGAAATAAGCCCCGACAGTGTGATCAGGACCCGACGCGAAGCCACATAAGAAAAAAAATGGACATGAATTTGAAACATTTTATTGGCATTTTTGTTTTAAATTAACATTTTTATCCTTCCGCGAAACTTTGCACAGATGCATAAAATGATCGTAATACATTATTAAGATACCCAATGCGAAGCCACATAAGAAAAAAAATGGACATGAATTTGAAACATTTTATTGGCATATTTGTTTTAAATTAACATTTTTATCCTTCCGCGAAACTTTGCACAGATGCATAAAATGATCGTAATACATTATTAAGATCCTCTGCTTCATACTTGTCTGTCTCCATTTTTTTCTCTTTTAGCCAGTCTTTGAGAAGTTTTAATGCCCATTCTGTATTTTTTTGAGTGTTGGCTTCGTAGCTATCATGCTCTATTTTGTCAAGTTCAGTCTCAGTAAGCTCTCTGTGTCTTGTCGTTGTTCGTTCTATTATCCACTGTTTAAATGTTTTGTTTTTTCCGTATGTTAAAATGAATGTCAAACTTTTTCCATTCTTAATTGTGGTTGTCCAGTGTTTGTCACAAGATGGCGCCAAACAGTAATCTTTGTTGGCGCGGAGGGATTTAAAACATACAAGTAGTTTCGGCTATGCGTTATTAATTTGGAGCGGTTATTATTTGAAAAGAACGAACCTGCAAATGTCTCAACTGACCAATCAGAATCAAGCATTCCAGAGAGCCGTGTAATAATAATCTATAATGTATTCTGTATACTACACTGTAAAAAATGATGTTTAAATCAACATGTATTTTTGTGTTACTTTAAAGGCGGAGTACATGATTTCTGAAAAATTCTTTGTATAAGTGAGTTTGACCGACTACCAAAACACACTTGTACCTAATCAGCAGTAAGGTCCGTGTCTACACTGCAAAAAATTATTTTCAAGAAAAAAATTCTTAGTATTTTTGTCTTGTTACGGGGTAAAAATATCTAAAAATTCTTAAACTAAGATGCTTTTTCTAAATGAGCAAAACGACCCAAGAAAATAAGTCTAGTTTGTAGACGAAAAATATAAAATTTAAGTGATGTTGTGCCCTGCAAAGCCCTTAAAAAAGCCATTAAACAAGCAATAAAATCTGCCAATGGGAAAATTTTTCTTAAACACTAAATTCAAGAAAAATTCAAGAAAAAATTGCTTACCCCATTCGCAGATTTAGTTTGTTTTATGCACAAAATCACTTAAATTTGACATTTTTTGTCTAAAAACAAGACCTATTTTCTTGGGTCGTTTTGCTTATCAGGAAAAAACATCTTAATTTAAGAATGTTTAGATATTTTACTGAAAACAAGAGAAAAATACTAAAGATTTTTTGCAGTGTGGCTTTCAGAGATCATGGACCCTGCCTTTAACTTATAAAAACAAGTTGAAATAGTTTTACTTAGTTGTTAAGATATGTTTGGTTCAACGGACTTGCAAAACTAAGTTGTTTTAAATTCATACTGCATAAAATTATTTTTGGCAGATTTTTCTTTTCTTTTTTGCTTGTTGTCTAAAAAATAGACTTATTTTCTTAGGTCATTTTGCGCATCAAGAAAATTCATCTTGATTTAAGAATTTTTAGATATTTGTACTGGAAACAAAAGTCATTTTTTGCAGTGCATACTGCATTTTTTTTAATTTCTTTCCATTTCTGTGATTTCTTTATTTTTTTTTTATGTGGAGCACACCAAAACATTTCACTTTAAGTGAAAAATTTAAGCTGAAATGTAAAAAACCTTAAAGGAGACAGAGAATGAAAAAACATTTTTACCTTGTCTTTGTTGAATAATGGTAGTCTACCCACATTTAAAAACATACAAAAAGTGCTAAACATGCTAAACATCTCAGTCTCGTAGAAATTCCTCTTTTAGAAATGTCAGCCAGAAAACAGCCCAATCTGAAAAACTGATGCTTATGACATCACAGGCATCTAACTGCCCCTCCACTTTAAAATAATTGGCTACATTTTTTGAGTGGCAGCAAAGTCAGCCAATCAGTTATGAGATTGCAAGTTAAGCCAGTAGGGGGAGCCAAATAGGTGCAAAACCACTTGTTTAAAACCCCCCACCCTAATAGAGCTATCTGAGAGAGGTTTTAAAGAAGCTTCTAAGGCATTACAGACCCAAACAAAAAAAAATCACAGAACAAGAATAAATACTCCGTTCAATCATTCTATGTCACCTTTAACTGATAACTCCTAAAAAATGTAAGCTTTTAAAACTTAACATTTTCACTTAAAGTTAGAAAGGTTACATTGAAAAAAAAAACTTTTTTGGGTGTGCTTTACTACATCAAAAGACGAATAGAAGAAACCACAGAAAACATGAAAATTATCAAATACACTGCAAAAAAAGATTTTCAAGAGAAAAAAATCTTAGTATTTTTGTCTTGTTTTCAGTAAAAATATCTAAAAAATTCTTAAACTAAGATGCTTTTTCTTGATGAGCAAAACGACCCAAGAAAATAGGTCTAGTTTTTCGACCAAAAATATCAAATTTAAGGGATTTTATGCATAAAACAAGCAAAAAAAATCTGCCAATGGGGTAAGCAATTTTTTACTTAAATTAAGTGTTTAAGAAATAGGTTCAAGATTTTTTTTGCTTACCCCATTGGCAGATTTTTTTGCTTGTTTTATGCACAAAAATCACTTAAATTTGATATTTTTGGTCGAAAAACTAGACCTATTTTCTTGGGTCGTTTTGCTCATCAAGAAAAAGCATTTCTTAGATATTTTTAGATATTTTTAATGAAAACAAGACAAAAATACTATTTTTTTTGCAGTGTAGAAAGTGTTAGAATATATAGTTAAATTAGAATAGTACAATTGTGGGATTTGTTTAGGCATAACTAACTTTTACCTTTTACAGTGGGCCAAAGCTGTAAAAGAACACCTATTGTTTGATTTACTTTTTTAAATTTCCTTTGGTGTGTAAGTGTGTATTAGTACATGTTAACGATATGCAAAAGGTACAAACCCCAAAGTAAACAATCATGCAGGTTATCATCTCCAATGTAAATTTCTTTTCTTGGACTACAACAAACACACAGATTGTAGGCAACAGTTCTCTTCCTGGGATTGGTGATGTAGACAAGACCAACATTATCATAATTCCTCCCGCTTTGACTCACAGCCTGTACGTTAACTCCTTTTAGCATTGCATTGTGACCGAATCATTCAAACATGGTTAGGAGCTTCACATTTCTGGCTGAGGTATTCAGGCCAATCACAACGTACAGATTAGCTGGCCAATCACGGAAACAGAGCTTTTCGAATCCATGCGTTTGAGTGAAATCTGGAGCTACGAAAATGTACGGTATGTGGAAAATAATATGTGTTTTTTTTAACAAAAAACCACAAGAACACATTGAATTATACCAAATACACAAAATAACGTTGTTTTTAGCAATGAAATAGGTGCACTTTTAACTGCAAGAAGGACAAAACACCATAAATGCACTATATACATAGTCTATACAAGTTGTGCACTTGCGCACATGTTTTATATTCTCAGTATACAGTGCCTAAGGGACAGGATGAGTTTTACACAGATAAGTCTTTATTGATCAGATGTCTTGCATGTTAAGGGTTGCACGCATAGAGTTTCCAGTGACTTGCCTGTCCCACACGTATTACCATCAAATCATCTAATCATTTCGGGTCACACTTCATAAATCAAGAACAATGGCCTTTATCAAATCTGGCTCTTTCAATTTGATCCAACTCACTCTCCCCCCCACACACAAACAGGTACGTTAGGGGAGGGAGGGAAGTGTCTTTGAGTGTCACACTCCTGTGTTGTGTGCTATCATCTTCAGTATGCATCAGTCACGGTAATGACAACAATGATGATTGAATCAGTTTGTAATTATGGATATGCGCCGCTTGTCTTCTTGCTCCTACACGGATAAATCGGAAATGCTTGAAGGAACAGCGAGAGCAAGGACATGCTGCGCCTTATCGTCTCGAAGAAAGGATCCACGCAGAATAAATAGTCTTAATTGGAGGAAGGCGGTGGTGGCGGGCGTCTCTCTATGTAACCTCATTTGAGCTCACTGTGCCTTTCTTGTGTTTGCTCACTTAGAATAACCTGATAAAAAGAGCTCCTAGGTATTTTGGGTGAATGAAAGCGATCCTTTCCGAACACGCAGCACAGGAGCAACATCACTCTGTTGCCGGGAGCAACACATTAAAAGCGCACCACTCATAATGCACATTTATTCGCAGAGAGTCAAAATCACTTTAATTCGCTTCGGTGTGTTGCACAATTGAACCGGATCCTCTTGGAAATGTGGTGTAAGTGTGAAATCAGAATGAGATCATTTACACGTAAACATTTGCACCAGGAGAGAAGAAGCCTGAGGAACTGGAGCATACTACACATGCACTTTGAGCCCTATACAGTTGAATACTATTTAAACAGAGCGAGTGGGCACTTGTCGAAACAACCACAACTCTCTGTTAAAAAAATAAAGACACTGTATGAATGCATGAATACAATTAAGGTGCCTACACACTACAGAAAGCTTTGATGTTCTTGTAGCTCATTTGGTCACTGAGTTAGCAGTGCAAGGGTCGTGGGTTCGATTTCCAGGAAACACACATATTAATAAAAATGTATACATTCAATGCACTGTTGCTTTGGATAAAAGCATCTGTCAAATGCATAAATGTAATTTTAGACAGATGTGCATGTTTTTTTTTTTTTAAACCAGTGGTGGGTTAAAAAGGGACCCTCTGGGGTCTAAGGGGTTTTTAGGGCCCTGGAGAAGTTTTGACCTGCACTGACATTTGTGCTTTTTTCAGTTGCTTAAAACCATAATAATGGAAAAAGTCTCATAACGCTGTGTTCAGCACAAACCTGGCTACAATATTATATGAGCAACATGTATGTACATGTTTGTATTTTTGAGAGAAAAATGTTTATGTGTGGTTTTTGAAAAAGCTAATTTTTTAAGTCACTGATATAAGTCCACAAAACTCATTCTAAACATGTTATCCCAAGACTTTTCAAAACAGGATCTAGTAGTCTAGGGTTTTTTCTTCAAAATTATGTGAAAATCATTCTGCCTACTTATTCACATAAAACAATATATTGATTTACAATTTCTAAGACACTTTTACCTAGGAAAGGCTGTATGTGAAGAGGCATGAACGCTCCTGAATAATCTGTGATTGACAGCTGAGAAAACAAAAGACTTGCATAATGAGCCTTGTAGGAATGTAACAGGAATCTAACTTTCTCTGAAGTAAAACCATGATGAAGTTTACTTGGGAATTTATAAATTTTTTTTTCAATAAAATACAAAATACAAAAAGTGTAACCATGTTTTTGGCTACAAATACTATAGTAATCATGGTAAATATAAGGGATGTAGTGTATTGAGTTGTAATTGAACTCTGGTAAAAAGTACTGTTTGGCCATCATAAAAATGAACACCGGGTTAGTGTTTAATTGGCCAGCAAGAGTTTTACTTTTGCGCAGTAAAAAGTTCAAAAGAAGAACTGCCTATCGTTGTCTGGACTCTTATTTGTGGTTTTGTAATCATTATAGTAGAAACACAACAAGGGACCAGCAAACTTATCAATATTTGTTAACAGCCGTCATTGCTCCGTCATGTGAAACACAAAAAATGTTCATATTTGACCCAACAGTGGGTTAAAACAACCCAGGATTTTGGGCTTAACCCTCTGGGTCCGACCATTTTAGGACACTGGCAGAGGTTCTGACATGCTCTTACATTTGATCTTTTTTCAGTTGCTTTAAAACATAATAATGGCAAATGTCTCATAACACTGCGTTCAGCACAAACAGGACTACAATATTATATGAGCTACATGCATGTACATGTTTGTATTTTTGAGAGAAAAATGTTTATTGTGTTTGTTTTTGAACATCCAAACATGCAGTAAAGTATTTAAATCTGTTAAAACTTTACGCTTTGTTTGTCATTGTTTGAACTGTTGGTCTGTTCATTACCATGTGAACAGCGGGTACCGTCTCTGGGCGTGACCGTATTAGAGATAATGAAGTCAGCCAGGAAAACTGTACTCTCTTTACTTCAATACAGATTATATAAACAGGCAATATTTGTTTTCGATTATGATTAGACATTTCAGGCTTTCTTTGGATATGTGTATCATGTTTGTGTGACGAGTATTCGCTGCGTTTCAATTGATTTTTGTAACGTGTTTTGAGAGACAGCTGGCGGAGACAGAAATGTCTGAATCCGCACTCTGTTTATTTTCTTTATTTGACAAAAACACAAAGATCTGTTGTTATTGTGAATGTACAAAAATTAAAGAAGACCCTTCACAGTTTTAAATGATGTCAAACACGCACATTTATAATTATTAATAATGGAGTATTTTAAGTTGATTCTGCTATGATAAGGAGAAAACACGGCAAAATGCGGCGCCACGTTTTCGGACCCCAGGGGTTAAACAATCCAGCATAGGTTAAATTACAACCCAGTAGGTTGGGTTCGTCCCGTTTTGAGCAAACACTAGGTTAAAAATAACTCAGCATTTTTTAAGTGTAATCCTTGCTGCAGATGAGCAGAAAAGCCTTTTAGCAACATTTCAGCAACTGGA
The DNA here is from genome assembly GCF_027580225.2 of Misgurnus anguillicaudatus. Taxonomy (NCBI): domain Eukaryota; kingdom Metazoa; phylum Chordata; class Actinopteri; order Cypriniformes; family Cobitidae; genus Misgurnus; species Misgurnus anguillicaudatus. Next base: position 31,484,482 of record NC_073353.2, read on the forward strand.
ACACCTGCATCAACTGAATAGCCATCTGTAAGGACATTCCTTATAATTAAAATGTTTCCAGTGTGTAAAGAAAGTAAGGGAAAAGTCTGAATTTCAAAACTTCAGGTAACAAACATTCCTTTCTGAGACATTCATAACACATTTTCGGTCTTTGATGATTTTCAAAAAATAACACATTCACGTCTTCCTGTAACTCATTTTGATACAGAAAGTGGCACAAACCTTAATTCTCAGGACAGGTGTGATATAACAGTATGGACAAAAGTGTGGATTACACATGCAAAAGTGTTTGCGCCAAGGGAAAAAAACCTGTGACACTCTTCCAACTTCCAACAATCTACAACGATGCCAGAGAATTTCGACTTGAAAACTAGAAAAGGTGAACATAAACTACCCTGGAACTTTGCAGGAATATGCAGACAAAGATAAACTGTTTAGCTAACACCTGCTTACGTCAAACTTGCCAGTTTCTCCAACAGCCCGTTAATATTCTGTGGCTGCGCTTGTCTCTGAAGATTTGTAACTTGGTTTGAACACATTAAAGACACTCTCATCCCTAGGCAGGCAGACACCGGTGCTTTCATCTCCAATGCAGAGCTGTTCATTTTTACAGGACAGGTTCAATAAGTTACACGGGTGACATCAGATGGTATATCTCGGAGATGAATATCGCAGGTTAAAGAAGGCTATGAAACTGGAGTAAATACTATAATTTCTGGGGGCGTCAGCAGGAGAGAGGAGAAATGAGCATTACAGAAGTGTTTGATTTAAGAGCAGTCCTGTGGAAGAAGTATGCTGAGGAAGTTTGGGACTGTTGAGGCTGTTTATCCTTATTAACAGATAAAAGTCCTAAAGCCTTGTGCTTGATCTAAAACATTTTTTTTTATCGATTCTCAGAGCTGTTGTAAGATAACATTCATAAGTGCATCCACAATTAATTCAGTCATACATTTCAAATCATTTAAATTTGCATCTTTTAGGACAATGCAAGCTGCATGAGACTTATCAACGGAGATCTGCTCACTTTTCTACACGGTCATAAAAATGGTCTCTAGTGGTCACCTCTAAAGTACATATTTGTCTCTCTAGTACATATTGGTACCAAATGTATACATATATGTACCTAAATAGTATAAAGACCTTTTTAAAGGGGAATGCCTCAGTGACAGCTTGGGACCATTTCTTGATCATTTTTTTCTAACAGTATACTAACCCCTCAGCTGAGTCCATTTTCCCAACCTAGAATATAAAGGTGCAACATGAGGCCAAAAAAGGTTTTTTAACTTTTTGTCAGCAAAACCCCCTTGACCTAATTAAAATTTCAAGGGATACTTATTTAAATATTTCAATAACTTAATAGCACATTTGCATGTTTAACTTAAAAAACATTTTTTTCATTCATTTTAAAGTTTTTATCAGTAGAATTTGACATTGTTATTATTACCTGTTAGGGGGCAATAAACCGGTAATGTTAGGTAGATTAAACCGGTAGAAATGTGGATTATCATCTATATTGAGTTTGCGTGCCCATTTCTACCCTTAAATGTACTTTTGGTGTGCTTTAGTGCATTAAAGTAAACTTTTTTAAAAGTGTACTTGAGAATAACATAATATTTCTGACATTTAAGGCAACTCAATTGTCATTTAGGAGAATACATTTTAATTTTCAGTTTTTTCAACACACTTAAGTGCACTTTGAAAAACTTAAATAAAATTAAATCGCAATTAAATTTTACTTAAAGGTGCAATTTGTAAGATATTTGCAGTAAAATATCCAAAAACCACTAGGCCAGTGTTATTTATTTTGTCCAGCTGATTATATTAATATCTCTAATGTTTTCAACTACTTGTAAAATTTAAGAAAATTGCCATTCTAAACAGTGACACGGGGCAGTGCAGTCACCTGTCAATGATGTTAATATCCACGTTACCTTTTGTTACTGCCTTTACTGACGTAAAAACCACATGACAACAGTGTCGTGGAGAAATACGGAAGTATGCGTTAGTGTATAGCGCCTGTCGGGCTACGAAACTCTAACGCCTCCTGTGTGTCAGCAAAAACAGCTCTCGTAAGCATACGGGCCAACCAAACGACCCAAGAAGAGTTTGGGAAAAGAAGAGAGAAAGAATGAGGATCAATATCGGTGTTGCATTATCTGGATGGAGAGAGCTTTGCGACAACATTTAACTAGACAGAGATACTGATCTTGCTTGTGTTTTATGCAACAAGTGAGTGGTTTTGATTCTTAACCCTTCAAAAATCTTATGCTATTATATCAATCACAAGATTACAACTTACTAATAGAGTAGAGTTTGATATACTTTGGACTGTACAGTGTAGCTATCATACATCATAACTTCGCAATAAGATTTGGACTGTCAATACATATTATGTGAAAATCATTGTAGATTGTAAGTTTGTTGATCTGAACACTTGATAACACACCATCGAATTGGACTAATACTGTAACATTTATGACTAACAATTTAGTTTTGAACATTACATGAAGCCTTACATGATGAAATAAAACAATGTCATCAAACGCAACATTTATAAGACGTGATTACCTTATCCATCAACGTGATTTCTTGTTCCCGTCTGATTGATTGCCATCAGCGGTTGAGTTAAAGACAACAAATCCTCATAATTCCACGCCGCTTCTGAGCATCATTAATCTACGTCGTTGTTATTGTTTTGGCAAATTCTACATATTGCACCTTTAAACATAATTTTAACTCAGTATGTTTTTGTAGTACTTAGGCACATGCATGTAAATTTAATTTATTTTTTTCAACTTACGAACACCCTGCAGTTTCCACAAGAACCACCAGTGGTTCACGAAACATCGTTTGGAAAACACTGCCATAGAAGAACAATTTTTGGCTGTGTGTGTGGTTCTATAAAGAACCTTTGGCATCCACAGAATCTTTCAGTTCCACAAATGGTTATTTGTAATGGAAAAAGTTTGAAAAAGATAAGAAAGAAATGGTTGCTATAAGAACCTTTGACTAAAAGGTTCTATGGGGAACCAAAAAGGGTTCTTCTTTGGCACCGCTGTGACTTTACACACTCTTCATCAACATACAAATTATGATACACGGCATACAGTTAGTCAAATATACGGTACATTACCTGTCGACTAATAAAATGAATAGTTGTGCAAGCTTTAATATATAAATGCAAATCATGTGATCTAAATGCAGAACATTTTTTTTATCATGCATCCCTTGGGCAGGCCATTTATAAACATACATTTCTATAGTGGAAGATCTTGCCACTAAGTTTCTTCCCCAGAGAAGTAAGGGTCATACGTTTGGCAGAAGGATGCAGAGAGTTTCATTGATGGTCTTCCAGAAATTTTGGGCATGTTTTTAAGCTGAAAACCACTTGCTGTAACCTCTGCTGTACTTCCAGGGTAAAAAAACCCTGAAGAAGCCCATCTGAAAAGGTCTCTAATGAGCACCTTCATACAGCACAAAAGAAGTCCACTGAAATAAAACGTTGCATACTGTACACTTTGCTACACAATTTCTGCCTTTCAATCTTTTCAAAGAACTCAACTGCTATGTACCGAGGCTCAAAATTAATTGCTTTTGATCTTTTATTTCTCGTCATCTTATTCTTTTCTGTACTTTTGCACTATACTGGCTGAATAATTCAGACTGCGTCTGTTGGAAAGAGGCCTGGTTTGATGTTCAGCCAACAACAATGAAGACAATTAGCCAAAAACCTCCCTCCCCATGCAAAGTATATAAACAGAGATGGACCATTAGCTTCTCCGGAAGCTAATATTAACTCTCCATGGATACACAAACCTGAAAATGAACAGGTAATGTGTTGTCATGGCACTGTTTACCCAGAATTTGCATTGTTGAGAGGCTTATAATTATGTGGTTTAGTTGACAGAACAGGGACACTGGTGTTGATATTAGTTTGAAATGCCTCCGACCTTCATCACAGATCTGAATATCTGATTTTAATTCATTGTTTCCATGGTTATATACGCGGACAAAGTCCACAAAAATACATATAACTTTAAATATGCAATTTTAGTTTAATGGGTTTTTTGTTTTGCAGTTGTTGGTAATGATAGAAAAACTTTTCAAGTTACATAACTTGAGTCCCATAACTGACCTGATAAACTTTGCAGTGCCTGGACTTCTCACATACAGAAGTGGAGAGAATTTCTTATGCCATCTGACTGCACATGAATGGCACCTCAGTGAGTTTGACTTTATTACCTAAGTTTCATTCTAACTTAGGATGTCAGCCTCACCCGGGCTGAGTCAGGGACAATGTTTTATTCATCTGTGTGTAGAAGAGTTTTCTAAACACAGATTTAATGGGCCACTGTCTGGTAGAAGCAGGAACGTTAGAGAAACCATGTATAAGCAATGAGGAACAATACTAGTCTGGGTTTGAGAAACAGAAACAGGGAACAAGAGAAAACTACAGAACAAGGTGAAATACACATCTGACAGGGTAATAGTATGTTCCCATACCTCCATTGAGTTATCTTAGCTCTATACAATGGTACAGAGTTAGCAGGATGCATACAAGGGAACGCACATACTGATAAAACTGTTTATTTGTTTAAATGTGTCTGCCAAAGGTATAGATGTACATTTAAACAGTATAGGCTAAATTTGAAGACGGAAGATCACACATTTTTTGAAGATGAACTTCTCCATTATCTGTCATGCACAATAATCACCTACATTTTAACTAGAAAATGAGAGTTTGTTAAACAAAGACTTTGTTGACTAGAGCAAGCTTTGCTGGATGGTTTTTAAAAAGTTTTGGAAGATGTAGCCTCTTATGGAATGGCTGACATTCCACAAGGGGTGTATTTGTTGCTCAGACGTTGCACAATAAATGTGACATCTGAATATATTCATTATAAATCGTGAATGAAAAGTGAGATTCGAACGAATGTTCGTTAATGAACTAATCGTAAACATTATTTATATCGTAATTCGGTCAGAAATGTCAAGATTGTGAGATGAACAAATCGTTTTGGATTAAAAGGCTTGGATATTCCATTCCTTGGACTTTTGGGATTTATGAACAATCTGTTTTGGACAATTTCACAGAAGCGGATAAAGGGAAGATTTTGAAGGTAAGTAAGTATCCTAAATCGGCACCGCCCGGTTCAGGTAACTAACAACTAGATTACAGTTTTAGGACTGCTAAAAATCATATTATGCTTTGTGTTTGTGTAATGGAATCCCGAAAGTCTAAGCTTTCCAACGATGTGCCGCATGATCTTATATTTTGAAGATTTAATGCTTCAAAGTTACAATGACGTAATGCAGCCTCACGTGCAAGGGAGGGGGTGTACCGTGTACAGCACAGTGTTCCTTATCAGGTTAAAGGGAGATTTTAATGCTATTTCATTAATTCTGACTTATAAACACAGTTTAAGAGTTGTAACCCTGATGCTTGACATAAGCAAAATGTCCAAAAAGTATCCAAAGCTTGTGACGGAATATTTCTGGGCCAAACTTACTCCTTCTTTTTCCTATACGTTTCGGAAAAAAAATGAACAGGGGTATCCGTTACGACTGATTGACCCCATATTCCTTTTATGGGCCTTTACCGCCTTTCCCACAGCACTTTGCAGTTCGAGTGGCCCGCCTAAGCTGGGAAACCCTACAGCCTCAACTAGGTAGTCCAAAAAAAAAATAAAAAATTGCTGCACAAAAGGCCTTCAAGTGCATCTCGGAGAATAACGTGGACGCGCTTCACACCATGATCGGGCACGCGCGCCACATGAGAGAGGCCAAATGAGAGAAAGACGTGATGGGAGAAACTAAGCATTTCGAAGCTTTGATTCAAATGAACCGATTGCTTTGTAAATTGATTCAGTTTTTTGAAGCGTTCAAAACACCATACACGCGGACGACACCTGCTGGTCAAAATAGTGTAAAAGCAGCAAGATCTGTCCAAACATTTTACACCAAATTAAAGCAAGATTGGTTTAAAAATATGTTTTTAAGAAAAATAAATTATTGAATTTAATTAAGTTAATTTAATTTAAAAGTGTATTCTGTGTTTTTACTTTTATTTATGGCAAACAAATCATTAAAACGAACTCTCCTTTTAATTATGCACATTTTTGTCATTAAATGTGTCTGTCTATAAACAAAAAGTAGACAAAATGGTAGTGTTATTCCTTGGATGAATGTTTTATAAACTTTTACAATAAAACTGACCCGAATTCACCTAGGTCACCTATCCATCGTCGTATTTTCGAAACGTTTCGAAACAATTATGATGTAATGAAGCCTCGTTTGCTAAAATCACGTGACTTTGGCCAGTTTGAAACAAGCTCCGAATCAATGATTCGAAACAAAAGATTTGTAAATGTTTCGATGCCTCACGAAGCGTGCTTCGAAATCGCCCATCACTAGTCTATAGTTCTTGCATATTTAAAGTAAGTTAGCTGGTGATTTATGTTGTTTGACCAACCTGCTAGATAGGTTGCATGTGCTTGTTGATTCGATATAATTGTTGAGCGCTCTTGCTCACGTTATTTATGTGCATTATTTACATGCTACAGTAGTTACACTACTTTAAGATAATGTCATTAATAGTGGGTAATAATCAGTTTTTACAATCTTCGCGCTATCTATCATCGTTCGCCAGACGTTCTACAACATCTGCTTCAGTTTGTGTTTATTAACACTTTAGTTTCACTTCATCACGCAGCTATTACTGATAGAGGTAAAAACATTTAATTCATTAATAATCTATGTGTTCATTTTCTGTCATAGTTTCTTCAAAATTAAGTTCTATTTGAGTGTTTTAAATTAAAAATATTTGCATTTTCATAATGACATTGCCACGCCCCCCGGTCACATTTTTTATTAAAATAGCGGATAAACAAATAAGGATTAATTACCAGATAGAGACGTCCTGCTTTAATCGTTGCTGCTGTTGTTCCTGTTAATCAATTACTGACTCAGTATCCGATTCTGGATCATGTGTAAGGGTGTAAGCCATTGTTATTTAAAAAGTTTTTATTTAAGTATGATTTCCATCTATGTCACAGGTATTAGATTAGTATCCAAAGACAGCGCATACTTGTAACTCTTTAGCTCCTCCCACCGTGTTCGTCTTTATCCGAAACATTTTTTAATGTCCGTCTGTCTTTTAATAACATGAAAGACTCTTTGGACATATGAAGGATAAAATACTACTCTACAGATAACCAAGATTAACATTAGATTAGGAAAAATGGTGTGTGCATCATGTGAGCTTTAAAGGTGCAATCAGGGAGTTATAGCGGCATCTAGGAATGAGACTGTGAATTGCAAGTAACAGCTCAGTCCAAAGGTCACCCGTCCTTTTCGAAGCACATAGTAAAGCTATGGTAGCCCCCAAAGGACAAACACGTCATCGACAACGTAGTGACAAAACGCCCTCTATAGAACAATTTGTCCATTTGTCCACTACTGACTTCTAAGGTAATAAAAACATATCTGTTTGGCATGTAAGGTCTTTACACACCACTGAAAACATAATTATGTATATTATATTGCATTTCTGTCAATAGCTCCACCTAAATCTGTACAGATTGCACCTTTAAAGGCTTTAATGATGGAAAAGGAGACAAATATGCCATCTAAATGGTTAAATGTGGCAGTGAGAGAAATGCAGGTACATTGTGAACATGCTGAGAATAAGATGAACAAAGATAGAAAACCACTATTTGGAAGTGATAGTGAATTTTAGCAGAAACACTTTAGCTTTTTAATGGGGCATAAAAACTATTGTGCTGCCCCCAATTTTGTAGTGGAACATGTCCATATAGTTAATATGTTGAACAACATCTGGTTTCTCTGCTAAACCTTTTTGACCTTATATTAATCCTCTAACATTGTACCCAAGCTAGCGGTCATTTAAAATGTGATATTTTCTATGCAAACACATTTAAATATTAATAATGAATACCAAATATTTTCCCCCAAAACTTGTACAAATTGTTGCAGATACTTTTTGCTTATCTCATTCAATAATATTAACCGTGGAAAGAAACACAGTTTCTTATTCGCAGTATTATGTATCACCCAGGCTGAATATCAAATGACTTGTGTTACCGGTTGGTGATTCTTCAGCAGCCTGAAGTAAATCACAGTGACTCAGCGTCTTAGGTCTGACATATAAACAGTAGAGGATATGAGTTCGGTTAGTGAAATTCGAATAAATGGCACAAGCAAAGGAAGAAAATGTTGATTACCCTGACAGAGTCATATTCATAATGCACCAACCGGCTATTACTCAGAAAAAGAGATCCAAACACATTTCTCCCTGACTGCCCTCATCAGCCAGTTTTCTTCGCTGCGTATCAAACACACGGCCTATATTCTCCCTGCCCGAGCCAACAGCCGTCAGACGCAAAATGCCGCCCGGGCGAGCGGCCGAGGGGGTTGGGTAGTGCATCACAAGGACCAGGCGACATACATCAGAATAGCGTAACCTGTCAAAGCGTGAATGGGTTTTGTCATGAATGAATAACAACTGCAAATGTAGCGGCAAGGAAGAGAGCTTTACGCTACTAAGCCTTTTCATCTTCCCAGACCCAGGCTTCGGGCTAGACAGAAAATAAACAAAATCTTCAACAAACACAAAATCTCCGTCCCAGATGGTAATGTGGAAGGATTTTCGTACTGAGATGAGGTACGACACAGAGACACAACGGACACAAAGCGTGTGAATGCGTCAAGACTATTTTACTTGGACTCTGAGATAACGTGATATCCAAATCTGTGTGTGTGTGTGTGTGTGTGTGTGTGAGTGTGTGCTTGCATGGTGACAGCCACATCGCCTCTAGGAAAGTATAGCAGACTACAGTCGTGATGGGTAACGGAAACATCCAGGGTGTTTAAATTCTTTCAGTCCTGAGGCGATACTTTTATTCAGCCGAATATAGTAGATCATTGCTGGTTAGAGCAGTTTTACAAGGAAGTCTGTGATAAAAATCAAGATCACCGCTGATACCGTAAATCATATTATGACCCACAGCACATGTCACGTAGAAATAAAAAGTAAATACAAAATGATAAAGGATAATGATAGTTCGTAAAATATGTACACGATTTTAGGGACTGGTAAGGACACTGGCACACATTGGGCCCTATCTTGCACCCAGCGCAATTGACTTTGTCAGTGACGCATGTATCATTTGTATTTTGCACCGGCGCACAGCGGGGTTATCCCTCCACAGACGCACGTCGGCAAACTAGGGAATGAACTTGCGCTTTCAGGGCGGTTCAGCGCAAAAAAAAACGAGGCGTGTTCCGGTGCATCCCTGATGCTATTTTGCAGTTTCAAAAAACAATTGCGCCACTGACCAGAAAAAACTAGTCTAAAGTCGGTGGCGAGTTGTTCATTATGCTATTTTAAGGGCGCATGCTTGACCATGTATAGCGTGCACAACGCGCACATACTTTGCTTATTTAAAATACACAGATGCAACAATTATTTTTGCAAATCATAAATTGTTACAATAAAAAATATTAACACATAAGATAAGGGAAATCATTGTGGTGAGCATTGTGGTGATAGTTTTTATTTATTGTGTGTGCCTGCGTTAAAAAATTATCATGCAAATAAAGATTAAAATATTAAGTTTGTTGTGTGGCGGTATTACGTTTATTTTATGTAAATAATAATTAAAATGTTTTCATAAGAAACCTTAATGTATCTGAACTTGATTTGTAAGTGGACTGCTTGCGTTTCTTGGCTTTCAGCGGTGAGGGTGGACGCAGCGATGTCCTCTGCTGGCGTCAGGTCATGTGTAGAGGCAGATCCACCTCCCGTTACACGGCGAGCCCGATTTATGCTGGCAAGCTTGGGATTCCCCTGTCTCCTGACATCATTGTAGCGCTTGCGGCGCAACGTCCTGGGGATGCCAGCTGATGAGACAATTGTGGCTATTTCCTCCCATGCCTGTTTAACCGACGTTGATTTGGGCAGGTTTCTTCCATCCCCATACAAAACAACTTTTCTGTCTTTGACTGCTCTTACAAGAACGTCGGTCTCCTCGGCTGAACCGCTCCTGGCGCGCGCCTGGTAAATACGTCATAATAACAGCAACCCGCCATGGAACTTGCGCACTTGCGTTTAAAGGGAATGTTGGATGACGTTCTGATTGGTTTATTTGACGTTACGCCCAAACCACACCTATGAATAATGAACCTACTTCAGACCAACCCCCGCCGGGAAAATAGCAACAGCGCCCAAGATCCGCCCACAAAGTCACTTCGCACTTGCGTTTCAGATCGTTCAAATAGGGCCCATTGAGATACTGATGACTTATTTGTGACCCTGTCTGTGAAATCCAGGCTAAAGTCTCAATTTAATTATGAGATCAGGAGCATTAAAGTTTGATTTCAATCATTAGCATGACCTTACTCAGTCAATATTAAACATAGCAAGGTTATTTTTACAGAATTTTCTTTATATTATTTAAAGGGGTGGTTCAATGGTATTTCATGCATTCTGACTCATTAACACAGTTTAAGAGTTAGTTCCCTCATGCTAAACGTAGGCAAAGTGTCAAAAAAGCAGTTGGGCGTGTTACAGAGTATTTCTGTGCCGAATGCACTTCGCCAGGGTTCGTACAAGTTTCGGAAAGTTTTTTTCAATTACAGGCCCAGCTGACGTTTCAGGGATTTCTATACGTATCACTTATTTTTATGGGTACTTCCCCTGGAAAACCCCACCACCCCCTCAATCGTGTGTGTGACAGCCACATCTAGACACACAGGGAGAAACTAGAACTTACAAACATCACATTACGCAACAGCTTTGTTTAATTTCAAGACTCAACAATGGCATGAATGAAGAAGTGTGTTTTGGATGTAAGGAGAAGAAAGCGAGCCTTATGGAAACAATGGATATAGTTTGTTATCCGGGGTAGCAGCGGAGTTTTGTGTGTGCGTTTGATGCACTGGATTTCCTTGAAAAGTCCCAACCGGGTCATGAGTTGCATGCGGTAAGTAAGACTTTTGTGTTATGTTGGAAATAGGCGCGTGCATATTATATAAATGACACGAAGATGTAGTGAATCATAAATTAAACAGTGTTGTATAAAAGTGTAAATAAATCTGATTAAACTGAAGACTCTTCAGAGATATAAAGGATGCAATACTACTCTATAGGCACTCCAGATTAACATCATATATGCAGAAACAGCGTGTGTTATGTGAGCTTTAAGATGATTTTATATAGAAAAAGTGCATCACAAAAAAATGACTTTACCTGGGTAAAGTCTATGGTTAAACAACACATTGAAATGTTGTACCTTTTGGAGTACAATATTATAAGGACCTATTGTGAACAATTTGTACCAGTTCAATTTTATGGGTTCAAAACAGTTAACTGTACCTTTAAAGGTACACAATATATCCTTAAAGGAAAACACCACTGTTTTTTTGTTGTTGTTGTATTTTACTATGTTCTTACCTCAACTTAGACTAATTAATACATACCTATCTTTTTTCAATGCATACACTTAATGGAAATGGCAAATTAATCTTTGTACAGCACGTCATGAATGTGTTAGCATTTAGCCTAGCCCCATTCATCAATTAGGATCCAAACAGGGATGAATTTAGAAGCCACCAAACATGTAACAAACATGTAACAGTCTTTAAATATGGAAAACATGGAAGTGTTTGGTGGCTTCATAATACATCCCTGTTTGAATCCTAAGGAATGAATGGGGCTAGGCTAAATGCTAACACATTCATGACGCGCTGTAGAAAGATTAAGTGCACACATTGAAAAAATGGGTATGTATTATTTTGTCTAAGTTAAGGTAAGAACATAGTAAAATATTGAAAACTGTGGTGTTTTCCTTTAAGGCACTGTAATGTTCCCAGAAAAGGTACAACCTGGTCATGAATACAGCAGTGTTCTCCTGACTCTGGCCAGGTAGGGCAGCAGTGGATTAGACAGCCCTTACTGTGTGATGATGAGACTGAGAGAGGAAGGACAGATTCCTCGCCACATTGCGTGTACTTTTCCTCACTCCCAAAATACCTCATGCTGCTATCCCATCTGCCTTGGCACTCCTCAACACGGCAGCTGGCACGCAATACCCAATATCAAAATGGCAACAATGGATTCAGTACAAAGAATAGAAGCAAACAATAACAGTTTAAAGGGATTTCAATTTATGTACTGTTTCGCGTCCGTCACGTGCCTTTAACCCAACGTGTGAATTCCACATAGGACATGATGTGTTATGCCAGTGATTAGAAAACTAATAATAGCTTTGTAAACAGGAGGGAACAATCACTGTGTTTGTTACAGAGGTTCATCTCTCTTTTGTTTTCCAATCTGAACATAAAACTCAAAGTATTGTACTTGAAGACAGTAATTTTTCTTGAAGAGATCAATCGACAAAGTACTCTTATTGGTTTTGATACAACTTCTTGGATAGAGGTTGATCCGTGCGCACGTACACGACCTAACACCTAAAAATCTTTTTTTTCAATTGAAAGAGGAATTATACAATTGGAAACATAAAACCTGACGACTATTTGGAACTATATTGGAATCCATGATGGGTCCATAACTGCCTACCTTGGGGACTTCGTGTTCTCTTTAAAGGCCTAATAAAAAATATCAGAGCTCTTGTCTGTGTCCTAACTAGATGGTCAATTATGGTCAATATAAACCACATATGTTCCCAGGTAAACATTTATGCATACCATATGTCATGTACCTACAAACCCCACCTTTGCCGGGACACAAGTTAAAGCAGCAGCAGCAGAGGGGATCCATAAAACTGCTTTGGGCTTGTACGATTACTGTTGGTGCAAATGTAAGTTTCATTAGATTTATAGAGCCATTTCCCTGGAGTGTTCACTTTAGTCTATACATAAATCTTTTGGATGACCAGCTTGCGAGAAAAAAACTCCAGAGAAACTGCTAGATTGTTATATTATTGCAGAACTATGACAATATGACATGGTAACATTATTATGGTGTTTATTTATCAGTAAAAGACTTAAATGTGACACAACGGGCATTATGTCATACATCAGCAGAACACAGCAAAGGCACATCATTGCAATGCGGTTATCCGTATGCATGTATGCACTTCACCTCTTGTTTCCTATCTCTTGGCGGACTTTAACTACAGTAATTAGCTCATTAATCACATTAATGAAACAGCACAAAACATAAAAAATCCCCAATGCCATCTTTACCCATAATGCCTTGCTATGCACAGAAGGGGCGGCCATCTTCAGCTCAGTGGAGGGAGGTAAGACACTCAATCTATCAATTAGCTTATCAAGGCTTCTTGCCCCACCAGCGGTACACCGAGGACATTTCCCACAGGACACGTTTCGTGAAAGTTTTCATTAAACAGCAATCTGACAACTGTCTGTGACAAGGAACGGAAAATAAATTGCTATTACTTTAAAAAACTACTGTATGAGATTTGCTGGAACGCATTTAAAACCTGGATGTTTCTACATGAAAAATTCACAGACTTGACAGAAAAATGCTTGCCAAGCATTTCATATAGAGCGGTTTAATAGGCTCATCTCTCTTTATAAACTGCTGTTTTTCTTAGTATCTTACAGATTCTCGGTTCAATCAAATAAAAAAATTGGTTTCCAAACACTTTTATACTTCTATAGAATGCAAATGTTTTCCCAGCCAGCCAACTAACAAAAATGCTGGGTTATTTCAACACATGATTAAGTAAAATATATGACAAACCCAATTGTCATAGCTGGTTTTTACCTGTTCTAGGCTAGGCACTAGCATCAAAGAAAACTACAAGTTGTTCACACTGCATTCCCATAGTATACCGTATACCCAGATAGCAATAGACTCCGAGGTGGATTCATAACATAGCTGCCAACTTCAGAGTGGATTCGCCCCAGAGTCGATTGCAATCTGGGTAGTTAGATGGATAACAGTGGCTCATATCCACTTAAAGGCGGAGTCCACGATGTTTGAAAGCCAATGTTGATATTTGAAATCACCTAAACAAACACGCCCCTACCCCAATAGAATCTGGACCTTCTGTTGATAGACCCACCCCACACATACGCAACCGGCAAGGATGTCGGTTAGTAGACACGCTCCTTACTGCTGATTGGCTATAAGTGTGTTTTGGTAGTCGGCCCGTCTCCTTTTCCAAAGCGTTTTTCAAACATTGTGGACTCTTTAACCTTTAACCAGAGAACCTTTAAAAAATCTGCTTTTGGGTTCTGAAAAACAAAGACAGACATTTGGGGTTCAAACAACACGAGTAAATAATGCCAAAAGTTTAGTTTGGTGGTGAAACATGGCGTCTGCTTGATCATACAGATCATCAAACTCACAATGGGAAATTTTTATACCCTTCCCTCGCAAACGTTCCTTAGTCTCGTAGACTTCGATGTGCATTATTGCTTACACTGCATGAGTGCCCACTACTGGACGAACACTTGAAGTGGGTTTAAATGGAACTCACTAAGCCCATTGATCACTTGGGGTAAATTAAGTGCAAATATTGTAGGTGTGTTTGATTTGATGCAGTGTTGCGCAGACTCATTGGTTTATGACGTCAAAGTAACACAAGATCAATTCGAAAACTGCACTCACCAGGAGAGTCGCTGTTGTGAAATCACACAGGGTTCCCACACCTTAGTTAACTTCATATTAAATGACCTTTCAAGGACTTTCCATGTCCAATACCCTCAAATTCAAGGACTAAATGTGGGGACACATTTCAAGTGAGAGCAAAGTTACATCGTGTTACCTTTAGGATACATTACCTTTCGAGGGAACTCACGCTGCATCACTGCGGTGACTACGGATTCCTCCAAGTGCGTTTGAATGTGTATATCAAATTCAACCAATGGTGAGACTTAAAAGTATATCGCTATCTGAAATATTGCCAAAGATGGCGTTACAGGGACGCAGGAAGTATGGCAAGGAAGATGCAGCGTCTTGTTCCCTTCTCAGGGAACAACATTTACATACACAGCCCGAGACGTTTTCATGTGTGAAACACAACTATGCAAAAAAAGCATTTTAGTATGAATCAACATTCGCAAACAGAGTGCTTAAAAAGTCTAGAATTTTTATGATATTATCCTACACTAAACAGGTAATAATATGGATTTTTTTCCAGAAAACTTTTTGCATTAAATATTGCAAGTGTTTGTCTTAAACCAGTAGTACCAGTTAAAGTAAAATTTCCAGCATGGTTTACAAACAGCTTAATACCTTAAAGGGACACTTCTCCCATTTGCATTAAGCTTTGTATAGTTAGAACCCCAGTCATATTTTTGAATGGTCATGAATCATTTCCTCAGTTGCCGCTGAGACAGGAGAAATACAGATTTCAGTGTTGCACTCCCTTCTTTCAATGGTGTAAAAATCATCATATTGCATCATTGAAAGCAGGAAGTCCAATATGTTTGTTGAGGGGGTGAGACCACAAACACCCATTTTCTCTGTCAAATAGGCACCAAATTCAAAATGTATGTTACATTTCAACTACAAATATGATGCACTTTCAATAAACATTAATGTTTCTATGGGTGAAATGCTCCTTTAACAAAATGATTGCTAAAAATGCTGTTTCAGTTTGCATTGCCTCTGGCACAAACAACCGCAGATGCTAAGAGCCTTTGGAGAGGTTTTGCATGCTGTTTAGCTCTTAACAACTGCTGGAAGTGCAAAAAATACAGCTGAAATGACAAGAATTGCCAGTGAGAACGAATTGTTTTACTGGTGGCAAAACCAAAAGGTACATTGTTGTGCAAAACAGTTTCGTATATATTTTTTTGATTGTGCATTTGTTTTCAATTAACTCTTTCACCGCCATTGACGAGATATCTCGTTAATTAAGAGAAAACGCTTCCCTGCCAATGACGAGATTTTCAGTCTTTCCGCAATACCGCTATTACACTTCCGCAACTTATACAACCCGGAAGTAGCGCCTCACGTGAAAGAGAAAGAACTCTGTGTATGTTTTAAGGATCGCTCTGCATCTGATCTCTATCAAAAGTCCTTTGCAAAAATGGAATTATCTCAGCTTTTTGCTCAAAATTGGGTGTTTTTGAAGAAACCTACCCATGTTTGAGAGGTGATTACAAAAGAACTAATGAAGGTAGGATGAAACGTTTTTGTTTGAAAGCAGAGGGTCTGTTCTTTCATCTAATATATTGTTTGTTTATATATTTAAAGAAGAACATTTTCTGGAAGGCATTAAACTTTTGTGAAAATCATGAAAAATACTGGCACTGGCTGGCAACTTTTTTTAAAAAACGCTGGCGGGGAAAGAGTTAAAGGAACAGTATGTAGGATTGTGGCCAAAACTGGTATTGCAATCACAAAACTTGTGGCTAAAACTGGTACTGCAATCACACAACTGGTGGCCAATACACAAAATGACAACATGAACATCAGTTGAGGGCTGCAACTTCACTTTTTAAATGACAATATCCTGGCCAGACCACTGTTGTCAATGATATAAGTATTTGAAATGAAAATGATTTCTTAATGTCTAGTGACATATCAGGGCCATTTTATGATTAATTGATATACATTTCTTACATAATTCCTTTAAGCATTTATAACAACAACAAAAAAAAACAGCTAAGTAACACAATAAAACACAATAAAAACATGATAAAATAATAATAAACTTTTGACAAACATTTAAAAAATTTAGTTATCTCGTTTTGGAAGCAAACTCTTCATATATACATTGTTATGTATTTATCTTACGTTTTAATTGTATTTTATCATACATTTTAATATATTATTATGTATGTCTAATGGTGTATATTACGTCAATATGTTGTATTGCTTCTTGCACCTGTACTTTTTTTGCACATAGAGCATTGGGCTCAGGGAAATACAATGTTGCTTTGCTTTAAATCACAATTAAGTACTATTTGACTTTGCATATATAATATAAACACCAAACATACTGTAGCCACACAGACTACATGCCAGAATGCATGTTGAGCATCCAGCATGTGCATGTTAGTTCGACAACAGGATGGCAAGAATCTTCTAGAATTTCCACCTTCACAGATCACGTGAGCATTTTCAAACAGAAATAATGGCGAACAAAAGCAACACTCCATCTTTGGAGACTTCGTACAAACTCCCACTCACAACAACATGCATCTTCCCTGTGTGTGTGTGTGTGTGTCTAAAGTATCATGCTGATGGTGGTCTCAACACGTACAGTATGAAAATACCGACAAACACACTTCATAAACCTGTCAGTATGCTGTGAATTGATGTACGCATTGATTTTTCGGAGGTTGCTGCGTGTTTGTTCGTCGTCTTTGGTTCTCGGCTGTGTGTCTGTCACCTGTAGACTATGCAAAAAAAAAAAAAAACAGTAATTGCTTGTCTGGGCTGTCAGCTCAGCTTTTGGGGAATCTACGCTTGCAGACACCAAACAGATATTTACAGACAAAATGAAATTACTCGTTTTTCAGTGCAGCGCTCCAGAGAGACTTTACTCACAGACCTGTCAGACACACTGAGTCAA
This sequence comes from Misgurnus anguillicaudatus, assembly GCF_027580225.2. NCBI lineage: Eukaryota > Metazoa > Chordata > Actinopteri > Cypriniformes > Cobitidae > Misgurnus > Misgurnus anguillicaudatus. Next base: position 31,502,019 of record NC_073353.2, read on the forward strand.
ATTGTTTATCTAATCTAAGAGAATAAAACGTACGAGTGTTAAGAATGAATCTTTATCATCTGTTCTTGTGAAAGCAAAGAAATCCCAGATGTAGCATTCTGTTGTTTAGTTGATTTTTTCATGCTACCTATACTCTTAGGAAATAACCTTACAAATAAGATCTCTATTATTCTCATGGACAGCAATGAAATTAAATGGAGGAAATGGAGACTTGGCTATAATGTTTTTTCTTAGATTTTTCTCCTGAGTAAAGCAGAGCACTCATGAGAGTTTCTGAAAAGATCTTAATGTCTCGTGGTGTTCAGATTTTTCAAGACTAAAATCTGCCATCAAAAGTCAAATATATCAATATGAACCCAAACATTGCTCATTAAATTCCTTCTAGACCAAATGAGCTCTTCTTTCCAGATTGATTTTATAGCTTGATTAGTGTTTCATTTGTGTCTATTTCTCCTAAGCAATATCAAGAAGAACATCTCAAAGTTCAAATTAAAACTGATATCTAATCAAATACCCAAAGTTTTAAATGATTAACTACTGAGCAATAGGGTTTTCTTCTGGGTATACACAGGCAAACAATACAAACTCCCACGAACATCTGAATCTCAGGGTTGCGGAAAAACATGAAATAGTCTTACTGGCGAGGTTACATTTTGCCTCAGGTTAGATCTCCACTGTCTTCATGTGTTGTTTGCCTTTCAACATTACGACAGTGCTCCCAACAGTAAATGACAGAGATGGTCATTCTCAAAGTTATGATTTCCCAATGCACCATAACTAAGACAAACCTTTCTTTGTCACCATGCCTTTAGAAAAAACACTAACACCTCACATCAATCCAAAAACAAAATATATATGTGACCCTTAACCACAAAAACGTTAGAACTTTTTTAAATTGAGAACTAAAAGTTTTGAAAAATCTGGATTCTGATGGTGCAAAATATTTAAAGTTGTCCAAATAAAGTCTGTAGAAACTGCATCCAATCAAGTTTTGATATATTTATGGTAAGAAATTTACCCAATTACATGATCATTATAATAATCAATTTTGATTTAAAAGAAAAAAAACTATAATTTTGACCCGGTCCCGTACAATGTATTGTTCGCTTTTGCTACAAAAATACCTGTGCAAAGTTTTTGGGGTCCATGCTTACATATTTTGCATAAAGAATATAAAGTCTATAAAGACTGAACAAGTGAATTTTCACTAAAGGCTCACTACAATTTTTTTTTAATTTCCATTGTTTGCAATAACAAAAAAATTCTCTTTACTGTGCAAGGCTGAAAAAAATAGGGAAAACAGGAATTAATTACTCTGCCACAACCCCCATAGGTTTCCTATACCATCTGATAGTGATCTAATGCCGCTTTTCCATTGTACCCCACGGTTTAGTTTAGTTTGGGTCTGGTCACCTCACTTTGGCGTGGTTAGCTTTTCCATTGAGTTTAGTATCACTTCGCAGTGGGAGGGATTATAGGCGTGTCGTTATATTTGCGCTGTCTACTGCTGTGACATCATACAAGTGAGAGTGTCGTTGTACATTCCCATACATTTATTTATTTCTCAGTCCACCACAAAATTGAAATTGGCCACCACAAAGTTTATCAATACCTCTGTCTCACATGACAGTTTCTGTTCAAACACCTATGGCGTCAGTCGACGGTGCTCCGCTGAGCCTCATTGAAATTGCATTTAAGCATGGGTGATTCTCACGAAACCATTGAAACACCACGGCACTAATGATTTTAGCTTTAAAATGTGTAATAAAGTAACATTAAAAAGCATCAGAATTAACACAATACTGTGTTCTACCTTGCACAATGTGTGGTTTCAACATAAGAATTTATAATTGTAAATTTGATCTCATTTTCTGCTGAAGTTCTCATTACCGCAATGTGTCCGGCTGTGTTTGAACATGCGTTATGTTGTAATTTAATCAAATTAACACAAAAATATTAAGAAAAATAAATAAATGGATGTTTTGCTAGACTACTTTAGATGACAGAAAAAATATTTACTGAATATTCATGTATAATAATAATGAAGAAAAATTAGGAAAATTATGTGTCCATGCCTGATGTTCTCATCCTCCGCAACACTTTTTGAGAACAGTTTAAGCACACAGACAGTTTGATTTTGAGTGACCAAGCACATGGACCAGTTACTTCAAGATGGCTACCAGGTAAGATAATTTTTTACAGTTAATTTGAAATATTGTCTTGTCAGAATGCTTACACGACATTTTGATTATCATTACCTCAACAGATGCTTATTAAATGTTAATTTAATTAATAGAATCATAATACTTTGATTTTAAATGCATGTGCAGAATCTACAAATTATGTTCTTTCAGGTTTGTCATGTCATTTTGAAAATATGTCAGTGTTGATGTTTTCTGACTGTTGCGGTAATGAGATTTTTTAGGACTAATTTTTTAAATGATGTTACAAAAAGTGTTAAATGATACTGTAAGTAAAAGTTTTTAAATTAATGGTCCCATTTACTCCAGACTTTGTTTTTCAATGTCTGGTGGGAAAAAAGTAAATTTAAGCAATTTTTACATTTTCATGCTTGACATTTTTAAAACCAAGTTTTCGTGAAAATCACCCATATAATGCTGACGGGATTGTCGCGAATGTTCCGCCACAAACTGCAAGTCTGAAATAAACTGTTATGGTGTCCCTGATTCCCAACCTGTGGATGTTTTTCATTGCTAAAAGGGTGTTTGGGAACTTATAGCAGAGCACAGATGACAACATGTTTGCTCCAGACGATGACGCTGGTAGTGACGATTCTCTCAGACCAATCAGTGATCTACAGTGTTTTCGCGTCACGTTTGGTATCAGCTTGGGTCGCTTGGAACCCCAACCGAAGTGGTACAAAAAAAGTATTGGGTACTATGTACTGCACCCATTGGAAAAGCTCCCATAAAGAAGCTGACCCGACCCAAACTAAACCAAACCGTGGGGTACTATGCCATGGAAAAGCTCCATAAGGGGCTGTTTATACCAGGTATTAAAATGCGCTTTGGTAAATCGGATTACAAGTGCTGCTACAGTTTTATCAATGAAAGCCTAAAGATTGTGCTGAACACCGTGGGTTTGTGCTAGAAGTCATGTCCAATGGAAAAACATTGTGCGCATTACATTACATTAGGTGGAAAGTAGGCGGTCTTTTGTGGCTGCTCAACACATTCGACCACTTGTGCATCTACAACACAAAAGCAATCCGGTCGAATGTGTCTTCGACTAAATCTAAACGTGGTTGAAAGTGGACGAATGTTTTACAGCCTGTTTAACGCATCTTAATACCAGGTGAAACAGCCTCAAAGACTATTGGCAGAGTTGTTTGTCCAGTACAGTGGGGGTTAAAGGTGCTCTTCTGATTGGTCAGTTTGAATGTATCATGTTGGGTATGGTCACATGGTCACAATGTTTGGATATGCTCTTTCTTCTTCTTCTTTCCCTCAGCTTCCTTACAAAAGCTCAAGGCCAAGATTCCGGTTCCCTTTTGAGGGAACTTCAACGCTGCGTCAGAGAGCTGATGCTACGGGGAACGCCTACAGCGTGACGGCATCTGAGTATGTATATCAAATTCGACCAATAGTTAGGCGTGGCATCATACAGGTAGGTGGAAGCCAGAGAGAATAAATATGGCAGAATGGAACGCCCACTTTATCTAGCATATGCCGAAGCGGGTGTACAGGCATGCCGGAAATATGGCAAGGGAGAGTGTCTCGTTCCCTTGCCAGGGAACCAAGGATGTTTTCAATGGTTACTCTCTTTCTTCTAAACTTTCTTTCTTTTTCTGTCCTCTTTCCTCTCAGGTAATATCTCATATACATTTGAGACATATTGTACATGTGTTATACCATTTCATGCATTTATTAGTGTAACTATTTCAATTGTAACTTTAATTTAGGACGGTTTTTAAACCTTTTCATTTATAAATCTGTGTTTAGTTTGTTTTAATGTTAATACTTAAGCACTACCTATTGCAATATATCGTTGGTATAAGTTGCAGAAGGGTGGTAACTGACAAGAAAAATACAGTTGTACACCATCTTGCTGTTAACGTTTCTTTTGTGATTTCGGCATTCTTACAGCTTGAACAAATTAATTCACCCTTACAACTGTAATACAGTATCAGGTACAATTCATTACTGTAATCCAAATCAACACCATAGTAATATACAACATTAATAAGGATGAGATTATTTTGCATTATTGTACTGCGTATCATTGGGAAATGTATTAATGGTCCAAAACAGGCTTCATTTTTTTTCAAGCAAAATGTAATATCATATTCCTATATTGCAATATCTATCTAAATTGCAATATCTAAAAATAATCTATAATATTCATATTTCTCCCTCTTATATCGATAGTAGATCGATTTAAGAGGGAGAAATATGAATATTATAGATTATTTTTAGATCTTTTATAAAACATTTGTCATTTTGTAACTAAAGAGGCCCTCTCTTCCAAATGCATGAGCTTATTGTCTCATAAAACACGATTGGTTAAAGCACTAAAATGCAAAAATAGCAGCCAATATTGCGCAATGCTCTATTTACTGACTAACAGCAATATTGAAGTCAATTTCAGCACCACCTCAGGCATATTAGCCTGTCACACTATAAGCCTAACTTTTGCAGGGCACTTTTCAAATGGCAGCCCCTCCAGAGAAATTCACACAGCTACCTTTATTTTTAGACTGATCTTATAGGTGTACGTGACATTATCACACAGCAGCTCAGACACGGACGTTGGTCAGCAGACCAATAACTGCTTTTTATCAAAGGTCTAATTCGATTTGCATTATACGCCCAGACATTTTCATAATCTTCAAGTTCCCGTATCTCACCTGGTAGAGGATGCCGCAAGCAATGTCAAGGTCATGAGTTCGATTCCGAGGGTTTACGTGAATTTATCAAATGCATAGGACCTTAAATAAAGTCACTGTAAGGTGCTTTAGATAAAAGCATCTCTCAAATGCATAAATGCATTAATAATAACCACAGTAGTTCCTGTTCATCACCACAGAGAATTGCACTGGGAAAGGATGGAGAAAGTTGCCCTCGCTCTGTTTCATACAATCCCAATAGTGACCACACCATTCACACAAATAATATGCATGGACTACAGTACTTACACTCACCTAAAGGATTATTAGGAACACCTGTTCAATTTCTCAATACAATTATCTATGAACCAATCACATGACAGTTGCTTCAATGCATTTAGGGGTGTGGTCCTGGTCAAGACAATCTCCTGAACTCCAAACTGAATGTCAGAATGGGAAAGAAAGGTGATTTAAGCAATTTTGAGCGTGGCATGGTTGTTGGTGCCAGATGGACCGGTCTGAGTATTTCACAATCTGCTCAGTTACTGGGATTTTCACACACAACCATTTGTAGGGTTTGCAAAGAATGGTGTGAAAAGGGAAAAACATCCAGTATGCGGCAGTCCTGTGGGCAAAAATGCTTTGTTGATGCTAGATGTCAGAGGAGAATGGGCCGACTGATTCAAGCAGATAGAAGAGCAACTTTGACTGAAATAACCACAAGTTACAATCGAGGTATGCAGCAAAGCATTTGTGAAGCCACAACCTTGAGGCGGATGGGCTACAACAGCAGAAAAACCCCCCGGGTACCACTCATCTCCACTACAAATAGGAAAAGAGGCTACAATTTGCACGAGCTCACCAAAATTGGACAGTTGAAGACTGGAAAATTTTTCCTGGTCTGATGAGTCTCAATTTCTGTTGAGACATTCAGATTGTAGAGTCAGAATTTGGCGTAAACAGAATAAGAACATGGATCCACCATGCCTTGTTACCACTGTGTAGGCTGGTGGTGGTGGTGTAATGGTGTGGGGGATGTTTTCTTGGCACACTTTAGGCCTCTTAGTGTCAATTGGGCATCATTTAAATGCCACGGCCTACCTGAGCATTGTTTCTGACCATGTCCATCCCTTTATGACCACCATGTAGCCATCCACTGATGGCTACTTCCAGCAGGATAATGCACCGTGTCACAAAGCTCCAATAATTGCAAATTGGTTTCTTGAACATGACAATGAGTTCACTGTAGTAAAATGGCCCCCACAGTCACCAGATCTCCACCCAATGGAGCATCTTTGGGATGTGGTGGAACAGGTGCTTTCTGCCCTGGATATGCATCCCACAAATCTCCATCAACTGCAACATGCTATCCTATCAATATGGGCCAACATTTCTAAAGAATGCTTTCAGCACCTTGTTGAATCAATGCCACGTAGAATTAAGGCAAATCTGAAGGCAAAAGGGGGTCAAACACAGTATTAGTATGGTGTTCCTAATAATCATTTAGGTGAGTGTATATAATAATCATAATGATCATCACAACATTTGTGATCCAGTCTGTACCCAAACGTTACTGAATAGACTTTACATGCTACATACTGGGTGGGGCAGTGACATTTGTGACCCAGTTTGTGAAAAACCTTGAGACTTTAGGATTTTACAGAGTCACATTCATCACATTTCCCAGACACTCATGCTACTTTGACTCACAGCCAAATCAATGTTTAATTAATCAAGGTACTAGTCCGGACCCCTAGCATACCCTGTTCAATAACTATAGCCCCTTCGGTACTATAAATGCCCACACTGTCAAGATGATGCTTTAAGACTTTATGTGCATGAAGATGAAACAGAAAGAATAGTGAGTGTGTGTTCAAATGTGAAGAATGCATGTGCATGCCTTACTTTAATTTCTAACAGTTGGGTGGAGTTCATCGGACCCTGGAGTTCATGTGGAAATAAGTGGGGGAATAGAGCAGTGAGCATCTCGGTGGACCCAGTATGTGTGAGGATTCCTAAAGGTGAGAACACAACCCAGTGGCGCAGAGTTAAACTGTGAATTAAAGGAAGATCAGTGCACTATAAAAGTCTCGTTCTTACAGATTTAATGTGCACGTGTGCTGGTTCACAGCAGGGTCATGTGACAATCAGAACTGAATAGAGAATGCATTTTAAATTCCAATTCAATTGAAAATAGGACAAATAAGTATGATTTGAGATGCAATACTCATGTGGCAGTCTTACTACAATAATCTCTAACGTTGCCCTTATCCCTTGCAGGGCACACTTTGGTGATGCAATACTGCATGGATTGTTGAGTAGTAAAGTAGCCTGCAGCAGTGCCTCAGTAAAAGATCGCAATAAAGGATGCATGTGCAGCTAGTAAGGGGAGCTTATGAGCATCCTACTGGATCACAAAATGCCAAAAACAGGCATATTAAACCAAGGCACATTAAAAGGCACCTATTTCATTGCTAAAAAACGTTATTTTGTGTATTTGGTATTATACAATGTGTTCGCGTGGTTTATGGCTAAAAACACATTATTTTCCACATACCGTTCATTTTTGTAGCTCCAGATATCCCTGAAACGCACTGATTTGGTACAAAGCTCATCGATCTGAAAAGCTTTGTGTCCCTGATTTGCCAGCTAATTTGTACGTTGTGATTGGCCTGAATGCCTCTGACGTTAGCCGGAAATGTGACGCTCCTTACCATGTTTGAAAGATTAGCTCAAAATGCAATGCTAACAGAAGTTAAAGCCGCTCTATGCAATTTAGGCATTTTTGTCAAACAGCGACCCCTAGAGTCGCTGGAGAATACTTGCAACTGTCGTAATTTCCCACTCTAGTACTCCGAAGATAATGACCAGTGTAAGGGGAACAAATATGGCCCCATCCATCCGTTTGGCCCAACGACGGAATCCAAACGCTGGGAAAGAGTTATAGCGCGTTCGGTCTTTTCCGGCGCTTATAAAGACAAATTAACGTTACGCAACTTTACACCTGACTCCAAAGATATAAAACGTATTGTAATATGAATCAAATTGATATAAATATAGAATTTGGATTAACATTTGATCATTCTATTTACTCATGTTAACATTGAACTCATTCATTCGATTACCAATATCATATCAGCCCACACAGGCCATTGTGCGGATTCTGAAACATAAAACTCAACCACACCAGAGGTCCTGACTTATATAGCCCTCGAATAATCATTACAATTACCCTCAACTTAGTTAGGGTTAAATAATTAAACTTAACCACACCAGAGGTCCTGACTTATATAGCCCTCGAATAATCATTACAATTACCCTCAACTTAGTTAGGGTTAAATAATTAGTCTATCCGTGTAACCAGAGGAAATGGTTGAAGCAACTGCCCCATGCTGGCGTGCCCTTAATTATCATTAGAAAATATTATGCAACCCAGCCAACTATATCCAACTTAATACAGAACTCAAAACTATGATTATAGTAGAGGTACTGATCAGAGGTCCTGAATTATCATCTGATAGTCCACATATAGTAAAGTAATAGCTGAACCTCTAGTTCAAAGGTATAGACAATTAGCATGAATTTATACCCCGGTTATAGATTTATGGTGACAAAGGATATCGTAATACTTATTGTAACTTAGAAGAGTCAATGAAACAGAGAAGATTAGAATGAATACAAATGTAACAATTTATTTACCAGGTAAGAAAAACATAATTCAGAAGCCAATTTACATCCCAATTCAAATACGAAAATCAAACGGAAAACCATTGCATACCTGGTAAGGAGATGAAGATCTGGTTACAGATTCCTCAAAATAAAATAAAAAGAAACATGATGCTGTAGCAAAGATACAGCATCACGGGGGTGCATTTCTAGATATCGAAAGTCCCGCCTAAATCTTCGACACATCTCCTTAAATAACCAGAGAACAAAGCATATAGGAATTTGGTACTGATTGGTTGTTGTAAAACTAAGGGCTGTCCTTAATTTGCATACAGTGGGTGATTGGCTTATGCTTAGAATGGGAGTTGTCTATCAACATTGAATGAAGGTTCACATATACTTTAACATTGAATTCTGTTGTTATATGAGTGAGACCATTGTAACCACTTGCAATGAGACATTTAAATAGAAAAGAGCTACCCTTGATTGTCAAACATCACATCTCCATACAAATGGTAAATCTGCAGACAGATAGATACTCTTGATTGTCAAACATCACATCTTCATACAAATGGTAGATGAGAGAATAAGAATACAAATGTATGACACCCTAAAGGTGTGTCTTGAAACCCAAATGTGTCGGAAATCCACTGTGAATCGTAGAGAGTTGCTTTCCTGGGCACTCACTTTCCCCCCATGCAGTGTCCTTTGGGGAGGTGCTATATTTATTCAGGAAATTATCTTACAACCAGGTAATGTTTCACAATTTCATACAAATATTAGGCTACTGCATAGTCTACTAAACTACAGATGATGGTAATAGGATAATAAGAACTTTATTTCAAGTGTAGAGTGCATATAATAATAAAGTACTGCGTTTGCTAGCTTATAGCGTTTTTACATGATTGCAGCTAAATCACAAGTAAACATTACAAAATGCCATTACAAAGTTAATTGTGTATGTTGCATTATTTCATAACGTTGTTCGTCAAATGTCACTATACATGATTATTGCTATTTATCATAATAGTTTGCATTATTTTATTTATAAATAATTATGTGAGATATTGACAACTGTTGTCATGATAATCGCATGACATACTACAAGCAAGCGCAACAACATACAACATAGACCTCAAACAAGTTTACAAATGAGAGATTTACTTACTAGTCCATCAACAAGATCGCCAGATCAGCATCCCATCCAGTGCTGTCTTTTAGCTCACGCCAACGAGTAAAAACCTGACCGAGTGGGTCTCTTGTCCGGTTTCTAACGCGGTCAGATTCTCTTTTCCTACTATCTTCCGAACGCGCTTTCTTAACTTTGAAATCGTTTAGCCTCACGTCTCAAATTCGCGCGTGCAGTTGTTGTTATAGGCTTGATCGACTTCATGCGGCGCTGCAAGAACCGACAGCCGGATGACGTCAAAGTGCCGTCTCGGATCATTCTCGCGGTACTTTGACGTTATCCGGCGGTCGGTTCTTGCAGCGCCACACGAATTCGAACAAGCCTAACGTGTGTGACGTCGTTGCCGTAAAGCAAGTCGTGATTCTCGCGAGATTTGTGAGGGGCGGTTCTCTCAAGCTTACATTGGTGGTTTTGCTAGCGCCGTCCTCCCCGAGCTTCAACAGGAGGATGATTCGCTCTACTATGACTTTTTTACTACTGAAATAACTTTGAAGCTGTTATATTAAGGTAAAATAACTGCATAGTGTGTCTTTAACTTACAGGCTGTGAGTTAAAGCAGGAGGAATTATGATAATGTCGGTCTTGTCTACGTCAACAGGCCCAGGAAGTAAACTGTTGCCTACAATCCGTGTGTTTGTTGTAGTCCAAGAAAAGAGATTTACGTTGGAGATGATAACTCGCGTCATCATTTACTTTGAGGTTTGTATCTTTTGCATATCGTTAACATGTACTAATACACACTTACACACCAAAGAAAATGTAAAATCGTGAATCAAACGATAGGTGCTCTTTAATCAGTTATATTAAACTTCAACACAACAATTTTTTTCTTGTGCAATAAAAACATAACTATATAAAATCATACAAATGTTTTACCATAATTTAATTTTATATTATGTACTTAAATGATCCCAGGCTGGACTTGACTCTTCCCAGAAAGCAGACAAATCCTGGCCGAATCCACACCGGATCCAGGCTGAAGTGAGGTCTGGCTCCGGACCTGGGATTGCATAGGCTGTATTCAGCTGTTTGTTTCCTGTCCTATAATCACATAAACATAAGGCGAATGAGTACATAAAAGATAAGCCATTTGTAAAAGTGCCAAATATTTTGCCATTCATTGTAAATTTGATAAAGGATGCATGTTTTTTTAATGGTAAAGGTCCAAAAAAGGCAATTTAAGTGGAAACCATGCAATGTTTCTCTTGTCCTCAAGGTGGCAAAGTACCTGCCTATGGCACTAGATAGACAAACTCAAACCTTCTTCCTGTCCACCACCTTACGAGGGATGCAGTAACCATGGTAACCCCTCCAGAACCCAGGGCAAACATTTGTAGGGCAAAAGATTTGCTTGAGAACACTAACAAGAGAAAAAATAAAACACAGCAGTCAGATACAGGCCAGCACAATAAAAACAAAAGCAATCAGGCGATATTTCTTTTGAGATAATATGAAACCAAGGGTCTTGTTCTTTTGCCCTCACCTTCCTTTTTCTATTGGCTTTGTTGTCCGCCCCCTGCTTCCATAATTACAATATTATGAAGGATTTGTGATTTCTGTAAGCTTCTGGGTTTCTCTTTCTCTCTGGCAGTATGAGTGCGGCAGTAATTTCGAAGCACTGATGCCTGCAGCGATGGGGAAGAATACAACACCATAACCCCCTCTCAGAGGAGCACAGGTGAGACCTGAAGGAGAGCTACCATTACCAAAGAAGAAAGTCTGTCCTTATTGCTGTTTATTTCTCAGCCTGAGAGAGAAGTGTCAAAGCCCTGCATCACACACTTCTGTGAGATAATACGCATGGTTATTAGACTCGGAAGTTATTTGGAAAAGAGTAATATCTGATGGAAAATCCAGTTTTAGAATGCAGCTGTGTTTTTGGAAACAGCAGTTGGTCTCTAGTCCAAGCTGTATTATATATATATTTATATAAACAATACAAAATTTAATCAAGAGACACATTTACTTACATTTTTATACAGAGTTATATTATATCTTGTTTACAGGAAACTTAAAGGATTAGTCAATTTCCTTAAAAAAATTCAGATAATTTACTCACCACCATGTCATCCAAAATGTTGATGTCTAGAAGAAATTATGTTTTTTGAGGAAAACATTTCAGGATTTTTCTCGTTTTGGTGGACTTTAATGGGCCCCAATATTTAACAGTTTTAATGCAGTTTAAAATTGCAGTTTCGAAGGACTCTAAACGATCCCAGACGAGGCATGGGGGTCTTATCTAGCTAAACAATTGACATTTTTGGCAAGAAAAATAAAAAATATGCACTTTTAAACACTACTTCTCATCTTCCTCCGGTCGTGTGACGCGCCAGCTCAACCTCACGTTATACGTCATCGCGTCAAGAGGTCATGGATGACGTATGGAAACTACGCCCCAGTGTTTACAAGTGTGGAGAAAGAGTTCTGATGTTGTTGTATGTCAAATGAAACTAATTAATGTCTTTGTGTCAGTTTATTGTTTCATATATGTAACACGTGACCTTTCGACGTCATTGCGCAATTGCGTGAGGTCGCGCTGGCTCGTCACACAGCCGGAGGAAGACGAGAAGTTGTGCTTTAAAAGTGCATTTATTTTTCTTGGCAAAAATTGTTTCACTAGACAAGACCCTTATGCCTCGTTTGAGATCGTTTAAAGTCCTTTGAAACTGCAATTTTAAATGCATTAAAACTGTTATGTGTTGGGGTCCATTGAAGTCCATTAAAATGAGAAAAATCCTGGAATGTTTTCCTAAAAAACATCATTTCTTTTCAACCGAACAAAGAAAGACATCAACATTTTGGATGACATGGTGGTGAGTAAATTATCTGGATATTTTTTTTTTTTTTAATAAAATGGACTAATCCTTTAATACAAGAGTGGGTTGCAACATGAATTAACTTTTGTAAAAAACCTATTTCTATATACGTTTATACAGTATTCCTACTCAATTGTATAACTCAATAACTGTGTTAACAGCACAAACGGCATGAGTTCGAATCCCGCAGAGCACAAATTGTGATAAAATGTATACAGTGAAGGCACAAATATTAGTCTGTGTCAAGTGTCGCTACACACCTTACATCAGTCAATTCGTCCTGTTCATCAGCGCTACTTCCTCTAATGAGCGTTCTAATGCGTGATTGTATCACACAAACTCTGACTAATGAATGTAATTGCTGGCAGAGGAAGACAAACAAAGCGGAGCAAAGGTTCACACAGCATGACTTCAATTGCACAATGCAGCAGAAAACAATTGATGTGACAATAGAGACGACTACTGTTTCATGTTACAGACCTGCATCACTTAAAATGCACAATACCGGTGCATCTTGTATTATGATTATTAGCCTACTGAATGAGTTTATGAGTCAACCCTCTTACAAATGCTTTCACCCTTGTCATTTTGTGACATATTCAGCCCTGTAGGGTGTAGTTATAAACTAGCACAAATGTTTTTGTACTTTAGTGGGTCTTAAAAAGATCATGTAAAAAGTTATTTGCCATAATTTGAACATTATTAAGAGAAATAATAGTTTTATATTGAATTGTAAGAACGGTCTTTGCCTCCTTAAAGTGATACATATCTGTCAGAAACTGCACGCCCGTCGTTCTATCACGGCCCAGCGAGACAGCGGGGGGAACTAACCCAATCGCAGACGAGGTTGAGAGACACGAAACAAGACTTTTATTATAGTACAACCACAAAGCAAAAACCGATGGGGAAACAGTACTAGAAATAAAACAGACAAGACAGGACCGAGTCTAACAAACTTGGCATCACAAACAACTAAAACAAGGACTTGACAGGAACACGGACTGGTCTCGACCAAAATACGGACTGGACACAAGCCGATCCGGAGAGACCTGACAGGTGACATGAAGCACATGATTATATACATATACATATACACTAATACATACATATAATCTAATGAGGAGACGAGGGGGCAGGGGCATAAACAAGACACGGAAGCACATGGCCCACACACATGCCATGTGCTACCATCAAAACATGGGTACTGCCACAATGTTGGGGACCATTAAAGTCCTTTAAAATGAGAAAAATCCTGGAATGTCTTCCTCAAAAACATAATTTCTTCTCGACTGAACAAAAAAAGACATCAACATTTTGGATGACATGGTGGTAAGTAAATTATCTGGAATTTTTTTAAGAAAATGGACTAATTCTTTAATGTAAGTGAAGCGAAGTGACTGATTCAGACTGCACAAATCTACATAAAAACTACAAAAATAAAAGATACAAAACATGTCACTTTTAAAAAGGTCCAAATATGTACCATCTAGGCACAGATATGTACCTCTGAGGTACAAATATGTAGCTTTGAGGTACCACTATGTACCTTTAATATGCACATTTTAGGTACAAATGTGTGCTTTTTAAAACTAAAAGGGTACATACCCTAGTGACAGTTTTGTACTTTTTTCTGACATTATGATTATCATTGTGTATATGGGATAATATATTAAATGTAAAATGTTGCAGAAGAAAATACATATGGAGCTTGAAGGTGCACACATATTGCATTATGGCAAAACATTTTGCTTTGTGCAAAGTTTTTATTTTTTCACTTGAAGAGATCTTCAGGTTTCATTTAATGGTGTTGCGTGTATGACAAAACCTGAAGAGCTCTTGTCCTCTTTCGGAAATGGTCCGTAATGAAGCATGCCGGGTAAATGATTGATGTCAGGATGAGTTAAAGTGCAATCAAAGGACGTAACGCACGGTTCAGGCTGACATCCATCAGACTAACCCTAAAAACTTTTAAATGGCAATTAGAAGAGTGCAGAACAGAGGAGTGCACATACAGTGGCCATTTGTCAGGTGACAGTATGTCTCCAATACATCAGTCTATCGCCTTAGATTAACATGTCATCACTTTTGATTTATCTTCAGATGAGAAAAGCAATAACATTTCATACCTCTCATTTGTGTGGGTTTTTGACAATTTAACATATCCAGCATTATCACCATATGCTTGGCAGTAACAAATGAAACTTAAACAGCGGGATAAAATGACATGCTATAATATCACATTTTTTATTATTAACAAAAGGCACAGGATGAAGCCTAGCTTTTGCTGGCTTGGCAACTTCAGCAAAATGCTGATAGATTTCAACTGCACTCTAAAAAATGCTAGGTTATGCAACCTAACCCCCATTGGAAATTTTCATATTTGACCCACAGGGTTTCCCGCAGAAAATTTGCTAGTTAAGGTGGTAGGGTTGGGCGGGTAGGCATGGCCGGTGCATGCATGGCAATCAAAGGGGTGGGGCGTACGCATCATGATGAAAATATTTTTATTTAAAACACTCAAATAAAACTTAATTTTTAAACTATCTAAGAAAATGAACACATACTAGATTATTAATTAATTAAATGTTTTTTAACAGAAACCTCTAACGGGAATAGCTGCGTGATGAAGTGAAACTAAACGGTTAATAAACACAAACGGAAGCAGATTTGTAGAATGTCTGGTGAACGATGATAGATAGCGCGAAGATTATTACCCACTTTTAATTACATTATCTTAAAGGAGTGTAACTACTGTAGCATGTAAATAATGCAAATAAATAACGTGAGCAAGAGCGCTCAACAATTATATCGAATCAACAGGCACGTGCAACCTATCCAGCAGGTTGGTCAAACAACAAAAATCACCAGCTAACTTACTTTAAATATGCAAGAACTATAGACTAGTGATGGGCGATTTCGAAGCACGCTTCGTGAGGCATCGAAACAATTACGAATCTTTTGTTTCGAATCATTGGTTCGGAGCTTGTTTCAAACTGGCCAAAGTCACGTGATTTTAGCAAACGAGGCTTCATTACATCAAAATTGTTTCGAAACGTTTCGAAAATCCGACGATGGATAGGTGACCTAGGTGAACTCGGGTCAGTTTTATTGTAAAAGTTTATAAAACATTCATCCTTCTGACTAATAACACTACCATTTTGTCTACTTTTTGTTTATAGACACATTTAATGACAAAAATGTGCATAATTAAAAGGAGAGTAATAACATGAGCAAGAGCGCTACACGTGCAACCTAGCTAGCAGGATGCTCAAACAACAAAAATCCCCAGCTAACTTACTTTAAATTTGCAAGAACTATAGACTAATACAATAACAGGCTTAAATAAACCAAAAAACATAAGTCCACTTACAGTTCTCACGGACACGCGTTTTATCAACTGGCTATCCTCCAGACAGTTAACGGACCATTTCAGCTGTGTGGCATGCGTGCACGCTTGCGGTGTGAAGCGCGTCCGCGCTATTCTCCGAGATGTTTTATCAACTGGCTACTAGTTATCCTCCAGACAGTGACATACCACATCTTTCTCTCATTTGGCCGTGTGGCGCGTGTGCCCCCTCGCAGTGTGAAGCGCGTCTGCGCTATTCTCAGAGATGCACTTTACAGGCTTTTATGCAGCAAATTATTATTATTATTATTATTTTTGGACAACCTAGTTAAGGCGTTAGGGTTTTGGCAGGCCGCCCGAACTGCAAAGTGCTACGGGAAACCCTGACCCAACAATAGACTAAAAACAACCCAGCATTTTGGGATGAAACATCCCAGCATAGGTTAAATTACAACCCGATGGGTTGTATTGAAAATAAAAGCAGGTAAACCCATTAAGTAGGTTTGAAAAGATAAAGGGATAGACTTGTACTCCTACTCAAAGTCCTGCTGGAAAAGTGATGTGAGGAGAAAGAGAGAAAGATTGATGCTGTCGTTTGCCATTGGACGGTTAGAGGACACAGCCTGTGTAATGAATTCTGACACTTCAATTAGCCCCACAAAGATAAACAATGCAAAAATAACCCTCGTGTTTTCAACAACAGCCATTTCAGATTTTATGGCATACTAATGCAACATAATGTTGCCATAGATTGTGTAAGAAGCTATAAATTATATGGTCTTTTTTACATGCTTGAGAAAAAATAGTGAAAAACGTCACTGCTGTATGTAAGAATAGCAGACACCAGCAGCAACACTGTAGGCCTATGGTCTTTAAAGATATTAAGTCTGCAGTCAGAATCAGAGCCATATGGCGAGTTCAATAAATGCTTTTGAATATTTTTGTAAAGAATGAATAAGCATACTGAAAATGAGGACATCAAACTGGATTTACTGTCACAGAAAAGTCATTTAACATCCTATAATAGCATTGTGTCATAACCAGACAATAAATTTCCAGCAACGTTTTTTTTTTCTGGTTGCAATGAATATGAAACTGCTGACAGTTTGTGTTTGACAAGAAGTTGATGTTTAATGTACGTATGCATTATACAAAGTGGATTTCTGCTATTTGTACTTGCATGATTGGGAATAGCTGCCCATGGGCTTTACAAGCATGGCTGCACTGAATTTACTTGCCTTGAAGGGAAAGTTTTGCCTACTGTTCTGAAAACGTATTATTTATCACCGCAGTAGGTAGCAGATCATTCCTATGCTACAGTAAACAAAGCTCCGTGACAAATTAAGTGCAAAATGTGGAGCTAAGCATCTATTCAATGTGCTAATGATCTGCCTTCGCTGAAACACACAATTGTGTGTTTATGCTGCCTGTCGGAATAAATATCTTATAATGCTTTGTGCGTATGCACATGTAAACCACCATTAGAGCTACTGGATTGTCTGAAACAGGCATAATTGGGAGAAAAAAAACAGAGATTATTATATAAAAATATGTCAGTTTACTGGAGTATGTCTATTGAACGAGATAAAAAGTAGAAAATAAGATGATATGTATATCTATTAAGTGTGGATGACACATTATATAACTTAGCAGGGTCCGTACAGTACTTGTTTGCAGAAAGTTTCTCATTGGCTGCATGCATACCAAGCCTAATAAACACTAAATAAACACAGTGTATGAATGTCACATGAATGCTTATAAAATGCTTATTTATGAATTTGGCATGCTGTAATCCAAAGCGATTTACAATGCTTTCAATCTACACGTATTATCAGTATGCGTGTTGTAATGCAAGTTTATAGTTTATATAAACATCAGTACATATTAGTATCTTATGGCATTTTGAAAGGAGGCCGGTTACTTTCCTTAAAGCCAACAAGACCATACTGTATAAAAACACATTATAAAGGGTGTTTTAAAGAAGACTTTGCATGTGTCACGTTACTTTAAACAATGTAAGACCACTCTTTATGCAATATCAAAATATGAAACTTAATAAATTATAACTTGTACCTACTAGTAGGGGAGAGCTGTAGGTTTTGGCTCAATCATTAAAAATGAGTTTGATGAATTATATTTTTACACAAGCAACACACACATCTCTACAAGTCTGTTTCTATTGCTTAACATTCTTGGACAATTACACAAAACATGACTGAAGGGCAGACGTTACAACTTACCCCATAGGTGGGGTTAATTGTAACAGGCAGGGGGTTAGTTGTAACACTCGCTAAAATTAAGTTTGTAGGCAAATATTTCAATACTATTTTGTCTTTATACTTGAAGTGGATATGGTTTATATATCTGTCTATAATAGACAGGTATCTACACTATTCATCCCTCATCTATAGTTTAATTATAAATGGATACAAATGTCTAAATATGCAAGAAAAGGCAGCACAAGTATGACAACAAAAAATTGTGCCACCCAGTCTGTAAAAACTTACTTAAGTCTCAAAATCAAAATCTGAGATAATGAAAATCAAAGTCTGATTTTAGCCATTCACTTTATTTTGATTTTAATCTTTGACGTGACTTTATTCAATCAATATTAAACATATGAATAAAAATTAATTTTGACAATTTTTGATAAGACGTACATTTATTTTGTTGGCAGCCAGCAATCATTTTTGTGTAGCCATTTAAACAACGGCAAGAATTATGCTAAAGTTAGCTGTTTTCATATCGTTAGTGCTAAGGGGTTAGTTGTAACACAGTGTTACAATTAACCCCGCTTGGTCAAAATATTTTCAAGAGCTGCAGACATATTTCAAAATGATGCATTTTTAGTCAACAAGATACTGATTAATATGACATAGCATTGGATTTGGTATCTTACACACCCAACTCAGAACCCCCCCCCCCCCCAAAAAAAAAAACAAAAGATGAAAAAATGTACTTACATGCCACCAAAACACTCGTTTATCAATAACTCTATGAAAAAACATTAAACCTTTCCATAAATTAGCAGGAGACCGTCTTTTGGCAGTGTGAAAACATTACGAGAAAAACAAATCGCTCAACCATGTGCAACAATGTAAACGGTTCGTGTTACAACTAACCTTGTGTTAGTTTTTGCATTGTGCACCCCCTACACCAGGGATGGGCAACTTCGGTCCTAGAGGGCCGGTGTCCTGCAGAGTTTAGCTCCAACCATAATTAAACACACCTGAAGCAGTCAATTAAGGTCTTACTAGGCATACTAGAAACTTTTAGGCACATGTGCTGAGGCAAGTTGGAGCTAAACTCTGCAGGACACCGGCCCTCCAGGACCGAAGTTGCCCATCCCTGCCCTACACTATCCCCTGCATGGTTTCACGGACAAGGCCGTGATGTGACTAGTTAGGGACAATACAATAAATGTGTTGTCCTTAACTAGACACAAAATACAAAGGTTTTAAGACTGTGGTACTGTTACTTTTGAAAGTTATAACCACAAATGGGTAAGTATAAAAAATTATTTTAACAGTTGTTACAAATATTTATTAGACAATACAAAATATTTAAAGTTGTTGATAACGCATTTTGCATATCGTCGCTGTCTGATGAAACTCACGTATGTCCAAAACGGTTACTTTTCAGGAAGTGAAAAAAAAACAGGAAGTGAAAAAACAAAGTGTATTTCAAAAGCAGTTGAATGTAGCGTTGTCATACTTGGTACGGCATCTTTACATGTAACCATATTCTTGCCAGTGTAATGATATAATCCACATTTGACCAAAATTGAGTTTAAATGGACATACTTGCATATTTTACAGTAACGGTGGTCGATACGCGTTCTTCCGATCATTAATTAGAATGGCCAAGTCACGTTTCATATTGACAGATGAATACGCTCAGTTTAATTAAATAGCCTACTGCAAACTAAGAAGGGACAATGAATCAATACACTGACATGGTAATTCTAGACAGATACTTTGTAAGAACAGTCCTACAATAATTTTGTCACTCGTAGATGTACGTCTGGCGTCTGGGGGAAAAGTTTACCTCCAGGAAGGAAAGTCAGTGTCTCACCAGGCTATGTTTATTCGGCTATCCAGTGCTGAGCTTCGATTAAACTTCACGAGACCGGCGAGATGCTCCCATAGGGCGGGAGATACGCGGCGTGATTGACAGCTTTGACACCAAATGGATATACGTGAAAATCAGATGACATGATTTCACAACTTTTCATTGGCCATTTAGATATGTGAAGCATACTGTATACGGAAAATGAACCTGGACATTCAATCCGTCGAAAAATCTCAAAATCGGCAAAATGGACATACGTGGTTTTCATCGGGCAACGACGATATATTATAATGTGTTAAAAATGCCCTTTATAATGCATTATAAATACAGGCTTATTAGAAAACGCTACCAAAAATATATTTTTTTAAAATAACCAATTACACAGTAGCTTAATACATCTATACATCAGTTTTAATTTATAATAAACTAAAAGTGGCATCTAGATTGTATAAAAAAAGATTATGGCCCCTAGATGTCACTGGGGAGGAGGTACCCTTTCGACAACTACACCTTTGCACCTAAAGAGTTCATATTAGTACCTCAGAGGTACATATTGGTACCAAATACATATACAGTGTCTATATGTGTGCGCGCGTGTGTGTCATATTAGGATCGTTTTACTGTGCCAGTAACAGCTCGGGACATTTTTTGACCATTTTTTTTTTTTTTGGACAGTGTACAATATGTTTTTATACAACTTTTATAAAAAGATTATATTGCTATGTCTGATCACAATCCATGTGATGTTATCATGCTAGTGTTAAAATACAGAATAAAAAGATTCAATAAATGCTGCACAAACTCTTGGTCATCAGCTCAAAGCAAAGTTTTACAATCAGAGAGAGTTGATAACATGCAGGAAAATTAATTAACTGATGTCATAATAGATTTCGATTGGCTGATGGGGCATGGAGGCAGAATGGAAATGAATCAGTCACTGACATCACACATCCAATCCCATTACTCCAATAGAGCGTATGCACATGCACATATGCACAAGCATGCAGTTAGTGCAGCGGTCTAGTGGCTGTTTATGAACGGAGGGGACATGTTAATGACGTGTATTAGCAGCTCGCTTTGGCTCCGGGCCCAGTCATAATGCCCTGAACCTGAGCCCAGATGCAATTATTGGACATAAGCTTTCCCTCTGAAATTACTACCGGCCACTTTGTTTTGCTGAAAGGCCATAGGTGGAGAAATGTTCACTTGAGACCTAGCGCTAAAACCGTTATTACTGTTAAAACCCAATAATGCTGCAGACGATGTTCACATATTACTTGAGGGGATATTACTGCTTTCAGGAAACTCCCAAGAGCCTGATGGTAATAGTTTCCACCTTAGGAGGGAAGAATGAACTTAAAGGGCAAGTGGGTGGGGGTTCCTAAACACCAGCCATGCAGCGGTGCGTGGAGAATCCACTGTCTTTGACACAAGTGTCCCTGTAGAGGTAATTGACCACACTGCACTGTGTAGTCTATTAGCTCTGTAGGTGGAGTGGACTGTATAGTGTTCACAAACCTGCTTTAAAACCTTTGTAGCACACTAAGCTATTGTTTGGGAAGTAGTTAAACGGCAGTAGCTACAGTACATTTAAGACAAAGTAGACAGTTACAGTAAATTAGAGCTTTACTATTGTTTAAAGGTTTATGGTCACTTACTACTACATTACATTTTATATTTTTCAACCTTTTGAAAAGCTCACCATAAATATACAAATTATGCTCTAAAAAAAAAATGTTGGTTTCTTTTAACTCATATTGGACAAAATGTGACCCTGGACCACAAAACCAGTCATCATAGGTCACATGGGTATATTTGATAAAAAAAAAAAAAATGTTAAAATGCCAAATATCGTTAGTACCATTCCTACTTTGAATATATAAAAAATGTGTGTTATGTTATATTATACAACAGTTCTTTCTGGTTCTCGAATCTGATTGGCTAAGAGCTATGGGATATTGTGCTGATAACGGCACAGTAACCACTTCACCTTTCATATCATTCCGCTACCTAGTGAATGGAGGTCCTCTAAACAGGCTCATCTCTGAATGGAAACACTGCAGACACACACAACCGCGCTGTTTTGAATCACTCTCCGTGTGTCTCATTAGTTCACTAGCTCATAAATCAGTCTGTGAATCCCCAATCGGAAGTTATTATTCCATCAAAGATCAGCGCTTTTGGATGTTACGTTAAACTTAATGGGATTAATGTCTTGTCACATCGTGTGGACGATTAACACTTGGAAAGAGGAATGTAAACACTCGTTTTTTTCTGGAGCTATATCTCTTATCAGAACGCGAAAACACCGTGGAACTGCAGGTAAGCACCGCAGCTTTTAAATGTGGACATTGATCATTTATTTAATCGCGACGTGACTATTAAAACATGTTATGAGATATCGCCACTGGTATATTTATAAGCAGCATGCAAAAACATCTCTCTGACACTTATAAAAAACAGTTTTATACAGTACTGACAAGAACGAAGTCTAATAATAACCGAGTGCTCGTATTGCGTTAAGATGAAATGGTAAACCAATTGTAACATTATAGAAGTATAGTTTTATTAACTTTTACCTCGCGCCAAAACAATAACAACACAAAAGACACTAAATGTGAATAAGAAAACAAGTAATATTTTCATCATGACACCAAATACTGGTGATTTGATCTAATCAGGCCAACATGAGAGCCAGGGAATCCCTGTCAGAGATGTAGCCCAGAGAGGGCGGTGGTCAGCGGGGCGAGTGAACACTGATGTCCGCTCATGCTTTGGTTCTCATACGTACCGATTCTCACTAAGCAAACGTTCAAACAGGCGCTATCTTTACTAATCGACTGCAGATTTAAATATAATACATATATATTCTCGACTGAACTAATATTAAAACTACACTTTGTGACCAAGAAATTGTAATATTTAAAAACGGCGAATCCGTCCATTGAGTTAATATGAGATTCAAAGCAGCCGAAAGTGTTACCTGTCATTCTGGCCGCCCTCAAATCCGTGGCGGAAGAAGTAGTTCTCAAACAAAGAGGCTTTTAAAATTACTCCGTTGTTGTTTTCTAGTTTTTCGTTTTTTAATTAAGCAATATCGCTCTCGGAGTCGTGTGATATAGTTCTATATCATCACGGCTGTGATTGCCTCCGGCACTCGGCCTACGGCCTCGTGCCTCTGGCCTAATCACAGCTGTGATGATATAGAGCTATATCACACTCCTACTCGAGCGATATTGCTTAATTATTAGTAATATGTGTTATAGGGACTGAATATTTCGATTTTTTGCACCCTCTGATTCCAAATTTTCAAATGGTAATAGTAATATCTCGGCCAAATAGTGTCATATCCCAACAAACCATGCATCAATGAAAAGCTTTCAGGTGATGCATAAATCTCAATTAAAAAATGTTTCCCCTATGACTGGTTTTGTGGTCCAGGGTCACAAATATGAACAACCCCACAGGTGAGTTATTACAACCCAGCATTTTTTCTATTTTTTGTATCTTTAAGATGGCAACTTATTGCCCAGAAGTCATAATTCTGCTTTGAATTGAATGATTTCCTGTCTATTCTGGACTCTTATTGTCTGGGTGTCTTATTTGGTGTTCCTGTAACTCAGAAGAACATTGCATTAGCAGGGCAAAGGTCATGGGTTCGATCCCAGGAATTACACATATAAAAGACTCAATATGTCACTGTAAGTCACTTTGGATTAAAGCATCTGCCTAAAGCATAAATGTAAAAATATAAGATATAACATTGAAAATATGTTTTTTTCCTGCATTATCTAGTAGAAGTCGTTTATTTTCAAAAAAAAAAATGACTTTCCTACTTAGTATTTTTTTCTTGCTTTCCGTAAAAGTATCTAAAAATTCTTAAATTAAGATGTATCTTCTTGATGAGCAAAATGACCTAGGAAAGTAAGTCTAGTTTTTTGACAAAAAATATAAAATGTATATTTTAAGCGAATTTGTGCTTAAAACAAACAAACACTGCCAATGGAATAAGAAAAACATATCTTGAATTAAATATTTATGAAAAAATGTACTTATTTAAAAAAAAATCTTATGCCATTTGCAATTTTTTGCACTAATTTACTTAAAGTGGATATTTTTTGTCTAAATACTAGACTTATTTTCCTAGATAATTTTGCTCATCAAGAAAATACATCTTAATTTAAGAACTTTTAGGGTGTTTTCACATTAGCACATTGGGCCGGTTACCAGCTTCAAGGTATACCGAGGTTTTAAACCGTCAAGGTTTCAAAACCACTAAAAATGTTCTGTAATACCGTCTCCAAGGTATGAGCTGTGTTTATACAAAATTCATTAAATCATTAAGTCATGTGATTGATTTGATGTTTACGTTTAATATACATTACGGAAATATTATATATTTTTTGAAAGCAAATTATAATTTAAAAAGGCTATATTTTTACCTGGCATTTAAAAATAACACATTTTAGTGTTGCAATGGCAATACAGCAACACCGTGACATTTTTTGCTAAAGGTTATCATACCGCCAGAATCTTATACCCGCCCATGCCTAGTCCAGACCCTATTGGGTCAGGGGCGTGTTTGTTTAGGTGATTTCAAATGTCAACATCGGCTTTCAGAGATCATGCACCCTGCCTTTAAGTTAGTTTCTCTCAACACTACTAATTACAGCACATATGTGTGGGTTGTATGAAAGGATGTTAATTTTGGATTCACCATGTTTGTAATTTTTGTTAAAATATTGATTTAAAACATGGCGGTTTACATTTCCCTATGCCTTGCATTATTCATTGTATACATTTCCACTCATTGCTTGTTCTCATGAGACATATGCAAAGAAAAAAAACATTCACTAGATTTGCAACTACATTCCAAAACCACACTGATCTCGGGAACCAGAAGGCACTGGGAGGTGATGAAGAAGAACATACCACTGACCCGGGATGACTGCAGGACCCCAGAGTCTCTTTTCATGTAGACGTTTCTCCTTACTGTCTAAGCAGAGATGCTCATGTCTCCCTCGTGACTTGCTGTGTCTCATCACCTACCTGCGGTGTAAAAGGCATGACTCATACCTTATATGAGTGTTGTTTGTTGGAACCAGCGGTCAGAGAGGCCACATCTTGAGTTGTTTGCTTGCCAAGCAGTAAGGTAGTGAGGGAGATGCTTGGCTTTACACTGGAGATTGGATGTGTGAGCCATTTCTACATTTAAATTAAAAAGAGATGGAGGGTCAAGAGTTGATCAAGACTGCACCAAAATTCCTAACGAAGAACTGAAAGGCATAAATATTTTTTAAATTGCTAACATTTTTGTGAACTGAGACTTCGTACTTTAAAAATATATTTTATTAAAAGGTTGCTTTTTACAGTTGTATGATGGCTTGGCCTGAACTATTTTCAGGGTTCCCACACCTTAGTTAACTTCAAAATCAAGGACCTTTCAAGGACTTTCCAGTCCCAATAACCTCAAATTCAAAGACTAAATGTGGGGACACATTTCAAGTGAGAGCAAGGTTATATCGTGTTACCTTTTAAGATACATTGTTACAGTTCCCTTTCGAGGGAACTCGGGCTGCGTCGCTGCAGTGACACTTTGGAGACGCCTCCAGGGGTAAGTACGTCTGAATGTGTATATCAAATTCAACCAATGGTGAGGCTTAACGACAAAGACAGGGTGACGCGGAAGTCAGGAAGTATATCGCTATCTGAAATACTGCAAAATATGGAGTTACAGGGACGCAGGAAGTATGGCAAGGGAGACACAGTGTCTCATTCCCTTCTCAGGGAACAACAGTTACATACATAACCCTAGACGTTTTCATGTCAAACACAACTGTGCAAAAAATCATTTTGGTATGAATCAACATTCACATACAGAAGCATTTAACTAACAGTTTAGCACGTGTGCTTAAAAAGTAAAAATTTTCTTTTGTTATCCTACACTACACAGAGAATAAAATGGATTTTTTCCAGAAAACTTCTTGCATAAAATAGCTTCAAGGACTTTCAATGACCTGTATCTATGTATGTTTTTTTCAAAAACTTCACAGGGCCTTGAATTCCCCCCCCCAGATTCACAAAAATGTGTCCCCACATTTAGTAATTGAATTTTCAAGGATTTCAAGGACCCGTGGGAACCCTGTAATTTGATTTCACCCATCTGTGTTCACATTGAATTTACAAGTTCAATTCAATTCAATTCAATTTTATATAGCGCTTTTCACAATAGTTAATTGTTTCAAAGCAGCTTTACATTAATAGAAGCAGTGAAAATAACAGATTTATCTAAAACGACTAATGTAAATGGTAATGTACAGCCAGTCGGTTGTTAGCAGAAAAATCCAGACAGGGTGATCAGGACCCCAACGTGAAGCAGAGGGATTTATTTGTAATAACAACCCGGCTAGCTGTACATTATTGGTTTTATACAACGTGGTTGTTAAATGCTTTATTCTGATTGGTTGAGAAATGTTCCACGAGTATGCATTATGTAAGGGATAATGTAGAGGCAGTCAGGGAAATAAGCCCCGACAGTGTGATCAGGACCCGACGCGAAGCGGAGGGTCTTGTATCACACTGAAGGGGCTTATTTACCCGATAACTACCGGCTGCCTCTACATTATCCCGCTTATTACACGGCTACTTGCCACATAAGAAAAAAACTTGACATGAATATGAATTTGAAACATTTTATTGCCATATTTGTTTTAAATTAATATTTTTATCCTTCCGCGAAACTTTGCACAGATGCATAAAATGATTGTAATACCTTATTAAGATCCTCTGCTTCATACTTGTCTGCCTCCATTTTTTTTCTCTTTTAGCCAGTCTTTGAGAAGTTTTAATGCCCATTCTGTATTTTTTTGTGTGTTGGCTTCGTAGCTGTCATGCTCTATTTTGTCAAGTTCAGTCTCAGTAAGCTCTCTGTGTCTTGTCGTTGTTCGTTCTTATATCCACTGTTTAAATGTTTTGTTTTTTTCCGTACATGTTAAAACGAATGTCAAAATTTTTCAGTCTTAATTGTGGTTGTCCAGTGTTTGTCACAAGATGGCGCCAAACAGTAATCTTTGTTGGCGCGGAGGGATTTAAAACATAAAAGTAGTACCGGCTATGCGTTATTACTTTGGAGTGGTTATTATTTGAAAAGAACGAACCTGCAAATGTCTCAACTGACCAATCAGAATCAAGTATTCCAGAGAGCCGTGTAATAAAATTTGATAACCGCACACCTAACCTGTCAAATGTCTTAAAACAGCCACCAGAGCAATGTCTCTAGTAACCAAGGTATAAGCAGAAATATTATTTGAAAATAATTAAATAAATAACTCCGCTTTGCATTGTGCCGCATTACCACCTTAGGTGTGCATTATTTTCGAATAATTCAACGGCCCGTCATCAATTATTCCTTACATATGGTTCCATGAAGAAATTTTAACATCAACAAAACTTTTCTGTTTCACTCTTTACTGCTCCTTTTTTTCTCACTTCAGATAAAAGTGTCTAAATGCCCAAAAGATAAATGCATCTGTAACCCAGACCACTTCTCATGTACACTTGAATGAAGTTGGGTCAAGAATTTACACTAACTACATAAACCAAACTTTTACATCAAATGGACCAAAAGCTTTTATATGAAAGCACCGTTTGAGAAATGAAGCTGATGGGACTTAAGCACTCAATCTTCAGCTCTCATGCCCAAGGGCGAGCAGAAAAACTTGTCTCATTTAGAAGGAGCCATGTGTAAAAAAGACGCAGAACAATTACACAGAGAAAGAAGGATGAGAGTTTGTCTTGAGATCGTTTCACTTCAGACCGATGCGACAGAGATGGGCCGCGCTGTAATTACGAAGACAAACACGAGGATGCGCGTCCTGCCACGGCTTTGCTTGACGGCTGTTTCCTGATTGCTAATTGTGATTAAAAGCAGCACCTGAGGATGGAGCTGACCTGAAGAACGATCCTGTTGTGGGAGAGAAATAATTGGGGTAATTTTCTTCGTTCCGCTTAAATGAGACCGCGTGATTAAAAAAAAGGAGAGACAAGAACATTTCTAATGACGTTTCCATCACAAAAGGAAAAGAAAGGAGTCCGAGGAAGCCAAGTGTGTGCGTGAGGACGACGGAAACAAAAAGCAACCGTTGTAAATTGACAGAGGACTCTGTGCTCGCAGTTTACGTTTCATCTCTCCATTTGTGTGATGAATAAAATGAGACTGCATCATTCTCTATTCAGACTAATGAGACATTGTGCTCAACCGAGATTCTCTCCCGCTGCACTATAGTCCTTTACCCACTGCGGTTTCGGGTGGGAATGAGTGTTTCAAAGGCTCAGTAAGCATGTGGATGGGGCGGTAATTCAATCTGGTTGTGATTTAAGCTCTGTACTAAAACCTTGTGAACTTCCACTCTGCCTGCTGACTACATAAGCAACTGCCTTTAAAGGGAACAACTTTTTTGCATCACTCCACATAGGCAGCAACAACTCTGCATGCCAAACAATCAACACTTATGATTATACCCAATTAAACACAATTTAGATCTTGATGATTACCAGGGGCAAAAAGTGGCAGCTCACCCAGTACACCCCTGTGTTTTGGAACCCCTTGGTAGCTCGGGGCCCAAGGCAATTGCCGACCTTAGCCTAATGGGTAAATCCGCCCCTGCCCATGAATATACACTCACCTAAAGGATTATTAGGAACACCTGTTCAATTTCTTATTAATGCAATTATCTAATCAACCAATCACATGGCAGTTGCTTCAATGCATTTAGGGATGTTGTCCTGGTCAAGACAATCTCCTGAAACTCAAACTGAATGTCAGAATGGGAAAGAAAGGCAATTTAAGTAATTTTGAGCCTGGTATGGTTGTTGGTGCCAGATGGGCTGGTCTGAGTATTTCACAATCTGCTCAATTACTGGGATTTTCACGCACAACCATTTTAGGGTTTACAAAAGGGAAAATATGTGGCGAATGATGTGGGCGAAAATGCCTTGTTGATGCTAGAGGTCAGAGGAGAATGGGCCGATTGATTAAAGCTGATAGAAGAGCAACTTTGACTGAAATAAGGTATGCAGCAAAGCATTTGTGAAGCCACAACATGCACAACCTTGAGGCGGATGGGCTACAACAGCAGAAGACCCCACCACTCATCTCCACTACAAATAGGAAAAAGAGGTTACAATTTGCACGAGCTCACCAAAATTGGACAGTTGAAGACTGGAAAAATTTTGCCTGGTCTGATGAGTCTTGATTTCTGTTGAGACATTCAGATGGTAGAGTCAAAATTTGGCGTAAACAGAATGAGAACATGGATCCATCATGCCTTGTTATCACTGTGCAGGTTGGTGGTGGTGGTGTAATGGTGTGGGGGATGTTTTCATGGCACACTTTAGGCCTCTTAGTGCCAATTGGGCATCGTTTAAATGCCACGGCCTACCTGAGCATCGTTTCTGACCATGTCCATCCCTTTATGACCACCATGTACCCATCCTCTGATGGCTACTTCCAGCAGGATAATGCACCATCTCACAAAGCTCGAATAATTTAAAATTGGTTTCTTGAACATGACAATGAGTTCACTGTACTAAAATTGCCCCCATAGTCACGAGATCTCAACCCAATAGAGCATCTTTGGGATGTGGTGGAACGGGAGCTTATTGCCCTGGATGTGCATCCTACAAATCTCCATTAACTGCAAGATGATATCCTATCAATATGGGCCAACATTTCTAAAGAATGCTTTCAGCACCTTCTTGAATCAATGCCATTTAGAATTAAGTCAGTTCTGAAGGCGAAAGGGGGTATAACACAGTATTAGTATGGTGTTCCTAATAATCCTTTAGGTGAGTGTATAAGTCATGTGGCAATATGATAAAAATAGCAAATATACTACAGGTATGTTTAAATGCTTGCTTTATGCCTACTGTTTCATATACTATTTTTAATAGTATATAGTATATACTGTTTGGTGTGCTGTAGGCCTATCAATAAACTACAATGCTTACTCAGTACCACACCACTCAACAATTTTCTTAGTTCAATTACAAATTATATTCCATGCAGTTATAAAGGTTTATACAAATTGCAGTTAACTGAAAAATAAAACTTTCTTTGCATGTATACTATTTAGAATAAAATTACTTTTTGATTTCAAAACATGCTATATCTTTAAGCATAAAATTCATGAGTTGTATCTGCAGTCAGCCCATGTGATGCTGTGGTATAAGCTGTTCATCATACTGTAGGTAATATATCACTAAAGCATTTCCCATGGTAATAAAGTGCTTGTTAGTAGCTCTACGGTGTGAAGCTGTGGAAAAGCATCAGCCTCTTTGTGTAAGTAAAAGATAAGCAAGCAAGTAAAGACAAATAATTAGGTAAACACAAGTGTTGGGGAAGCTACTTTGAAACTGTAGTAAAGCTACTTATAAGTAAAAGTAGTTAAACTACAGCCAAGCTACCCATCTGAAAAGTAGTTAGCTAAACAGTTACTATTAAAAAGTAGCTACATTAAAACTGCTGATTTTTTTTATTTATCTCAAACTGATAGTTTGCAAAATTGACAACGGATAGACATAAAAAATATTTTAAAAGACTCAGAAACACTTTTATTTCAGCTCTTTATAATAATAATCATTCAGAATTGTTATTAAGAATTAATATAAACAAACTAAGATAACATCATGTGGTTTGATAAATGTATATAGACCATTTCAAAAGATGTAAACACTGGTCCAGAACCACTTCCTGTTTTTTTTTTCACACATATCATTATCTTTAAGATGTTTGTTTAACTTTTTGATCCAGTTCTATATGTTCTGTTGGTTGTATTTTATCCAAGCGTTTATCTAGTGTTAAAAAACTGAAACAGGAAGTGCTTGGACCAGTGTTGTTTACATCTTTCGAATTGGTCTATATACACTGAACAAAATATAAACGCAATACTTTTGTTTTTGCCCCCAATTTTTACCGTACATAAGTGGAGATGCATGCTTAAAAATAAACCACTAAGCTAGACTATACCAGTATCTACTGTACTAAATCAAAAAATTTTAAAACTGCATACAGAAGATGAATACCGACTGGTTCTGCACTGTCAGAAAAAAAAGCTAGTCAATGGAACAGTACCCTTCTAAAGGTCCTAATATGTACCATTTATACAGATATGTAACTTTATGGTACCAGTACGTACCTTTGAGTAATGATATGCATTCTTAAAAAAAAATGCATTCTTTTGGTACACACATTTGCACCCCAAACTATGACAGCATTTTTAGCACACAAACCCTTGACAGAGCCGACAAATATCACGTTATTTACTCACCGTTTTCTCGTGCAGATCCAAAAAGGGTTTTACAACCATGATAAGCAAATTCCAAAACCGGTCATTTTTTTCTTATAAACGCATTGCGTTTATTGTTTCATGTGATCAATCTGCAAGTTATTAAGTGCTCACATCATGAGGTTTGCCTTTTCAGAGTTTTTCAAAATAAAGTATGTCGGGTGTGAGGAGATCCTACACTTCTTTTCCCACCGTTGTATATGTTGATTTAATTTCATTTCATTTCCATAGTGTTCAATCTGTTGAAAAAAATTCAACAATTTAAGTTTGTACTGTTGGTTGCTTTTGAAAAATTTGATAAAACGTTTTACATTTGTCCAAAATTCCACCTGGTATTGATAGACCACACTTGTGAGTTACCGACCACAGCAAAATATCTCTAAAACGTTATTTATTTATTTATATATATGGTAGGCTACTTTCACCGCCCCCCCCCCCACATTTCAGATTGTGAGCTGCTGTTGTACAGTACACCATATGACCCTACACTGTCTCAAAAGTTACAAAAAGATATTCAAAAATTTAAAAACCATACATTTTCTGTTGCGTTGTACCTTTACTAAACATAATAGGCTATAAGGTTGTACCTTTTGGGGTACATTACTTCTAAGGATCTAGTGTGAACATTTAAAGGTACAGTTTTGTACCACTTAAATTTAACTGGTACAAAATTTTACCTAAGGTACATGTCAGAGAGCTGCCCTCTGTTCCCTGGTTAGCCCTTTAGAAACACATGAACACATAAGCCTACTTGGTTTTTAAAAGACTTTTTTATTTACCTTGAAGTACCAGCAAAGGGAGAGATGGATAACACCCACATTTGCCCAAACATACATCTACAACTCGAGTGTGGTGTCTCAGACTGGCCACCTGAGCACAAGCCCAAAGGACATTTAATCTTTCTTCAAACTATGGACTGTTACCTGGATCAGCAAGCATGGTGGCGGCCATCTTGATTTAAGTAAAAGACTAGAATGGGCTTTTGTTGTTCATTTTATACCTGTGCTGTGTTGCATCATGGGAGTGGGAGATACCAAGTATGATATCAAGGGGTGTAACTGTTTTAATTAGGTTATTGATGTTTTCTTTCTACAACTATAGACCCCTTCAAGGTTTGTAAACATTGAATGACTATCGGGTGCGCGCGCAACATGGGGTCAAACTGATCATACCATTTAGGCTTTCTAGTTTAATTTAACAGGGCTGAAAATGACGACTTACCTGAAATGAAATGAGCACTACAAACACAAGCCTCTTTGATCTTTGCATTGTCCCAGTCTGCATGTTTAAATGCTTGCAGCCACAGATGTTGTATTTTTTGTTTTTGAGATTCTGCAGGAATCCCGAAAAACTTAACGGCAGACCTGGTGCTATTTTCACAGCCCATGATGCAATAGGCATTTTTGACGATACCGAATAATACGCAACTCAATCTGCTGTAATGACTTTTCTGACCCCGACATGCGCTGTGGGAACCGCCTGTGACGTGAACTGTGAAGGGGTCTATTGTTGAAATGAAGTTTGTGCTGTGCTATTTAAATTTGTGGGTGGAAGGAAATTGGGTTTTTGATCTTCTAATACTTTTATTCGATCTTTAATACCTGTTCATGACCTTAATACTTCCCCAGGTTAATTTTTTGCTGGAAAATACTTGTACCCATGTGTATAAATTCAGACACAAGGAAGTGGGCAGGTTAGTCTATGACTGGCAGTAGTGAGAGCAGTAGTACTCTGATGTAATTGTTATACCTGATCCAAGGTTATTGTTTTTATACGTTAAAGTTTTTTTCTGTTTTTGCACCTGTGAGCACCTTGCACTGTACTGGCTTGGAAGAACTCTAGACTGTGTCCCTAAACTAGTCTATGACAGTACACAATAGGTCCTTAGGGTATAAGGTACAACATTTCAATGTGTATTGGAAAAATGAACCTTTTAGGGTACCACCGCAGCAACAGAAACTGTAGTTTTGTACATTTTTTCTGACTGTACCTGTGAAAAATCAGGTAATTCAAATAATCAAAAAATTAAACATCAAATAATTTTTTCTAAATAAAATCATTCTACATAATGCAAAGAACATTCTATGAAAATGTAATCTTAATATCTTTAATATTGGCTGGTCAAAGATTAAAATCAATGCTTGAAATCAAACTTTGATGCTTCATATCTCATAATAATTAGATTATGAGACTTTATCCCAGATTTGGATGAGGTAACAAATTCATATCCTGTAACTTAAACAAGTGTTACAACTATATTGGGTCCCAAAGGCTTTAATGCAGACTCTAAAGTGTGAGATTTTCAGTGCCTATATTAAGCAGCATTGCGCATTTACTGTGAGCTTGTAATATATCACACCAAGTAATGAATGAGGTTTTATCCCACATTTACAGATTAGCCGAGTACAGCATTGCTCAAAATGGCAGCGGGCGTAAAAATATGCCTAAAACATGAAAGAATGCTAAAGTGTTTGGTGGCAATCATTCTGTTATGTTCAAAATTATATTTTGTAATGGGATTCAGTCAATGAGATTGCCTCATAGGTTACCTGTAGGCTGAGGCATATCGACAGACGCGTTGAGGGGAAAATGAAAAACTCTAGCTCGGTGGCTTTCGCGTCTCATCTCTCCACTGCAGGGGAATGTAATATGCGTTCTATAATGAAAGCTCTCAGGGGAAGTCTTCCTCTGCTTAGTGGTCTATACCGGGCCCACTCAATCACGAACTCCGTGCGTACTGCTGTATGACAGGGCTTTCAGTAACACTAGACTGCCTAGCCTGGGATGTTGTGAAATAAAGGATGAGATGGTAAAAAACAAGATGAGCTGAGACGGAAAATGTCTTTTGCGTTTTGCACTTTCACTTTCCTTGCCACGTGATGAAGCGCAACATTTATCTCTGCTTTTATGGAAATGATGATGCTCGACTTTACATTGGGCTGTGCATTGGGCTTTCATTGACCTTTGCCCCAGCTGGTTCATTAATGAAAAGGGTAACTGTGACTTTAAGAGCTATAATTTATGTGTAATGCAATTTAGAAAGCGTAAAACTGCATTCCATTATTGCATACAATTATAACAAACTCTTTAGTCTTAACTTTTAAGCATGTGGGTATCTTTACAAATATAAACTGTAAAATTGGTCTTTTTACTTTCACAGAGACAGATGTTTGCATTTGCATATGTGCTATTTCTGTATCACTCAAATTTTACAGTATTAGAACTTTCTGTATATGTGTGTATGTATAAATTATATAAAGTTGAAATAAGTCAAGCTAATTCAACTTTATTTTTATAATTTGTAGCAACTCCTTAATTGTCATGAAAGTTCAAATTGAATTGAAGTTAAACATTTTAGTGCAACAATGAATTTTGAATTGAGTTCATCCCAAAATTTAATTCTGTCATCATTTACTCACCCTCGTGTTGTTCAAAAACTGAGTTTCTTAATTCTGATGAACACAAAGGAAAATAACTTGAGCAATATTTGTAACCAAACTGATCAGAGGCCCTGTTGACTTCCATAGTATTCTTTTTTCTACTATTGAAGTCAATGGGGCCTCGGATCGGTTTGGTTTGTAAATGATGACAGGATTTTAATTTTTAGGTGAACTATCCCTTTAAACACAAAATATGATATTTTGATAAATGATGGTAAGCGCAGCACACAGTTGACTTCCATAGTACTTGTTTTTCTTACTATAAATGTCAGTGGGTAACTGTGCGCTTACCATAATTTATCAAAATATCTTCTTTTGTGTTCAACACAATAAAGAACTTTGCAAATGATGCCAGAATCCGCTACTCCAAAATGCAGAGATGTTCAGAACTACAGGTACAAAACCAGCAGCAATCAATCATCCCAGCTAGAAAGATCGGGTCATATTTAGATCCAGAGATTCAGATCATCTCTGCATGGGAAAAATCCATAGGAATGTCATAAAGAAACGTTAGGAGGAAGAGAGGTAACAATGATGGATTGCATCTATCACGCAATTATGTGCTTGAGAAAAGCTATTTGACTCAGTATGAGGAAAAAGATAAAACAATACTGATCACACCCATCTACGATATTGGATTTCCAGTGACAATGCTATAAAATGTCATTGCCAAAAAATAAGTGCAGAATCTTTCATGCACAAGCAAATGCCACAAATAATCATACTTAGTCATCTTGCAGTCTTATTTGCAGGGATGTACTTTATTTATTAAGGTTTTTGATTTCAATGTAATTCTGTGCAAACTTAATCTGAATTAAAAAATGACTTAACCCTCATAAGCCCAAATTTTCCTGTTTACATTAGAGTTCTGTGGGGGTCAAAATGACTCCCAGAAATTTAAAGAGTGATTACAAAAAATATATATCAATTTTTAATGATACAAATATTATAGCATTTTTTTGTTTACTTCTCATCTATACATTAATGCTGTGTTTTGGTAGATATGAAGTACTTTTGTACCTGTTTACAACTCAATTCCTCAACTACACCATTAGCTTGCATGTAAAATATGATTTTTTTACGAAAAAAAATTCACAAGTATGATGTAAATTTGATTTAAATTGTTTTTGGATATTGATCAAGATGTTATATGTTAAATTCGGCCATCTTCTGGTCAGAAGAAACATAAAATAATTACAGTTTAGGAAATTAAGAGTTTCGTTGCAAAACGAGATAAATCCATTTTTTAACATTTTTGTCAAAACATGTTTATTATTATGTTATCATGTTATTCTTTGTTTTATGGTGCTACTTAGCTGTATTTTTTATGTTATGAAGGTTTTAAATCAAAACAAACCAACTGCAGTTGCATTGAAATGAATTGGAATGCACAACCAAAAAACGCAATTTCTGAACAATTAAAAAAACGGTGGTTATCTCGTTTTGCAACGAAACTCTTCAAATAATCATTTCGACCAGCAGAGGCCCATAGAGAGCCATTAATTTCACTGGATGTGGCCAACTGCTCACATCACTACTTTAGTGATACATTTTGTGAATTTATGTATCTAAACATAGTAAGGACATTAAAAATAAATAGTTTTTCAAATTTTTAAGAACTTTGAAATGTCTGTTTTTACAAAATGACACAGAAATTTGACACTGAATGTAAGTGTGTGTGCCTGTGTCTGTGCGTGTTTGTGTGCGACTTTGTCTTTCTGTGTGTGCCTGTGTAAGTGTTACTACATCTTTGTGTGTGTGTGTGTGTGTGTGTGTGTGTGTGTGTGTGTGTGTACCTGGTAATTATCACGACCAATTGTCCCCACAAAAATAGGAATACCAGTGTTTTTTTGACCTTGTGGGGACATTTTGATGTCCCCATGAGGAAACAAGCTTATAAATCAAACAAGATGATGTTTATTGAAAATCTAAGGTACAAGAAAGGTTTCTGTGATGGTTGGGGTTAGGGAATGGGGTAGGTAAGGGGAATAAAATATACAGTTTGTACAGTATAAAATGCATTACGTCTATGGAATGTCCCCACAAAACATGGAAACCAGAATGTGTGTGTGTGTCTTTGTATGTGTGTGTGAGTCTATGTGTGCATTTGTGTGCGCATGTGTGTGTCTGCACGCACTTGTTTGAGCATTAGAGCCCACCAATTTACATCTTTGTTTTGCATCTGTGGCTGTTTTTATGCCAAATTCTATAAAAAGTGCTCTCTGCATACCTTTGTGTGTTTGTGTGTGTGAATAAGCATGTCTTTTCTATATTGCATTTTGTGCCCTAGTACCAGGCCTATTTTCTGTCTTGAAATTTTCAGATATATTCTGGATGCATTAATTTAAAAAAAAGGAAAAAAAATCATTTCCCATTCATTTTCAATTGGGGTCATTTTGACCCCAAACGCCTCTTTTGGTAACATTTGGAAACATTTTACACATCTTTAGAACAACCGAATCAAGCCCAGTTTTTATATGGATATTTATAATCTAGAAAAGTCACAAAATCTTATACCACTGAGATGAAGGGAACCATTTTTTTAACTAAAGAAAACTGGCTTGGGCCAAAGAACTAAACTAAAGAAAAGTGGCATTTTGACCCCAAGGGACTTATAAGGGTTAATGGCCCGTTCACAACAAGAACAATAACATTTATTTTGAATCTTAGAAACTTTAAATGCATTGGCCCTTTAAATTTGAATGGATTTTGATTGGCTGTCAACGTTTTCTTGTTCATCAGCAGGAAAAGTGATCCCAATTATATTATTTCTCTGTATCTTTATTGTTATAGTTGTGATGTATAGACTCCTCTTGGATTTTAAAGAGGTCCTATTATGCGTTTTTATCCACAGTCTTGATTATTTTTGGGCTGGACTACAATAGGTGTACATGCATAGTTAAAAAAACATTATTTTTCATATATTTTACCTTTATTCTACATCGCTTACTCATCAGTTGTCTCTTTATGGAACAAGTGGAGAGATTTCTGTTACAGACAATATCTCCATTTGCAGTGAACTTTAAACTTTGCAGAAACTTTTGTGCCGAAAAAAACCCCTCTAATCTAATCTGATTTTTTAAAAGTTCATCTTTATGTAGTTTGTTATCATCCTTTAAGTCTGAGCATGTGATCATTAACGTCTATGGCCGGTACACAGTGACATTTTGATGCTTTTATAATGACACTGTCTTTTTAAAAGCTTTAAAAAGCATCTGATTTTAAGAGCATACAATACTGAATTATTTCTTCCTTAAGCATCTGCTGTGGATTTGAAGTTTTCTTCACTATCCATCAAGAGGTTTAAAATGCTGTGGAAAAATGTCAGCTTTTGACATTCAAAAAGCAAAAATCTCCTCTTAATGTCACGTATACATGAATGTTGGAAGCATTCATAAAAAAATCAACCGAGACTCACATATCAGGTGTTGTATTTATTTATATTAAATTAAAAATATAGATTCAGGTAACAAAACTGTGAAACAGTATTTAAATGCTCTAGCTTTGGGGAATGAATAGCTGTGGAGGAAAGATGAGCTATTTAACCAATTACTCCTCGACTCTCTCTTTATGCTTGGATCAAAGTTGACACGACTTGACTTCAGTTTTGACAAGCCGTCACTCAAGACCATCGTGACCAAATAAACCCTCCAGGTAATTAGCCTGCTTGACAGCGCAAATAACACATGCTGGCGGACCACCCAAGGGGTGCAAATCTGGACACCAACAACAGAATTGTGGCTTTATGCCGTTTTTTTCACCATATCGGGCTTACAGCCCCGGACCGGGCTGAGCTCAGAGGGTTAACAGTGTGTGACTGGCTGCGGTTGCGAAATGGAGACGAGGGATTGCAGCATGAATATGAATTATACAGAACTAGACACTGCTGATGTGACCAGGACTAAAGTCAGTAAAAGCCCCACTCTGGTTCAGAGAGATGCTGGGAGATACAAATGCTTTTGTCACACAGCTGCAGATTCCCCACGCTGGATTCTGTACAAAAGAGAAAATCGAGGATGCGGGGTGATGGGAGAAGGAGAGGACAGGCTGTACCTTACAAAAAGAAAACATCCTCTACATCTTGAGCTCGGGCAGAGGTTAAAAAACACAAAATGCACCAAGCCGGGCTAGATACAGTCACGAAACACACCAAAATTACTAAAAGAACCTGCGAGATCTACAAAATCAAATATGTGCTTTTCAAATTACAGATATATACAGCCATCAAATAAGAATAAATGCTCACACACAATATAGGTGAATAAAAGAAAAAACCTTAGAAAGAAAATGAGTTTCCCAGCTATTTACAAATACATCTGGCCAATTCGACTGTCTATAAAAATACTATTCACATTTTTCATTGACATACAGTAGTAAAGTGATGAGGAACAACCATTCCCAACGTCAATGCAGTAGGAAGATGAATTCGTTCTTTAATTTGTCCTTATGATATAAAATGAAGTACGTACTGTGCTTAATCTACCGATACTTCCCAACTATATGGTCACATGCAAAGTAAATTCCAGTGAGCATACTGTATCAAAAAAGACAAAAATGAAAATAAAAAGAGGGCTCAATAAATAAGCAAAAGCAAATACAGTGCTTGTTTCCATGGTGCTTATGAACATCACATGAGATCAGCAAAGGTAGACAACTCAATATTAAAATACTGAAAATTAATTTAATCCAGTAAATATCACAGAGACACCTCATTCCTAAAACGTAGGCCAATGGGGATCTTAGTGGGCTTCTCACATTTTAGGGTCCTTGCGTATTTCTTGGATCTAAACAATATCATCGTAGACCTTACCTTACACTATTACTATTAAAAAAATTAAAATAGTAGTGCTTATTTATATGCAAGCTTTATTTTGTTATCTTATTGCCTCTTAATATTGTAATCCATCAGGGTCACTTACATGTATAGTTGTAGGGCTCATTTTAGGTCAATAAAAAGCAAAATGGGATTTTATGAGTATCTAGGCACATGATTAAAATCATATGCATTATAATTACATGTGCATTGTATTTGCAGGTGTTATTAAAAAAATGTAAAAATGCGAACATAAAGAAGCCTTCACCAATACCTTTTTACTTACATACATAAACATCTTTCAGCCCCTAATAATAAAATAATGTATATTTACTCAAGTTCATTTTACCATTTTTTTTTTTTTTTGAGATACAATTTGGTTACATCAATGAACGACGCATATGGAAACGTTTGTGCTCTATCTCTCAGTGTTCCTAAAGAGACAGCAATGTGTTTGCAAACTAAAGATACAGAGACACATTTTGTTCCCTTCTTAATGGCCTAGTTGTTGCTCACTTTGCAGGAAGGATAGGAAGATTTCCACCCATCCTGTATTCACAATTTGCCACATAAATACAATTTAAACACCCTGACCCACCATCTGCAGGCCTTGCTGTATAACAAGGGGTGCTAACAGTAGTTTAAGCACATTGGTTACTGTATTTTGCACAAAGGGCTTTTTTGCTCTCAATCCCACCTATGGTAAAGGATTGTTCACATTATAATGATAAAAATTGAGAATTGCGGAGGAACGATATCGTTGGGATCACTTGCCGGGCGATTTTTTTTTTCAACTGGTGAACGATAAACTAATGACACACAATAAAATCTACTTGAATCTAAAGCGCACACGCAATATGAATCAGTACTGTAGTTAATGCCATTGAAGGTAAATGGTTTGCACGAGTACTGCACCTCACGAGCGAATTAGCATAAAGTTATCTTTATCGCCCGGTGGTGTGGACGCTAATATAGTTAACGTTATAGTTAACGTTATAATGTGAATGGCCCTTAACTGCTTAATGTATCTCCAATTCAACTGCAGTCCTGAAAGGCTGCTGTCATGAAGACGGCAACTATAATTAAGGTCACTGAGAAATTGAAATTAAAAACTTAAAATTTGTATGAATTATTGTAGTGTTTTATTGTGTATAGTGTTGCACTTTATATTTAGTTTTAAATTCATAATCTTTAATCAAAGAGGTTAACCTTCTTCAATCCTCAAAACAACCCCTCTTCACTTTTTGTCACGAAGAACGGTGTGAGGGTGGGGCTATCGAAGACTAGTTTTTGCCTGGGAAAAGATTGCGGTGATTAGCAATTAGCGACATGACTCAACGATCCAATCAGTTCTCGATGGACTAAATCAAGTCCCTCCCTATTTTTTTGCTAATTTCAGAATCTGTTTCACTCGGTATATACGTCACAATACGGAAAAAAAGACTTTTTCGAGAAGAAATTATGTTTTTTGAAGAAAACATTCCAGGATCCTTCTCATTCCAATGGACTTCAATGGACCCCAACACTCAACAGTTCTAATGCCGTTTAAAATTGCAGTTTCAACGAACTCTAAACGATCCCAAACGAGGCATAAGGGTCTTATCTAGCGAAACGATTGTCATTTTTGGCAAGAAAAATAAAAAATATCCACTTTTAAACCACAACTTCTCGTCTTCCTCCGCTCGTGTGACGTGCCAGCGCGACCTCACGCAATACATCATCAAGTCAAGAGGTCACGGATGTGGAGAAAGAGGACCGTTCCGACGTTGTTGTATGTGGAATGATACTAATTAATGTCTTTGTGTCAGTTTATTGTTTGAAATGGTCCACAAATGTGCGTTTCATATATGTAACACGTGACCTTTCTACGTCATTACGCAATTACGTGAGGTCGCGCTGGCGCGTCACAGGACCGGAGGAAGACGAGAAGTTGTGTCTTGCCAAAAATGACAATTGTTTCACCAGACAAGACACCCATGCCTCGTTTGGGATCGTTTAGAGTCCTTTGAAACTGCAACTCCAAACTGCATCAAAAGTGTTGGGGTCCATTAAAGTCCATTAAAATGAGAAAAATCCTGGAATGTTCTCCTCAAAAAACATCATTTCTACCGACTGAACAAAGAAAGACATCAACATTTTGAATGACACGGTGGTGAGTAAATTATCTGGATTTTTTTTCAAGAAAATGGACTAATCCTTTAACGGTGACTAAGTTAGCATTAAACATATTGTAAACATAAATAGGAATATCACATGGCCTCAGTTTTACACTTTGTACTTACTCAACATTCCCCAAACTCTACCGGAGCTAAAATAAGTAAATTCAAGTATCCGATTCTTTGTATTAAAGTGTCTCATATTGTTTTTAGAGGTGCATCTAAGAATAGTCATATGTTTAAATATATTATTCAGCAATTGCTTTCAGCTAGATACAGATTGGCAGATCATTATTTTTCAGACAGGTGAAAAGCTTGCGATAAATACTTTCATTAGTAAACATCTGTGTTTGGCAAAATCACAGCACGTCACTAAAATTCCCTGATTTTGTTTTCAGTAGAGAGCCAAAAATGTCTAATCTATCATCACATGGCAACACCAAAACCCATAACGAAAAATCTCTCTTCTATCTTTGTCGCTTTTGATAATTAAAGTGCTCCATTTAACCGCAAAACCTTCATATTTGTAAGCACACACACACACATATAAATGCACATAAAACATGATGCGGCAAAACAAAAGTACAAGAGCAGGTGATGTTTGCTTTAAAGTCATCTCGGCTATGATCATAATAATTCAATCAGTGCTTTTGGTGCTCAAAACAAACTCATGCGG
This sequence comes from Misgurnus anguillicaudatus, assembly GCF_027580225.2. Lineage (NCBI taxonomy): Eukaryota > Metazoa > Chordata > Actinopteri > Cypriniformes > Cobitidae > Misgurnus > Misgurnus anguillicaudatus. Next base: position 31,544,383 of record NC_073353.2, read on the forward strand.
CCGTGCCAGGCTGTTAAGTGCTATAAAACCATATCATGTCCTATCCATCAACATCGCATTATTGTTCCTCTTAGCAAAAGAAAAGCGAAGTGCCTGGCAGTGTTCAAAACTATACACCAATCTGGCCTTAGAAACAGAGATGGCATGATTCATATCCAAGATGTTGCAAAGTTTCCTAGCTTTTGAGAGGAATAAAATCCTGATGTCATCTTCATAAAACTCATCTTTGTAGTTACCTCCTTGATACTTCCACAATCCATAGAGAAAGTTATTATGGGAGACAGTTCAAACGGAGATAACAGATTTGAGGCAGTCTCATCTCTGGCCCGGAGGGCAAAACATTCCCTTAATGCATTTTCATTTGTTCCTTGTGGCATGATGGTATTCCTGTCTACCGTTTCATATGTCTCCAACGTCACATTTTATGAACAAAGCTGCCGTCTTGATCGTTTCCCACTTTTGTGCATCTGGATGAAGTTGCATGTGGTCTTTAATATTCACCCTTTTTACAGTCATACAGTTTTAACAGTTTTCCGGCCATATTTCAAAACTGGTGCCAGGTGTCATGTGCTCGAGTCTTTCGTGCAAACCTGGTGTGTAAATATCCTTTTGCCGAATGTCCATCTACGTGGGACAGACATCTTGGTCGCTATTGATTTTACTATCTGAAGTTCAAGGTGCATCCAGTTTTTCAACTTGGGTTTTAATTTCCTCACATTAAATGGCACAAATAAAGAAAGGCTACATTAAGGTGACAACTGTGTGAGTGTACAGATCAATGCTGGCAAGATCCACAATAAAAACATTATTAGAGTAGACTGCTGCAGATCTGTTTTTATGAAGTTATTGATTTAGCAGCAGGCTACAGTAAGGCCTGGCTTTTGTATTTCGCAAACAGGCTGATATGAGAGTTTTTCTCAGCGTGGAGTGTTTCTCTTTATCTGTTTTTCTTTACACATGTTGTTACATGTGTGCTGCTCAGAAGTCTAACGTGGACTGTTACCACATAAGAAATATATCCAGTCTTGTTGCGTATTGAAAGGAGAATGGCTCACAAGTATTAAGATGAAAAATAAAAGTGCCTTGCTTGAGCGATATAATACATATGAATACAAACCATGGATTTAACAGGATTTAACATACAACCAGGGCCATTGCTGAAATCTATCTTCTATCATTGGTTCAAGTCCTTCTTTCCAAACCGCAGTACAAGACGCCTCTTCTCCAAGAGTTTGGCTATTATTCATGTACATTACTTTTATGCATTCGGGTGATTCTCGCGAAATTAGACTTATGCTATCAAAATAAGAAGCATACAGTTACAAACATCTCTTCATGTACTATTTTGCACATGATTTCAAATGACATCATTCAAACCAATTTTGTTGTTTTTTCCACATTTAAGGGAAAAATTGTCATTACCGCAACGTGTCCATGACTGGATTTGGGTTCTTTGACATGGAAAAATTTCTAATTAAAAAATCTAAAAATATAAAAAGCTTCAGTGCATGTTATCCTATAAACATTTACAGTAAAGAAACATGTGGTATTTGGTGATCACTGGTAAATAATAATAAGGAATACAAATGTGTCCAAGAAATTGTTCTTATTCTCCGCAACAATTTTCAATTATTGTTTAAGCCCTCAAGGAACTAACATTTTCAAAAAAAAAAAAAGATTGTTGAAAGGGACATAATTGACCGTGACACTCAAGATGGCTACCAGGTAAGTAGTTCTTATTTTTTCTCTCCAGGTAAAAGTTGACATTTTTTTGTCATAGTACATAGACAACTTTTTAGTTCTCATTACCGAAACATGAGTTTGTAAATGCATATATTTCATGTAATATCATGTTGCGGTAATGACAATTTTTGAAAATGATAATCTAAAAAATTCAAATAATTCTATAGGAAATATTTTTTAAATCCTCAAAAAATAACGTTTATAGTTAGTTCAGACCTTAATCTTATATGTGCAAAAAATAGTTTCAAGGGCTTTTAAAAAAATCTGATGCTGAACACCTTCTAAGTCTGGATTTCGTGAGAATCACCCATTCGGCAGACGCTTTAATCCAAAGCGACTTACAGTGCATTACAAGCAATACATTTTATCAGTATGTGTGGTCCTTTATATCGAACCCATGACCTTTTACATTGTTAACGCAGTGCTCAACCAACGTTGAGCTGCTACAGGGACACTCCCGGGTTGTCTACCCTTGATGATGGCCCTGCATACGCCATATCTGCCTTCTCATATAATCTAAAGTAAACTATACTTGTTTAACAACAATATTCAAAGTTATAAATTACAACAGATCATACTGTAGTAGTTTTAAATCAAAATTCAACCCAAAACAAGATCGAAATTGTTGTCATTGCACAAACGAATGGCTCCTTTCTGCTGTTTAAAACGAATCAATGACGCATTTTTGTTTTTATGTCCAAATGTCCACACCATGTGGCACTAGGTTCGTACTTACAGAAAATACAGGTACCTCTTGCAATGAATGTAACATCTACCATTTGATGCGACGAGTATTTTTATATAGCTTTCCAAATGGTGGGAGGGGAACAGGTGTAAATGATGATCAGATTGAGGAAACACAAGCAGATGTCACGCCTCTGGACGAGAAGCCTACACAGGTCGTTGAAAATTTAGCGTTAAATCCAGTTTGGAAAGGATAGGAGACATCTGGATGCTGGTGTGAGAGAGCCAGGGTGAAAATAACGTTTTAGATGGTCTCTTTCTACCTGTATATTTCCCACTTTGTCTTTCGTTTCAATTGGCAGATGTTGCTACACAACAGTGTTCCTCTGGCGATAAGGGGGCGGTGGCAACACGGTGCCCGGCTTTAGCGCATATTCCGACAGGTACTCCTGGTTCTCGGCCACGGCAGGCCGAATCCGACCGTTTTGCCGGTAGAAAAAGCGTGTGCTGCAGTCCTGCAGGTACTCGGGGTTATGGAGAGTTGCCTTGGGCGGAAGACTGTGCTGCCAGTACTCAGGATTGTCGAATGTCTTTTTGGGCTTTTTGTCGACCATGATGGTCCCGGAGTGAGTGGGATGGAGGGTGTGCGTTGGATGGAGGACGTGTCCAGGATGGGCAGAGTGGAGGGTGTGGCCTGAAAGTGTAGAGATGCTTGGTTGGCCGTGGTATAGAGGCTGTGGTGTGATATGGGTAGTGGGTGCTGGTAGTTGAATTGTTTGGGGAAGATTCTGGCTTTTCGAAGCGCCAGAATTAGCTGATGCTACTGTTGCCGATGCATGAGGCCCAGGGACTCCATTCTTCCTCAGGACGTCGTGACTCTTTTCCCCGGAGTTATGGAAGGTGTTGAGGTAAAGCGGATCGTTGACGTAGTCCTCCTCCACCTTGGGCTGCCCATTGGAGGCACTGTGGACCTCTCCGTTTCTGCGAAGGGTGACAAAGGGGTTCTCCTCTACAGGGGGGTTAAGATAATCTGCAGGAGAAAAGAGAGGAGGAAAAGTGAAGAGCCGAACAAGACTTTTTAAGAGTCGTACAAAGTGAGAACATCTTGTTGATTGCAAGCTAGTGCTGTAAGGTAACGGCAAGTACAGTATCATTGATCTCGGCAGATTTTTCTGACAGACTCAGAGAGATGTTAGCACTCTAGGCTTTATCTCTGAAGACCTGGATTGAATCAAAGTTTTGAGCATGAGTGACTAAGACATGAAAACTTTCAGATAAAGAACTTCAATATAGTTTACAAAAGTATTGACCGAACTCTCCGCGAGCCCTATACAATTAGGCTTCTTTAACAATTCTGCTCGCTTTACAGTTTATTTCAATTACCCGTGGGCTTTTTGTCCTGTATGGAGCCCATGTATCCATCCTGGTCAGTTTCAGCTCTGGCTCCACGCTCGCACAGCATCATGGTTGGATCCGCGCAGTAACGCTGACCACTGCTGTCCTCCCCGGTGCTCGCCCTGGGTGAAGCCTTCTTCCTCAGCGTGCCATTACAGCGACTGTCTTCAAATGCCTCCGAGGACCCTGAGGCCCCCTGATGGGCCACAGATTGCTTCTGAGAGGAACAAGCCGGGCTTACTGCAGATACAGCCACAACCCGAGGGATAGTGGCCATCATCTCCTCCATGCCAAAGCTTCCATCCTGGTATGCAAACTGGTTTCTGAAGAAAAACAATTAACAATGCAGTGATAATCAACCAGATGCACATTTACCCCAAGGGAGATTCAACTTTAAGTTATATTTGTACAAATGACTACACAGCATATTTGTATTTGAACATCTGTGATATTTCTCAATTGTTTTCTGTCTTTTAAACCATTTTCGCTTGGGTTTAGGGTTAGATTTTAGATTTGCTTAATGAGGTTATTTAATATACAGGTTTTTCCATGTTTTTGTCCATATTTAAGCCATGGTCACTTGGAGTTGGGGTTAGAGTTGGGGTTTGGGTTAGGATGTCATTTTTATATAACAAAAAGTTGTTCTAACCCTAAACCCAAGCGAAATGGGTGGTAAAAATAGCAAAGAAATTGAGAAACCAATAACTAAAACGACAAAAAAGATGCACTGTTTAAGTGAATGGGAAGGACTGGCGTATCATATGCACGCCAAAGTGGAATTTGGCGTATGTACTGCACGAGTTTTACACTTCGTGCTATTTATACGCATCTTTAGGAGACTGGGCTGCTATGACTGGAACTAATAGGGCCCTATCTTACACCCGGCGCAATGCAGCCCAATGCGCAACGCTAGTGTTTTTTGCTAGTTTCAGGCCAGCGCAGTTATATTTTTCACATCCAATGTCACGTTGTTTAAATAGCAAATGTTTAGGCGCATTGTTGGCAGATTGCTATTTAGACTACACCATTGACCAACTAAAACCTGGTCAATGGCGCAATACGGTTTTTGTTATTTAAATATCGCGTTAGTAATATGTGCCTATAAACCACACAAACGTTTTTAAATATAAAAATTAAAGGATTCAAATGTAAAAGATTATTATTGAGTCTCTTGGACATAAATGAGGACCGATTATGAGACGTTAGAAGGCGTAAACCTTTTAAAAGGTACTGTCCCAGTGACAACTTTTGTACCATTTATTTCTGAGAGTGTACCATGGTCCTTTGATCTATAACACTGTACAGAATAAAAACCATTTTCATGTACCATGGTATTTAGTACTTTAAAGGATTAGTCCATTTTCATCCAGATAATTTACTCACCACCATGTCATCCAAAATGTTGATGTCTTTCTTTGTTCAGTCGAGAAGAAATTATGTTTTATGAGGAAAACATTGCAGGATTTTTCCTCATTTTAATGGACTTTAAAAGAAAAATAACAAATATACACTTTTAAAGCACAACTTCTCGTCATGTAGATAGTTGTGGTTTAAAAGTACATATTTGTTATTTTTCTTGTCAAAAATGACAATCGTTTCGCTAGATAAGACCCTTATGCCTCGTTTGGGATTGTTTATAGTCCTTTGAAACTCCGTTGAAAAAAACTGTTAACTGTTGAGTTAAGTATTAAATGTTGGGCTCTGTTAAAGTCCATTAAAATGAGAAAAATCCTGGAATGTTTTCCTCAAAAAACATAATTTCTTCTCAACTGAACAAAGAAAGACATCAACATTTTGGATGACATGGTGGTGAGTAAATTATCTGGATTTTTCTTTTAAGAAAATTGACTAATCCTTTAAAGCAAAAACATTACCACAATACCATTTGGTACTCTTCTGTTCGATCTTCTGTAATTTTGCAGGTGTTCTGTGTGCCCAGAGAAACACTGTCTGTGTCCTGAATTTAATGTCTGTTTCCTTTAGCCCTGACATTTCCTCTGTGTCACCACTAAGCACAAAACACCCATCTCATCTATCTCGCTTTCTCTCTATCATCTCATCTAGCTCTCGCTCTCCATCCTCTCTTCTCTAGCAGCCACCCACGATTCTCTTTGATCACTCTCGAGCTCATTGCTGTGAATGAAGGCTTCTGTCGGAGAGAGTACTTGTCTGATGAAGAGGAAACAGACAACTTAAGACTGTTACAGCGAATGTAAAACTAGACTCGCATAGAAGAGTGGGCAGTATGACCAAAATCTTATGGCACACTAATGGTACTGTACATGGCATATTCTTTTAGAATTTATTATAATTCACAGTATCAACCGTGTACAACCTGTTTGCATATTAGTCTCTTGTACATTAATATTGTCAATATTTATTATTAAGTCTTCAGTATACTGTTCTGCACATAGAATTTTATTATGTAAATACTATTCTATGTTATATTTTAATGAAATTATTTAATTTTCTATTTTTATTTTTTATTCTATTCTGTCCATGGAGCGGACCTCACTGTCAATTAACTACTAGATATATAGTCTCTATACAGGACTCTAAACCATCCCAAACAAGGCATAAGGATCTTATCTAGCGAAACGATTGTTATTTTTGGCAAGAAAAATAAAAAATATGCACTTTTAAACCACAACTTCTCATTTTCCCGGTCCTGTGATGCGCCAGAGCGACCTCACGTAATACATCATCACGTCAAGAGGTCAAGGACGACGTATGCGAAACTACGCCACAGTGTTTACTGTGTGGAGAAAGAAGACAGTTCCGACGTTGTTGTATGTGGAATGATACTAATTAATGTCTTTGTGTCAGTTTATTGTTTAAAATGGTCCGCAAATGTACGTTTCATATATGTAACACGTGACCTTTCGACGTCATTACACAATTACGTGAGGTCGCGCTGGCGCATCACATGACCGGATATAAACGAGAAGTTGTGGTTTAAAAGTACATTTTTTATTTTTCTTGCCGAAATTGACAATCGTTTTGCTAGATAAGACCCTTATGCCTCGTTTGGGATCGTTTAGAGTCCTTTGAAACTGCAATTTTAAACTGCATTAAAACTGTTAAGTGTGGGGTCCATTAAAGTCCATTAAAATTAGAAAAATCCTGGAATGTTTTCCTCAAAAGACATAATTTCTTCTCGACTGAACATAGAAAGAAATTAACATTTTGGATGACATGGTGGTGAATAAATTATCTGGATTTTTTTTTTTTTTTTTAAGAAAATGGACTAATCCTTTAAAGGTATAGTTCAACTAAAATATTTCTGTCATCATTTACTTACCCTTACGATACATTCACACGGGGCAAAATCGTTAACGGTTGAAGGAAAACTTGTCTGAAGCGTGGCCAACAGCCAATCACAGTGGCCGCACCACATGCTCCGGTCTTGCATAAATGTAATTGGCTGGCTCGCAGTAGGTTATTTGCATAAGGCGATCTGATTGGCTGATGCACGCATTGGCGAGCTGAGAAAGTAAGTTACGAAATTTTCAACTTCTGCCACGAGCAACGGCAGTGACACGACGTTGATGGATCCACAATTCAGTCCGGCAACGCATGACGTCACCCATTAAAAGTAAATAAGAAGTGTTAACACTTTCGCCCCGTCTGAATGTAATGTCAAGACCTGTATGAATTTATTTGTTATGGTGAACACAAAGGAAGACATTTTGAGCAATGTTTGTAACCAAACTGTTTCTCAGCACCACTGACTCCCATAGTATTTGTTTTTCCTACTATGGAAGACAATGATGCTCCTGTTTTCTGCTTCATTACAAATAACTTTTTTGAACTATCCCATTCAATATTACTAATCTAATCTTTAGCCTGGTTAAAACCAGACCATTCTCAGTAGTAACTGAGTTATGGTCTGGCAAAGCTTTATAGACAAATAATTTCCAAAGGGACGTTACCAACAGATGTCACTCAAATGCCTCTGATCGCAATTGGATAGACCTAAAACCAATCAGAGCGATGAACGAGATGACATATTAGATATGAAGGCTTCGAGTGTTTTTCTTTGCTTGGGTTAAATGAAAAGGAAAAGTTTAAATTGCTTAACACAGATGCGATAGCTGATTCGAACGAGTGATGTTCCACGGCGGAATCCATCTTTGTAATGTACAAAATCTGCTTCACCGTCGCTGCGCTGTCGTCATTGTGTAAAGCCCGCCTTTTGATTGGTGCTGCGATTTCAACAGATTAGAAATGGGCTTGAATGGGCTCTTTGCCAGCCTTAGGCCCTGTCCCAAATGGCACACTTCATGTAGACTTTCGGTCTCGTGGACCTAAATTACGCATGCTCGCTTAGTCTACGAGTCCGTAGGGTGTCCCATCTGTCATTTTTACACTCCGAAGTGTGCTCATCAGGCTTCGCGCACTTTACCAACCCAGAAGTCCTTGCGAAAGAGCAATCAAACCAATCAGACAACGGAAGGAAGGAGTTCACACTACATGATGTCATCAAAGTGTGGACTCTGAAAAGTTCCACAAGTCCGGAGTGTGCCATTTGGGACAGGGCCTTACTTGCAGAGCAAATCTAAATTTGCCGGAACTTGTCTGGGTTTTCCCAGGCTAACCAATCTTATAAAACTGATCTAAATTTACATTGGATGAATGTAATTGAACTTTGGTCAAGCCACCGAGCTTTAAGGTACATGCATAATAGGATGGATTGCTAAATTCCTCAAACCTTTTAACAAATGCTGCCAATAACCTTATTCTGAATCTGTAAAAGTAGCTTTTATATACAATAAAACTCACATCAATACCCAAAGCACAGCTACAATACAAATGGACACATACATATTCACAAATGTGCTTATACTCTTAAACCCAAACTTTAAAGCATTCTGATTAGATATGAATTTGAGCTAATATTTCAATCTGCTACTCGGGTTATTTGGCCGAGTTTTGTTTTCCCAAATCTCAGTTTATACGGCAAACTGCAGGCGAAAGATTTCTGTAATGTTCCAAAGAGCCTCTGAAGGATTGATTTCCCTCATTGATATTCAAACCACCCGCTTTTCTCTTTTCTCTCCCAGTCAGACGAAAACAAAACGCAAGTTAGAATGCAAAATGGCACAGATGGTTAGCAAACGCGGTCTAGACAAAAAATGATCCGTTTCATCACACCACCCTCCTACTCGCTCTCACAACTATTAAGACTATTGTGGTGTCCGAAACCACTTATCTGTTTACATTCACTACTCCCTATATAGTGAAAGACATTTTTTGTTCACTATATGGGAAAGAAGTGAGCGAAAATGAGAGAATGAAGTAAAACGGCCGACACCCTACATAGTGCACTATACAATAGGGCGAATATCATACACAGCTTTCGCCATGTGTAAGTTACAGTTATGAGTTGGGAGAAGCCACCAAGCTGCATTCTGATTGGCTGTCCTTTCCTGGCTCTGCCACACAGACGAAGAGTTAATAACATGCTCATGGCTGACAAACAGAGAGCAAATACCCATCTCCGGACTCCCCGTCTATGGGCAAATATCATCTTTCCTTAGTGAGGATCCGGTATTTACACTGGCATGCCCCTGTAATGAAAGCCCAGCAACAGCCCATTATAGGCACACATGTGGTGCCGACTTTTCCCGCTCCACATGAAAGCCTTAATGCGTGTCACACAAACACAAGACTGCTGATGTTGGAATGCTCAAAAAACGTAATGCATATTGAAATACAAATAATTAGTACGTTGGACCACGTAATACCATTAATAAACAAGCAGGCATTATTTGCTATGAATGAGGCTTTTGATACGGCCTTTTTTCGGCTGTCATCACATTCAGAATTTTATATTTCGGGGTGGACAGGTTAGCATTAGGAAAGATGGATGAGAGTCTGTCAGCAGCAGTATGTGGGCTAGGCTTTCCAAAGTGCTTTTTGTAGGCGGTACCTAATTGGCTAAAGCCTGTGGGAGCATCCATCCACCCCAAGGTCGAAGTCAGTCGGATGATAAACTCATTTAAAAACTCAATTCAGCCTCGTACAAGCAATAAATAAGAGCATCGTTTATAGAATGAGAAAGGAAAGTGCTTTAAATTGTAAAGGTCTCCTAAAATATGTAAATTCGAAGGTTGCATGCATATGCATGATGTATTGTGTAAATGCATGAATATATCTGCGTGACCTCTTGTCCTTTATACGATTCGAACATACATTATATTAATATTATCTCTGACATTATTTGACTCATTCTCCAGATTCAATGTGATTTTATCCTGAATAGCGCCACCAAAGCCGATTGATTCTCTCAAATCTCTTTTCACAGGGAGTAAAAAATAAATGGGTTGCTATTGAAGACTCTGTGGGATTAATAACATCATGATTAAAAAATAAATAAAACACAAAATCGTTGAAACAACAAATTCAATAGCTGTTTTCAAAACCGAAATAAGCTCAGTTAAACAGTAGTTTTTTGGCCCATTGATTCTTCAATTCATCTGTGGTTCAGCTGTAAGTCAATAGACATGTATCAGGAGATGGGGTGTATTTGTTTTTGTTTTGTTATATAGCTAAAATAGAGACCATACTGCGTATGAATGATACAGAAGTGTGGCATGCTTGTGAAAGCAGGTGACTACATTGATGCATTATTCCAAAATACACAAAAAGGAAAAAAATCATTAAAACATTAACTCAACAATAGCCATGGGAAAGGGTACACTATAACCCTTTTCACACAGACATTCAGTAAAATACACGGGAAAGGCATCCGGGATTTTTCCGGGATCCTTAGATTTTTTTATTCATTCACACTGCCATGATTACCCGGCATCTGATGGTCCTGAAAGACACGTGACCTATTGAAAGTCCCGCCCTCTCTTCTACGCAGCGTCTGAAGTTTGCATATTATATATTATTTCTCTCTCCAAGAACCGCGCAATTTTGTTTATGATAAGATTATAAAGGAGTGCATGACGCGCCCTTCTAATGCTGGTGAATGATCTCAGCTTCAGAGTGGATATTTGATGAGCTCTCTGATCTCTGCTTTAATACAGTTTTCAGACATTTCTCATCGTGATTGTTTATATGCATTTAAAACCTGCATTTTGAGGAACTGAACGATATATCTTGTTGGGATGATGCGCGGGTATTTTCGTTTATTATAGCTCAAATGAGCATGTGACGCGATATTCTTTTATGCTGCTGAATGACCTCTAGCTGTTTCAACGCAGTAAGTAACGAGCTAACTTACCTGATATCTGCTTCAGTCCAGTTTGCTGACATTTCTCGTAGTTAATGTTGTAAATCCCTCATTTTAAAGAGTTGAACCAACTTCATGTTGCCATGACACGCGCGTCCACACTACGGCACCTGTCTCATTGTTTATGTGTCTCATTTATCATTTCCTGAAAACTGCATCAATATAGTTTGCAATATTTCTCGTGGTGAATGTTTATATGCATGTTATCTCTCGTTTTAAGGAGCTGAACCATAACTTTTGTTGTGATGAAGCGCGCGTCCTCACTACGTCACGCCCATTACGGCATTCTTTCGGCTTCTTGTTCACACAGAGGGTTATCCGTGTATCTGACTAGGTCCTCTTTCCGGCAACGATCCCAGAAGATTAACGGGACAAGTTTGTGTTCACACAGACGCTTGTCTGGCAATTTTACGGGTATTTTCTGGGACCAAAGGTCTGGGTGAATGGGGTTTATGTATATTGCAAGCCTAAAATTAAACCCGCCTACTGCATTTTAAAAATAATACAGATTTTTAAGAAGAAAAGCTGATCACACAAATCTCAGATAGACCGTGGTGTGTTAAATCACTCGACTAAAGGGTATACGTGTGAAAATTAGTGGAAAACTCACTCTGTTGGAGTCCATTCGTGATCTGGTGGTATATGCCAGTGGAGGAATACTGAATGCTTGTGGGACCAAATACTCTTCAGCATCCATCAGATCTTCCAGCTCCTCTTCATCTAACAGACTCTGGAAGAACTTACTGTCATTGGGGCTGGGGAGCTTCATGCGATCATCACCCTGGAACAGACATCATCGACTTCAGATATGATTCATTTTACAGACAGATAAAACATAATGGCTCTTGACATTAAGCATTACTGTATTTTCTGGACTATAAGTCACACTTTTTTTCATAGTTTGGTTGGTCCTGCGACTTTAGTCAGGTACGACTTATATGTCAAAATTAATTCATACAGACTAACATGAACCAAAGAAAAACATTACTATCTACAGCCATGAGAGGGCGCTATATGTTGCTCATGTAGCCTACCCCTGAAAAAAACTGTTAACGGAAACATTAACTTAAAGACAATGGAAAAAGACTTAACAAACAAAATGTCCCCCAAAAGAATAATAATTTTCTAAATAAATGCGACTTATAGTCCAGTGCGACTTATATATGTTTTTTTCCTCTTCATGATAGCGTTTTTTGACCGATGCGACTTATACTCCAGAGCGACTTATAGTCCGGAAAATACGGTAGTCCATTTTCTTAAAAAAATTAAGATAATTTACTCACCACTATGTCATCCAAAATGTTGATGTCTTTCTTTGTTCAGTCAAGAAGAAATTATGTTTTTTGAGGAAAACATTGCAGGATTTTTCTCATTTTAATGGACCCCAACACTTAACAGTTTTAATGCAGTTTAAAATTGCAGTTTCAAAGGACTCTAAACTATCCCAAACGAGGCATTAGGGTCTTATCTAGGGAAACGATTCTCATTTATGCCAAGGAAAATAAAAATTATGCACTTTTAAACCACAACTTCTCGTCTTTCTCTGGTCGTGTGATGTGCCAGCGCGACCTCACATAATTGCGTAATGCTGTGAAAGGTCATGTGTTAAATATATGAAACGCACATTTGCGAACTATTTTAAACAATAAACGGACACAAAGACATTAATTAGTATCATTCCACATACAACAACATCAAAACGGTCCTCTTTCTCCACACTTGTAAACACCGTGGTATAGTTTCGCATACGTCATCTGTGACCTCTTGACGTGATGACGTATAACGTGAGGTCGCGGTGGCGCGTCACACGACCGGAGGAAGACGAGAAGTTGTGGTTTAAAAGTGCATATTTTTTCTTTTTCTTGCCAAAATGACAATTGCTTCACTAGATAAGACCCTCAATCCTCGTTTGGGATCGTTTAGAGTCCTTTGAAACTGTAATTTTAAACTGCATTAAAACTGTTAAGTGTTGGGGTCCATTAAAGTCCATTAAAATAAGAAAAATCCTGGAATGTTTTCCTCAAAAAAAAAAAAAAAAAAAAATTTCTTTTCGACTGAACAAAGAAAGACATCAATATTTTGGATGACATGGTGGTGGTTAAATTATCTGGATTTTTTTAAGAAAATGGACTAATCCTTAGTGAAGATATTATGATCTTGTAGGACCTACATTGTCAGAATAAAGTGTTAAAAATTGGTCCCTAGATGAAAGAGTTCATATTAGTACCTCAGAGGTACATATTGGTAGGCTACTAAGTGTATACATATCTGAACCTAAATGGTACATATTAGGACCCTTTTAACTCTTTCCCCACCAGCGTTTTTTAAAAAGCAGCCAGACAGCGCCAGCATTTTTCATGATTTTAACAAAAGTTGACTGCCTTCCAGAAAGTGTTCGTCTTTAAATATATAAACATACAATATATCAGAAGAGACCATCTGCTTTAAAAAAAAAAAACCTGTTTCATCCAACCTTCATTAGTTCTCTTTGTAGTACCTCTCAAATATGGGCAGGTTTCTTCATAAATACCATACTTTGAGCAAAACGCTGAGATAATTCCATTTTTGTGAAGGACTTTTAATTAAGAACAGATTCAGAGCATACACGGACACACAGCTGTTTACCCTAGGGCGATACTTCTGGGTTTTATAAGTTGCGGAAGAAGTTGTCAATATATTCGTCATTGGCAAGGAAGCGTTTTCTCTTAATTGACAAGTTAACTCGTCGTCAATGGCGAGAAAAGAGTAAAAGGGTACTGCCCTAGTGACAGCTTGGGGTCATTTTTTGCCTTTTTTTGAGTGTTTAAATGATGGGAACCTTAGTTATTTCAATGCTTCACCAACACTAGTTGCAAGGTTTTTACCTGGATCACGAGGTAACGCTGTGGGTCTCTTGCCATTCGACTGAATTCTGCTGCAAGCTCTTTAAACCTGGGTCTGCTATCTGCATCTATCATCCAGCCTGGAGGAGCACATATACAGTAGCAGATATCTTTAGATGTAAACAGCGGACAGCAAAGCACAGAAGATTTACTTTGGGGAGCTTACACAATGCAGTGAGCTTATTTCTTATATTACTAGACTTTTAAAGAAAAAAAAATAATTTAGCTTCCCTTAATTTGTAAAAATAAACAAATATGTACTTATGGAAAAAGGCAAGGCATAGAATTTTAATGAATTGTATAATGTCATTCTCAAGAACTGAATAAGATCGTCTCTGAGGGTCATGTGTTTGTGCTCTGTAACATGGCAAGAGGTGAGAAATGTGGCCATCTACTGTCACTCAGACTCCAGAGGAACAACATCATTTCTGCATCACTGCTTGTTTACATCTACAGTGATGAAAGATGATGACCTATGACCCCACATCCCTCCATGACACCCATGACAAAATCACATCAGCGTGAGAGCTGCAAATATTTTTTTTTATTCACAATCAATAGATGTCATATTAATAATCACTATGTATATCATATTACGGATGTGCTTAATCACAATATAAGGATATTCCTGGTTATACAGCATTGCAGGAAAAGTGTTACAATTTATTAACAACAATGTTGCCATTTATTAACAATGGCAAAACCTTTAAAATAATAATAATAATAATTGTAAATAAATAAAATATTGGGTAACACTTTACTTGATGGGGTGTACACAAGACTGACATGACACGTGTCATGAACATGAACATATTTTATGCAAATGAATGACAACTGTCATTAAGTGTGATTTGTTCAATATGTCATTTTTAATGCAAAGATGACATTGTTTGAGATGTCTTTGTTATGACAACTTGACATAAACCAGTACATCATAACTTCTCATGAATCTGTCATAAACATGACAAATCAGAATAATTATCAAACTTAAGAAACTACCTTTATGGGTTAACATTACATTAAACTGATATTGAAATGATTGTCATTAAGTGTTATTAGCCTGTCAAATAGTTTTATGCACAGTGTCATGAATATTTTTCTTGACCTCAACCACAGTGGCACAAATTGAACTCCTGATCAAAATGTCAATGTGTTAATACTGTCAAATAATTTTAAATACCTTAACAAAATGCAACAGACACGTCAAAAGATTATACTTTACATAAAAAACTGACAACAGAACCTGTTCTTCCTCACACAGAGGGTTCTGAAATTGTCTGACATAGAAGAAAAAACGAACAAAACATTTAATTAATTGAATTAATTAATTTAAAGTAATTAACTGTTTTTCCAGCGATATGGACCCAACGCTGCATGGTTTAACCAATTATTGTACTGTTATCATTTAATTTGAGGTAAATCGGTCTCCAAATGCAATACAACATAATTTATTTAATTTTAATTATTACTATTATTGGATGATTGATTTTATTTCTTAAACACCTGGAGGAAACTTAAAAAAAAAAACATTATAAATTGAAGAATATTCATGACGCTGTTATAAAAGTATAAGACAGAGTATTAACACTTAATGACATTTTAACCACAAATTATATTTGTACCACTGTAGTTGAGGTCAAGAAAAATATTAATGACGCTGTTATAAAACTGTATGACAGAGTATTAACACTTAATAACATTTTAATGACAAATTCAATTTGTATCGCTGGTAAAAAGCGGTCAGTTATGTTGTCTTGGTTAATGTCAAGTTGTCATAACAAAGACATCTCAAACAATGTCATCTTTGCATTAAAAGTGACATAATTGAACAAATAACACTTATTTTACTTACTTACTAGTTGTCATAAACCTGCACAAAATCTCCTTCATGTTTATGGCACGTGTCATGTCATGATTATGAAGGTGTCATGGCAGTCTTATGAACACCCCTTTAAGTGTTACAAAATATTGTTTTAGGGTTGGGTGTAAAGAACAGAAAAATTAAATTGTGCAGGTGAGAATCCAGGCAAAGCAGCCTTACATTTGACCATGACCATGTAGACATCAATAGTGCAAATGGGAGGTTGAGGAAGCCTCTCTCCTTTCTCCAGAAGGTCGGGAATCTCTCGTGTTGGGATTCCATCATATGGTTTTCCACCAAATGTCATCAGCTCCCAGATCGTCACTCCTGAAGAAGATCCAATAAACTTTTTAACTGTTTGTAGATGTATTAAAGGACAAGTTCGGTATTTTACATTTAAAGCCCTGTTTTCAGATTGTTTATGATGAAATAGAACGGTTTTGACTGAAATTTGGACATGTGATGCTGGCCCGGGAATTTTCGGGTGTTTGTTCTATCGCCTCCCACCTCTACAGTGGTGTACTGGAACAATCCTTCCTAAAATGCATTAAACTTTCGTTTACAAAGACGTGAAACTCACCGAGTGATCAGGGGTGTTCACTGATATGCTCACACAAAAATCGCTGCAAAAGATGCTTTCCAACCGGTTTTATCGTAGTTTTTGTCCAACTCCATTGACTTGTATTAGATGTGCTGTGAGGTACGATATTACTCCGCGCCAGGAACTTTGTTTCTATTCTTGCAATTGGCAAAGCCGGATTATCGGCACCACCTGGGCTGGAGTGTCTATTATTCAAGCTCTCAACAGAAGAATATACGGGTGTGAGGCGTTTGGAAAAATAGGTCCACAAGTTTACAATGAATGCTAAAACACCTGATGGAAAGCATCTTTTGCAGCAATTTTTGTGTGAGCATATCAGTGAAAAATCCAGACGACTCGGTGAGTTTCACGTCTTTGTAAACGAAAATTTAATGCATTTTAGGAAGGATTGTTCCAGTGCACTTATCGGGCCAGCACCATATGTCCAAATTTCAGTCAAAACCGTTCTATTTCATCATAAACAATCCGAAAACAGGGCTCCAAGTGTAAAATACCGAACCTGTCCTTAAAGACTGTTTGTAGATGTATTGAGACTAAAATATTTCAGGTGTGGTGTGAGTTACTGATGATTTTTTGGGGTTGCATGTAGATCAGTTGTATTAGCATGAACTTCAAGTGGTCTTTTTAAATCATATGTCATGCAAATATTTTTTCTGTCCACTTTTCAATATAAATAAGACGGTTAAACAGCATTATCTGCATTATTTAAATTTTTAAATCCAAACATTCATTTCCAAATATATATTTTCAAAAGTGTCAAAAGTATTATGTCTATAGATAAAAGTGTAAAAAAACTACAACCATTTAACTTTCTTATTTTTAAACCGGGCTTATGTTATAATTTATGTTGCTGAAAAATAAAGTCATGCAAACAATATAGGCTCATCTCACCGTAACTCCAGACATCACTTTGGTGGGTGAATTTCCTGTAGTGTATACATTCCAAGGCCATCCACTTTATAGGCATCTAACACAAAAAGAAGGCAACATTTTAAATAAAACCTACTGCTTAGGTGTTCTGTTTTTCCCATACTATGAATTCAGGAATTAGGCACATTTCTGCAGCATTGTCTATTTCACTATGGCAGCCAATGTACGATTCAGCAGATTCAGATGGCTAAAATCAAATTAATGTGAAATGGAGCGCATACAAGGACACAGCAGCAGCAGCAGGTGGGCCAGGAAGTTTGTTGAAATAAAAAGATGCAGCAGGTACCAAACAGCGAGAGAAAATCATGCCGAGCTAAGCAAATACAGAAGTCCATATTTTTTTCACAAATTATAAAGTAAGCTCATGCAAAATTTGATGCCACAGAGTAACAGTGGTGTGGATGATTGCCCAGGTGTTGCAATGTCGATGACCCAAGACAAAAGAGCCCACCCGCTTTTTAATGCAATATTCTGATCCCTAGATACTGTATAGTTTACGTTGCACATTAACATTTATGCATGTAGCACATGCTTTTATCCAAAGCGACAAAGGTTCAAAGGTCTCGACTTTATTTTATAAGTTATAACAACTTATCTCTAGTCAAAATAAAGTGTATAACGCCAATATTAACTCATTTAAAATCAATTAGTTAGTTTCTGTTTGTTGGCATTTCTTGGATCAGTGTAAATGAGCATTTTCAGTGCATTCAAGCTACACATTTCTTCAGTATATGCGTGCCATGGGAATCGAATCCATAACCTTAAAATTTGAGCAACAAGACTGGATCCCTGTTCCAATGCATTGAAAATGTTTTGCCTATTTTATCATCCGATTGTTGAAAACTGAGTGCAATCACTTGGCAAAATAACAGCATACCAAGCCGCATGTTTTAAAGGACCATCTAAGTACCGAAAATTAACACCTGCTGTAGGATTGGGGGTTTTATAACAAAGGGGTAGTAGAACACCAATAATTAGCCTGTTACTCATGACTGTGTTTTTAAACCCACAGGATGAATATTAAGCACAACAATCTGGTAATGATGACTCAAAAGCCGTACTAAAAAAAACATGTGTTCTTTCAACACAAAGTGCATATGTTAACAGACGCTACACAAAAGAGTAAAAAAAGCGTGCCATTTACTCTGCTGGAGTCATGTGACACTAACCTTGCCGCCATCTGCATTATATTCCTTCTCATTTGCATCCAGGAGACGAGCCAAACCGAAGTCGGTGATCTTGATATGATTGGGTGACTTCACTAAGACGTTTCGGGCTGCTAGATCTCGGTGCACAAGTCTCCTCTCCTCCAAGTACATCATACCCTGAAAACAACACACACACAATTACACACAAAACAACAGACTAGGAAATAATGCTCATCATCATTTAGTAGGAATAATCCAACAGTTGTGTAGTGATTAAAATCACTGCTTAGAATGATCATCTACAGTGTTATCTTCTAATACAATCACATGATGTCTGATGACACCGTCATTACCTTCCATTACCTAAACACATTCTTCATGTAATTTTGCATTAGTGTAATGATAAAAGATCCATCATATCATGTGGACCAATTTGAAGCCATAAAAGTGAGTTCATTTAGATCAATGTTTTTACCATGTATAACCTGTTTAACTACACTCACCCAAAGGATTATTAGGAACACCTGTTCAATTTCGTATTAATGCAATGGTGTAATGGTGTGGGGGATGTTTTCTTGGCACACTTTAGGTCCCTTAGTGCCAATTGGGCATCGTTTAAATGCCACGGCCTACCTGAGCATTGTTTCTGACCATGTCCATCCCTTTATGACCACCATGTACCCATCCTCTGATGACTACTTCCAGCAGGATAATGCACCATGTCACAAAGCTCACATCATTTCAAATTGGTTTCTTGAACATGACAATGAGTTCACTGTACTAAAATGGCCCCCACAGTCACCAGATCTGAACACAATAGAGCATCTTTGGGATGTGGTGGGGTGGGAGCTTCCTGTCCTGGATGTGCATCCCACAAATCTCCATCAACTGCAAGTTGCTTTCCTATCAATATGGGCCAACATTTCTAAAGAATGCTTTCAGCACATAGTTGAATCAATGCCATGTAGAATTAAGGCAGTTCTGAAGGCGAAAGGTAATCAAACACAGTAGTAGTATGGTGTTCCTAATAATCCTTTAGGTGAGTGTATATCACATGTCTGAATATATATACTCACCGTTATGTTACTTAGTACATTACTGCTGACATGAATAGCAAAATATGCATACATATCTTTTTAATAATATTTCATTTACACCCTCAATAACAACAATTATATAAAATAAAATAAATAATAAAAATGTCATTATTATATAGTCTAAATTTAAAGTCTAGAGACCCTAGAAGCTATATGAGTATAATGTTGTTGGCTATAACACTTTAGTGAATTTACCAAGTTAGAAACATACAGCTTTTTTTGCTCTGTTATAACTTTTCAAAGATGCTTCATAGGGGGATTAACTTAGAAAAAACCGCTGTGGTTTTATTCATGGAAATTGTTCACATTGATAAGCGCTGAGTCTCTTCTCAGGCGTTGCCATGTATTGCAAAACAACGAAAACTCCAGACATCAATTTTCTGGAGGAGTGAACAATGCGCGTAATCGATTTAAGTCCAAGCGGCTGCACTGAAGCCCTTTCACAGGACGTGAGCCTCCATTCGTGAGAAAACAGCCACTCTGCTCTTTCCTCCAACAGGCTTTCAAGTGTCCTTGAGCTGGAGGCTGGATGAAATTTAAATCTTAATGTGATTGGTGAAGAGGCTGGGACAGCGTGTGGCAAAATGGTTTTACTGAGAGAAAGATTAGCTTGTAGAAAACAAGCAATGAGGACACAGTTCAGTTTGCTTTTAAGCTGTTAATAATAAAAAATATAAAAATGATATCTATATAAGGTAGAGATGTTATAGTTACTACTGTGCGTCATTTGTAAAGCATTATTGCATGTTGCTTTAGACACAGTTGACAATTGCAATTTCTCAATATGCGTTCTTATGCGATCTTGCATTCTTGTGTCCTCGCTCTCATCATCAACCATCAAAGTCCGTTTCCAATACTCAAGAACACAAAAACAGAGAATGCATGGAAGTACCCAGATGTGTTCTTGATATTGAGGATGCAATGAATGCGGACCTGCACAATCCTAACCCGCTTGAAGTGTCATAAGACATTGCAACAAAATGATGAGTGAGGAAGGAGTTGCTACTCATAACTATATTTTTAATGCGTTTCTAATGACAATAGCCTAAATATGCATCTTTAAAGAAATGGCAATGAAGCAGAAAACCTGCATAATATTGGAAATTGTGTCACAAAATGTAGTCGTGTCATGTCAAAGATAAAATAAAATTCATTTCGCGTATATCTAATGAGCATTCTTAGGTCTTATGTATTATTTGTGTCTATTATTCACATATCGTCTTTTATTTGATATTATAATTTTAGTTCAGGTACCAGCCAGAAGAGGGCTGGTAAGCTTGTAAACATTATAATAAGGGAATAAACATACAAAAATGTGTGTTTTGCTGAAATTTACATTTACACGTACAAAGCATTTGCAAAATTAGGCCTAAATATTTTTTTATTTACGCATTTAAAAATGACAAAAATGCAGCAATTTATGTTGCATTTTTATGAAGATCACAGCACAAGCACATTTCAATTCCTTCCAAGTTCGTTCTTCCAAGGTTGCCCGGCAAGACCAGTCTCCACGAGAACACAAGTCCATTCTTTGCATTCTTGGAATTGAGAAACGGCCCATGTGTCACATATTGGGGTGTGGTTTAAACCAGAGGTCTTCTGGGGACCCAAACCAAGAGCTTCACTATCACTTGTAAATTATATGCAGGTGTGTTGGAGCTGGGTTGGAACTAAACTTTCCAGGATAGTGGGCCCTCAGGGCCATGATTGAAGACCTCTGTTTTATACCTCTTTCAGTACACCTTTGCACCTAAAGAGTTCATATTAGTATCTCAAAGATACATTGGTACCAAATGTTTACATATCTGTACTTTACAATGTATACGTATCTGTAAGTTACAACTAGAGCTGTGCACGATTAATCGTGCAAATGCGCGTTTTCTCAATGAATGAATTTGAATGAATTACTGTGAAATGCCGCCACATCCAAAAGCCAGAGGGCGCTCTCGTGTAGAAGACATTTGTGCCACAGAAGAAGTAGCATTACGAACGCTATTTCAGGAAATGTCTAAAGGGATAATAAAAATATTTGAATAATATTTGAAAAATATTTTGAATGATTGTGTTTGACCAGTGTTGCTTTTTAATATCACTCAATGACTTAAACTCATAGGGGCGGTTTCCCGGACAGGGATTAGACTAGTCCTAGACTTAAACACTTTTAAGAGCACTCCAAACTGAAAACAACTTGCACTTACATATCTTAAAATACATCAGTGCCCTTTGTTTTACCTCAAAATGCACACAGGTAATGTTTTTAGTAAGGCATGTTTGTTAAAACTAGTTATATTTCCAAATTAAACTAAGGCCTAGTCCTGGATTAAGCTAATCCTGGTCCGGGAAACCGCCCCATAGTGATTTTAGATTGATAAGGACTTCCTAGTCACAGAGCCGTAGTACACGCACAAGCTGTGCATGAAACACAGATTCGGAGCCTTGCCATACAGAATCGATTTCAAGCAGGTCTTTTTAATGGGGAACGTGATGTTTCGTCACAGCCCTAGTTACAACATATTCAACCTATAGGAAGATGAAGATAAACAAAAAAAATGACACGTGCCTCAATTTGCTCTTTTTAAGAAACAACCAATCTGAACATCTGAATATCCTTAATTTTAACACTGATATAACGGAAATCTCATAAAAAAACATTCTGAATTTTTGTAACCTGACATTTTTAACATTTTATAAACAAAGCAAATGCCACTTTCTGACATTTACTTTTTATTAATACTTATTTTAAATATTTAAAATAAGTCTGCTGAAGACGAAGATGTTTCAATGTGAATATAATATATATAAGAGTGGATTTTGATGCTTAAGGTGAAATGCAAAGAATATTTTTTTAAATATTCAAATCTGCTAGATATTCCTCTTAATTCCAAACTAGATGGTGATCATTGCAAAATAATAGTTAAACCTGAGATTACAAAACTAAATGTAAAAAGAATGCGAGCACTGACTGGTTTGCAGTAATCTAAACACTCTAGACCCATGACTAAAAATGACTAAAAGCTTACTCGAGACCACTTGAATGAAATTACATGACTGCATCAGCTGTCAAAAAGAAAATCTTTCAATACATATCAAGTTCTGAATACATAGCAGGAAGGGTTACGTCAAACCATTACCCAATGGGTTTTTATGAGGTTAAAGACGCTTATGCCTAATAACATCAATAAAGAAAAGACTAATTTGTTGCCAAGATGGTTTTTCGATAAAGAGAGAAAAACTTTAGGTATGAAAGAGAGTCACAAGGGGGAGAGATATTATTATATATATTTTATTATCTGCTAATAATGTTGAAGCTTTTTGCACTGTAGCTCACAAACACTTCCCAAGTGAAGCCAAAACGTCTCGATCGCCCCCCAGTGACTGGTCCCAGTATAGGTCATAAACCCCGCCTCCCCCATGTTATTCAATGGGACTTTAGACCAACTAAACAATTTATTTACACTTCAATTATCTTTTATTCCGACGCTGGTTTCAGTAAATTACTGTAGGTTTTACCACGCTTATGTAAATACAAGTGTTTGTTTATAATATAAGTTTGTTTTTAGTTAGTTATTTAATGCTATAAAAACGGTGGTGTCACGTCATGATTGACAGCTGTGATATACGAATTCTGCGAGAGAGGGGGGGGCTTGATTTCTCAGCTTTACTTCCTGCTCACTACTGCGCAGGGCCGGGTTTCCCAAAAGCATCGTGAGGCTAAGTAGATCGTAAAAACGATCGTACGAATCATCTTACAATTACGGGCCGTTTCCCAAAAGCTTCGTAACTTAAGTAGCACTTGAAAATCATTGTAGATCTACGAGTGGTTTGGAGTAATCGTTCATTCATAAGTGCATTGTAAGACAACAGTGTTACAAGGTCACCTGCAGGACAACCAGCAAATTGCACTCCTGCAATGACGATAATGTAATGTTTTGAATGTATATTTATATATTGGGTTCTTCTTTGTTTATTTTATATTAAATATATAATATAATATATTTAAAATTCAAATGAGAAATGAAATTTAAATGACTAAACATAAATTAATAAAGAAGGAAAACGTATTTGGTACAAGTTGGTAAATTTTTGTTGGTATTTTGGTAAAAGTTGGTATTAGCAAATTGATAATGGGTTCCTACAGATTGATGCATCTAAAAATTTTTTTAATTTTTTTGGGAAATGGCATCTAATTAAAGAAACTAAATAAATATTTACGGTAAAATGCAATAATCCACAATAATAAATTAACATAGATAATAAAAACAAATAATAATAATAATCTAAACTAAAATATTAAATGCAGAGGGCATTTCGCAGTGGGACGACTCCTAACTAAATACGGAAAATAATATTTCATTATGCACAAATTATTAAAAAAAATAAAAAGTCTTTGAACAATTATGAATAATAATATTACAAATATTAGTGCACATCGGCTGAAAATAATTAGCCTAAACAAGCTTCTGCTAAAAATTCGAGTCCTTCTATTGGTGACATTTCAGCACTTGACAAACAGATAGCGACTCGTAAGTAGCACTTAAAACCCAACTGCGAGCAATCGTTATACATGCATCTTTGGGATACGCACGTAAATGAACAACGAATGTTCGTAAAGTAGCTCGTAGAAAGCGCTCTTAAGTGCTAAGTTCAATCGTTATCGGGAAACCCAGCCCTGGACTGGTCCCAAAAACACTACTGCGCAGAAATATGTATAAACTGAAATGACCTTTTGACTGTTTGTTCGAAAAAATTACAATGCGTGTACATCAAGCTTGTTCATGTCCAAAAATTTGATGATTTGTTCATGCTATGACCTTGAAAGCTTAAAGTGTGTATAGACAACTTAATTGGACAATTTATTTCAAATAATTCTGCTTCCCCAAGTCTACCATCAATGTTATCTAATGGACTTCTATCTACATCTACATCCAAACATCATCTTACCTAATGCATCTTGCACAGTTTTAAGTGGTGATTAACTAAACCGTGCTTCTGGTTAGTAAAGGCACAGATGGGAATTGTGTGAATGTGATTGGTTGAAAATGATAAATGAAACAATAAGCCTTTAGTCTCTCTGCGGTTTGAGGTCAGTGGTCTCTTATAAAAGGCTTGTAGTCCACAGGTGCTTATAAAGGGTGGAGGAAGAAATGAGCGGCTGCTGCTTCAAAATACACAAATGTGTGCATAACTGTGTGCACAGGCTTTTCGCAGCAAGCAAGTGTAATCCAAAATTAGTGATGTGGGGATTACACTCTCTGTCCATTATGAAGGCAAAATCAGTTATTCCTCTTTACGCCCACCAATACTCTCACATTTCATATGGTGCTTTATTACATCCAGATATACAGGGCCTTCAAAACACACATACACTATTAGCTAGTAAGAAACTAATCTTGGCCTCAGCTGACCAATACTGATACACATTGCACACATTTATGGGTGCAGATCTGTGTTTAAATTGTTTTGTTTCAAAAAGATTTATACTATGAGCTTTATGAGGGGGAACAATTTGCTGGATAAATTTGTGAAAGTCTTTCTGTGCAACCAGCATCACCAAACAGAATGGCGACGGTGTTTCTCACACACCCTCCATCTGTCTTTGGTTGGACAAACAGACAGCCCAGCCCAAACTCAATGGTCCAGTCAGTCCACTCAAACAAACAGATTTTAATTATAGTCCCAAATCTGGTTCAGCTACACTAGACACACACAAACCATACAACACCTTCACCTAGATGCTCTCAGGAAATCACAAACAAAATCATTGATCACTGTCACTAACAGGCAGAGATGGAAAGTAGGTACGAATGACCATTCGGTTGTCCTCCCTCCCTCAGGTACCCGCAAATGACATGGTCCTCTGACAGGGTTTTTTTTTTAAAGATAAATGAGCCTACATTAACATTAATTGTCATCTAAAATGCCATTACCTTTGAGTTTGCAGAGCTTAAGTGGAGAGGAATATGTATGTATCATGGTAAATAATCATAATTTTTGCATAGCTGTACTACCTATAAAGAGGTTTGCTTAAAATGCATATACGTCATTGAAAAAGCAACAGTTTTGGATGTGCCTATATTGGGTATGAGCGCAACAAGACATGTTTTCAAGAGTCTTGCATGCAGCACACTCAATAATCTTCTCGATTTTTGAGACAATTAGACAGTGAGGAAATTTGGTATTACGCTACAGTGCGATCATTAGTGTTCATTACGAAAGTGGATGCAAATTAAACAAACCAAAGAAGATACACAGATGTGCCTTTATAGCAATGGTTCCCTCATTTCAGCTGTGTGATTTGTTGATGAGAGACAAGGAAAAAAACAGCTGTTTTAGCATTAAGACCACAGGGAGAGAGAGAGAGAGAGAGAGAGAGAGAGAGAGAGAGAGAGAGCTGGAGTGCTCTCGAGGGCAATACATTATGGTCTCAGGAGAAAATCACTACCCACTCAGAAAATACGAAGGCGCCCCCCCTGACATTCTTATTTATGATCTTATTGAAGGCAAGCAGACAAAGGTTCAGTCGATAGGATTGTCCTGGAATGCATTTCGTCGTAAACAATTTGCCGGCCGGCCATGGTCGGATATGAAATTTATTTGATCCATGTCTATGTCTGGCTGTGGGCGGACCCTGGAACCACCCACAACTATTGGACACACATCTGCTTTAGTTAAAGAAATGTGCAAGTGATGTGCCACTAGCACTGCAAAAATAATGACCAAGTTTCAAATTATTGAATCTTCCCAAAATCCCAGAATCCCCTTCACTAAACTCCACATACTTTTGGTTGAGCCAATTCTGTTATGTCAATTATACTACTTAAACAAACAGATTGTGGGTTTGAAGTATTGGGTAGGTAACACACACATACAGACACAATGTATAGCTTGTCGCTTTAGATAATAAGCATCTGGCAAATATATGTGACCCTGTTTGTTAAATCCAGATTTTCATAGAATGGTTTTACAGTACATTATGTAGGATGATTTTATTGTAGGATGTATTAAACAGTAATAAATGACTTTATCTGGTTTTCCACAGGCAGGGTCACAAAGTATTGATATTAAGTAAGTCTTTGCTTAAAACAATAAAAAATATTTTAATTAGACTTAGACCTGTTTATCAAAGGTGTAGCGAAGGATTTTCTCAAATTTTAGAAAAGAACCGCCTTCTCCACTTTTTAAAAAAATGCAATTGCGCAACACTCCTGATTGACAACTAGGAGGACAAATAGTCTTGATGATCCACAAGGAAAAAGAAAATCCTTTGTTGAATCACGATTTGTTTGTAAAACCATCCGTACATCTCACGCATAAATTTGTGCGTACGCATGCTTGGTGAATGAGACACAATGTTTTTTCCTATTTTCTTACCATTGTTGCTAGGGGTTGGGGTTAGAATTAGTGCTGGGCAATATGCCCCATTTTGAGATAGTCCTATCGTCAGCCTGTGAGATCGGCGATTCGCGATAGTATCGGGGGGTGGGGCAGTAGTTTACTCATTTTTTATTTGTTAATTTTTTACTCATTATAACAAGTCCCTTGATTGGTGGACAAAAAAAGAACAAGAGCAACGCCGTCATGACCGCAACCTTCTTAAAACTGATGCCATTAATGCGGGCGCGTCATTAAAACCCTAACCATGATTACTTAACTGTTAAAACATGCATTTGTCATTCGTGCTCAAGTCACGAAAAAAAGCTGAATTTCCTGACATGGACACAAATAAATCAATATAATTTTGCGTGACTATAACACGACTTTCCCTGAGATCATGTTGCAAAAATACCAATTTAGGGACCAGTCACACCAAAAGCGCTTTAAACGCTTGCAAACGCAAGGCGCGACGCACTGCCTTTTATAAAAAAAGAGCATATTTTTCATATTGCTAAGCAACCACCGAGTCAGCTGTCTTGTCAATCAAATATTGAAGCGTGAGCGCTCTTTTGCTGTTAACTGTCATATAAGCAGAAACTTTAAAAAGAGGGTGCTTGCTCTGACCTTGTTTGAGGGTAAGAGGTGCACAAACACGCAGGAGAGAGTGAGCGAGTGGAGTCCGGTTCTTCAAAGCAACTGTAAACTTCCCTCACCACAACGTAAGGCCCGACTCTCCCCTCATTCGATTGGACAATGGAAAGACGCGAATGATGTCGGGCGCTTCTCCGCTCTCAGCGCTCCTTCAAAAACGCGTGCGCGGCAGGCGGCAAAAAAGCGCAAGGCGCTCGGCGCGCATAAACAGCGCGCAAACGCGCCCTGCCCATAGAATATCATTCAAAAAAGGCGCCTGCAATTGCCATAAACGCTTTTGGTGTGACTGTCCCCTAAGACATTTACTTTTGCCATGTAGCAAACTAGCTAACACAGATTCCGAACAGAGCCCAATTCTCTCATACAAAAGGCCTGATAACATTACTAGAACACAGATTTAAAATCTTCATGTTAAAATATGCACTCTCACGTTTATTGTCTTTCTGTCTCACAGCAGTGCACTGCAGTTTCCTTTAGTTGTTCTGCATTTCTTGCTGGACTAAAGCTGAGCCCATTGCACAGTCAAAGCACAGGCCGTTCTGCCCCATTCTCTGGTCCCAGTGTATTTAAAACCGATTACTTCTGCAGCCCAGACAGCCAATCAATACCAACTCTGATTACAATAAGCCACAAGATGGCCGCTCCACACAATATTTATCCCCAGAGTGGACTTCAGTGTAATTAGAAATCAATGGCTCACACAGTCTATTAATGCAGTGAATGTGCTGATAGAGTTACACAGATTGTTGTATGCATCAGTGTGACAAACTCCAAAGACAACGCGAATGTCTTTATGAAAGAGCTGATCAGCTAAACAAGAACAATCCCGTTTAATTACACGTCGATATTTCTTCGTAACGGCAAGGGGGAGTTTAAATGTTTTTTTCAGAGTTTAGATAGTGTGCAGTATCTATTTAGGACTACACAAAGCAGGGACAACTATAAATCAGGTGCTTATTAGTTTGGTTGGCTTTCTAAATATGTTAAAATGCAGCCTATAAAAGTGTACTTTTGATTTCATAAAAACATTTAACATTCATAAACTTTTTCTGTTGCACTTTCTGTTTAAAGATTCCACAGACTAATGCTATGTTTACACGCCATGTTGTATTGAAAAACTGAAAAGTTTGTCCTTTGTGCTCATGAAAAATTTCACGTACACACACCTGTAAAAACAAGCAACGTTTACACAGATCAAAATGACTAAAAAACGACCCAAATGATGTTGATTTGTAAACGAATAGACAAACCACATAAGAACGTTCTTGTTTATGATTTAAATCAGTGTTGGGCCCTATCTTAAACTCGGCACAATGCGACGATTGGCACGGCACAAGTGTTTTTTGCTAGTTATGCCCGACACAGTTATCATGTTCACGTCCAGTTTGAAAATATGAGATTCTGATTGGTGTATTGCATCAACAGGTACAACTCTTTTTGACAATGCGCATGGGGCCCCGACTTTCATGAAGAACCCTTTCTAGGACCCCACTTTGTTCATGTAATGCACTGCAAAAAATTATTTTCAAGAAAAAAAATTCTTAGTATTTTTGTCTTGTTTTCTGTAAAAATATTAAAAAATTATTAAATTAAGATGCTTTTTCTTGATGAGCAAAACGACCCACAAAAATAAGTCTAGTTTTTAGACCAAAAATATCATATTTAAGTGATTTTGTGCATAAAAAAGCAAAAAACCTGCCAATGGTGTAAGAATTTTTTTCTTGAATTTTTTTTTAGTGAAAATCACTAAAATTTGATATTTTTGGTCTAAACACTAGACTTATTTTCTTGGGTTGTTTTGTTCACCCAGAAAAAGCATCTTAATTTAAGAATTTTTAGATATTTTTACTGAAAACAAGACAAAAAAACTAATAATTTTTTGCAGTGTGGTGCTTTTTCATTGTATAGGACCCAACGGTTTGGTTTGGGCCAGGTCAGCTTAATTTTGGGGGCTTTTCCACTGGGTTCAGTACATAGTACCATGATACCACTGATACCAAAACTTGACATGAAAACACTGTAGATCACTGATTGGTCTGAGAGAATCGTCACTACCAGCGTCATCGCTATAATGTAAAAGATTAGCTTTAGTTTACCTTCATGCTAGCTTGCGCTGTCTTGAGCAAACCTATTGTCATCTGTGCCTGGCTGTAAGTTCCAAAACTGCATTTTAACGATGAAAAACATCCACAGGTTGTGAATCAGGAACACCATAACAGTTTTTACAGACTTGCAGTTTGTGGCGGCACATTCGTGATGCGCAGTTGCGCACGTCCGCATATGCTTAAATGCAACTTAAATGAGGCTCAGTGGAGCGTCGACTGACACCATGGGTGTTTTTACAGAAACTGTCATGTGAGAGAGAGATAAACAATGTGCAAACATCTATTTGTGGTGGTCAATTTTAATTTTGTGCCGGACTGAGAAATAAATGAATGTATGGGAATGTACAAAGACGCTCACACTTGTATGATGTCACAGCAGTAGGTAGCGCAAATATAACGACCCGCCTATAATCCCCTCCACTCCGAAGTGTTACTAAATTCGATGGAAAAGCTAACCAAGCCAAGTGAGCTGACTCGACCTGACCCA
Source organism: Misgurnus anguillicaudatus (assembly GCF_027580225.2). Taxonomy (NCBI): domain Eukaryota; kingdom Metazoa; phylum Chordata; class Actinopteri; order Cypriniformes; family Cobitidae; genus Misgurnus; species Misgurnus anguillicaudatus. The sequence continues at coordinate 31,574,584 of NC_073353.2, forward strand.
AACCAAACCGTGCGGTACTATGCAATAGAAAAGTCCCATAAGAGAACAACATAAAAATTTGTTTCACAAAAGAGAGAAAATATAATGCAGGTTTGGGATAATATGAGAGGGATTGCATTAAAAAAATTGGGCGAACTATTCTTTTAAAATCACTTGAAAAGCATTAGTTCTTACACACAGATGAAAAGGATTTGACTCCATGTGTAGTAATTGTGTTTTAAACCGAGAGTTTATAAGGAATGAAACGATTCTCCAGTTTCATCATTATCGGATTACTTTCTCCACGCATGTACTGTCTTCTCTCCATAAACTGTTATGATTAAATTAACTTACTTTTGACCTTATGAATTGTGTCCTCCATTTCCCGGAAGACATATTTAAATTATCTTTGACACCTATTAAGTGTTCTGGCACTGCAGTCATTTAAACATCTTAGAATTCAAAACCTAAATGCTTGCGTGCGGTTCCTGTCTCTGCGGAGCTCTGTGCGCTTATAAAATAAGACTGAGAATAATCGGTGAGTAAAGATCAAGGAAGGTGACCCGTGAGGATCTGTTTTCGCCGTCCGATTTCTCTTGCTTTCTTCCGACTCTCTTTTAGCTGTAAACACATCCGACTGGGATTAAAATCAGTCATCTTTCCTCACCCGAGATAAATTACCCATCCCTGCTACTTCAGTGCTGCAGAGCGTGGGATTGCGTGATTGGCTAACCCATAATTAGTTTTAAAGGTGTCATCATCAGTTTTCCAAATGTCCATTCGGAGCTGTTTTACTCCCTTTCAAAGCACTCCATTAATTTTAAACCTGTCTGTGGACCCAACTTCTTTAAAAAATTATGACAATCAACAAAATGGGAAGTGGGGCGTATGTCTATTGATTATAACTTCAATTACACTGGGGACCTTTGTCAGTTGACTCTTATTGGGAAGAAATTGGGGCTTTGACCTCGTACATAAAGTTGACTGTCTGGAAATGCAGTCATGTTGGAAAGGCCATATCGAGGCAGACTACAGATACAGTATTATCAAAGAACCATTTCTGGTTCCCCAAAGAACCTTCAAGTCACAAGTTCTTGACCTATAAAGAACCTTTTTTGCAGGTTCGGTAGAAGTTAAAGGCGGGGTGCATGATCTCTGAAAGCCAATGTTGACATTTGAAATCATCTAAACAAACACGCCCCTACCCCAATAGAATCTGGACCTTCTTTTTAAAGATCCGCCCCACACATATGCAACCCAGGCAACGATGTCAGTTGGTGGACATGCCCCTTACTGCTGATTGGCTACAAGTGTATTTTGTTACCCGGCCCGACTCCCTTTTCCAAAGTGTTTTTCAAAAAATCATGCACTCCGCCTTAAAAGGTTCTTTATGGAACCACACCCCAACCAAGAACCTATACAATTTTATTTTTAAAAGTGTAAGAACTTTTTGGTATCGGCCGTCTAGGTGTGTCATTACTCTACAACACATTTCCCAGTTGCATCAGACCTTATAGTTTTAGAGTTGAACCCTTCAGTTTCCGTCATGTCTGAAACTTAAGGTATGTTCACCCTATTTATGTAGTGCTTATAAGAAATTATGTTATTAATAGCCCGGCACTAGAGGCTGGATTGTGCATTAATAAAGGTTAAAGGATCTCCTTTTGGCAGCATGAAGCTCCCTCAGTGACCAATTTTCAAGCCAGCATTTGAAAAACACACAATGCGAACATGGGAAAAAATAATAAAGCACGGCATGCCGCACAGACAAAGGGCTAATTAAAAGATGAGCGGCACAACATGGCTGACAAAAAAGCGGCATGTTTAAGTAGTTTGTGTAAACATGCCACTGAAGACTACTAGTGCAATAATCACAAGAAGGAGGAGGACTGGGGGTTAAAGAAGTTGACAGGTGGTGAGAAAGAGAGGTGCTGCAAAAAAGATATGGCAGAATACATGGAAATAGAGCGAGAGACACATGAGAGAAAATAACAGTACTAACATAACGGCACTTATGTCTTGCAGCATATATTGTTTAGGTAAATGTGAGCTGCACTGCTTTAAAGAGCTATGTTTTGGTGGTAATGACCAGCCTGATCCCACAAGAAATCCTACGTATTTTAGGAGGTAGCTAATTCATAAGAATTCATACCAGAGAGTCGTACCAATACGTACAATTATCATAAAAAACAATAACGAAACCCACCCCTAAACCTTAACGTCACAGGGGCAAAAGCAAATCGTAAAAATATGTACAAATGACCTACCTGATAAAATACGTTCAAATTGCCCTGGGATGACGTTGTATTGACACAACACTATTGTAATGACACAGATCAAAATATGGACAGTTTAAAAGTGCCACAAGTTTTGTTTTGGGAACACATGACTCTACAACCAATTGGTGGTTATTGTACGGTGTACATTTTAGGACATCCTCAGACCTCAGCGTCAGTACTCAGCATCAGATAAAACGGCATCGTGCCTCAGACTTAAAAGCATCAGTTTTTAGAAAAACATGGTCAGGACTAAAGTATCGCACATTAGGCAAAACGACCTCGGATTGATGCTACATACACAGCAAACGCAGGGCATCGCGTTACTCGCTCTAGATTACTCGCGGAATTTAACTTCGTGTCATGCAAATTTTTGGCTCGAGTTGAAAATTTTCAACTTGGGCGAAGACGCGTTTGAGGTGAATAGCGGGTGTTTTTGCGGCAAAGACGCCGACCATATAGTGTCATTCACATCATCCCACGCGAGGACGCATCTGATCGCGTCTTTGCATTGACTTTGTTTGTATTTTCCCGCGCGAATTGTTGAACCCGCGTCTGGTGTGAACCCACAGTAACAGGCATCAGGTGAAACGGCCTTGGACAAAAAGGGATCAGGTCTCACTCAATCAGACATCGGGCAAAATGGCCTCGGACTAAATGGCATCAGACGAAACGGCATCAGGTTTCATACAACAAGTCATCTGGCAAAAAGGCCCTGGACAAAATGACATCAGGTCTCACGCAGGGCCTGTTTACACGAGAACGATCGAGGGTGAAAACTTAAAAATATTTTATCGGATGTGCCTTTCGTTTACACGGCAACAGCGTTTTGGGGGCTTAAAAACGCAAAAAAGTGAAACCACCCTTCAGAGTGGAAATCTTAAAAACGATCTACCGTCGCATTCTCGTCTAAAGAGTAAAAACGAAAAGTCTGCTCACGGTGGCTCTCGTCGCATACTTATTTACGTCACAGGCATGCGCCTGTTCAGGAAAATAACAACAAACATGTCGGATTATTTCCATACGTCGGACCTTCAAGTTGCCATAGCAGCTCTGATAAATATACAAGTCTTTCCAGCAGTTGTACGAAATATTCCCAGCTAGTATTACTGATCAGAGAAGGCGCCAATTCATCGGAGGCAAACCAGACGGCTTTGGACGAGACCTGGGAGAACCAGGGAGAAGGTTGTACGCAGGCACACGGACTTGGTGTTGTTGTGTGTCAGTGCTTCACATTGCCACCTAGCCACCTGGAGTGCATACTACATCGAATATCACAAACTTTTGCGTCACCATATGCATGCAGATTTCCCCCTCAAAACGCTCGTATTAACGCGGAATAAAAAGTGATAACGCAACGCCCCTTTTGCGGTTTCTTTTCAGATCGTTTCCATGTAAACTTAGCCTCAATCAGACATCGGGCAAAACGGCCTCGTGCTAAACGCCATCAGGTCTCACTCAGACATCGGGCAAAATGGCCTCGGACTAAATGGCATCAGACGAAACAGCATCAGATTTCGTACAACAAGGCATCGTACAAAACGGCATCAGGTCTCACTCAATCAGATATCGGGCAAAACGGCCTCGGACTAAGCAGCATCAGGTCTTGACAATAAGGCATCGGACAAAACGGCATCAGGTGTCAATCAATCAGACATCGGGCAAAATAGCCTCGGACTAAATGGCATCAGACGAAACAGCATCAGATTTCGTACAACAAGGCATCGTACAAAACGGCATCAGGTCTCACTCAATCAGATATCGGGCAAAACGGCCTCGGACTAAGCAGCATCAGGTCTTGACAATAAGGCATCGGACAAAACGGCATCAGGTGTCAATCAATCAGACATCGGGCAAAATAGCCTCGGACTAAATGGCATCAGACGAAACAGCATCAGATTTCGTACAACAAGGCATCGTACAAAACGGCATCAGGTCTCACTCAATCAGATATCGGGCAAAACGGCCTCGGACTAAGCAGCATCAGGTCTTGACAATAAGGCATCGGACAAAACGGCATCAGGTGTCAATCAATCAGACATCGGGCAAAATAGCCTCGGACTAAATGGCATCAGACGAAACAGCATCAGATTTCGTACAACAAGGCATCGGACTAAACGGCATCAGGTCTCACTCATTCAGACATTGGGAAAAACGGCCTTGGACAAAATGGCATCAGACGAAACGGCATCAGGTCTCGCACAACAAGGTATCAGACAAAACGGCATCAGACAAAAATAGTCTCAGACTTCATCGGATCAGCATCAGATGATTTTACACGTGGCCCCGCCCATTCACATGACGTCACTATTGCAAACTTACTAGAGATCAATAAAAACTTATGAGGGCACTTTTGTTTCTTTAATTGTGTATTTAATTGTAGCCACTTTGTAAAATACATCTGAATTCCAGTGAGATCAGGTTGTAAGATGACAAATGTACACACAAAACAAAACACGTCATTAAGTCATTAAACACATACAGCTGTGCAACACATACAAACAGACACACTCAATACTAGCCTGACTTTCTTGTGCAAGTTTAATAAAAAGTTTTTTTAAGTGATGAGCAGGTAGTTTTTAATCTCCTGTATTTAAATTCAAAATGTGCCTGTCTGTTTTCAAGTGTGTATGTGTGTTTGTGTATATGTGTTTAAGTCTGGCTTCTGTCCGTCACACTTCAGTACCCATTCAGCAAGGCTCAGGGTGACAGAATACCAATAGGGAACTTAGACAGGAGAAGGACAATCGGGCCACAGTGAAACCACACTGGACGCTGACAGAAAGAGAATTAGAGGCAGGTGTGCCATAACACAACACTACAATATATTCAACAATTTTACTTAAAATCTCAGAGGGTGTTGGGTTCAGCTGACAAAAAGGTTTGAAAACTCCTTTTCTAGATTAACTCTTAATTTGTTCGGCTAAAGAAAGGAAGTCATATACACCTGGCATCGAATTTGACTATGTGTGTCTCTCCAAACAATCCCAGTGCAGAATATATGGTTGTGTTATACTACAAAACATCCTCTCCAGTATACAGAATGAATACCTGTAATTATTAATCTTATTTCTATTTTAACATATTAAGTATTAAGTGTTACCAGAGATGTACAAATAAATGAGTGTACAGAAAAAACTGAAATATGACAGAAAATCGGCACAATATTAATTCATAAAAAGTTGTCCAAATCATTCTGATTATAAACTATTATTATAGTTATTTTCAGTTTATTAAAGTTAGTGTGCCAAGCAACTAGTAACTGAACATATTTTAGTTTTATTAAAAGTGAGACCTTGATCCGCCTTAAAAGCATTTGTTTGGAAAAATTTCCTCCCGCGACACCGCTACTTGGCGATCTAGTGCACTGATCTGATCTCAGGTGTTGGGCCTTTGGGGAGTGAAACGGTGAGCCAGAACATAAGGCAACACATGACCTTGTTCTGACGGGCTGGGCTGTACTTGGCATGGAGCACAGGGCACCAGATGGGCTTGGTAATGTGCTTGGCGTGAGGGCATAGCGAGACCTATGTGCACTTTTCCATCAGGTGAGACCTGGAGACCTTTGGAGGTCTGGGATGGGGGTCCAAATTCATTAACAACACAGTGTGGTGGCCACAATAGGGAAGAGGGGGCATCACCCCCACCCAAAAGACATTATTTGTCCTCTGTTGTGACCTACAAGCATGAATCATACAATTGAGACATATGTAGAATAAAAGCAAAAATGTTGTCCTTCGTGTATTTTCCAGAACAAATTTCAATTTAATATCCACTTAAAGCTTTTCAAGGCCCTTTCTGTTTATTAGTTGCTGGAACAGATGAACAGAACAGTTTATTATAGAACAGCATTTAGAAAATCCCTGAAACAGACATAAAACGTCTAGACATGAAATCAGGTTAAGGATGTTGCTGTATGCCACTTAACCAAAAGACATTTTAGTAAGCAGGTTCATAGAAAATAATTGCTGTATTTAATTTAAGCTTCAACTTTTGCCTCAGATGTTGCTTAATAAAAAAAAAAATGAGACACATACTTTTTTATATATTTAAAATGGTTTATATACGTTATATACCTATAGGTCTTATATTTATATATCAAAAGCTCAGATGGAAAACCCGCTAAGTGTGTCTTGCATGATTTCTTGCAAGGATTTTTTTTGGATTCTGGCTAAAACCAGTATTTCTGAGTGCGAGATTAAGCAGATTTGATGCGAAAGTATTTGTCCCCGGTTTAATCCCTGGCTAGGTCAGGTGGCCTTTATGTGTGGAGTTTGGATGTTCTCCCGCTGTCAGGGTGGGTTCATCCCGGGTACTCCGGTTTCCTCCCACAGGTAAAAAACAAGCAGGTTAGATGCATTGGAGATGCCAAACGTATGTATAGATTAACTTCTGATAGGATCCACTATTCAGTTGAATAACTTGGCTTTCCAGATTAAATGTCTGCTCTTCAGCTTGGATTTTGTGAAATTATTTTCTATGAAGGTAATTTAGTGCCTAAAAGATTTGCATGCACAGGATAAAATTTCTAAGAATATACTTAACATTGCAAGCGTAAAATAAATTTGCATGTGCAAAAACAGTTTTGTAAAGGTGTAAATCAAGTTGCAAGCATAAGAAAACAAGTTTTGCAACATTCTACTGTTAATGGTAAGTGTAATTCATGTCTTGTAAAACTGAAACTTCATATTTACACTAAATAAGTATGAACTGTATGCATCTGACCTCAGTTTTTCCGCTCTTACACTTTTGGCACGGTTTTTGCGCTGAAATACTGGCAAAAGCATTGCAAGTCTTCAAACAGTGGTGTGCAATGAAAAGCACACGTTCATGAACGGCAAATATGAATTAATCGCGCAGAATCTGTCTCTGTGTGTAAAATAAACCAGTTGTAAATGACTTGTTGCATAAGAAGGGAAAACTATTTCCTGAAATAACCCGACATCTACTGGTCCCTCTGCCCTTGCAGTTTTGTCACGATTCTCTCACTGATTTGAGTTTGCAAGCGCGGGTGGGAAGGCGGGGCTATGAAATGAGGCTCCTGATGACTCATTGTTTTCACTTTTCTGATTGGTTCAATATAACGCCAGGACTTTTCTCAACCACTTGACCGTAGCCTGCCTGTAGTCTTGCTTACTAGAAGACTGCTGCTAGTTTTTACTTAAAACTTTCGTTTATACATTACAGTAAAACAATGTTGCAAAACGTGTTTTCTTACGCTTGCAACTTGATTTACATCTTTACAAAACTGTTTTTGCACATGCAAATTTATTTTACGCTTGCAATGTCAAGTACATTGTTACAAATTTTATCCTGCGCATGCAAATCTTTTAGGCGCTAAATTACCTTCATAATTTTCTAAATAATGCGACGGGTAGTCCATTGTGACTTATATATGCTTTTTCATCTTTATGGCGCATTTTTGATTGACTTATACTCTGCAGCGACTTATAGTCCGGAAAATACAGTACACATTTTTTTAAACTCTTAAGTAACTTTAAATATCGATTTGAAATATTTAATTAGCTCATTTTAATGAATGCAGATCTTCCACGAGCAAAACCTGTTTATTTTAGGCTTTATAGCAACACTAAAGAGTTTTTGCTCTTTGCTCCCCCTACAGGTTAGAAGCGTAATTGTTCATTACCACTGTCGTTAATACTGCAGCATAGCTGGCTCTGATTGGATTGTAGGTCTGCTGTAAAGTACGTTTTTGTAGTTTTCACTCGAACTACAGGACCACTACCCGACGGTTGGAAACTTCTTTAGTGCGGTTTTGGCCGATAGAGGGCTGCAAAGCGAATGTGAAAGTGCCATTCAGCCTGTTTTGAGTGGATGAACCACTGAAACGTTTTTGGAAACGTTATTTTAAGGTAAAAAAACCTCTTTGGTGTTGCTTTAAGATAAGACATTTAAATGTCACAAACACACTATTTGGTTTAATCATTTGTTAAAGTAATGTCATATATGTTATTCAAAGACATATTTATATTTAGTTTTTGTGTCAAAAGTGATTTTCCCGTCAAAGTAATTTGCAGCTTTCGGGTTTTCGTGTGTTTTTACTGTGGGCTCACACCAGCCACGTTTGAGGCGTCAAAATCGCATCTACGCGCCTAATTTGCCGCTTGTACAGTTTGGGTTTACTCGCTTCATTCACGCGTGAAAGACGCACATGAAAGCCGCGCATGAAATTGTAGTCATCAAGACATTCACACGGAAATTCTTTTGCGATTCCGCTCGCTTCCTGTAATCACGTCACTGCTAGAGCAAGCTCCTGATTGGTTAACGCGGCGCATTCTTCCGCCAAAGTTCACATTTTTCAACTCGCGAATGAGGCGGAATCGCGTCTACCTCCAGACGAGCATCAATGTGTCGTCACATTGACTTAACATTGAAATCACTCGCGCTTGATGCCTCTACCGTGGCTGATGTGAATGCAGCATTAGTTTGTGTGGTTGTTATCTGGGAATAAAAAACGGCAAATGTCGCGAGAATCAAACATTCCAAAGAGCCGTGTATTAATTTTTTTATTTTTTTATTTGACCTTTATTTAACCAGGAAAAAATCTCTCTGAGATTTAAAATCTGTTTCACAGGAGAGTCCTGAATATATAAACGTTCTCTCTCTCTCTCTCGCTCTCTGTGATGCTGTCATTATCTTAACTTCCCTTCAATTAAGGTGAAACACATTAAAAGTGTGAAAGTTCTTAAATCAAACTATCAAATCCAATGTAAACGTACCTGCTGTCACGAAATCGTCCTTTTCATTATGCGACATTAGACGGAGGCACAACCAGAGCTTAATTCTCATTTGCCAGGAGATTAATTTACTCTCAAACAGCTTCGAGCTTCAGCTTTGAGCAGCATTTCCACAAATTTCTTTTTTTACACAAACGCTGGCCTCTGTTCCATTTAAGGTCTTTTTTCTCACTTTGTTTGTCTTTCTCTCCAAGTTCTTCATTGCCTCTGACCTGGCCTCAACAATTGTTTACAGATTCACAGTGAGGTCTGGCCTTCCTCAGGCCACAGTAAATAAAACACACCTGTCTGCTTTTTAAAACACAGCCCGGCTCGCTGGTGTCTGTTAGGTGTTGGTCTAGCGAATCAATATTGCAGGTTGTGTTTGGCGCCAGGGGCTCGTGTGTGGACGGGGGTGTACGTGCCTTTTCTCTGAGGCTGGTCTGGCATCGCAGCGAAAATGAGAAGTCTAAACCTCTGTGGCAGACATGATAAGAATTTTAGCATAAGCCTTTTGGGAAAAATAATGATTAACTGTTTTTGCCTGTCATCAAACTCCCGCAGAAAAAAATATATGTGTACATATCCATAGGCATCTATTGTCATGCACAAGGATTATATTTAATATTAAATATGCCTATGTGCCAGTTGATTTTTACATATTGCTGATTTATTGTTTTACATTGAACGATTTAGTTCATGACTGCAATATTCATTTCAAAACCCTGATGTCAAACAAGAGTTAAGGTCACAAAAGTTTCTCTGGACCAATGCTGATGCTCACATGCCTAGAAAGTAAATATAGCAAACAAATAAACAATGCTTCTCTTCAGAAATAAGAAAAATAACAGAAGGGATTTATTTATTTAAGATTTTTTTTGCTTGAGGTGGCACGTCTGGCGCATCTGTTCTTACGCTTGTTTAACTTAAAACACTATGCCCAGTGTGTTTGTGTGTTACAGAGCAACTGCCCTCTCAGCACACGACTAGCCTGGACTGCTCATGCAAAAGCCAGAAATAAAGAGAAAGATACAAGACAATGGTGAGATGAGGGCAGACAGGTACATCGGAACGAAAAGAAAACAAACCTGAAGTGGAAAACATACACTTTAGCTTCATATTTTAAGTACAAATGAAGCACTAATCTGCAATTTTGCACGTTGTGAATTTAAAAGATCAACTTCGATAAAAATAAATATGGCTAGTTCATCAAAAAAGAAACATTTCGTATTCTTTTATTTCAACCCCAAATATAACGCAGGGTCATAATGGCATGGGGTGAATTTATTTTCGGTTCTAATATTCCTTTAAGCTGTAGCCTGTCAATCATTGATTCACATCCAGTTTCTTAGGGTATTATATTGCCCTTGCATATGTCAGTTTATTTCCACTGTAAAGGCCGGATCACACAGAAGTCATTATGCCTTTTTTAATTGTTTTCTATGGACAGTGAGCGTTATGCCCGATGTTTATGCGTGCCGAACTCCTCGTGTTTCTGCAACCTGCCGCGCCATACAGTTTTGCAGCAGCGCGCTAAGCACCTGATCACACCAAACGTGCTTTAAACGCTTAAAATTGCGAAGCAGATAGCACTGCGTTCTTGATACTTTGGTTTGCTTATAAAGGTAAACACCACCGTTTTCAATATTTTACTATGTTCTTACCTCAGCTTAGATGAATTAATACACACCTATATCTTTTTTCATTGCGTGCACTTTTAATCTTTATACAGCGCTTCTTGAATGTGTTAGCATTTAGCCTAGCCCCATTCATTCCTATGGCTCCAAACAAAAGTTTTATTTTGTGCCACTATACTTACTCATGTAACTACTCATGTAACAGTCTTTAAATAGGGAAAACATGGAAGTGTTTGGTGGCTTCTAAATTCATCCCTGTTTGGATCCTAAGGAATAAATGGGGCTAGGCTAAATGCTAATACATTCACGAGGCGCTGTACAAAGTTTAAAAGTGCACGCATTGAATAAAGATAAGTATGTATTAATTTGTCAGTTGTTCCAAGCAACTTTTGTCACAACAATATAAGGCTCGCCTTATTCGATTGGACAATGGAAAAAACATGAATGACTTTGGGCGGCAAAAACGCGAGCCTTTTCAACGTTTTCTGCTTAATCCACACCTTAAGTTGAAAAAAGTTAACTCTGAGCAGAAAAGCGTCCGACGTCATTCGCATATTTTCCATTGTCCAATTGAATGAGGGAGAGGCGGGCCTTATGTTGCTTGGAAATAGCTGGAGACTGCACTCACTCACTGTCTCCTGTGTGTTTGTGCACCTCTCACCCTTGATCAAGGTCAAATAACTCTCTCAAAAAAAAAAAAAAAAAAACGCAGCGCACTGCTTTAACCATCAAAAAAGTCCCTTCTATTTTCTTATATATTTTTGCTTTAGTTATGCATCTGTGCACCCACAGCGTACAGTAAGCGGTCCGTAAAAGCTTCTTCACACAACCACAAGGCTTGTCAGGCTTTCTGTGCACGCTTGGGCATAACAGATGGCTGCCTGTGGTAAATACGGCTAACTTGACCTGACGGAATAGCACAACATCCGATCCAAGTCATTATCATCTCCAGTTAATTGCAGAGGACTCGATGAAACAGCAAGACCACATGTGATTATATTAAGATTAAATAGTTAAACCACCCATTCAGGTACACACTAAATGCTGGGTTTGGTTAAATATGGACAAAGCAAACCGTTGGGTTTAAATAAACCCATGCTGGGTTGCCCTTGAGCCAAAATGGTTGGGTCAGATATGGATATTTTCTTTAAACTTCTTATAGCAGGGTTGTGCAAGTCATAACAATTTAAAATTCCAAATCAGTTCCCACAGAAATAAAAGGTCTAATAATGGTCCCTAGCTCAAAAAGTACACATTTGCACCTAAAGAGTTCATATTAGTATCTCAGAAGTACACATTGGTTACAAATGCATACATGTCTGTACCTTAATGGTACGTAATATCCTTTGCCAGCTATTGAGAGCTTGGGGCCATTTTTTTTGACAATTTTTTCTGACAGTATACAGAATTTAAATAAAACATCAATGTGAACATATGCAGTATCAAAAGAATAATGTAACTTCTGATACACATAATCACATTTTAAAATGTATATTAAGTTAAAGGCTATAGATCGCCTTAAAGCTTTTCTTTACATAACACACGCTGTTTCTGCATTTCTGATGTTAATCTGGAGTACCTATACAGTAGTATTACATCCTTTATATCTCTGAAGAGTCTTTAGTTTAATCAAATTTATAAAAGAAAGATTAGCTTTACCGAATCTTTCCGATAACGTACGAAAAATGAGGAGTTATTATAACGGGAGGAGTGAGTACGAGTCATGCAACACTATACAACACTGTTTAACTTATGATTCACTATATCTTCGTGTCATTTATATAATATGCACGCGACTATTTTCAATATAAGACAAAAGTCTTACTTACCGCATGCAACTCATGACCCCGTTGGGATTTTCAATGAAATTCAGCCCATCAAACACACACGCAAAACTCCGCTGAAACCCCGAATAATAAACTATATCCATTGTTTACATAAGGCTGGCTTTCTTCTACTTACATCCAAAACACACTTTTTCATTCATGCCACTGTTGAGTTTTGAAATTAAACAAAACTGCCGCGTGTATGAATGTTTGTAAGTTCTAGCGTCTCCCGCTGATTGACGGGTGGGCGGGGTTTTCCGGGGTAAGGGCCCATAAAAAGAAGTGATACGTATAGAAACCCCTTAAACGTCAGCTGGACCTGTAATCGAAAAAAAAAAACTTTACGAAACTTGTACGAACCCTGGTGAAGTGCATTCGGCACAGAAATACTCTGTAACACGCCCAAATGCTTTTTTGACATTTACCCAAGTTTAGCACGAGGAAACAACTCTATAACTGTGTTAATAAGTCAGAATGCATGAAATACCATTGAACCACCCATTTAAAGTAAGTTGGTGACAATGGAGGACCAGAAGTGTGTAGCTGTGTCTGTCATCTTATATATCTATGTCTATCACCTTTGAAGCAGAAAAAATAAGATCAGAAATACTGATATATGTATGAAGAGACAACACCGAGTTACAAATATTGCATCATCACACTGCGAAACAGTTTCATTCGAATAATCCCAAAGGTCTGACATATTTACACTTGCTTCTGTCATAAAAAGAAATTGACTGAAGCAAACACTTGACAGCATAACCTTACACTCTTCTTCTTACATAAACATCATAAGTGATGGCTTTATAACACTCAAAAGTATATAGACAGCGACTGCAAACTGTACAAATAGCACGTTAGTGTGTTTTTTGGCTGTAAAAAAATTCAGAATTTTATTTGCATGTGATGCCACCTAGACTTTAAGCCTCGGGTCAAAATAATTTTAGCATAATGTTGCTGTTTTACATGCAAAAACAAAACACCCCTGTCCTTTCTTATTGCTTACATTACTCCTAAATGTTTTTAGTCTTGATGAGGTTAAAGAACAAATAATAGGTCTCTGTACAACCTTCTGTCCCGCTTTAAACAACCAGACGTTTCCTGCAAGGTCAAGGCAATTTAATTTGCTCTGTCATCCAGTCGCTTTCAATACTCTGATAATTAAAAGTGAAGCTTGGCTAAACGGTTGGTGTCCACTTCATCTCTAAACCATCTAAACCATCGAGTAAGCAATCCAGACACATCCAGAAAAGATCTGTTTTGTCTTTCTGTGTTTAAAATTTCAGCAGCTCAACATTGCGGGAAGAGAGAGGGTGATGGAGAAAGAAAAAATCTATTTCGTATGAATATTGCAAAAGATTAGCATGGATGGCCTTTAAAGTATAATTATATGGTGTGTGCCTTTTGTTGGTCATGAGTTGGCAGAACATGGAATGGATTTAAATGCAAGGTTTAGTTCAAACACTAAGTTTCAGGCATTAGCCAACCAGAAGACACAACTACAATGCCAAGTTATGGATTAACATAGCTAATTAGGTTACATTGTTCAGGAAAGGTGTAATTTTAAGACATCACACATGATACTCTATGGTCAATTCATAGCTTACATTGTTCGCGGCCCGACAATTGTCATCTCGACTGAATACCAAGCATCAATATAATTACATCTATTCAAAAAACAATTGTCTGAGTTTCACCAGTAAAGAATTCATTTCCTCTATGAATATGAACCATGATAATAGGAATAATTGTTGCCTGTTATTTTATGCATATAATCTTTAAGCTGAAATTGAATTCAGTCGTGTACCACTATGCCAGTGTTTCTCAAACTTTTTCAACCCAAGGACCACTTTATCTTCCAATTTTTTTCTGAGGACCACCTAACAGAATCCCCCTCTAACACGCCCCCAAAACACAACAAAATAGGAAGGATAAGCTAAATTTAAGTTTAACATGCAACTGTTTCAAGTCAAAAACTAATATTTTAAACACAAATGCAATGCTATGTTCAGAAATTATTATATGAATTTTATTTCATTTGAACAAGTAAATGTCAAATGAGTTACAGCTTAATATGAAAAACAAACTGCACATATGAAAAAAAAAACTGCAATTAAACACAGTATAACAGCCTAGGTCCCACTTAATGTCATTCCAAAGAGCCATTAGTTTAAAACTGAGGTGGTGGGTATATGAAGTCTATGGTTGTAACTATGGTAACAATAAAATGCTGAAAAAAATGTTCCCCTTAATGTCCAAAATCACTGAAATTACAGGGATTTTACACATGAAACAAAAACTAGTACATTACAAAACTAATAGATCTGTGGATTTTAGCTGTTTTCAGTTGAAGCTTGATCTTTTATTTTGACCCTCTTTGGTTAAGCCAACCGATCCATTTTTACGTTATTAAAACAGAATGGCAAGAACTGATATCACAGTTTCGCAAGTGCATTAAAAATCTACTTAAATAAGTGACGATTGTATAAACACTTGAATTACTGCACTATGCCCACTGTGTACCTTTACATTCCCAAATAAAACTAGAACTGTGTCGGATCCCAACTAAAATATTGCTACATATAAGTTCATATGAAGCAAATTTCACTGGTTTCTACCAAGACCATGAGAGTCTTCACCGCCAACTGTGACAATATCAAACATGTTAAATGTTTTCAGAATGAGAAAGAGTCGGCAAGCGACCACCGGCTGAGAGACGTGTTCGCATGGGCCGACTCCCTATTCTCAAACGACTACGTAAATAGGGTTTACAACTGAAAATTGGCCGGAAAATCAGCTAGTGGGATGCCGGCCTTAATGAGAGTGTAGGCATGTGTGAATATTTTCCTGTTTCATGCTGTTCGCCTGTGCTGTCACTTTCTGTACGTCACAGTCTGATTCCGAAACAATTACACCTCTACGCTGCTTTCATAAATGCCACTCGGAAAATACAGGCTGTAGTGGTAAACAATCACAACACAACAGCCACATGTGTAATTACTGCGTAAATGTTACGGTACAGAGTCTTACAATTAGTATTTGAAGGAAACTTCAGTCTTGCATGGCTGCAGCTGGTGGTCTACTTCACTTTGATGATTTGAGAGATGGTGCTACTGTGTACAGCCCTACAGGACCATAAGAAGTGCTTCTGACAACAATTACTAGATAAACACACTTTAACTTACCAGATAAAGGCCAAGGTCTTTCATTTTTTTTTTGATGCCCCTTGGATTAAATATTAGATTTTTACCATTATGGAATCCTTTCAGCGGATCTCCAGGTATTGCGGAACCACTTTTAGCATAGCTTAGCACAATCCATTGAATCTGATTAGACTATTTAGCATGGCGCTCAAAAATAATTAAAGAGTTTCAATATTTTTCCTATTTAAAACTTGACTCTTCTGTAGTTACAACGTGTACCAAGACAGACGGAAAATTAAAAGTTGCGATTTTCTAGGCAGTTATGGCTATGAACTATACTCTCATTCTGGAGTAATAATCAAGGACTTTGCTGCCGTAACATGGCTGCAGGAGGCGCAATGATATTACGCAGCAGCCAAAAATAGTCCCCTTATTAACTTTTTATAGCAGGGGACTATTTTCAGGCGCTGCGTAACATCATTGCACCTCCTAAAGCCATGTTACAGCAGCAAAGTCCTTAATTATTACGCCAGAATGAGAGTATAGTTCACTACAGAAGAGTCGAGTTTTAAATTATCGAAACTCTTCAGTAATTTTTGAGCCCGATGCTAAATGGTCTAATCAGATTCAATGGATTGTCTTAAGCTATGCTAAAAGTGGCAGCGGCAGGCAGTGTTGGGGGTAACGCATTACAAGTTACGCACATTACGTAATAATATTACTTTTCTGAAGTAACGAGTAAAGTAACTCATTACTTTATAAATGTACACATTAATATTTGAGTTACTTTTTTAAAAAAGTTTTCAGTTTAATTAATTCAATTTAAAGATAATATAACGTACTGAATTAAACTGAACATATTAACGTAGATTTACGCACTCTATGCGCCTGAGCAGGAACAGTTTGAGTCAGAAACGGAGATGGCAGGCCAGAGCTTGACATTTTTGTGACCATAAAAACACCTGCAAGGCCTGAAAGAGATCAAGCCTCAACCAAGTAAGAAAAAGTAACGCAAAAGTAACTAAAAAGTAACTTAAGCTTTACTTTCCATGAAAAGTAAGTAAGTAACGGAATTAGTTACTTTTTTGTCAGTAACTTAATATTGTAATGCATTACTTTTAAAAGTAACTTTCCCCAACACGGGCGCCAGACCCGGAGATCGGCTGAATGGATTCCAAAATGGTAAAAATCAAAAGTTTAATTCTAGAGGATCTGGAAAATTGGTATATTTTCAAAAAAAGTGAAGTGTCCCTTTAAGGCTAATTTTACACAACATTGATGTAATAAAAAAGGAAAAATGTTCACATACAGTAGCAACACTAGTCAAAAAGATCTGCACTAGATGATTAAATAAGCTGTATTACGTGTGCCAGGCCAGTAGCCTTGTGATGAAAAGCTACATGCTTTTGCACATACAGAGCAATAAACACAAACACTCAAAACATAGAACGCATCATGCAACTTTGTTTAGATAAACGACGAGGTAAGTTGATTACTACAAGAGACCCTGGACTATAAAGCACCAAAACTTTGTTGGAGAAACTTTGTTTTCAATAAACCCAGTCCTGTAGGCCGCCATTGTTTTGGTTTGGTTATACTTTTGCATACCTGCACAGAATTAACACAATCGCATGATGTCACAGTACTTACAGATTTGCGACAATGTCTCATAAAAAAAAAACAGGTCCCCAAAACGCCATTGTCTAGGCTAGGTGTTTCCAACCATGCTTCTGGTTAGCTACCATCATGCAGTCCAACACACCTGTCTGTAATTATCAAGCAACCCTGAACATCTTGATTAGCTGCTTCACCTGTGTTTGATTGGGGTCAGAGCTAAAATCTGCAGGATGGTTACTCACAAGGAGCAGGGTTGGAGACCCTTGGACTAGGGGGACCATACGTGCCATTTTCCCAGACACGTTCTGGACAGGATTTTGGGTACATCCCCTGGAAGTTGCATTGATCGACCGCATACGTTATTAAAGGGTAATTCCGCTATTTAACACTTCGAGTCTCTTTTCTGGTTTGTTTTGGATGAACTACAGTGATGGACACTGAAATTTTGACAATGGGTCGTGTCTTGACTTTTTGACTCCTTTAGAAGCGTCTCTTGACTGCTTCAGAATGGAAGTCAAGGGCCATGCACAAACATGTCATTAAAGCAACACTTAAAGGAACAGTACTGTATGTAAGAAATTTATATCAATTAATCATAAAATGGGCCTGATATGTCACTAGACATTAAGAAATCATTTTCATTTCAATACTTATATCACTGACAACAATGGTCCGGCCAGGATATTGTCATTTAAAAAGCGGAGTTGCAGCCCTCAACTGATGTTTATGTTGTCATGTTGTGTATTGGCCACCATTTGTGTGATTGCAGTACCAGTTTTAGCCACAAGTTTTGTGATTGCAGTACCGATTTTGGCCACAATCCAAATACTGTTCCTTTAACGTTAATTTTCAAAACTGTGCTACTCACCGAGTGGTTTGTGGTGTTCGTTGATGATTAAAAACAAGTAGTGTAGTGAAATACAGTTTCTGTCATGTTTTATTTGGCATTTTGTAAGACTCAAATATAGAGCGGAAGTTTATATGCGGTTGTGAGGTATCTGAAAAAATAGATTCCCTATAGCAAATAACACGGATTGAAAACATATAGTGCGCCGATATATTTGTTTTTAATCTTCAGCGAACACCACAAACCACGTGTTGTTTTAATGACATGTTTGTGCATGGCCCTTGACTTCCATTCTGAAGAAGTCAAAAGACGCTTCTAAACGAGTCAAAAAGTCAAGACACGACCCATTGTCAAAATTTCAGTGTCCATCACTGTAGTTCATCCAAAACAAACCAAAAATGAGACTCAAAGTGTTAAATACGGGAATTATCCTTTAAGGTTTATTTTTCAGAAAAACCACTGTTACATTTCAAGGTAAGAATGAAACTACGATTGTATGTCTTAAGAGAAATAAATGTAAATTTTTATGTTTTTAACTTGTATGTGACGTATGTTGTCGACAAATACGACTTCCGAAAAACGGACATGAAATCCTGGACAGGACGTGTTTGAGAAAAATGACACATATGGCACGTACCCTACCATTGTCATGTAAACTAACAGCCAAACCGCATAAAAACGTTCCCATTTACAGCTGAAAATGTTATTGTATAAATGACCGCTAAGAGTTAGAAAAACAAAATGGGAGGAGGTGGGTTGTTCACTAGCATTAAGATTTGATCTAAATTAACAGGCCAATTCTATTTTATTGCTCATCTATTATTGCAGTTCCTGACCTTTAATCCAATAAAAAGTTAATCGCTGGTGATCTTTGGTGAGGGTAAACTTTCAGCTTCACACATACTTTAATGTATTGTATCAGATGTGAACTGAGTCTTGTCGAGTAAGTCATGTCTGTATCTATACATGATCAGGCTTATTCTGTTCCAGGTGTCTATCTGACATTTATTAACATTGATAAAGACAAAAGAATAGAGAGAAATAGAGCGCCTGTTGAACTGTGAAAAAAATAAGGAT
Organism: Misgurnus anguillicaudatus; assembly: GCF_027580225.2. Taxonomy (NCBI): domain Eukaryota; kingdom Metazoa; phylum Chordata; class Actinopteri; order Cypriniformes; family Cobitidae; genus Misgurnus; species Misgurnus anguillicaudatus. Next base: position 31,593,723 of record NC_073353.2, read on the forward strand.
GAGGAAATGCTGGTTTAGTGCAGCTGGCACCTCTGGCCAATCTCATTTCATTGCATTATTCATTTATTAATCTACTCATCAAAATTACTTTTATTCATGATTATTTCATCAATAATCTATTGCATGAAGTACGTTTTCTTTTACAGATATGCCACTGACTCCCAAACTGCCATTAACCTGTAAAGCACACGGCTGAAACTGAGAAAAATGGGCCTGTAGTCATATATGACACGTTTGACTTATTATCTCTCTGCTTGGCTCTTCCTAAACCTGCTTTAACCCTCTAGGCGCCACGGTCGACTTTTGTCGACAAGATGCGTCACTGAATGTAACTGCCGATTTTGTCACATAGGGTGTCAAATTTCGTTCACCCCCCTCCACTAGATGGCAGACATGTCCTACTTTATACCTGACTCAGAAAAACATCATGCTTCTATACAAACTCTTAGAGCAAGAGCGCATTGAAGTGCGCAACAGCATAGCTAGTGTGCAAGTGAGTCATTTTATCAGAGCGATAACCTCAGCGAGTTTTTTCAATACATGATCATATAATGGCATCAAAAAAGCTTACCTGCAATGAAGTGTTGGGTCTTATATTTGCTGGCAATGATTCTGAAGGGGAATATTTGCCTTCAGAAGATGCTGGTGATTCATTTAGTGACCACGATTCAGACGCGCCCCTGCTTTGCAATCGCGCGGCTGCACAAAGTGAAAGTGTAGCTATACACCAAGCACATGATAAATCCTTTGCCCAATGTCAGTGGTGGGAATGTTACACGGGGTCGGAGAATTCATCGGGTTAGCAGGCGTGTTACAGGTGTGGGGAATGAGGCTGGAGGTAATATGCGCGTCCAGTCTTTTTACCGTGCAAGCAATGTAGAGCAAGCTGCGTCTTCCCGAGCGGGCCCTGGGAGTCTGTCGGGCGAGCGGCCGACTTCCAGTGCTCCGTCCCGTGCACCTCCTCACAATCACGCCGACAGTAATGGCAATAGTCCCAGCTGTGCAAATTCTCTCCACTCGGGGCGCATGCGAGCAGAGGCGGTGTTATACACGGGGCAGAGGAGCCATTATGCATAACGTTAGTCTATCGGCGCGCAGATCAGTTTGTTTACTACTTACTATTTACCTGAGCATTCAGTATTGTGCAATATAGCATACAGAAGGTGAGGGACATTTTGGGGGAAAGAAGTGCTGCATTTTATCAATCAAACATGTGACTTTTCATGAAAATTCAAGATGGCTGCCACATATGACGTCATAATATGCAAATTTAATGGGACATTTTATTCCCCTCCATAAAGTGTGTCATCCTTAATATTTCTCTAATTTACAGAAAGTCTCTATCTCTTATCACGTTTAAGATATAGCCTTTTGAAAGTAACATGTCAAAATTAAACGTTTTAGGAAAAAACCTCTGGCGCCTAAAGGGTTAAATCACTACTGTACATCATCTATTTTGTGTCTCATCTTTTGTGCTCCATTTCCTTTTCCATAAAAACTTTCTTGTATGTGGTTACTGTCATTATACCCATGACCCTGTTCATCTGGTAAAGGAACAGTTTTTTTAAAGACTAAATGTCATTATTTGCTCACTCTAATGTTGTTCACCTTATTTTTTTTTCTGTGGACCAATGAGAATTTAGAAAAACCTTTGCACTGGTCTTTTTTATATAATGATGGGTCATAGTGGCGATGCCTGTTCGAGTGATCTTTGTATTTGTTAATAATTAAAATTTTTATCTATTCAAAGTCAAAGCTGTCATTTGGGTGCAGAAAACAGAAAACGTTACCTATTATGCAAAATCCACCAGGTGTTTAGACATTAATGTGTGTTAGCAGTGTCTAAACATAACCACCCTACAGTGATCCACCTACCACTTCTTTATTAATCCCCATTAAATCCAAAGCAGTCTCATTAGGCATGCCGTTATGATTCCATTGTTAATGTGACATCACACTGATAAAGCCCCGCCCACGACCACACAACAGTCCTGCATTACCACAGTTTCCACCCTTAGCCAGTTATACACAGGAATCAGATCTATTTGAACTCAAAGCGGGCACTGTCTCTTTTGGTAAGGGAGTGAAGATTAGTAGCTCATTTAAATTGAAAGGAATAGACACGGAAACATTGTGTTTTTGCAATTGCGACATTATGGGCATGCTATAAAACAATCTGTAAGGTATTTTGAGTTGAAACTTCACAGACACATTATGCGCACACCTAAGACTTATATTACATCTTGTAAAATGGGTATAGCAGATGCCTTTTAAATTATAGCACATACGTCATAAACGTTACTTATTATTATGCCTGTTTGCAGTCTGCCAGACATGGTCATGACAAACTGATTTTGGATGATATAAGGGGGAAAAAATGGATTTGGTATAAACTACTCTATGCACCAGACATCTTCGCTTATTCTTGCACCAGCAAGCACATAAAAAAATCTTCTCAATTAATAAATGTAGATTGGGTGAACATTTACTTTATTGAATCACCTAAGACAGATAACTGTGAACAGTTCAATGTCCCATTATCCTCAAATGTGTGATTCTAAGGACAAGTGTATGACTTGCACTGTATTTTGCATTTAAGCATAAAAATGTCTCCAATTGAAGACATGCATCTAGAATTCTGCATCTATATGAACTCACTGCTTGCTGAAACACATAGCAGTAACTGTTGCCATTCTTGTTATCGTATACAAAACTATCCAAAGCCTCTCCCTGCAGCTCGGTGCTCACAAACTGATTGTTAGTGCAATACAAGAGAGCACTTTCATTGTGTCCTTCCTCAGTTTTTCGTCTAAGTTGTCTTTTTGGCCTCATTAGAAGCAACTCCTCATAGCCTTACACACACACACACACATGCACTGCATAAGGAAAGCACTGCAAAAACAACATGCTCTATGTCTGTAATAAGGTGTTTGTAAATAATGTATACTGTATACCGTGGTTTTGCTGTATCAATAATACATGGAACATAACAAAACATAGAAAATGTAGCTTTTCTCATCAAAATGAGCTGAGCTTTAGTAACTCAACAACTTTGTGCAATGAAAATGAAGAAAGTTAAAGGCATGTTATACTGATCAAGATAAAGTGCAGACTGTCGACGCGCTGCAGTTATTTACCATATCTTACAATAGTGCACACGTATAGGAGATTTCTGCACTAACATATCCTTCTATAATTTTGCATAATACATCAGAGTCAACCGTTGACATTTTTAAGCTAGATATTTAACACAGAGTATATTGAATGACATTTTTAAAGTGTCAAAAAAAAAAACACAGGGCAGACAGTATTTGATTTTACTCCCACTCCACAGTGTTGAGCTTTTTACTTACAGAAAGAATTTTGTGTGTTTAATGCATAATAAATAGCCTTAGATTCCAGCGGTTCAGATAACAATTGTATTCTGATTAAAATCCTTTATATGTTATGCTTTGGAAAAGCCTGTGGATTGGTCATGTTGGTCAGCAACAAAATCACTCAATATCAATTCAACATAATTCGATTTAAATGCATGATGTTCATAGTTTTGATGTGTTCTGCTTTATACAAAGCTACAGTACAATATGACAAATAATATGGATAGTCACTTTTTAAATATGTAAAATAGATTTATTTATATAAATAAAAGGGAAAGATTAAAAGAAAACAGGTAGTTCATATTTTACTTACCCTCCAGCCATTCTAGGTGTATATGTATTTTTACTTCAAATAATATTTTTTTCTGCTTATAATGGAATTGAATAGTGCCCCATTGTTAAAGATTTTTGTCAGGCAACATTTATGTTTCAAACTTTACAAACTACGGCTGTACACGTTTACGAGAGGTGAGGTCAGGCAGAAGGCTGACTTTTGACCCAATGTTACAAAAACCCATTCTTTTTTTATCAGAAGACATTTAATAACTTTTGATGGATGGATGTGCTTTTTTGGAGCTTAAAACTGGGGTACTATTCAATACCATTATAAAGATATTATTTAATATAACTCTACGGGACCTATCATACACCCGGCATAATGCAGCGCAATGCCCAATGCAAGTGTTTTTTGCTAGTTTGAGCCAGGCGCAGTTATCATTTTCACATCCAGCATTAAGTTGTTTAAATAGCAAATGCATTTGCACCCATTTGTGTGCCCATGGGCATGATGACTTGCGCATTGTTGGCGCATTGCTATTTTGAGGCAACTAAATAGACTACGCCATATACCAACTAAAACCTGGTCTAAAGTCAATGGCCCAGTATTGTTTTTGTCATGTGAAGAGCGCGTCAGTAATATGCGCCTATAAACGGGAGACAACGCAGTTTGCTTATTACACACATTGACAGCACACAAACATTTTTAAATATAAAAATTAAAGGATTAAAATGTAAAAGATTATAATTGAGTCTCTTGGACATAAATGAGGACCGATTAGGAGACGTTAGAAGGTGTAAAGAGCTAATTGAATGTTACAAATGGGTCATTCTACAGAAAAGGTGGAATTTGGGTGATGGAAATGTGCTTATATGAACTTCTTTAATAGCATTAATTAACTTTTCAAATCTATGAATCCGCAAAAGGGGGAGCTTAATCTATTTTTTAACTTTTTAATACATTTTAATAAAGAATCAATGAGTCATTTATTTGTCATTGGTGTTACCTGTGATTTAAACAACATTAATGTTGATACTAAATATTTTTTCTCATTACAGCTTGTGTATTTAGTTAAAGGTTGAGTAGAGGAATGGTAACAGCAAGAAAAATCATTGATTATTAATATTTTGTTTAATTAAATTCTTCATCCAGCATTGTATGAAATTATTTGATCATCAGTTTGACTTTTTTCTTTAAAACCAACAAAAACAAAAAAATATTCAACCAAAAAGGCTTTGATGCAAAGACTGAAATATCAACAATGTCTTACATCCCATATCAACAATAAAATATTACTAGAAAGTACACGAAAATACATTCATAACACCAAAACTTGGTTTAACACCAATGACATAATGTAACACCAATGACACAATTAGAATATAATAATAGATAATGAATATGATAAAACTTATAAACTTTCATAAAATGTTCCATCTTGTTTTGTTTTTATGCTTTTATGTTGGTCAGTTAAAGGAATAGTGCTTAGGAAGTACTCATTATAGAAGTAACACTAATGACAATTTACAGAAAAAAACTAATATTTTAACAAAATGGCTGCCATTAACCATGTGCCATTTCATCAGAGATGTAACAATAACATACTTATTCAGTATAATGTATTTTTATGTAAAGATCTTAACACTCCCGGCTATAAAAAAGAGTAACACTAATGACATCCAAAAAATCTTATCTCAAAATTCTTAGATATATCATGATATTTTAGACAAATAAGGTAAGACATCTCACAAACCTTTTGCCTTCCTCCACTGCAATTCTTTCACTGACCTCTTGACCCATGAAAAACTTCAAAGAGCTGATGCATTGTTTCAAAATAAAGGTGCTTTGGGTAGGGTAACACCAATGACATAAATTTGGGGGACAAATATTTATTTGATATTATTTATATTAATAGTGTATTTTTAACATTTCAGTGTTGTATTAAATTCATACAGGGTTAAAGGTAAATGTAAATTCGATTTGGTTTACAAAAAACATGGTTTTAAATAATAAGTACACAGTTCAACTTACATGTATGATCAAAGGGACAGGGCACTTTTCAGGACCAGACATTTAAAAAAAGAAAAAAAAAAAGAAAAAAGAAAATTAAATAAATAAACTCTCTCCTCATTTTTTAAGGACAGTCTATATTTATTAAATATATATCATTATGGGATTATTGGGTCAAATTAAATGATTAAGGGGTCTGCAAAAGCAAGGGACAAGCATTTCCACCTTTTTTGTAGAATGACCCAAATATTGCAATTATTTTGAAATGTTTTTTTTTTTTTAATGATACCCCAAGAATTTGTATATGATGACTTTGTACCATATGGTGAGATGATAACCTTTTTAAGTAATGCTTTTCAAAACTCATGTCGCTGTTCGAGTGCTGAAACGTTTTGGCTCTTCACACGTTTGTAAATTCTTTATCTCCTGTTTGTTACAAATAAAGTTTTTTCCCCCCTTTTCTTGCATATTTGTAAATTATTCTTTGAGATTACACTGATCATGTAGGCTATCCATACATTTACAGCAAATAAAAGCCTGCAATTTTTTACTTACATAACTGAAAGAAAACGACTTTAAAAGAGAACCAAAGGTTTAAAAAAATTTATTACATTTATAAAAAAAATTTTTTTAACATCAATCTTAAACTGGTGGTCTTCTACCTCCGCTTAGTTTTTCAGTTTACAAATTCCGCCATCTAAATAAGGAATCGGCATGGAGCGAGCGCAACTGGCTTTTAAAGGGGATGAGAGATAAGACTCTCATTGGTTTATTGCACGTTATGCCCAAAACACACCCATTACTCATTACGAGAATAGAAACAACCCTTTTAAAATATTTTTTCCCGTCGTTAAATTAGCAAAAGTGGATTCGGACACACCATTTTAGACTTTGCGCTGTGTGCTTTGCGCTGTGTGCTTTTGACCATGCCCTTAGATCCTTAAAATAGGGGCAAAACTGTGTTTAGATGTAAGAAAAAATCTTGTACACATAGGATTTCTTAAGAGTGAGTAAGTTTTAGGTGCAAAGACTCACCGCAAGTTGTTATAGCTTTAAACAGTTTCTACAGTTTGGGTTATGAACATAATTTAGGATATATGTATGTAAGGATAAGTAATGCAGTACACAGTACAGTCACTGCAAAAAACATTTCAACTATCAACAAGCTGTTATGTAACTTCTGTATGTAACCTGTACGTTCATATTCAAGGTTAAGCTCATATTCTCCTTTAAAGAATTTTTTGTAAACAAAAATTCCTTAAATGTCGGTTCTGCCAGTGCAGAAAAAAGAAATCATTTTCTTTTATGCCCCCACAAAATCTTAAAGCATTTTGAGTTGACAGACAGCTGTGCATTTCGGAGGTGTCAGAGATTTGGTTCTCAGGTGACAGAAACTAAATCGGTTACAATGTGAAGTTCAGATCAGAGAAGGCGTACGTGCCGAGCTGCTGATCTATCCCAGCAGCCTTTGAGGTGCCGTTACTCTGAGATCAACTGCATGTGCATCTACGCGTGCGAGTCTGAGAGAAACTGAGAAGAGGAAATATAAGCACCACTGGTGTGGGTGGAAGATAAACAGAACACTACAGACAGCAAACCTGGTCGGGGGTCTGATATCAAAGAAATCTGGTAAAATGAACCTCTCTGGATGACTGATAAGAAGAAAGACTAAGCAAAGTCCTGATCAATATTTAAATGCAAGTTCAAACGCCAGACATAAAATACACCCTAATATTTACTTTAAACATTCACTCGGTTCCGCGTAAAGTTAATTTTACACGTAAAGAAAGCATAATACTTTTGGCAAATCTGTCTGAAATGTGTATATTACTGGGTGAAATATAAACATTTTCTGAGTTAATTTAACTCAACAGCTGGGTTTTTCCTTTTCTGACCCAACACTGGGATGAAAACAGACCAGTATTTTTCTGCAAACAGGATATTTATACAATGACATCAATAACAAAAAAACCTTTTGCTGTTGTATGATGCTGAGGACCAGTTCTATAACTCATATCAGGATCTTAGGCCGCCCCTATACTGGGATTCACATTCATATCCCAAATCTCCTCTGTCCAGGCAGGATATGTCGAGTCTTACCTTGGCGATTTGAACACACCAGTTGAGCAGTAATTGGGAGCCAATGTTGTCCTTGTGCTCATGCACGTAGTCCAGCAGACAGCCGTGGGGCATGAGCTGAGTGACCAGCTGGATGGTGGGGCTCAGGCAAACCCCCAACAGTCGTACAAGGTGAGAATGCTCCATACTGGCCATGATCAGAGCCTCCTGGGGGAATAACAGGGACTTAGATCACAGGAAATCACACACTATATTGGAATGCTGAACTATGAGTTTGTGTGGCCTGTCGTATAATACGATAGTATAGCCTGGTATAGCCAGAACTAGGGCTTAGTTGAATTTAGATGTTTAAGCATCTTTTATACACATTCCTTAGAAAAAGATGTTACCGGTATATATCTTGAGACAAATCAACGGCACTGGCATATTTTAAAGAGCACGTATTTCATTGCTAAAAACAACGATATTTTGTATATTTGGTATCTGTTTGTGTGGTTTATGGTAAAAAAAACACATTATTTTCCACATACCGTACATTTTTGTTGCTCAAGATTTCACTCTCTTCCTAAAACGCACAGATTTGAAAAGCGCAGTGTCCCTGATTGGCCAACTAATCTGTCTAAATTAGTGAACGGGTCCACTTAGATTGGAAAACGCGAGGTCCGACCCGAGACCCAATTGGGTTCTGGTCTAAAAGTTTCACATGCGCCTCGGACATGGGTCGGGTACAATAATTTCAGCATCGGGTCTCGGGTAATTTAAAATGAATGTGTTTTTGCTGAACGGGTTAAAAAAATTAGTCACTAGTTCGGGTCAGACTCGGGTCTAATTTTCTCGGGTTTGTCTCGGGTCGGGTCTTTCTTTAAAAAAAATTATTTATGCACGTCGGGTTCGGGTATAAAGTGATTCAGGTCATTTCGGGTCAGGTACATTTCTTTGGACCCGATAAGACCTCTAGTCTGAATACCTCTGATGTCAGCCTGAAATGTGACGCTCCCTACCATGTTTAAAATAATTGGTTGCTAACTTACAAGCTGTGAGTCCGAAGCGGGAGGAATTATGATAATATCGTATATGTCTTGACTATATCACCAATCCCAGTAAGTAAACTGTTGCCTACAATCAATGTGTTTGTTGTAGTCCAAGAAAAGAGATTTACAGTGGAGATGATAACTCGCATCATCGTTTACTTTGGGGTTATGTACCTTTTGCATATCATTAACATGAACTAATACACACTTACACACCAAAGGAAATTTAAAAACGTGAATCGGACAATAGGTGCTCTTTAAGATCTGTCAGTCCAAGTTATTTTCAGTTGAGACAGCTCAAACATTTTAGTCTTTTAGTCTGGAACTAGCCTTAAGCCTTGTCTGTGAAACCGGGGGTATATGTTAGATTGCAAAATAGTGAATTATATAGAGAAATAATAGGATATTTAAATTACAAAATATAGATATAAACATATTACCATTCAGAACACATTCAGTACAGCTAATTTATTGATGATTTAGTCTATACTACACTTAGCATGCTTGTAAACACACACAAACACACAGTGTCCCACTGAGATTAAGAAGTGAAAAATACCTTATACTCAGATATTGCAACAATGAGTTTTGGATACTTACTCTGATTTAAAGGGACACTCCACTTTTTTTGAAAATATGCTCATTCTGCAGCTCTCGTAGAGTTAAACATCAGATTTTTACAGTTTTGGAATCCATTCAGCTGATCTCCGGGTCTGGCAATACCACTTTTAGCATAGCTTAGCACAATCCTTTGAATCTGATTAGACCATTAGATTAGACCAAAGAGTTTCGATATTTTTCCTATTTAAAACTTGACTCTTCTGTAGTTACATCGTGTACTAAGACCGACAGAAAATTAAAAGTTGCGATTTTCTAGGCAGATGTGGCTAGTAACTATACTCTCATTCTGGGGTAATAATCAAGGACTTTGCTGCTGTAACATGGCTGCAGGAGGTGCAATGATATTACGCAGCAGCCGAGGATAGTCCCCTTAGTATCTTTCAATAGCAGAGGACTACTTTCGGGTACTGCGTAATATTATTGCGCCTCCTGAGAGTGAGAGTATATTTCCCAGCCATATCTGCCTGGAAAATCACAACTTTTAATTTTTCATCGGTCTTAGTACACAATGTAACTACAGAAGAGTTAAGTTTAAATAGGAAAAATATTGAAACTCTTTGGTTATTTTAGGCGCGATGCTAATGATCTAATCAGATTCAATGGATTATGCTAAGCTATGCTAAAAGTGGTAGTGAAGATCAGCTGAATGGATTACAAAACGACAAGAATCAAATGTTTAACTCTAGGGGAGCTGGAAAATGAGCATATTTTCAAAAAAAGTGGAGTGTCCCTTTAAGACACTGGCATATTTTCTCTTATGAACCCTAAATAAGGTGACTTCTTTTTTTAAGAAGATGACTCCATAAGCAAACTATTCAGCTAAACTAATATTAAATATTAAAAACTCTAAATATTTTATTGTGCATCAAAAGGAATATCAAATGGTTAGGTGGGCTAAAGTTGCAATAATTACTCTTAGTCCTGATACAAATAATGTTGGATTCAAATTCCACAAATTTATCTTTTACAATCAATTTTATGGAAATAGATGTTCAAAAGTTGTACAAAATAAAAGTAATTTGAATATTTTCCCTTAATCACAGAAAAATAACTGTAAAGGCTTTTTTGCTGTTTAATTGATGGGGTGAGGGGTTCTCTTTTTAAATTAGAGAGGGTCCAGGTCACCCCGTATGATTATTCAAGAGCACACCAATCAGTACTATATTAAATCAAATAATCTAAACAAACAGATGAAATGTCTGTGAGTCATTTCACTAAAACAGCATGTTCACCGTTTCCATTCTAATTGAACCGATCCTGTAGGAATAATTCCAGTTTATATCCAACATATTTTACTTATGGTAAAAACAAAGGATAGCCTGGAGTATAAAGTTAACAGGGCACAATACAAGGAAGAATTAGAGAATGTAAAAAATATATATATATAATTTTCATAAACAGCTGAGGGGATAATTCTGAAATAATATCCAAACTTCGGGCCATAAGGTTATATTACCGCAATAAACGATGCCTTAGCCATTAATAAGATTTCTGGCCTCAAAGGGAATCTCTTACGATGTTTCAACATTTAAAAAACAAAAACAGCCTGCTACACACATTCACAAACACACACATGCACAAAACCGTTATCTGGGCACTACATAAAATTACACACTTGACAGTTATATAATGAGCATTCACGCTCCTGCTATTCTCCAGCTGCCGATATGATTGCATGCATTCATGCTGCTCATCCAATCAGCAGCAGGGTCCGGCATACAGTACACACATCTGATCCGCCTGCATGCGCGTGTGCATTTTTAGCGCGTTATGAGAGGAACTACAAAACCTTCTAAGGAAGTGCGATCCATAACCAAAAAAATAATTGTGGGAAACCATATAGTCATTGTGGCCATACACAGGGGTTGTCGCATAGAGACCCCTTAAATATATGCTTAAGTCACACTTGCTGAAGACAGATGAAGACCTAACATCAAAGCCAGTCATCTACATCGCCAGCAAACACGCGACTTACATATAAAAATAAGACGTTGTAGACTGAACTCAACATGGGTGTAAAAGGCCCTTTGGTATGTGTTTCATAGTCCTTGCATCATCTGAAAGGATGAAGTTTACATACATGTTTCCTTTTGAAGTATGAAAGAGCTGAATATTCTGAAAATGTGGGTGAAGCCTGAAAAACACAACAAAAAGAGCTGCAGGCACGGCAGTGACACTCACATCCATAAACTCCACGTTGGCTTTGGGGCCCGTCGCCTCGTTTAAGATCTTGATGGCCACGGGGATCTTCACAGTCTCGCCCTCGGGTACCCAAATGCCCTGAAATCACAAAGAAGAGATTTTTTGAGGAATTTTGGATGAACTAGATTTTCACATTTCTGTAGAAAAGATGAGTGGTGCGCGCCATTGCATTGTGGGTTCTGGATGGGTGCTAGATGGTTGCTTACGGCCATCATTTATGGCAAAAGTTTTATATTTTGTTTCTCATAATCACTTGTGAAAAACAAAAGTACCTCCAACAATTATGTAACACAAATCGAGCTGAAAGACTGACACACAAAAGCTCATTACAAAATCCTCTAAGAGCCCTATTCATAGGCAACCTTGTTCAGTTACCTCGACCACTTTAAGGTCATTACCTTGTAGACGGTGCCGAAAGCTCCGGCTCCCAGAATCTTCACCCTTTTCAACTCGGTCTCCTTCAGAATACGCAGTTGGGCCTGGTTAGGGGCGGCACCACTGGGCGTCAGGGGCTCCACCAGCTGAATCGAAAAGAAGTGAGACTTCATAAGTGAAGTTATAAATCTGGGACATTCAATCTGGACAATCGATTAATGTTCGGCCTAACTCAAATAAACTGCAGTGCATACAGCACAGTTTATGATTTCCACCTAATTTATTTTATCTTTCTGTGCTCTTATATTTTGCATGTCAAAGTTAGAGAGTCCAATCAATGAATAAAAACCCCTGGCGATCAAAGGACCATTGAAATGCAAGAAAGGAACAAAGATAAGAGAAGAACGAAGACAGGAGATACTGGAACAATGACAGAGAAATAGAGAAGGTTACCCTGATAAAAATATGAAGCGCGAGTGAGAGAAATCGGGAAAGAACCGGAGAGAAAGTGAGAGCGTAAATCAGTCGTTCTATCGACCCTTTTTGTCATCCCCTGGCTCATCATAGCCACCTGATTAAAAAACAATAGCAGTTCTTCATTTAAATGGAATTGTAAATCAGGAGTCTGGACACAGAAAGGCGGAGGAGAGCTAGGGGAGGGGCTTTCAGAGCGGAGGCACTACTGCCAAGATACACATCAGGAACTGTCCGTGGTCCTGATCTCCCCCGGAGGTGCTGAAAAGTCTGAGCAGAAATGGTGTAGCTCACACTTAACCTAAACTGAATCCAGACAGAAATGCCCTATTTTAGTGAAAACAGAAGTATGGACATGCTTTAGACCAGGGGTACGTGCACCCGAGGGGGACTTAAAGGGAAAGTTCAGCCAAAAATGAAAATTACCCCATGATTTACTCCCCCTCAAGCCATCCTCGATCTGTATGTGATTATCTTTTTCCAAAAAACACACTCGGAGTTATGTGTGACCCTGGACCACAAAACCACTCATAAGACGCACGTGTATATTTGTAGCAATAGCAACAATACATCGTATAGTTCAAAATTACAATTTTTTTTAAATGCCAAAAATCATAAGGATATTAAAGCAACACCAAAGAGTTTTTTAACCTTAAAACAACGTTTCCAAAAAAGTTTCAGTCGTTCATCCACTCGAAACAGAGTGAACGGCACTTTCACATTCGCTTTGCAGCCATCTATCGGCCAAAACCGCACTAAAGAAGTTTCCAACCGTCGGGTCGCGGACCTTTAGTTCGAGTGAAAACTACAAAAACTTGCTTTTACGGCAGACCTACAATCCAATCAGAGCCAGCTATGCTGCAGTATTTACGACAGTGGTAATGAACAATTACGCTTCTAACCTGTAGGGGGAGCAAAGAGCAAAAACTCTTTAATGTTGCTTTAAAGTCTCTGCTATACCCACTTACGCAAACATGTGTTTCTGGCAAAAAGTTAAACTACAAGGTCATAAGGTCTATGAAATGTTATGGTTGGGGCGTAATCAATGTGACATCACATTGATAGGGGATCCCCAACAGCCTGTTTTGTGTCACTGTTGCGGTTTAAAGGAGATTACACAAAAAATAATATATGTATTTGTATAATAACAGGCTATTTCTGCACACACTGGCGACTCATTTTCTGATAAAAAACATTTAAAAGTGCATTTTTAGGTTCGGGGAGCTTTAAATAAAGATGAACATTTTCATGAAGATATTTTCTAAATTACCTATCGTAAATGTATCAAAAATGTATTTATCATTTGTAATATGTGTCGCTAAGGACTTCATTTAGACAATTTTCTCGATATTTTGATTTTTTTTTTTTTTTTGCACCCTCTGATTCCAGATTTTCTAATAGTTGTATCTCGCCAAATATTGTCCTATTCTAACAAACAAAATTAAATAATGTATAAATCTCAATTTTAAAATGTAGTGATAAGTTAATGGTAAAACATTGTCATGAATTTCCGATCACATAATTTTGTATGTGCTACTGGCCAGGTCTTCGTCATCCACATTAACTGTGTTAAGTGACTTTAAAGGGACCCTCCACTTTTTTTTGAAAATATGCTCATTTTCCAGCTCCCATAGAGGTAGACATTAGATTTTTACCATTTTGGAATCCATTCAGCTGATCTCCGGGTCTGGCAGTATCATTTTTAGCATAGCTTAGCATAACTCACTGAATCTGATTAGACCATTAGCATCACACTAAAAATAACCAAAGAGTTTCAATATGTTTCCTATTTCAAACTTGACTCTTTTGTAGTTACAACGTGTACTAAGACTGACGGAAAATTTAAAGTTTCTACTTTATAAGCCAATATGGCTAGGAACTATACTCTCATTATAGACAATAAAGGGTTATTTAACTCTTAATGATGCGGCTGTTCTGTACATATGGTTTTAGACAATTTTGGTTGTTGGCATGTATGGTGTCCATTTTCACACAAACAGTACACGGTTTCTTCTTGGAAACATGTGTGGGCCTGCTCCAGATATCTGTGTGATATTATTTTCTCTACTCAAAGCCTCAGGTTATATGGATATATGCACATGTGAGGAGGAGGGGTCAGAATCTCTGGATCTATAGTCAACCTGCATTCCTAAAAATCCTCCACCTACATTGTGATATGAAATAACCTTGTGTTTTTAGAAAGACAGATACAAAGAATGAATAAATGAAAACGAGGGATTAAAAGATAGGATGTAAAGATTTGTAAATAAAAATGTCAATTATAGTAGTAGTATTGCTACAATTTACTGTTACACTGAGTAGTAGTAGTAGTAGTAGTATAATTAAAAACTGCAATTTGTATTAATGTGCCAAGTTTTTATATTGCATGATAACAGTAAACTAAGCTGAAACGTTACAACAATAATTATTAATAATAGATACAACTCTTTATTGAACATTGGTGTCTTTATCATAGCAATAAACCTCAGATCCATCTGTTGGTGTGATTGAAAACCCCATACTGCATGGTTTCTTGTAGCTTATTGCTTTAATGGATATCTAATTATTGCATACTGATGCATTAGATGCAATAAATAACACAGTGATCTTTCCTTTTCAGTGTTTAGACCAATTTAACGAGGGCTATGACAAACACTCACACTTAAGTGGCCATGCATAAAATAAACATGCATGCAATAAAAACATGCATGAATAACCAGCATAAGATTCTGTTTTCAATTGAGAAAACTTTAAGTAAAATTAAATCAGGAAATCATCTCACTCATCTCTCAGTAGTGAGTACTTCCTCTCTGAACTTGACATGAGACACAATGAGGACCACAGGTCACACTCCACTTCTCGTGCCTCTCTTTCATCATCTGCTGTCTCTAATTGGCACTCGATTTCCAGAGGTTTTCAGGTCTTGTGGAATTGGAGAGTATGCTCTTCATAAAGTATTTTAAATATAGATGTCTAACCTCAGTCTCCAGAAAGCGTCTTAGGGCTCTTTTCTTCTTGATGCTCCTCCTTCTCATTGATACTGCAATGCTCAAGCCCACGATGATCACCAAAAACAGTCCACCGATAACCCCAGCCGCGATGAGAGGAGTCCTGTGTCAAACAGAGGACAGATAATTAACATTACAATCTAAACATAATGGGAAATTAATGTGGAATACATCCATATACGGGTGATTCTCTCGAAACCATTGAAACACCACGGCACTAATGATTTTAGCTTTAAAATGTGTAATATAGTAACATTAAAAAGATCAGAATTTACACAATACTGTGTTCTACTTTGCACAATGTGTGATTTCAACATAAGAATTTATAATTGGAAATTTTATCTCATTTTCTGCTGAAATTCTCATTACCGCAATGTGTCCCGCTGTGTTTGAACATGCGTTATGTTGTAATTTAATCAAATTAACACAAACATATTAAGAAAAAAAATAAATGGATGTTTTGCTAGACTACTTTAGATGACAGAAAAAATATTTACTGAATATTCATGTATAAGAATAATGAAGAAAAATTAGGAAAATGATGTGTCCATGCCTGATGTTCTCATCCTCCGCAACACTTTTTGAGAACAGTTTAAGCACACATACAGAATTTTAATAAAGTTTGATTTTGAGTGACCAAGCACATGGACCAGTTACTTCAAAATGGCTACCAGGTAAGATCATTTTTTTTACAGTTAATTTGAAATATTGTCTTGTCAGAATGCTTACACGACATTTTGATTATCATTACCGCAACAGATGCTTATTAAATGTTAATTTAATTAATAGAAGCATAATACTTTGATTTTAAATGCATGTGCAGAATCTCCAAATTATGTTCTTTCAGGTTTGTCATGTCATTTTGAAAATATGTCAGTGTTGATGTTTTCTGACTGTTGCGGTAATAAGATTTTTTAGGACTAATTTTTTTAATTATGTTACAAAAAGTGTTAAATGATAAGTAAAAGTTTTTAAATTAATGTTCCCATTTACTCCAGACTTTGTTTTTCAATGTCTGGTAGGAAAAAAGTAAATTTAAGCAATTTTTACATTTCCATGCTTGACATTTTTAAAACCAAGTTTTTCGTGAGAATCACCCATACAGGAAAATATTTTTTTTATGTATAATTGTAACAGTATGTCTAGTACTTATATTTATAATGCTTTATTAATATTTTTGTTTTACTTTTGTCACAGACTTAAACTTAAACTATAAAAATACATGATGAAAGCATTTTTACTTGTTTAAAACTACATGCAGTATTTCATAAATGAGTAGAAACCCGCACAAATTGTCTCTCTCAGCGAAGAGATATTTAAAAGGATATGTCTAGAGTGAGTCTGTCCAACTAATGTCATCTTACATCAGTCATCTCTGAGCCGTACTTTCAGCTTTCAGTATAAATTTCATGTAAACATGTTCCCTCAGCATTAATGAAAGGCCTAATTCAGTTAGCATGGAAGAAGGCAGAACTAAAGTCAGCACTGCCTGCAGAAAATACACAGCACAAACTGTCCTATTACAGCTTTGTCATTCTAATTCCAATCTTCAGAGTGCAATACAAGTCTTATCACATTTATTTACCGCATAGGACCCTGTTATGAAACGGTTAATTCCAGTCCGTGATTGGATTACGATAAAACACAGCTATGACCGCTGCACCCAGCGATTCTGTGTATCACTTCGCAGGGAAAGTTAAGTGAAAGTTGAAATTTTAAAGTGACAATAAGTAGGATTTACCCCCATCTAGTGGTGAAATTGTATTTTGCATTCAAACGAATAGTGCTCTCTTGCGCCTCGCTTTTCCAAATGCGTGTTGCAAATAGGGTAGCCGTTATGTAATCACTGATCACCTTGTCCGTTTCAGCTAGTTCACGTGTTCTGAATGAAAACGCATTGTGGAAACGCATTGGTAGGCTAGTGCTTTTTGTCCCTCTCTGCTATTATAGTTTATTAGTATGGCGGAACGACATGGAAGCCTCCTTAGACTTACCCATTCAATGTAAGTAAAGAGAAGAAATTCTAAGCTTACAAAGAAAAGTCAGATCACTTTGACACCAACGAGGACATATTTATGAATAAAGACATTGATTTTGATTAATAAAACACTTAAAATCCTACTTACTGTCCCCTTAAAGAAAAATGTTGTGATTTTCCCTTATGCATTGATACATTTTTGTTTGATTTACTCTTTGTATTGTTTGTTAACCATTTTATTTAAAGATGTAGTGTGTAGATTTTAGCAGCATATACCGGGGAGGTTGCGAATTGCAACCACCCCTCCCTTTCTAAACAAATAGGAAAGCTACGGTACTGAAACCACTCGCGGAAAAGCTTCAGTCTCTTTAAGAGCAACTATCGTTTGATTCACAATTTTACATTTCCTTTGGTGTGTAAATGTGTATAGTACATGTTAAAGATATGGAAAAGGTACAAAGCCCAAAGTAAACAATGACGCGAGTTATCGTTTCCAACTGAAATATCTTTACTTGGACTACAACAAACACACGGACTGTAGGCAACAGTTTACTTCCTGGGCCTGTTGACGTGGACAAAACCGACATTTATAAAACGGTTAGTTCCAATCCTTGATTCTGATTGGTCAATAGGTGTGCTTTATTGACAATAAAGCACTGCTATGACCGCTTCACCCAACGGTTCTATTTAATATCACTGCGCCCTTAGCAACACCCTTAGCAACACATAAACATATAATGAGACAAAGTCTGAGAGCAGTTTGTTGTTTTTATTTGAGCTTCCATGTTGTTGTTTGCTTCAGGGACTATTTTTTCTAGCGGAAGGAATGCTTTTATTGATTTAACTTCATGAAAGTTGCACTAATATTTTTTTTACTTTAATATTGTGTGGTAACCGTTTTATAAAAGCAATAAGGTACTCGAGGCAAGTGCTGTATCGTGAATAAGTAACGGCTGAAGGGGTTGCAGGCACTCCGCTTCGCGTCGTGCCTAACAACGCCCTTCAGCCGTTACTTATTCACGATACAGCACAGCCTCTCGTACCTTATTGCTTAAATATATATCCTCCCGCTTGGTCTTACAGCCTGTAAATTAACTCCTGTTAGTATTGCATTGTAAGTGAATCTTTCAAACATGGTAAGGAGTGTCACATTTTCGGCTGACTCGGAGGTATTCATGCCAATCACAATGTACAGATTAGCAGGGGAATCAGGAAAACAGCGCTTTTCGAATCGATAAGCTTTGTACAAAATCAAAGCGTTTGAGGAAAGCAGTATATCTGGAGCTACAAAAATGTACGGTATGTGTAAAATAAAGTGTTTTTGTAACCATAAACCACGCGAACACATTGTATTATACCAAATACACAAAATAACGTTTTTTTTAGGAATGAAATAGATGCACTTTAACTGCTAATTTAAACACATTGTTTTGTGTTATGCTATTTAACACATGTGTTATTCTGTGTTTATTTTGTTTTCAAATTAATAAAAGGGAAAACACAAGATGGGTTAAAATAAAATATGTTATCCCTAACTAGACACATCTCTGTGTTATTATTTGAGCAACACATTAATTGTGTTGTCCTTAACTAGACACAAAATGTGTTGTTTTAACACAACCTTTTTAAGAGTGTCCTACAACCTGAATGAATGCTTGTGATTGTTTTAGGGCAATCACAATACACTTAACAAGACACTGTTTTAGCTCCGCCCAACAAATCCTGAGCACAGAAATGTGGAAAAACTGAATTATGTCTTTAGGAACAATTCTCTTTAATTCGCGCAGCCCTTTTTGAGTGGAGGGGGGGGGGGTGAAAAGGTGATGTACACCTTCAAATTAATATAAAATTTTTTGGTCTAAAAGCCTAATTTTGGTCTTGGTTTAAAGAAGACACTTTTAAAAAAATTACGGACGTGTCTGGAGGTGAAAATGTATATATTTTTGTATAGGAGTTTACATTTATTTGTAATAAATAAAAAATGCAATATAGTATTATTTTTATACATAAAATTATATATATATATACTGAGGTTTATGTTGGTTTGCTGTAAGGTTTGCTGCATACTCTTGTCACAAATGAATAAATTACAGTTACTGCATTATTATTACTGCTAAAAGGTTTTGAAATATAAAAACTACATTCTTAGACCTTTCCAACAATATATAGTTTTTTTGTGATAACTGAACATTTATAAAATATAAAAAGTAAAACGCCAGTTAAAGGGTTAAATTACTTTACAAAGACTTGATGACTAAATGATATAAGGGGCACCCAAACAGAATACATTGTTTTACATTTGTGTTCTTGTTAAACTGGTCTACACTTTGTAACCAAGTCGTGTTCCTGAAAAATTCAAACTTTTTGAAAAATGTTAATCAAAACTTAACATAAAAATGAATATAAAATATTTTGAGGTTATACAGTATGTCTAGGTCAAATAAGAAATTTTGTGACATTGACCATGCATGTTAACTTGCTTTGTATAAATGGTCAGATTTTCTCTCTTTTCCACATCCTACATTTTTAATTTTAAGAGTCATTCACGCTGTGATAAAATTTACTTTTGCTCAAGCTTGTGCAGTCCATGTCAGCTCGGGTGCATGTCAATAAAGCAAAAAAAGACAAATGCTGTACTGTAAAAATCATCAACAGCATTTTATATAAATTGTTATGCTGCTATTATAATTTGTAATAGAAAAACAAAACTCAAATCTCAGCTGAAACCATACATCACTGAGATCTAATGCTGTAAATCAGCAGTTTTATGGAGCAAAGACTAAAGATCAAATTATAGGGGAGCAGGGAAAGACAGAAATTATGCGATGGACTCTGTTATTGTTTGGTCTTTCCTCCTGTGTAAACTTGAAACTGCAAGTTTATGGAATGAAAATGAAATCCCACCCAATAAAGCGTGAAGCATTGCCCGGACATGATGAGTGATAGACTGCTAAATTATCTCCGGGCCAGATGAGAATCTCCCCCGTTAATTTGATATTGATCTGCAGTCAGAATACAAAAGCGTATGGGCCGCAATAAGTATAGATCCCACGTGCATGAGGAAGCTACCGTCGCACTGACAATGAGCAGGCAATTATGTTGATGCTGCATTGCTGTCAGGGCGTAGTGTAGTGTGGCGTTGCCGTATATTGCAGGAGACGCGGCGCAGGCTGTCTGACATCTTGTTTTGTGTAACCTGCCATGTCTTCTGCAAGCAAGCAAGAGACGTTCTGGAGAGATACAGTACACTTACAATATACATTCGAAACATTTCTGTTGGAATGCATTGCTCAGTAAATGTACAGTAATGCTTTCGAGTATGTGAATGGATGCTATTGCACTTGATAAAAGCATGCACCTGTTTTGATGGGTGTGTTACATGTGCATTATTTTATATTGCTCCATTATTTTTCTACAAATCAAATGGCATCTAATATGCCTTACTACAGTATGTGAATCTGCAGGCTGTTAAAAGTGTTGCCAATCATCTGCTTCACCTCTACAGATCCTCATCTCTCCCCTGAGTGTTTTTAGTCTCCAGGGTTACTGCTCTTTTTCTTCAGGGTTACTTTTAGCAGTCTGTACTGTGATATTCTGTCCAAACAACCAGCACACACTCTTGCTCTACAGCAGACTATTAAGACAAGAAAAAAATGTTGTGCGTGAGTGTGAGTATTAAAGATTTATTTACATGGCTCTAGCTACAGCAATCTATGTAAACTGTCATTTTTCCAGATGATTGTGTTCAGTATATATGTGCAATGTCGGCAGATACCGTTGCTCAATAATATTAGGATTTTTTTAAGGCCAAATGTTAAAGGAATATTTCATTTTCTTAAAAGAAAAATCCAGATAATCTACTCACCACCATGTCATCCAGGGTGTTGATGTCTTTCTTTGTTCAGTCGACAAGGAATGATTTGTTTTGGGGAGAACATTGCAGGATTTTTCTCATTTTGATGGACTTTAATAGACACCAACAATTAACACTTAACGTTTTCTTTCAACGGAGTTTCAAAGGACTCCAAACGATCCCAAACGAGGCACAAGGGTCTTATCTAGCAAAACGATTGTCATTTTTGACAAGAAAAATAACAAATATACACTTTTAAAGCACAGCTTCTCGTCTAGATCCGGTCCAGCGCGACCTAACGTAAATGCGTGGTGACGTAGGGAGGTCACGTGTTACATATATAAAACGCACATTTGCGGACCATTGTAAACAATAAACTGACACAAAGACATTAATTAGTATCAGTTGACATACAACAACGTAGGAATGGTCCTCTTTCAACACACTTGTAAACACTGGGGCGGAGTTTCACGTTCGTCTTCTGTGACCTCTTGACGTCATGACGTATTGCGTGGGGTCACGCTGGCGCATCACGACCGGATCTGGACGAGAAGTTGTGCTTTAAAAGTGTATTTTTGTAATTTTTCTTGTCAAAAATGACAATCGTTTTGCTATATAAGACCCTTGTGCCTCGTTTGGGATTGTTTGTGGTCATTTGAAGCTCCGTTGAAAAAAATTGTTACGTGTTGAGTTAAGTATTAATTGTTGGTGTCTATTAAAGTTCATTAAAATGAGAAAAATCCTGCAATGTTTTCCTCAAAAAACATAATTTCTTCTCGACTGAACAAAGAAAGACATCAACATTTTGGATGACATGGTGGTGAGTAAATTATCTGGATTTTTCTTTTAAGAAAATGGAATATTCCTTTAAATACTCTATTGCTTGTAATGCCCAGTGTTGGGGGTAACGCATTATAAGTAAAGTGCATTAAGTAATTATATTACGTTTCTGAAGAAACGAGTAACGCATTCATTTTTAAATGTACACATTAATATTTTAGTTACTTTTTAAAAAAAAGTAATGCACGTTACTTTTTTTGTTTAATTAATTCGATTAAAAAATATGTACTGAATTAAACTAAACATAGTCACATTATGCACTCTATGCGTACACGCCTGTGTGGGAACAGTTTGAGTCAGAAACTAAGGCGGCAGGCCAGAGCTCGACATTTTTGTGATGAAATATGCAATTTCTCAATGCAGAACTTTTCGGTCATAAAAACACCTGCAAACCTGAAAGAGATCAAGCCTCAGCCAAGAAAAAGTAACGCAAAAGTAACAAAAAAGTAATGTAAGCATTACTTTTCATGAAAAGTAACTAAGTAACACAATTAGTTACTTTTTTGGGGAGTAACTTAATATTGTAATGCATTACTTTAAAGTGACTTTCCCCAACACTGGTAATGCCACAGTCACACTAGACTTTGAGCATGCGAATATGTGTCGGACATTACTGTGAAAATGGGCGGGGAACGGTTTGCATTTGTCCATTTGTGCTTTTTAGTAGAGAGAAAGGTCACGCCATGACGTACTGGTTTCTACTGGCCACATATCTCCATAGCCCTTTTCACACAGACATTCCGGAAAATACATGGAAAATGCATCCTGGAATTTTTTGGGATCGTTTTATTTTTTGTTCATTCACACTGTCGTGATTTGCCGGGATCTGCAATGTCCCGGAAAGGCACGTGACCTGTTTAAAGTCCTGCACATCTTCTACGCAGCGTCTGAACTTTGCATATTATTTATTATTTCTCTCTCCAGGAACCACTCGCGTGCATTTTTGTTTATGATAAGACTCAGTAATTGACGAGCTAACTTACCTGATATCTACGTCAGTCCAGTTGCTGACATTTCTCGTCGTGAATGTTGTAAATCCCTCATTTTAAAGAGTTGAACCAACTTAATGTTGCCATCACATGCGCGTCCTCACTACGGCACGCGCATCATTATTTATGCGTCTCATTTATCATTTCCTGATAATTGCTACAATTTAGTTTGCAACATTTCTCTTCATGAATGTTGATATGCATGTAAATCTCTCGTTTTAAAGAGCTGGACCATAACCTTTGTTGTGATGACGCGCACATCCTCACTACGACACGCTCATTACGGCAATGTTTCGGCCTCTTGTTCACACAGAGGGCTTTCCGTGTAACTTACTAGGTCCTCTTTCTGGCAATGATCCCAGAAGATTTACAGGATGTCTTTGCGTTCACACAGAAGCTTGTCTGGCAATTTTACGGGTATTTTCTGGGACCGAAGGTCTGTGTGAATGGGGTTCATGTGATACAAATTCGCAGGTCAGAGTTCACAAGATTTGTACTTTGGCCAACAGCCAATCACAGTGGCCGCAACACATGCTCCGGTCTTGCATAAACTTAATTGGCTGGCTCACACTAAGTTAATGGCATAAGGCGATCTGATTGGCTGATGCACGCGTTTGCACTTAAAAAGTCGAGAAATGTTCAACTTCTTCCACGAGCAACAGCAGTGACGCAACGTCGACGGATCCACAATTCATGGTACAGCACAGGGCGAAAGCATTAACACTTGACGGAAGCCTTGTCTGAAGCGTGGCCAACAGCCAATCACAGTGGCCGCAACACATGCTCCAGTCTTCCATAAACGTAATTGGCTGGCTTGAAAAGTTGAGAAATGTCACACAACTGGAGCAATGGCAGTGACGCGATGTTGACGAATCCACAATTCAGTTCGGCAACGCATTACGTCACCCATTAAAAGTGAATAAGAAGCGTTAATGCTTTTGTCCCGTTGAACGTAGCGTTAAAGCATCTCCTGCATGAATAATGCAAATGTTTAAATTCTGAATAAAAACTTTTAAAATGAGATTTCTTTGTGCTACAACAAATTCTGTTCTGTATTGCAGACATTTTGGAATTGGGTCATTTAAATATTTGTGACCCTGTCTGTGAAATCCAGGCTAAAGTCTCATAATCTGAAATTTGGAGCATCAAAGTTATTTATGTTGATTTCAATCTTTTACATCTTATTCAGTTGATAATAAAGATAGGTTATTTTCCAGAGAATGTTCTTTACATTATGTAGAATGGTTGTACTGCTTGTAGATAACAGTAAATCACAATAAAGACTAGCTGGGTTTTCACAGACTGGGTCTCATATTATGTAAATTTATTGTATACATACTGTATGTCATATATTTATTTATATTATATCCTGATGTACTCATTTTGATGTACTAATTTGAATTCATTAGGTGCAAAGGTGTACTTTTTGAAAGGGTACCACCCCACTGACAGCTGAAAGCTATTTTTCTAACAGTGTATCAGTTTAACTAGGAATCTTAAATCTGAAACTGCATACAAACCAGAACTCAATGAAATATACCCAATATATAATGAACACTGTGGATATCAATATTTTTACCTTTAAAAGTATTCAACACTCTCAGAAATAAAGGTACAAAAGTTGTCACTGGGACAGTACCCTTTCAAAAAGGTACACCTTTGTATCCAAAGAGTGCATGTTAGTACTTCAAATGTACATATTGGTAGTTCAAAGATACATATTTGTACCTAAATGGTACATATAGACCCTTTTACAGCATACGTGATCAAATAGCCTGAGCGCGCATTTAGGCAACAGAAGTGGTGTTATTCCCCATTGGTTCGAACGTGTTAGCAACTCAGAAAGTTTATTAAAACAGTTTCCCAGCATCAAAACGTCTGGTTGTTGTGTTTGGTTGCACTAATATAGTATACTAATATGTATGTATGTATCTGGCAACTTTATTTTTGGCAATCTGCTAACGTCTTCTATCCACTTCACTATATTACACGGATCTGGTAGCTGTGTTAAAAAAGTTGATAAAGTCAACTTTTTAAAATAACTTTCTCTGTCTGTGGTGCTTCACTGCTGATTCTTGCCATACTTCTGTTGCCTAAACGCGCGCATACGCTGCCACGTCATCATTGTGTACAAACAATAAAAGGGTCTATTAGGACCTTTTTTAAAGGGTACTGCCCCAGTGACAGCTTTTGTACCTTATTTTTGACAGTGAATACTGCAAATCCAAAAACTGCCAAAATCAGCCAAATTCAGTGAGGAGTGTTTCATCCAGCATAAAGCACTTTATATTATTACCGTAGCAGGTATCCGACAGTCTGTGATTGGTTAAGAATAAGGCCTGTGATTTTTAGTTCTGACTTCCTAGCTGCAAGGACTATGTGTCTAACACTACGGTAGATTTGAAACGGCAAATGCATTTGCTCTGAACACTTAATGGTATGTTGTTCCTGTTCTCCCAGGAGACCAAAGGAAAGTGATATCAATTTATCAAATATGCCGCAAAGCAAATGCAAGCTCACACACACATACACACAAGCCTCACAGCAGCACATTAATCACAGAACTGTGGCTTGGTCATTATATAACACTCCTTCTCCAACACCCCCACCCCTATCTGCTGTTCTTGAGTTGAAAGGCAGAAAGGTTTTATGTTGAAAGTCAGCTGGGGCTAAAACAATGAGTAAGCGAAGACAATTGTGGGTATATTTGAATGGGTAGGGGGTGTCCAAAAATGTGGAGTTTTTTGCATCCTTTTTTTAAACTTAGTTGAAATTGTTTAGTATTTTGTGTGACCCATTTTGTTGTACTGACAGCATGCATTTCAGAAGGCATAGACTTTAAGGGGAAGTTTCCCAGACAGGGCTTAAATTAATCCAGGACTAGGCCTTAGTTATATTAAGACATTTGAATAGATTTTTACGGAGCCCCTAAGGGGACATGGAGCAAAAATTTAATAAAGTTTAGTTTCGCATGCGCACGTGAAACTATCGCGTGCGCACGTGAATCTATCATATGCACACGTGAAACTTTCGCTTTCATGTAAAATCTACTGAGCCCCTAAGGTGACATTGGAGAAAAAAATCTAAAGTTTTGTTTCTTGTGCTCACACGAAACCTTCATGTGCAGAATTTTTTTTTTAAGTTTTGTTTTGCGTGCTCACGTAAAACTTTTGTGTGCGC
The DNA here is from genome assembly GCF_027580225.2 of Misgurnus anguillicaudatus. Classification (NCBI taxonomy): domain Eukaryota; kingdom Metazoa; phylum Chordata; class Actinopteri; order Cypriniformes; family Cobitidae; genus Misgurnus; species Misgurnus anguillicaudatus. The sequence continues at coordinate 31,620,017 of NC_073353.2, forward strand.
ACTCGATAGTTTCACGTTCGCACACAAACGTTTTACGTGAGCACGCGAAACAAAACTGATCTTGCATCCTCGTGTCCTCGCTCTACGTCATCATTAACTGTCGAAGTTCAATTCCAATTCCCAAGAACGCAAGTACAGAGGACACATGAAAATACCCGAATGTGTTCTTGATATCGAGGATGCATAGAGTGCAGACTTGCGCGCTGAAATCACTTTACACCCCATAAGTCATTGCGGCAAAACAATAGCGGAGGTCAAGTGACCAACAAAAAGATCGCACACATCTTAATTCTCACAAGAGCGTTTTGTGTTCTCGCGACCTTCTGAGTTCGTTCTTCCAAGGTCACCTGGCAAGAACGATCTCCACGAGAACGCAAGTCCGTTCTTTGCGTTCTTGGAATAGAGAAACAGCCCATGGTTATTTTGTGGTAACCATGGTTTTACAACAGTAATCATGTTTTTTTACTGTAGTAAAACCATGTTTAATTTTCGTAAGGGATGTATGTGTGCTCCAAGTATAATACTACAGAATTGTGTGTGGACAAGGATCTCTAGACACAGTGCTTCTCTATCGATGCCAGTGTGAATAGAATCTAGTGCTGGACGTTGGGCGCAACACCAAAATAGATGCCATGAATAAATGATGGCTTGAGGGAGGGCAGGCGAGACAGAAAATAAAGATGAGAGAGAAACTGGAGCCAAGATTCTGACCTTGCAAACCTACTGACAGTGGGAGTCACTGTGCCTTGGAGAATGAGTGTGTATTTGTGTGTGAATCCAGAAGAGTGCAATGTATGAGATCATTAGATATAAGTAACAAAAATGTAAGGGATACCTGTCCATCATGCCAATGCAGTCTTGCAGACGGGGTCCTGTGCATCTGAAACAATTAATTAAGAATGCAAAATTAATGAATTTATAATTTAACACGCAAGCAGAAAACAACACACTAACATATATAAAGAAGAAAAAATGAATAAAAACAACCTTAAGTGGTTAGTTGAGTTTCACAAATGCAAAAGATGTGCAATGTTTTAAGAGTTCTTAAAGTGGCAATTCACCCAAAAGTGAAAAAATACTCACCCTCATGTTGACCTAAACCTTATGAGTTTCTTTATTCTGCCATAATATATTTTGATAAATGATGGTAAGTACATACCTGTTTACATTTACAAACCAACTGTTTACATGAATACCTTATAGGTCACTGACAGAATTTTGTGGTACATTGGTAAAGCAGTACCATTCAAATGTACAATATTCATATATTACACTTTGACAGAGTATCACTCACTTTAGATACTCACAACTGAAAAGAAGCAACAGTAGTGACCATAAGCTTTATATTTACTGAAGGTTATAAAGATAAAGATTATTATAGAGAGCTCATGAACTGATGGAGGAACAAAGTCATCCTTGATCTAGTGTGTATAATTAATAGTGATAGGTAAATGCTCATAACAGTCTCTTTATAGAGGAGATTAATACAAAAGTCTGGGTGCTTCTGCCAATGGAAATATCTGCCATCTGGAGAGCTATTCCCCCATTCACAAGCAGATGTTTTTTAATAGCAGCATTCTTTAGCCTATTGAGAGTACAGGACTCTCAAGGGTTATGGGGATCCTAAAAGTGCTCTGTAGAAGACACATAATGACTAAGTGTGTTTTGTATCTATAGAGCTGAGGGAAATAGCTTAAGCATTTAGCAACATTTAAAGTCAACATGAAAAACGATAACTCTTTTTAATAGTATATTGCAGTGTTTACTATAAATGATTTATCTGTACAGATCATGTTTTTTTTTTAGTTTATGTGCCCTCATAATCTTTGAATAAAAACACTAACTTTTCCTCTTCCTTAAAATGATATCTCTTTTGTTAATAATGCATTTCTTAGCCTGAGGGCAGGGCTATATTGACTGTCCAATAGGCCAAATATGGAAAGCATATTTATTCAGCTTTCAGATGATTTATAAATCTCAATTTCCAAAAATTGATCATTATGCTTTTTGTGGTCTAAGACCACATTTTATAATATTCGTGTGTTTGTTTCAAAATGTCAAACATGGGCATTCCAACATGTGCAAGATAAGTCTACATTATCATTCAATATTCATGAGGAAAAAGTACTTTTTAAATTCATATATTTTCTAGAAGGTTAATTTGTCAAATTTTAGTTTAAATTTTAGTCGAATTTTAGTTGAGCGATTGTCTTAGTTAAATAAGACAATCGGGTGATTCAGGCGAAATTAGATTTAGGAGGTGCCATGAAATATTTTGATAAAAAAAAAGTAAATGCAAAGTAAGAGTATCAAAATAAGAAGCATACAGTTGCAAAAATCTCTTCATGTACTATTTTGCCCATAATTTCAAATGACATCATACAAACCCATTTTTTTTTTTTACATTTAAGGAGAAAATGTTCATACCGCAACGTGTCCATGACTGGATTTGGGTTTTTTTGACATGGAAATATTTATAATTAGAAAATCTAAAAAATAAAAAGCTTCAGTGCATGTTATACTATAAACATTTACAGTAAAGAAACATGTGGTATTTGGTGATCATTGGTAAATGTAGTGACAATAATAAGGAATATAAATGTGTCCAAGACCAAATTTCTCACCCTCCACAACAATTTTCAAGTATTGTTTAAGCCCTCAAGGAACTAACAATTTCAAAAAAAAAAAAAAAAAAATTGTTGGAAGGGACAAAATTGACTGTGACACTCAAGATGGCTACCAGATATTTTTTTATCTTTTATCTTCTCTCCAGATAAAAGTTGAAATTTAGTTTGTCATAGTACCTAGACAGCTTTTTTGTTCTCATTAACGAAACATGAGTTTGTAAATGCATATATTTAATGTAATATCATGTTGCGGTATGATAATTTTTTATAATGTGTTAATCTAAAAAATGTAAATAATTCTATAGGAAATATTTTTTAAATCCTCTAAAAATAATGAGTAAGTTCAGACTTTAATCAATTAATTCAATGGCTTTTTAAAAAAATCTGATGCTGTACTCCTTTTAAATCTGGATTTTGTGAGAATCACCCAATCACCATTTGTGGGTTGTCACGTGACAGTGAAGAAAACACAAATCCAGTGTGCAGCAACAGTGCACAGTTCCCTCAGTGGATGTTTTTCTTTTTTTGCCTGCAGGACATCTAAGCTGTCAGTCATCTTAACCCTGAGGGGCTTATGAGGTTAACCTGCAGGTGCCTAGCAGGACAAATTTGGAGAGCATGATGGGTATCATTTAGTCCAAAGTTAGATCGCAGAGACATAGCAAGGGCAAACTGTTTCCTTTAAAATTAATGATGGCTTATGCGCAGGCAACTCTAAGGACACAAGCGCTCTTAAAAGGGTCAGTGAATTGAAAAACAGGCTCTCCAAATTTCCTGAGGCTTGAACAGCAGACAGCACATGAAAGCGCATACACTTCCACTTTAAGACCCAAAAACATAATTTCCGCAATGTTTTAATATAAAAAAAAAAAAACATTTACAAAGACGTTTGGCGTGCTGTCCAGGGAGGGCTTTAAATTCGGAATCTGGCCCATAGCCAGAATACTACCCCCCCCCCCTTTAACTCAGAAAGAAACCAGCCAAGAGTGAGGTGATGGGGTGGTGGAGGATAGAGGTGAGAGACCAGCTTTATATACCGGCTTTCTCTTGCACTGATTGGTTAAACGTGCACCTCCCGAATTTTGTAAAACTTCATTTTGTGAACAGCTAAATATACAGCTAGTATTCACACCTGGAAGCCGGGAACACAAAGAGCTCCGGCCATTTATTTTCACTGTTTTCTCTTAGCTGCAGACACCAAACAAAAATACACATTTGCCATTGATAAGTGACATTTTGGGCCCTATTTTAACGATCTGAAACGCAAGTGCGAAGCGCAGAGCGCAAGTGACTTTGTGGGCGGATCTTGGGCGCTGTTGCTATTTTCACGGCGGGAGAAATAAGTCTTGCGCCGGGCGCAAATCAATAAGGGGTTGGTCTGAAGTAGGTTCATTATTCATAGGTGTGGTTTGGGCGTAACGTCAAATAAACCAATCAGAACGCTATCCAACATTCCCTTTAAATGCAAGGGCGCAAGTTCCATGGCGGGTTGCTATTATTATGATGGATTTACCAGGCGCACGCCAGGAGCGGTTCACAGCCGAGGAGACCCACGTTCTTGTAAGAGCAGTCAAAGATAGAGAAGTTGTTTTGTATGAGGATGGGAGAAACCCGCCCGAATCAGCGTCAGTTAAACTGGCGTGAGAGGAAATAGCCGCAATTGTCTCATCAGCTGCGCCAAGCACTACAATGATGTCAGGAGACGGGGGGATCCCAAGCTTGCCAGCATAAATCGGGCACGCCGGGCACACAGGAGGACATCGCTGCGTCCACCCTCACAGCTGAAGGGGTTTGGGGGCTTTGAAATCGGACACAAGAAACGCAAGGTCCAACCCCAAAGTACACTTACAAATCAAGTTCATATACATAAAGGTTTCTTATGAAAACACTTTAATTATTATTTACATAAAATAAAAGTAATACAGTCACACAACAAACTTATGAAAATATTTTAATCATTATTTGCATGATAATTGTTTAACGCTGCCACACAAAATAAATAAAAACTATCACCACAATGCTCACCACTATGATTTCCCTTATCTCATGTGTTAATATTTTTTATTGTAACAATTTATGATGATTTCCCTTATCTTATATTTTTTATTGTAAAAATTTATGATTTGCAAAAATAACTGTTGCATCTGTGTAGATTAGTTAGCAATGCGCGTTGTGCACGCTATACATTATGGTCAAGCATGCGCCCTTAAAATAGCATAATGAACCACGCGCAACGCGCCACTGACTTTAGACTAGTTTTTTTTTGGTTAGTAGAGCAAATGTTTTTTTAAACTGCAAAATAGCCTAAGAGATGGTTTGCGCCGGAGCACGCCTCCATTTTTTCGCTGAACCGCCCAGGGAGCGCAAGTTCATTCCCTAGTTTGCCGACGTGCGTCTGTGGAGGGAAAAACCCGCTGTGCGCCGGTGCAAAATACGAAATGATACATGCGTCACTGACAAAGTCAATTGCGCTGGGTGCAAGATAGGGCCCATTATGTTTGTGCTTCCCTTTTTAGAAAAGCAAAAGCTGTCATCGAGCTTGACACCCTTACAAATACTGCACATCATACACACACACAACTCGCAAACATTTAACAAAAACATCCTTACCCCTGGGTACAGTTGACATGGCAAGGGTGACACTCATTGTTGGCCTCAGCATATTTGAAGATGAAGCTGTTTGTTCCCTGTAGGCCATCGGGGCATTTCTCCACACAGTTGGGCCCGTCTTTAAAGTGAAGACATTTAACACAGTGATCAGGACCCTGTGTGAGAGAAAGAGAGCGAGGTAAGAGAGACATAAAATACCAACAACAGCAGATAATAAACATTCCTCAACACACACACACACACAATGACCATAACAATCAGCCGGCGCAGGATTTATGGTGGTAATATGGAGAGAGGAGGCAGGAGAGAGGGAATTGTTAGCTCAGATATCAATATAAGAACCATTGGAGTCAGCCGGGCACCTCATCAACCTACTGTAAAGACAAATACCACTTCACTTACAATATGAAAAGATGCTCCATATTCTTCAGTTTAAAGTCCGACACACGCACAGCACCCACATCACCTTAAGAAACGTCTGCGTGCCAGTGGATATGACTGGACCCCTTGTGATAAATGAATAAATGCCTCCAAGCAATTACAGCTGCTCTTCATTTCACGCTGTAAACCGGCCCTGATGCAATAAAGCAGCGAGTAGATGGCAATGCAAGCCTGACACAGAACATTTCGCTTCCTTACCCAGTCTGTGAAATCTACTGCTTTCGGCAAACATATGCACTGTTCGCAATTAATGAAATAAATCATTGTTGGAGCTGTGGCCTAGTGCTTGCAAAATGTAAAAAAACTAGGAGTGCACCGATAAATGCCGATATAAACTAATAATACGTGAATAATACGATAACTATTCTGAATCGCACAGCCGGTATTATTCACAGCTAAGTTATTTCATGTACTACGGCTTTTGATCAGTTAAGTCTTTATCAATCAAATCACTGTTAGTTTGAGACATTTATAACATGCATTTGAAAAAGCAACACTTGTCACACATAATCATTATACATATTCTTTATTATCATGAAAATACCGGAAAAGGTTTGAAGAACAGCAATATAAATATATCCCTAAGCCATTTCCTGGAGCTGCGTGTCAATGGCCATGTCCCAAATGGCGCAAAGGGGGCGCTGATGAGCACACTTCAAAGCGTAAAAATGACGGATGGGACTCCCTACGCACTCGTAGACTACACAAAAACGCGCAATTTAAATCCGCGAGACCGAAAGTCCACATGAAGTGCGCCATTTGGGACAGGGCCATAGCTGCGTGTGTAAGGTTCTTCGTCTACAGCGCATATTGGGTTTCTGCACGAGAGCGCCCCCTGGCGTTTGGATGTAGCGGCATTTCACTGTAATTCATTGAGAAGCATATCAAGCATCAAAACCCGATATATCGGTGCACCCCTAAAAAAAACAGTTGTTTGAGTAGCCTAGCATGATTCATTGTTTACCTATTCATTAATGCATTGGATTTGTACAGAGGTGGAAAAAGTAATAAAATATTGTACTCAAGTAAAAGTAAAGTTACTTTAATAATATTTTACTTAAGTAAAAGTAAAGTTACTTGTCTAAAAATCTACTCAAGTAAAAGTAAAAAGTAAGTCATTTAAACTTTACTCAGAGTAAAAGTAACTTTTTTTACAGCGGGAAGAGGTGGAGGTTCTAGTATAGTTCAAAAACGACAAGGGAATATACATCTCAAACTAGTTGTTTTTAACTGTAGGAACATCTTTACAATTAAAGTGCAATAACAAAAAGTTAATTAAAAAAAAAGCTTTTTTAAAGTAAGAAACATTTATGGAATTATTTAATGATTTTACATGTGAGTTATGCACTTTTGAAGGTGGTCAGCAGCTTGTAAATACAATCACTATAGTAAGGTTGTAATTTATGTATTCCTGTTAACATACATTATTTTATTAAACTATATATAGTTTAAATGAGCATATAATGAGATGAGTGCCATGTCTATATACATTTGACACGTTTATTATTTTCTTACTTCCCTGACCTGGGTACCTGATGACCTTTATTCTTCTCTCTCTCTCTCTCTCTCTCTCGCAATGTCTAATGACCAGCGCATTCTCGAGGACGTTTTGAAGTTGTGTTTGACTTGACACAAAGCTGCTATACCTCAGAAGATAATGCGCATGGTATTAAAAACGCGTCGTGCAATTTCGTACTTAAGAGCATGAATCCTACCTTTCATAGAAATTAAACACTCGCTTCGCGTCAGTGGAAAGTGGTCGCTTAAATATGACCAGGGGTTTCTTTCATAAGATTTGAACTGAGGCGGGTCTGCATTAGCGCGCACCTGTCTCCTCCGTCTCCATGGTTCTTTTTGCGCGTTCCCCCGGGCCCCGCCCATTTACATCCGTTGCGCGTCTTTATCACCTTGCTTTTTAAAATATTTTTTTACTCAGTAACGGATATGATTTAAAATGTAGCGAAGTACAATACTTTAAATAAAACATACTTAAGTAAAAGTAAAAGTACAGATTTTAAAAACTACTCAAAAAAGTAAAAATACACAAAAAACCTACTCAATTACAGTAACGTGAGTAAATGTAATTCGTTACTTTCCACCTCTGGATTTGTAAGTTTTAAAATGCACCTATTAAGCAAAATCCACTCTTTGGACATAAATGTGCATTGGCAGTCCACACAACTACTCTACAATGAACCCTTTTTAATCCCCATTAGACATGTTGCTTTGATTTTCTTGTTAATGTGATGTCACACTAATAAATCCCCGCTCATGGCCACTGACTGACAGTCCTGCACCACCATATGACCGGTATCAGTAATCAATATGTGCAGACATAATAATTGGTTAGCTGTATCGACAAAAAAAATTGTATCGGTGCATTTCTAAATTGATCCTATTTATAAGGTGACTACGTTTCCCATCATTCATTTTGGCAGCATGAGAATTATTAAACCACTGCAAAAGCAAAAGAAGCAGGCAGCATTCGACATCTATCAAACTTCTAAGAAACAGTTACTATTGTGTTTCAGTTTTAGCATTTAGATAAGGGTGGAGGAATAACTCCAAGTCTGGCTAGAAAGCAGGCAATTTGCATCTCAGGTAATTGTGCCGCTTCTCCAGACACCTGCTGCACGGAGATCTTCATTTCCTCGCCACACTACAAATAACGAACTCACTGTTTGTTAGTGTTGTTTAATTACACCTTTGATTGTTTCACAGCTACGTTAGACAACTCAGCTGTAAACATGAACTAATAGCAACAAACAGGGTAGGAGCAGACTAGGCTAAGCTTAAGTGGTATTTACACTTGGTCACTTTTGAATGCTCTTCAAGATGCGGTGGAGACAGAAAGCAATCCGCTTATTTACGTTTATGCATTTGGCAGACACTTTTATTCAAAGCGACTTATCCAGAGGCGTCACGCCCATTCAAACTGAGTTTTTTTGAGCCAAATGGATTTTGCATGCAACCTCCAAATCAAAGAAGCATCCTTTAATCTGTTACTTCTCTTTTTATCTGTTTAATGTGCACAATATTATCAATTCCGCACTGCATCCTTGTCACTTTTCAAAGATTTTCGCCGTTTTGATCGTGTTACATGGTGCTGCAGTGCAGACGCAATAGCGCAGTCGCAGACAGCATCAGCATCTGAGCACTATCTGAAAAATGAAAATGTCAACAAAAACGCTCAAAACGTTTCCAAACCCCAATCCTGTAATGTGCAATTAACCTTTGCTGTGTAAAAAATGTATGGTATGAAATGTGACGATGTATATACACTCACCTAAAGGATTATTAGGAAAACCTGTTCAATTTTTCATTAATGCAATGGTGTAACGGTGTGGGGGATGTTTTCTTGGCACACGTTTGGCCCCTTAGTGCCAATTGGGCATCTTTTAAATGCCACGGCCTGCCTGAGCATTGTTTCTGACCATGTCCATCCCTTTATGACCACCATGTACCCATCCTCTGATGGCTACTTCCAGCAGGATAATGCATCATGTCACAAAGCTCGAATCCAATTCAAATTGGTTTCTTGAACTTGACAATGAGTTCACTGTACTAAAATGGCCCCCACAGTCACCAGATCTCAACCCAATAGAGCATCTTTGGGATGTGGTGGAATGGGAGCTTTGTGCCCTTGATGTGCATCCCACAAACCTCCATCAACTGCAATATGGGCCAACATTTCTAAAGAATGCTTTTAGCACCTTGTTGAATCAATGCCACGTAGAATTAAGGCAGTTCTGAAGGCGAAAAAGGAGTCAAACACAGTATTAGTATGGTGTTCCTAATAATCCTTTAGGTGAGTGTATTAGTCGATAAATAGATTCATATTGGTACAACGCCGTAGTTCACGGGGGCACACATGGCCGCGGGAAGTGGGGGTGCTGCGGGTGCTGCAGCACCCCCTGTTGGCGAGAGGGAGATTTTTAAAAATTTTTAGATGGGTTGCTCGGCGACGTCATTAACTGGTTGCGAGAGGCAGAAAGAAAAGACGTGCCTTGTGTTTTAGGCTAGCTGTGCCTGTAAGTCAAAATGCAAAGGAGTTGTTGTGTGGATAATAGTACCAACAGAGTCAGTGCTGGGTGCCTGATGTTAACATACCAGTAAATGCGACTGTTACTAGCCCAACATTATAATTCATTTCGTCTTTTGAAGACATGGGTATACGCACTCACCAAAACCCAGAAAAGACTCACACACCTTTGGCTGATGCATGCCCACACAGAAATTCTAAACTCCCTGGGCATTCGTCCCCTCATGAGAGACTTTGGACTTTATTATACAACCGGCGCAATGCGCGACGCGAGTGTCTTTTGCTAGAGTAAAGAGCGCGTTGATAATATGCGCATATTAACGGGATGACAACGCGGGTTTGTTATCACATACATGGATGCGAAGCATCACAAACACGCCTTTTTAAAGGATTAAATGTAAAAGATTATTATTGAGTCTCTTGGACATAAATGATGACCGATTATGAGACGTTAGAAGGCGCAAAGAGCTGCTTCATCTGTAGCTAAGTAAATAAATGATTTGCTTTTAAACAAATGCATCTATTTTTAAATGCTTCCCCGCGAATTTATTGTATATAATGACTCTTTGGATATGGTGAAATGAGAACGTTTGTAAATTCTTTATCTCTTGTTTGTAACAAATAAAGTATTTTTAGAGTACAAACCTTATATAAAGCCTATATATTCTAAAAATGTAATTATACAGCATGTATTTCTTTATAAAAGTATACAATATCAGAACTAAACCCATTATTATTTTTGTTCAATGTATGAATTATTTATAAGTTAAAAAAAGCCAGCGATAGTACTATTTAGTAAAAAAAGCTCTATATAAGGTATGTAATTGTGAGAATATTTTACCACTGTTAATCGACGTGTGATCCTAACTTAAAAACGAAAGTAAAATATGTTTGTCTGAACATTGAAAATGTTGAAGTTTATTTAATATTATATGTTGTTATAATATTATATGTTGTATGTAAATATATATATGTAATGTATGTCTGAAGTTGTAACGAAAGTAATTTCCCCTGGAATTTTTATAAGTATTTCTGCTTCTGATTAATAGCGCATATATTAATCTGATGTCTGTGTGTTTCACTAAAGTGTATATGACAATAAAGTAGTGTGAAACTCAATGTCTTTATTTTTAAAATGTATTTTAAATGGGCCTATAGGCTCATAGGTTTTTTGTAAAAAAAAAAAAAAATTCACAGCACCCCCTGTTCAAAATGACTTCCAGCGGCCCTGGGGGCACAGAATCACATGCTCATACTGTATAAGAGAAAAAAATTAGTGTAAAAATGCGTTCCTTTAATCATTTTATATAAACATTTTTCTTATTATTGAATATTAAAATTAACCACTTGACTGTTGTGAGTGTTATGTCATTTTCATTGTTTATAAAAATTTATAAAATTATACATTTTATAACAAAACGCAGTTGTTGTGCAAAAATTAAACAGAATATAAATAAACAAAAAATGCAATTTCAGATGTAAATATGATGCCAATATGTCATTATTCTGATTGAATTAATTGATATAAGTATTTTATATTAAAGTTAGTCAGCAAATTTTTTTGGTTGGTTTTACATGAAGGCAGTGGGCTCAGATTGTTAGAAATGTAAGTGGGACTGCCATGGATAAATATTTATTTTAATGTCTGTGTATGCACACTGTGCCCCCTTAAAAAATGGTACATGACACCCCTGGGGCCATCAGCTGTACATTTTATTATATCAGCATTTGTGTAACCAAGGATTCAAACCAATGACCTTTGCGGAGCTAGTGCAATGCTCGACCAGTTGAGCTGCATGAACATGCATCACTACATCAAAGTTGCATCTGGAAAAACTTTCATCCCTGGCATTAGCAGAATCAAAGTGATAAGCACGTCTGTATAAATGTGATCAAATGTAAGCTAAGCCTCTCCTAGACACTGTGGTGATATTTTTTATTTGGTTTATGGTTTGTCTAGAGTTTCAGTTATAAACCCAAACATAAAAGTATCATATCGGTGGCTTATTGTATTAGACAGCTAAACTGCTAAAAAAGTCAAGACACGCATGCAGTTTGTGTCAGACTTGCATCTCGGTGGGCTCATGATCGCGTCATCCGTGAGACCTCTCTGTTTCAGTCAAGCAGACAACAGCCTGAGGGCTCGGCGCATTAGAGATGGATCGGACAAATCCTCTTTCGGCAACACACAGCCGTACGCACCTCGCCGTGTTGTCATCCATAAAAACCAAAAGCACTCGAGGCTGTTTTGGAAAAAAAGGCCAGCACTGAGCACACAGCCCATCTGTGAAAACGCTCCTCTCGCCTGATCAAATTCGTAGATGTCGAAACGGCTTATTCGTCTAACTCTCGGGTCTCTCTTTGGGGCAGGGCGCTCTGTAAACACTTGCCAAGATTAGGCAACTTAATCTACTTTCTCACTAAATTAACAAGAAGCTAAATCAATCCCACGGCAGCAAAAGTACACTTCAAGAAGGGATTCAATTAATCATTTGACCGAGCCAATCGAAATCAGTGTCTGCTGTTCAGCCATGTTTGTGCTCTAAGCTAATAGATATTGAGAGAGATCACATTGAATTGAAAGAAACATACTTTCAGGGTCTGAAAATAACAATTGCTTTGGTAAGTATTGGTCAATTGCACTAATAGGAACTGAAACTTCAACAGTCCATATACATAAAAATTTTCATTCACGGTGGACAAGCAGGAATGAAACTTACAGGTCCAGTGCAGGCAAGACCATCATCTTCTGCCACCTCACATTGTGCATCACACTCCAAACACATTGAGCCATTCGCAAACTCGCGCACGTCCCTATGGATGAGAGAGAGAAATAGAGAGAGAGAGAGAGAGGGGGGGGGGGGGAAGACGAGACAAGAAAGATTGTATTAGTCCAAAACATTAAAATTGAGAAAACTGCATGTCGATCTTGAAAGGTATACATTTTTTTTAGAGAACTTTCTATTTTCGGACTACAGTATATGTTAAACGTATAGATACGTTTTCAAAACCTAAATAAATACACTGAATCATATGTAAAGTAGAAAGCAGAGGTGGTCTCACACACAGACACACATGCACGGTGGTAGGTGGTGAAAATATAGCCAAAGGGAATTCAGTGCCTGAGGCGCTGCAAGGCCGTACACAAGCGACAGTGGAATCTAACACATCCGCCGAGTGTTTATAGCACTTGTGGTTCACTTCTCAGAAGGCTGCTACAAAATCTTGCAACAGCTGGCAAACACAGTTACTATTGACCAAAAGCAAGCAGTCAACAGCCTTCACCACCTATAGAAGTGACAATTCATCAGGCGTGTTCAGAGGCACCTCAAACCACCAAAGGGATTTTTGAAAACAATCACAAAATGACTCAACACTTTTGTTTTCTCATCCTGGTGGACAGAAACCTGACATCAGTTGGAGCAAGAAATGTAACCCAGTGGGAACGGCAGACGTAAGAAATACAGGTGGCAAAAATGTGAGCTGCCTCAATGGCAAGAAGAAATTAATAGAAGAAATGTGACCCTGGTCATAAGGTTCAGTATGAATAAATAAGCTTTTCATTGATGTATGGTTTGTTAGAGGACAATATTTGGTCGAACTATTTAAAAATCTGGAATCTGAAAAAAAATCTAAATATTGAGAAAATTGCCTTTAAAGGGACACTCCACTTATTTAATCCATTAAATCTGATTAGACCATTAGCATTGCGTTTAAAAATAGAAAGAGTTTTGATATTTTTCCTGTTGAAAACTTGACCCTTCTGTAGTTATATTGTGTACTAAGACCGGCAGAAAATTAAAAGTTGTGATTTTCTAGGCAGATATAGTTAGGAACTATACTCTTATTCTGGCGTAATAATCAAGGACTTTGCTGCCGTAACATGGCTGCAGGCAGCAAAATGATATTACGCAGCAGCCGAAAATAGTTCGCTGCTATTGAAACTTACTAAGGGGACTATTTTCGTCTGCTGCATAATATCATTTTGCTGCCTGCATATAGTGTCCAAATGAAGTCCTTAGCAACACTAGTCCTAAGTCCCTAATGCCAAATACATTTTTGATATATTTACGATAGGAAATTTACAACATATCTTTATGGAACATGATCTTTACTTAAAATCCTAATAATTTTTCGCATAAAAAAATTATAATTTTGACCCATACAATGTATTGTTGGTTATTGCTACAAAAATACCTATGCGACTTATGACTGGTTTTTATGGTCCAGGCAGGGTAACAAATAATTAAAGGGTTAGTTCGGCCAAAAACGATATTAAACCCATGATTTACTCACCCCCAAGCTGTCCGAGTTGCATATGTCCATCGTTTTTCAGACAAACACATTTTCGGATATTTTAGAAAATATTTTAGATCTTTCTGTTGATTAAATGTAATGTTACGGGGTCCAGCAATAGTCCACGACCTTCAAGTCCAAAAAAAGTGAGTCCATCCTTCACAAATTAAATCCAAACGGCTCCAGGATGATAAACAAAGGTCTTCTGAGGGTAATCTGTGCGGTGGTGTTGTAGAAATATCCATATTTAAAATGTTATTAACTTTATTAACTACCTTCCGGTAGCGCCGCCATCTTAGAGTCATCCGCATTCAGGATGAGCGCTTACGCAGCATACAACGGTTTCTCTGTTGCTGCTCTGTCCCCCGCCCTCCGAATTTGTCATACGTCACTAAGAAAAGTGCGTACACTACGCTAATACTCTCTCCTGAGTCTAAGATGGCGGCGCTGCCGGAAGGTAGTTGGTAACGTTGATGGCATTTTAAATATGGATATTTCTGCGGCGGCGCCGCACGGGTTGCCCCCGGGGGACCTTTGTTTGTCGTCCTGGAGCCGTTTGGATTTGATTTGTGAGGGATGGACGCACTTTTTTTGGACTTGGGGGTCGTGGACTGTGGCTGGACCCCGTGGCATTGCATTTGATCAACAGAAAGATCTAAAATATTTTCTAAAATATCCAAAAATGTGTTTGTCTGAAAAACGATGGACATATGCAACTCGGACAGCTTGGGGGTGAGTAAATAATGGGTTTAATATCGTTTTTGGCCGAACTATCCCTTTAATTGTATATCTATAAAGCACAGCACATATTGTATGTCTCAGGACAGCCAGTGAACAACTACTTTGTCATAGATTAAATACTGTATGTTCTCATACACTATTAAACATTATGGTTCTTAGGGTGTTTTCAGACTTGAGCCTTTGTTTCGGAACCTGGTGGGTTTTCTCCCTTGGTTCGGTTCGTTAAGGCACATGTAAACATTAATTATTTAGGAAAAAGCTAAAATAATTGCATATTTGTGAAGGAATTTTGTTAGAGATCAGATTTAGAATGATTATCAAACATACGCAGAATTTAAAATTAGTAAATAACGTTTTTGCTTCAGTTTTTTCATAAATTGGGTAAGTGCCATCTAGTGGATAATTGCGGTATTGCAGAGAAACATAAAATTACTCAGAAACACTTTATGCAAATGTTTTCTCTTAATTGACGAGATAACTCGTCAACGGCAGGGAAAGAGTTAACTGAATTCTGGTGAGCACATCAACGCCATTCACAACCAAAGTTCCGCAATAGGTACATGTTAAAAATGTTGTCCCTCCTAAGTTTTGATTCCTGCTCACAATAATGAAGTTATATAACCATAGATACCAAAAACCGCCACACGATAATCCCGTAAAACTGCTGTCTAGAGCAGAATCACAGAAAATAAACAGATGTACTTTGACCAATTAAAGAAGAGTTTACTTGCACACAGGGCTCAAAATTAACTTTTTTATTTGGTAGCACTGGTGCTCCCAACTTTAAAGAGTTAGGAGCACCAGCAAAAATTTAGGCGCATTTATCCAAAAATTTAAAAGCACCACAACTACAATGTAAATGTTAATAGATTTATTTTATTAAAAATAAAACACCACCACCGGGCTTTACACATCCTATGGCCAGCATTTAAAAGTTGGTCTTCTATTTTATTTTATTTTGCTGCATAAATTCCTAAATTAATACCCAAAGCTGTTGAAATAGTATAGCAGCAATAATAATTTAACAATTACAGGTAACATGATTAAGATTACATAGAAATCTAGCAAACACGTAAATTACTGATTAATTGTGACATTACAAAAGTGACCCTAATATAGAAGGCTAATATATATTGGTATTGAAAACTGCATTACCAGGATGCTTTTACTACTAAATAGGCAATGTTTTAAAAAATACAACAAAAACATACCATCAGCAATGTCGTTTTCCACATCAACATGGACAACAAGGATGTTTGTCGGATGTCCATTCACCAGCGCATGCGCACATACACCATCAAACACACTTTGACAGACAGGAGGTCGGTGTCTCCATCAGTAATAAACACATTTGTCATGACACGTCTTTTATTTTTGGCACTTTCGCCATGTTTAAGCAAGGTACGTCTAGCGCTTAAAATGTTTTGATTCCGCCATTAACGCCGTTTTACAGGATTTACAGTAAACACAGTAAGTTACATTTTAATAGCGAAGACACTCGAAATCTTTAAGCCACTCTGAAAGGTTTAACGTCAACTCGTATTTTCCGGTGGTGGAGTTACATTTGAATCCGGATCGTTTTCATAAAATACAGTAATAACCTTGGCTGTAATCGGCTTGCTCTCGTCATGCTCGCGACGCGTTCGTCTTTTCACATTTCCGCGCTCCACGGCAACAAGGAATGACTGACGCTCATATTAGCCAATCTGTGGTCTTCATTAAACGCAAGAACTTAATGGTGAAATTTGATTGGTTATGTATCGTTGGAGAGAACACTGAACCTGGGACAGCGCCAGCACGCAGGATCACAATCAACTCGCGTCAAAATGGGCAGTCGCACAAATGCTCCCAAATATATTTTAAGGTCGCACAGATTAAATTTCGGTCGCATATGCGACCAAAATGGTCGCAATTTCGAGCCCTGTGCACATGACTATATTAACAAAGTCTGGTTCGTTTGGAAATATTGCCCTGTGAATGCGAACTAAACCAACATAAAATTGCAACAATGTAGTCATTTAACCCCCAGTTTCTTAACAAATCAATCGATCTACAGGTCTGAAAAAACACCCATAAAGGGTACACCAAAGGGAACCAATTTTGGTTCTCCAAAGAACCTTTTAGATCAAAGGTTCTTAAAAGAACCATTTCTTTTTAAAGGCACACTCCACTTTTTTTAAACTATGCTCATTTTCCAGCTCCCCTAGAGTTAAACATTTGATTTTTCCCGTTTTGGAATCCATTCAGCTGATCTCCGGGTCTGGCGGTACCACTTTTAGCATAATCCATTGAATCTGATTAGACCATTAGCATCGCGCACAAAAATGACCAGAGTTTCAAAATTTTTCTATTTAATTCTTGACTCTTCTGTAGTTACATCGTGTATTAAGACCGATGGAAAATTAAAAGTTGTGATTTTCTAGGCCAATATGGCTAGGAACTATATCTCATTCTGGCGTAATAAAGAACTTTGCTGCTGTAACATGGCTGCAGCAGGCGCAATAATATTCACAGCGCCCGAAAATAGTCCCCTTGTAACTTTCAATAGCAGGGGACAATTTTCGAGCACTGCGTAATACACATGGCCGGACTTACCATTGGGCTGGAGTGGGCTTGAGCCGGCTTGCGTTCGTTTGATTTGTTAAGTCGTTTTTATTTTTTATTTTACAGTCTATTGGTTGGTGCTGCATTTAATTCGTTAATATATGTCAGTCATCTTGGTGCTGAATATGACGTGCTGAGTTTACTGCTTTTGAAACCCATAGATGCTGGTATAATAGCGAATACGCGATAACGCGAAATGAGAGTCATAAATGAGCTTTACAAATAACGAGAAAGAGCAACGCGAAAATGAAGCGCTCCGTATGAAAGATTACTAGAGTAGGTTTTGTAACTCTGTTTTTTCTTGTTTGTTTGTAATCTAACGTGATACACAGCAGGTATACGCAGTATACCCACTAGGAAAGGTCAAGGATTTCTGTATACCCATTTAAAAAAGCGTGAAAATACTTAACAGTGTGTGACAAACCTTTGACACTTTCATTCATAAATTGACATCTGAATCACTCACCATTCGCATGCTCCACTTGCTACTTTGGCGGGTTGAAGCTCATATACAGTCGGCTCTTTGATATTTGGTACATTTGACTTCATGCGGCACTGCGCGATCCGATCATTATATGAAATCAAACTATCACGGCGCAAAAGTGACTGTAAAGCAGGCGGGGGTATTCATGTGGTTCAACAACAGCCAAAAAAATGACATCAGAGTACCGCGAGAGCGATTCGAGAAATCACACGGAGAAGTCTACTTTATAATCGCTCTCGCGGTACTTTGACATCATCACCAAGCGGTCTGCGTAGCGCCAAATGAAATCCAATCTGCTCGCAGTCTGCAGCTCACACGACACTGTAACCAAACTATGAACGAGTGGAACAGAGCTACGAAACATAACAAAATCCGGAGCGTTAACCACGCACATATGATTATGTCAACATTTAAATCATCAGTCCAGTTTATTACTTCATCTGGAGGTGAGGATTCACTAAATCATGGCCATGTTGATGTCCGGATGGTTTTTGATATAATCCACTATAACTTAGCCTACCTGTAGTTTCTCTTTCAGCATGTTTGCTAACAGAATCACAGTTTAAACTTCTGAAAAGTGTTCATTTTTATATCTACGTTCAAGGTTTTAATGTATTACGTTCATATCAGACGCAAAAATTAATGAATGATCATCTTCTCCACTTTGGTTTTTGGTGTCTAATATTACATGATGGTCTTGTCATAATTATTAAATAACATCCTAAAATATTTTCTTTTCACTGCACCACTTAGGCTATATGCACAAAATACACTTGTTGATTATGTTTATAACTTTATATGGTGTGTAATAAGGTGAATGTTAATCAAAACATATCATTCTCTTCTTAAGCTAAGTCTAACACAATGATTTTAAATGTTGTTATGGGGTATTTTTTAATGTGCATGATTCATTTGGATTTGTGACATCCCTAAAAATACATGATTTAATTTTAGACTGGGCTTATGTTCTGCTATAGAGACATAGGGGCAGTTTCCTAGTCAGGTCTTATCTTAGTCCAAGACTAAAATGCATGTTTGATCTGTCTTAATTTAAACACATGTTGCACTGATGTATCTTAACATATATCATTGTCATTGTTTTGTCTCAAGACGCACACCAGTGATGTTTTTTGTAAGGTTTGTTTGTAAAAACTACTTGAATGCCCTAATATAACCTATAGCAATAGGCCTAGTGCTAGATTAATCTAAACCCTGTCGGGAAACTTCCCTAAAATGTAGTTCTATGATATATTTTTATTTTAGGTTGTTTACTGTATGTGCACTTTCAGAAGATAATTTACACAAGCTGTCACTGGGGTGGTACCCTTTCAAATAGTACACCTTTGTACCTAAAGAGTGCATATAATGGGTACAAATGTACCTATATCTGTACCTAAAGGGTAAATATTAGGACCCATTTAAAGGGTACCGTCCCAGTGACAGCTTTTGTACCTGTTGTTCTGATAGTGTAGGGCCCAAAATTTATTCAAGCCCAGGGGCCTCCACCCTGTTAAGTCCTGCCCTGACGGCAGGGAAAGAGTTAACTGAATTCTGGTGAGCACATCAACGCCATTCACAACCAAAGTTCCGCAATAGGTACATGTTAAAAATGTTGTCCCGCTTAAGTTTTGATTCCTGCTCACAATAATGAAGTTATATAACCGTAGATACCAAAAACAGCCACACGATAATCCCGTAAAACTGCTGTCTAGAGCAGAATCACAGAAAATAAACAGATGTACTCTGACCAATTAAAGAAGAGTTTACTTGCACGTGACTTATATTGACAAAAGTCTGGTTCGTTTGGAAATATTGCCCTGTGAATGCGAACTAAACCAACATAAAATTGCAACAATGTAGTCATTTAACCCCCAGTTTCTTAACAAATCAATCGATCTACAGGTCTGAAAACACCCATAATGGGTACACCAAAGGGAACCAATTTTGGTTCTCCAAAGAACCTTTTAGATCAAAGGTTCTTAAAATAACCATTTCTTTTTAAAGGCACACTTCACTTTTTTTGAAAATAGGCTCATTTTCCAGCTCCCCTGGAGTGGAGCATTTGATTTTTGCCGTTTTGGAGTCCATTCAGCTGATCCCCGGGTCTGGCGGTACCACTTTTAGCATAATCCATTGAATCTGATTAGACCATTAGCATCGCGCACAAAAATGACCAGAGTTTCAAAATGTTTCTATTTAATTCTGTAGTTACATCGTGTATTAAGACTGATGGAAAATTAAAAGTTGTGATTTTCTATGCCGATATGGATAGGAACTATAATCTCATTCTGGCGTAATAATCAAGGAGTTGCTGCTGTAACATGGCTGCAGCAGGCACAATGATATTACGCAGCGCCCAAAAATAGTCCCCTTGGTAACTTTCAATAGCAGAGGACTATTTTCAAGCACTGGGTAATATACCTGAATTTAATCTCACCTCAAATGTCACATCACAAGTGTTATCATTTTAGACCGCATCCATTCCTGCACTGTACATCCACACACCACAATCTATCTTAACAATGAACGTCAGAGTATTTTGTGGTGAATTTGTTTCTGAATTTTTGGTCTGTTTGCTCCTAGCTCGGTATGTGAACAGTAGGAGGTTGACAGCCAGAGAAGAGGAAAAACACAGACTCTCTGATCACCTTATGAAAACAAATACATTCACACACACACACAGATATCACTAAGTGACGCATGTGGCACGGATGACACGTGACGTGTGAGACAGTGATGCGTCTGTGCGCCTGTAGCCGTGTGCCGTACCTCTCCAAACCTGCCTGTCGCTTCTCGACCACGTAGGGCCTGCTGAGCAGCTTGGGCCTAGAGCCAGACAGTCTGCAAGGCAAAAGAATCATGTGGGACGATCGCAGGGTGAACCAGCCCTGAGCTACACATTGCCTTTAATAATGCCTGCTGATTTATTATCAATCACAGTCAGAAAAGACAAAACTGATGTCACCATTTTACCCCATCATTCATGGTGTACATTTATGGGACACTTTCATGAATGGGGTTGTAAACGTGGGAAACAGCAAACAGTATATTGTTTAACTAAAATGAATTGAATGCCAATTTACAGTAATTTTAATTATTGGATACGGTCAAGAAAAGGTCTTGACCAGAGAAACATGAATGAATGAAGTACTTGCAGACCAAAGTGCATTGTATTTGTGGAAAGTGCCATTGCATTTATGTGTCTGGATAAAAGGGACAAGGGAACACATAAAACAGCCTATACGGTTGCTTTACAATGTGATTGTGTTTGTTGTTGTCTTGTTTTAGCTCTGGGCAAAGTAGAAAATAAATTTCACTGGTTCATTCAGTCAAATCAATCAAATGCTGATATTCGTCTTTCCCTTCGAGCGGTGCGAAAGCACAAAACAAATAAAGAGGGAATTCAAATACAATCTCCTATTTACCTTCTCCATGGTACTGATTAACAGTTTCACTGCGTATTTATTCTAATTGTAAAAAACAAAAACGAAGCCAGTTTATCAATCCAAAGCTATTTTGGAGAAACAGACAAACTTTGTTGCTGAAAAGCAAAGATTAGTCCAATGTGAATTCTGTATAGTGCTGGTTTGGCCACTTAAGGCGCTTTTCCAATGCATCATACCCCACGGGTTGGGTCATGCCAGCTCAATACTTTGGCTCGGTTAGCTTTTCCATTGAGAATCTGGTACTACTTAAGGCCATTGCATAGTAACCCCACGGTTTGGTTTGGGTCAGCTTACTTTTGTGAGCTTTTCCACTGGGTGCAGTACCCGATACTTTTTTTTTGGTACTACCTCGGTCGGGATTCCAAGCGACCCAAGCTGATACCAAAACGTGACCCGAAAACACTGTAGATCACAGATTGGTCTAAGAGAATTGTCACTACCAGTATCATCGCTATAATGTAAAAGATTAGCTTTACCTTCGTGCTAGCTTGCGCTGTCTGGAGTAAACATGCTGTCATCTGTGCTCTGCTATAAGTTCCCAAACTCCCTTTTAGTAATGAAAAACAGTCACAGGTTGAGTATCAGGAACACCATAAGAGTTTTTTCCAAACTTGCAGTTTGTGGCGGCACATTCGCGACGCGCACATTCACATATGCTTAAATGCAACTTAAATGAGGCTCAGCGGAGCGCGTCGACTGACGCCACGGGTGTTTGTACAGAAACTGTCATGTCAGACATTGGTAGTGATAAACCCGATGTGCAAACATGGTGGTCAATTTAAATTTTGTGGCGGATTGAGAAATAAATGACTGTATGGGAATGTACAACGACGCTCTCACATGTATGATGTCACAGCAGTAGGCAGCGCAAATATAATGACAGGCCTATAATCCCTCCCACTGCGAATTGATACTATACTCGATGGAAAAGCTAACTAAGCCAAAGCGAAGTAAGGTGAGCTGACCCGACCTGACATGACCTGACCAAACCGTGGGGAACTATGCAATGGAAAAGCGCCATTACTGTATCCAGTTGAAAACCCCCCAAAAGTTAGCTGACCGGTCCCGTGGGGTAATATGCAATGGAAAAGCGCCATTAATGGTTGATCAATGATGTCTTTCTGGTTAAACTACAGTAGTTAACCAACAGGCTGGGAACTTCAGAAATCTGGCATCCAATGCCAGGAACCAGTATTTAAACATTTACTGTACATTTATGCATTTGGCAAATGTTTTATCCAGAGAGACTTACGTATTATATATTAAATCTATATATTTTTCTGCAGAATGAGTGTTTCCTGGGATCGAACCTATGATATCTGAGATGCTATGCTATGCTTAGAAACGCAATGCTCTACTAAGTGATCTCCAAGATCACCTGGATACTATGCTGTGGTTTCAGCATAGAAACAAAAGTGTGCACTGCTGTTCAGAGATGATACGATAAACTCAACCAATCTGAATTACATTTTAACCCGGTTGTAAGTTTTTACTCTGAACTGAACTGAAGTAAAATGATCAAAACAGGCTATTGTATGAATCACAAAAGAACTTAAAAACAATACACAGACAACATTTATTTTTACTGCATTAACTTTGCCGACTGCATGCAAAACAAGAAGCACAAGATGCAGACATGTTGCACAAAATGTTTCGGTAGAGTGCTTTGATACACATTCCCTGTTCCTTATGCAAAAAACCTCTTGATTTACATGTGTGATTTGACACTATGTATATCTACAGTATTTGCATAGAAATCCTCTGATCTTGTATATTTGCACTGGCTATCTGGATTGCATGGGTTTACGCTAGCTTCAGGATGAGACAGCTGAGCGCTGTCAGTCATACACATACTGTATATACACATAAACACACACACACACACACACACACACCCCAACTAAATCCTCACATCTGTGTGGAAATAAAACCAGAGCTTTAGTCAGTTCTTCATTCTGTCATGATTCCTTACACGTCGCTGTATTTGATGTAGACGCCACGTGAGGTAGAAGATGAACCCAGCTCATCTAGCTGGCCCAAACATTGTTATTTGTTTAGGGGCTCAGCCAAGCTTACGTTTCATCATTCCAACTCGCTCTTAAAAGCCCAAGGGCACGCTGCTTTGTTGTTTTGTTTTTGTTTGTCTAGAGGATGCAGACATGCATCTTTGTGAAATCTCCAGGGACCGAAACCAGCAACAGTTCATCATTAGCAAAACACACCTCCTACAAATGAACATGAATGAATCACGAATATTGGCTACTGTACAAAAGATCCGATTTCCTTTTCAGAATTCCACAAGATTCTTAGGCCCTGTTTATATTAGAGCATTTGCGTTTTAAAACGGCATTTTAAAATGAAAACGATCCTCGTTTATACTGGCATTTTAAAAAGAATCTTCATCCACACTGTACACCACCATAAATGCATGAAACATGACCAATCATGTAACTGGGCATGCGCATAAAAGTGTAAAATAACTTATTACTCTAATAATAGCTTACCTTTGCGCGTTTATGCAGCCTAGGGGTGTGCGATATTGACAAAAAGTCATAATTGGGTCCTTTGCTGGCAACTATAACAGACACTATTTTTGAACCTATAAAAATGTGTTTGGGAAAGTCTTATACTGTTTGGTCAGATTACCCAACCATGGGTTAAAGCCACACAATATTTTTAGAGTGTAGGTAAATATTTTAGTTCAAAATTTCACTCAAATTGTTATGTGACTTAAAAAAAATAATAAAATTGTTGCATTAATTTAGAAAATATTGCAAGATAGACTCTCATTTACTGTATATTTGTAACCTGCTCCATACTTCGGAGTCACTTTGACCAAGCAGCACATTTGAGTCACACACCAGGGGTTCTCAAACTTTTGCAACTCACGGCCCACCAATGATTGTTTAAAAGCATTCGAGGACCACCTTTCTACATATGATAGCTTGAACGCAGAATAACAGAAAATAGAAAATTGATGCCTTTCGCATCACTATGAAATCTATAAAAGATAAAATGTACCCCTAAGGTGGTATCCCTATGTAGACAAATGAGAACTGCCATTGCTTCCAATGAGTAACCAAACCACAGGCGTCAAATTAAGTGAAAAAAACATTTAAAGTTCCACTTTGCATTCACACCAGACGCATCAGAGGTGGCAAGCGTGAGTGATTTACATGTTAAGTCAATGCAAAGACGTGAATAGGCATCCTGTGGCGCAGTACACATGAATGACGTGGAACGCGTGACGTGGTTGATGCGTTTCGCGCAAATTGAAAGGTGCCGCAGGAAACGAATTGGAAACAAGTTGAAAAATCGGAACTTTGGCGGATATTCGCACCGCGTTAACCAATCAGTTGCTTGCTCTAGTAATGACGTGATTACAGTGAGGGAGCGGATCGAGT
Organism: Misgurnus anguillicaudatus; assembly: GCF_027580225.2. Lineage (NCBI taxonomy): Eukaryota > Metazoa > Chordata > Actinopteri > Cypriniformes > Cobitidae > Misgurnus > Misgurnus anguillicaudatus. Next base: position 31,644,712 of record NC_073353.2, read on the forward strand.
CGCAGAAGCCCCTCCCATGACTAGAATATCACAGGTGAATGAAACTCAAAATGTTCAAGCGTCCAACTATGTAAGAGTAGCGTGTTTTTGCAGCCTCTTCCACAGTTAGATTTTATCTTTATTACGGTACTCAAGGGTAGTACCTAGTTAAATCTTTAAAGTAAAAATATACAGCTATTGGAAAAACCTAAGAGACCACTTCAAGACGTTTGAAGTTTTTCTAAATGTACTATTTGTGTGAATTTAAGTAAAATTATTATTTAAAAATATATATTTGCATTTATTTACGGAGAATTTAAATAGCTAAAAAGTAGTCAGACTACTACAAAAATCTGCAATAACACAATATTATTTTTTTACCTGTATTTAGGAAATGTTATATTTGATGGAACAGGCTAACCCTGATTTTTAATCACATCTTTCCTGTGCAATGGCATGTTCTCAGTCTTTTACATTACTGTTTGGTGACTTAGGTTAGGTGAAGTTATGTTTCCTTTTATTAGAATTCAACATATAGTGGACTGAAACAGTCGCAATACAAGCAGAAATTATGAAAGAAAAAAAACCTGAAGTGGTCTCTTAGTTTTTTCTCTTTCATTTTTTGCTGGCTATATTAAAAAGTATTTTTACTTGTACACATGCAATGAAAATCTTCTTTATGGCATTTTTGGGGGTCTTAATTGGCATAAGTCAAACAACTGAAAGTACCCTCAAAAAAATGGGAAAAGCCCTGAGCAGCAAAAAGTGATGCGCAAAGCATGTCAAAAAGTGGCGCAAAAGGAGGGGATACCCTGTGTTTTTAAAACGAGGGGCAACCTTATGATCTCTTTGAAGAAGCTAATACGGAAGTGACTTAAACTGCAATTGATCGACTGACCACTAGGGGCTCCAAAAGGGAGTCAATTCCCATAGACCCCTATGTTAAAATGCCCAACTTTACAGTAGAAAATAATATGTTTACAGCCTGCTGCAAAAAGTGTTTTTAGTCTATATTGCTAATTTTGTCCTTCATGACAACTGTAAGGGGGGCGAATTTTTTTGTAACTTATTTGTTTAAATTATATTAAGCCTTAAAGTTTTGGATAATTAGGGGCGTGGCCACTTGAGTGATGGGTGATGTCACTAGAATCGAGCTAGGTGGGTGTGGTTTCAGCAACCAGGCATCTCAGCTTCATCCACGCCTCTTTACCCATTTTTGGTTATCTGTGAGTGATGCACGGTGACATGTAGCCAAGATGGCGAAGGCAGGCACCGCCTACTTTAAGCTGCCAAAAAGCTCTTCACAAACCTATGGCTGACATCACGGACACTATGTCCATATCTTTTTTACAGTCCATGGTTTAAAAGCAATCTACACTGCAGGGGTGAGGCTTTTGCTCCTTTTCATGGTATTGCACAGCGGAGGAGCGCTGTGGACAGAAGCCACCAGTGCTTGAATTTTAAATATGTAATGTGACGCGGACGTGCGGTGTGCGACCCCCTTAACGTAATGTGTGTTGGCTGCATCTGAATAAACAAACGTTCTATCTGATGTGTGACTTGATTGTTTTTGCGATAGAATCATGCATCTTCACTGGGTGTTTTTATTCATATAAATTTATAGGAAAAGTTTAATGCGAAAATATCAAAGATTTGTCTATCGAAAATAAATAAGAAATCATTTGGCAGTAGTCTACCTCTGCCTACGCGACCAGCTTAGATGGCGCTCCACAGGCACTGGTTGAGATCATTGATATACACTAATGTAAAATAAAAAGTCACATTTATCAAATTGATAAATAGATGTTAGTAGTTTAAGCACAAATCTAGTGCTGCTGAATTATACGTCTCCACGTGTACTCACCCTTCGTGTAGGTTGCAAGACTCCACACAGGTGCGACCCCTGCTGAAGAATCGACAAGACACGCACTGTTCAGGCCCCGGACCCCAGCATCCAGCATCCGAACACAGCGGGTCACATATCATACGGTCCGAAACTGTAAAGAAAGTAATTTTGAATTATTAATGAAAGGCCAGAAAACAGTAAACGTTTAATTTGACTACAAGCATTAACATTTGAGAGTCTACACCATATTCAGCAAAATAATAATAAATAAGCAGGATTAATCGTTTTTTTTTCTTTCAATTCCATTATTAAGGGAGACAGCTCTAATTGAATTTTGTTCTTCATAATAAATGTCACAATGACAAAGTAGTTTCTGTCTATACAGTTACAATTCAATTTACTGTATGTTTTTCTCAGAATAGCGCTGTCAGCCCCCCATCTGGCAAAGCATTCAGCCGAAACAGGAAAAAAGCTTTCGTCAAATTGTGATTGAACAAAATGCACGCGCCATCTTGTCTGGTCATGGATCTCTCATGCTTGTAAAAGGCTGGTTGTGTATGAACTGCTGTATTTTGAAAATGAATTTCTGAAAGGACATGACGGTTCAGACAGCCACCCACTGAGGAGCTGGATTCAGCAGCAGCTGGAAAAGTGTGTTAAATTGCTGCTGACGCTACTTAAAGAGGATTCATAGACACGTGACAGATGTAGGTCTCTCCGAAATCTTAGAATCAGAAGCTGATCAACTTCTGAAATGGATATAAACTTCATGACTGATGGACCATATTTAAAAATGTCCTCTTATCCTGTAAATATGTAGTGATGTGCAAAATGTCAAATCTTCACTAAAGCACACAAGATGCTCTTTGAATCTCAAATGATGCTAATGATCAGACTAAGAAACAGACATATACACTCACCTAAAGGGTATTAGGAACACCATACTAATACTGTGTTTGACCCCCATACGCCTTCAAAACTGCCTTAATTCTATGTAGCATTAATTCAACAAGGTGCTGAAAGCATTCTTTAGAAATGTTGGCTTATATTGCATCTTGTAGTTGATGGAGATTTGTGGGATGCACATCCAGGGCACGAAGATCCCGTTCCACCACATCCCAAAGATGCTCTATTTGGTTGAGATCTGGTGACTGTGGGAGCCATTTTAGTACAGTGAACTCATTGTCATGTTCAAGAAACCAATTTGAAATGATTCGAGCTTTGTGACATGGTGCATTATCCTGCTGGAAGTAGCCATCAGAGGATGGGTACATGGTGGTCATAAAAGGATGGACGTGGTCAGAAAAAATTCTCAGGTAGGCCTTGGCATTTAAACGATGTCCAATTGGCACTAAGGGGCCTAAAGTGTGACAAAAAAACATCCCCCACACCATTGCATGACCACCACTGCCATGTGATTGGTTGATTAGATAATTTGCATTCATGAGAAATTGAACAGGTGTTCCTAATAATCCTTTAGGTGAGTGTATATTGGAAGTCAACTGGGCTTTTGATTGTTTTTCATTTATTTTCATTATTATTCAATATTATTATTGGTTAATGCATTAGCTAACATGAACTAACAATAAACAAAACCGATTTTCAGTATTCATTAGTCTTTGTTAATGTTAGTTAATGCTATTTTGCAATTAACTAATGTTAACAGTTACAACTTTAGATCTTAAAACTACTAGTAAATGCTGAAACTAACATGAACTAGGATAATTAAATACTGTAGAAGTCTTGTTCATTGTTAGTTCATGTTAGCTAATTCATTTACTAGCCTTAACAAATACAAGTGTTACCATAATTCCAGATAATTTCATAATTAAGGATATAAAAAGGATTTAACTTTACCTAAAACAATAAATAACATATACACTCTCAGAATAAAGGTACAAAAATGTCGATGGGGTGGTACCCTTAGGTTCCTTTTGTACCTTTACAGGTAAACAAAAACATAATACAATGTTTTACCTTTTTAGGTACATTACTGTACCTTAAGGAACTATTGTGTTTCTTTAAAGGTACAATTCCGCTAACATTTAAAGGGACACTCCACTTTTTAAATAAATATGCTCATTTTTAAACATTTGATTTTTAACGTTTTGGAATCCATTCAGCCGATCTCTGGGTCTGGCGGTACCACTTTTAGCATAGCTTAGCACAATCCATTGAATCTGATTAGACCATTAGCATCGCACAAAAAATGACCAAAGACTTTTGATATTTTTCTTATTTAAAACTTGACTCTCCTGTAGTTACATCGTGTACTAAGACCATTGTTGCAGGAGGTGCAATGATATAACGCAGTGCCTGAAAATAGTCCTCTGCTATTTAAAGTTACCAAGGGGACTATTTTCAGGAGCTGTGTAATACCACTGCGCCTCCTGCAGCCATGTTACGGCAGCAAAGTCCTTGATTATTACGCCAGAATGGGAGTATAGTTCCTAACCATATCAACTTTTAATTGTCTGTCTGTCTTAGTACACAGTGTTACTACAGAAGAGTCAAGTTTTAAATAGGAAAAATATTGAAACCCTTTGGATATTTTTGAGAGCGATGCTAATGGTCTAATCAGATTCAATGGATTGTGCTAAGCTATGCTAAAAGTGGTAGCGCCAGACCCGGAGATCAGCTGAATGGATTCCAAAACTGAAAAAATCAAATGTTTAACTCTATGGGAGCTGGAAAATGAGCCTATTTTAAAAAAAAGTGGAGTGTCCCTTTAACTGGTACAAGTCTGGTCCTTAAAGGTACACAATAGGTCCTTAGGGTATAATATTGTACCCCAAGAAGAACAACATTTCAGTGCGATGAATACACATAAAGGTAAAAAATTGAGCATTTGAGGGTGACATCCCCAGCCCAGTGACAGAAAAGGTACAGTTTTAAAGCTTTTTTCTGACAGTGCCTTATCTTCCATGTAGCCATACATTATTTGCAGAAATCAATAGATGAATCAGCAAAAACAAAACTGTAAACACTTCAGAGTCCTACGTAAAAACCCAACCTTTCTCAGAAAGGCACACGGCTGGTTTCTAACACACACTTTCAGCTGTACTTTTTGGGATGGATTGATCAAAAAGATGGTAAGATCAAAGTTTTGACCTGCTTATAATGGGCCAGTTAAGATGTGCTGACGTCAAAGGTTGGTTTCCAGAGAGACAGGTAAGAGCCAGAAGGATCAGTGAGCCCTACAAGACTACGGTTGCTGTGAGACATTAACAATTGCTGCTACATGCGCAATGGAAAAGACACCAAAATAATGGGCAAATAACTTTTTTTGTCATAAATATAACCCTGAGCTTAGAAAACAACAACGCTTTTGAGATGGGGAGAAAGTGAATTCCCTGTGGTGATTATAGCTTCTACATGAAAAAAATCACATTCGAAATGTCAAAAATTGTTCCCGTCTCCCTCTGCAATTAATTCTCTACAACGTTTTAAGGAGCAACTTAACATTTGCGGTGAATGGATAATTAGATTGGCGACCTGTGCTAAAACGCAACTTTATCTTAGACAAAAAGTCACTTTGGGGTTCAGTTTTAATGTAACGTTATTCAACATCTTTCAAGTTCTTAAAAACCTCAAAAAGCTTAGATGTGTTTTAGGCCCCCTGGCATTTTCAAAGGGTGAAAAGAGTTGGCACTATAGGAGGGCCACATCAGCACACGGACTTGGTGCCTTTCACAGCAGAGTGAAGCTCAAAACATGTAGACGCTTTGTGACCCCTCCATCTGCAGAGGAACGTGGCCCCCGGTGGGCTCAGTGAGGTGCATTGACCCAGACAGTGGTACGGGTAGCTGCACCAGCCTGCTCCAAAGTGACAGAGCTTAATGCCTCAAAGTCAGGATAAGCTCTGCGTGAGACGCCGTGATCTTTCACTTCGGTTAGGGTGAAGCCGGCCATACAGCAGCTGGGAGGCTGGGACCGATACTGGGCCAAATAAATGACATCCAGTCTGAAGTAGAGTGAGCGAGACCTATTCTTACAGGTCATATATTGCACGTAGTCAGGTATATATTTGGTCTGAAGTCTGATGAATTTGCACTGTTTTTGATTTAAGATTGGCCCTTTTGTAATTGGATATAACACTCACAGAGGCCGGGATAGCATTGTGTCGAGGTGACGACATATTGATTTTACTTTTGCTGATGGAAGTGCACTTCTTGAGTTTAGAAAACTAGTTTTGCCACTTTCCTCAGTAACTGTACTGAACTTTAAAATAAACTAATAAACAAGGACCTGAACGTGACCAATCTAGGAAGCGTGTCTTAAAGGAACAGTTCACCTAAAAATGATGTTTAAATGGCATATAGAACTGAAACTACTAGAAGTCTTGCATAATGCTGACTCAATCCTTGTTTATGCTTGAAACCTTTATTGCTCAGAGCTTGATCTTGATTTTATAAGTTCTTGGTTCAGTTTGTATATCAGTATCAACTTTCTCAAGTCTTGCCAGGTCTGCAATCAAAGGCCAATTTAATAGATTTTAATATGAATATACAATTGATATTAATATTATAGCTCTATACACTTCATTTATTGCAACGATTGTCTCATTTGTATCTATTTCCATTTCTCTAAAGCAACTTTAGGAGGAAGATCTGAGGGAAAGTCGATACTTAAATAAGAACTCCATCAAATGTCCTGAGGTATGAAAGAGCCACCTCTGATCAATAATGCTTTCCTTTGGGTCTAGTTTAAGGTTCATTTATCTCAAAGATGACTGATACACTAAGAAAACAGAGCAATAAACTCACTGCACTCCTTCGGGTCTCGGTTGTTTCGGATCATGGCCTTCTGGGTGTTGGTGCGGAACAGCTGCGTCCAGTTGACGGTGTTGTAGTAGCAGAGTTGGCTGTTGTTGGTGACGTAGATGTTTCCCGCACTAATCTCACTGAGAGACTGCAGCTGCAGCGAGGATATCCACTGCTGCTTCAGCACCAGAAGAGAGATCCCACTAGACAAAACAAAACCAAGAGCAGACTTTAAAGTTCTGAATGAACAAACCCATCACTTTACTGTAAAACATCTGAATCAAGAACAAACCCAACACTTTACTGTAAAACATCTGAAATCAAATATATTACTTTAAAACATCAGAAACATGAACAAACACAACACTTTAATGTAAAACATCTGTAACAAAAACAAATGTATCACTGTAAAACATCTGAATCAAGAACAAACCCAATGCTTTACTGTAAAATATTTGAATCAAGAACAAACCCAACACTTTACTGTAAAACATCTGAATCAAGAACAAACCCAACACTTTACTGTAAAACATCTGAATCAAGAACAAACCCAACACTTTACTGTAAAACATCTGAATCAAGAACAAACCCACACTTTACTGTAAAACATCTGAATCAAGAACAAACCCAGCACTTTACTGTAAAACATCTGAATCAAGAACAAACCCACACTCTACTGTAAAACATCTGAATCAAGAACAAACCCACATTTTACTGTAAAACATCTGAATCAAGAACAAACCCAACACTCTACTGTAAAACATCTGAATCAAGAACAAACCCAACACTTTACTGTAAAACATCTGAATCAAGAACAAACCCACACTTTACTGTAAAACATCTGAATAAAGAACAAACCCACACTTTACTGTAAAACATCTGAATCAAGAACAAACCCAACACTTTAGTGTAAAACATCTGAATCAAGAACAAACCCAACACTTTACTGTAAAACATCTGAATCAAGAACAAACCCAACACTTTACTGTAAAACATCTGAATCAAGAACAAACCCAACACTTTACTGTAAAACATCTGAATCAAGAACAAACCCAACACTTTAGTGTAAAACATCTGAATCAAGAACAAACCCAACACTTTACTGTAAAACATCTGAATCAAGAACAAACCCACAGTTTACTGTAAAACATCTGAATCAAGAACAAACCCAACACTTTACTGTAAAACATCTGAATCAAGAACAAACCCACACTTTACTGTAAAACATCTGAATCAAGAACAAACCCAACACTTTACTGTAAAACATCTGAATCAAGAACAAACCCAACACATTATTGTAAATCATCTGAATCAAGAACAAACCCAACACTTTACTGTAAAACATCTGAATCAAAAACAAACCCAATGCTTTACTGTAAAACATTTGAATCAAGAACAAACCCAACACTTTACTGTAAAACATCTGAACCAAGTGAATCAAGAACAAACCCAATGCTTTACTGTAAAACATTTGAATCAAGAACAAACCAAACACTTTACTGTAAAACATCTGAATCAAGAACAAATCTATCACTGTAAAACATCTAAATCAAGACCAAACCCAACACTTTACTGTAAAACATCTGAATCAAGAACAAACCCATCTATTTAAAAGATTTGAATCAAGACTAGATCCAACTCTTTAAAACATTTGAATCAAGAACAAATGTATCACTTTAAAACATCTGAATCAAGAACAAACACAACACTTCACTGTAAAACATCTGAATCAAGATCAAACCCAAAACTTTATTGTAAAACATCTGAATCAAGACTGGACCCAACTGTTTAAAACATCTGAATCAAGAACAAACCCAACACTTTATTGTAAAACATCTGAATCAAGACTGGACCCAACTGTTTAAAACATCTGAATCAAGATCAAACCCAAAACTTTATTGTAAAACATCTGAATCAAGACTGGACCCAACTCTTTAAAACATCTGAATCAAGAACAAACCCAACACTTTAAATATTTGAATCAAGAACAAAACCAACACTTTACCGTAAAACATCTGAATCAAGACTGGACCCAACTCTTTAAAACATCTGAATCAAAACATACACAACACTTTAAAACATTTGAATCAAGAATGACCTTTGGCTCTAAAACATTTAAAACAAGAACTAACCCATTGCTTTTATAAAATCCAAGATGAACCAATCTCTTTAAAACATCTAAATCAAGCCTAAACCCAACTCTTTAAATTAAAACATCTAAATCAAGCCTAGACCCAACTCTTTAAATTAAAACATCTGAATCAAGAACGAAGCCAACCATTTTAAACATCTGAATCAAGAACCAAATGATTGTTTAACACATCTGAATCCAGGACAAATCCTTTTCTTTAAAACCTCTGAATCAAGACCGGACCCAACTTTTTAAAACCTCTGACTCAAGAACGACCTTTGGCTGTAAAGCATTTAAATCAAGAACTAACCCATTGCTTTAAAAAAAATCTGAATCAAGATGAACTCATACTTGTAAAACATCTGAATCAAGAACCAAATGATCAGTATGACAAGATCAACCGTTCTAAAATATTTGAATGAAGAACTAACCCATCACTTTAAAACATCTGAATCAAAGACAAACCCTTCCCTTTTATACATTTATATGAGATCAATCCTACATAGTAATCTGATATATGGAAATACATTTGTTCATGTATGGAATTTACTGATTTACAAATACTTCTACAGATATTTAACATACTGTACATTCAAAAATACAATAGGTCACAATTGCATACAGTAGATATAAAAAGATGTTCTCTGTTTCATGTTTGCACTAAAAAATCTATTTAACACATAGTTAAATTCATACACAAAAAATATACTGTATATTTGTGGACCTACTGTACACTACATGTGCATATATGACCATACATCGGATTTATGAAGTCCCAAAGTTTGGATTACTCTCCTCAGCCTGGATACTGAACAAGCACTGAATGGAGAGTGAAATGAAATCCTAAAGCTCTGAAATGATGGCTTCATGAACAAATGTGAATGTATGATTTCTCAGAGCGACACACGCAAGAGTTTAACATGCGTCTCCATGTACCTGCGGCGAGGATCCCCTGCTGCAAATTCATTGAGATCAGTTAATATGGAGCCATAATCACGACAGTGTTTTTAATCACAGACGGGCGTGCTGAAGAGCACATCAAAGGGGCTTTGAAACGGCCATCAGAGAGAGTCAGGGAGAGCTGTACGTGCAGGTGCACTTAGACACTGACATCGCTCTCATCGCATTGACCTGACTCTCTAAGAGTTCTCTCTCTCTCTCTCTCTCTCTCTCTCTCTCTCTCTCTCTCTCTCTCTCTCTCTCTCTCTCTCTCTCTCTCTCTCTCTCAAAACAGAGGCATTAGACACTGTGTGTTTCTTCATTCTTCAGCATATTAGGTGACAGAGAGTACAGTGGTAGAGCTTTCAACAAATAACCCGACAAATGGCTGGCAAAAACAGGCTCTCTTCTATTTTTGCCTCTCCTGGTTCTTTAACTCTGATCAAACGGGTGTCGAACTGTGTGAATGGAGCTTTTCACTGGAACTCTTTGAACTCTTGGCAAGAAAAGCTTGGCCTCTTTAGAAAACGCAAAATCTATCCAACATGGTCTATCGGATTGTCTAGGCCAGGGGTCTTCAACTACTTTTCTTCGGGGGCCAGATTTTAAAATTGTAAATATGACGCGGGCCAAACTTTTACCCCTATTTTTACTTTTGAAATATTTTTTACTTTTACCATATATGTGTGTGTGTTGTTGTCGTTTTTGTTACTTTTGTTGTAGTATATTTCAAAAAAACATATTAAAAATATGCATTTTCAAAAAAATTGAAATTTAAAAGCCTTTTAATTACTGAAAACTCATATTTTCTTTATTAATATTTAAAAACAATTGCAGTTTAACATGTAAGAGCCAAATGTTAATAGTAAAAGTGTAAGAGATCAACACTCCTAAACATATTTTGTTTATAACTGTTTACTTTCATTAATTGTTACATGTCAAGTACTCACAACATATAGCCAGTCTTCTCCTAATGACTAAAATTGCACTACATGTTTTATTTTTTAATATTTTATAGATATATACCTAAACAGCCTTTCCATTGTACATTACATACAGATATAACTGTCGGGAGTTCGCCCCCTAGTGGCATAATGAAAATGTAGTTTAATCGTAAATCTGTCGTGGGAGAGAACATTTAATCTACGAATATATGTATAGTTAATAATTTACTTACCAGTAATTAAAGTATTCAAGTGTTACTGATAAAGTAAAACAAAAAATAATTAATAATTTTAACTTTGCACACAGTTTTGATTGGAACACACTGAAATACATCACTTCCGGTCGCGTGTCACATGCTGTCGCATAAGTTTATTTTCTTTTCCAAAGCTCGAATTGGATAAGATAATTACGCACCCGCAGATGGTTGGCACCCCACACAGCCCCCTTTCTGTGTTGTCTTGTACAGTGGAAAGGTAAAAGTAACCACGCTGAATTTAAATCAGAGTATGGTCGTTTCTCAATAAGGCTGCACCCTCCGGAGGTCGCATTTCCAGGCTGCATACGTCATTAAGTCTTATTTCAGAATTTTAACAATTATAAAATTGACTGTTATTTTCAGTTAATCGTAAATTGTTGTAATATGCTTATGATTTGTGAATGTAATGCTCAGTTAACTTAATCTTGATGACGAATGCAATCTGCATATGCGACCTCCGGAGGCTGCAGCCTTCCGATTGAGAAACGGCCAAAGGTGACCGGCGGGCCGGATAAAGATGATTGGCGGGCCGCACTTGGCCCGCGGGCCGCCAGTTGACTAGCCCTGGTCTAGGCTAAGATGAAACGCATATTATATGTAGAGAAGATGCTGTGATAAATATTCATATCTATGAAATCCCTTTAAACAAACCTAACGCTTAAATACTTTCAGAACAACATACAGTAGTAGCATGTGCACAGCCAGTAGCGTAAATTTAAGCCAGGACCGTCTGTTTGTCTGACCAACGGTTGACAAATAAGAGTACCAGTACAGATAATGATGCCATATTACTACAATACAAAGGACGTGATTTCATGCCAAATTATATCAAAGCAGCCATAATAGTCAGAAATAAAAATGTGATAAATCATCCATAACGAACATTTTGATAAAAAAGTAAATGCTATCAAAATAAGAAGCATACAGTTACAAACATCTATTCATTTGCACATGATTTCAAATGATATCATACAAACCAATTTTGTTGTTTTTTCCACATTTAAGGGGAACATTTTCATTACCGCAACGTGTCCATGACTGGATTTGTGTTCTTTGACATGGAAATATTTATGATTAAAAAATCTAAAAAATAAAAAGCTTCAGTGCATGTTACACTATAAACATTTACAGTAAAGAAACATGTGGTATTTGTTGATCATTGGTAAATGTAGAGGCAATAATAAGGAATATAAATGTGTCCAAGACCAATTTTCTCATCCTCCGCAACAATTTCAATCATTGTTTAAGCCCTCAAGGAACTAACATTTAATAAAATAGTTGGAAGGGACATAATTGACTGTGACACTCAAGATGGCTACCAGGTAAGCAGTTCTTATTTTTTCTCTCCAGATAAAGTTAAAATCTTGTTTGTCCTAGTACCTAGACAACTTTTCAGTTCTCATTACCGAAACATGAGTTTGTAAATGCATATATTTAATGTAATATCATGTTGCGGTAATGATCATTTTTGATAATGATCATCTAAAAAATTTAAATAATTCTATAGGAAACATTTTTAAATCCTCTAAAAATAATGGTTATAGTAAGTTTAGACCTTAATCTTATAAGTGAAAAAAATGGCTTCAAGGGCTTTTTAAAATGTTTGATGCTGACACCTTCTAAATCTGGATTTCGTGAGTATCACCCAGCTGCATCTCACCTGTAGAGAGACCTGCCACCTATGGTTGCCAGATTGGAGAAGACACTCAAATCCGTCATGTTTTCTGGCCAGGACTGAATGTTCAGGAAACCTGGAAAACACAAGATGACAAACACTCAGTGTAGCTCAGCGTAAAGCATAAAGCCAAGGTTACAGGTTTGAAACAGGAAACACATGAACATACAGCAAATCACTTTAGGCCTAGTCCACACGGACACAGGAGTTTTTCCTCCAAAAAAATCCCATTCACACATGCTCAGTTTAAAAGAAATCTCCATCCACATGAAAAAGCAAAAACACACGCTATCAAGCACTGTCAAGAGCATGCCACACCAGCAGGCGGCGATATAACCCAAACCGTAAAGCAACCTTGGCCAATCAGAAGCCTAACAAAAGTGATGTCTCAAGGCAAAAATCCCGGTTTTACTGTCTACACAACAACACTGCAACTGCGTTTCTTAAAATCCTCACCCTGGCAGGGGTTTTCAAAAATGTTCGGTTTTAGTGCCCTGATACTGCGATTTTGTGTGGACGAAAGGCCGAACCGCGTAAAAAAGTCACGGTTATAAAAATACCCTGTGTCCGTGTCGACTAGCCCTTATGCTATGTACACACCAAACGCTGGGGATCGCGGTACTCGCTCTAGATTACTCGCGGCATTTTATTTCGTGTCATGAAAATGTTTCGCTCAAGTTACGAAGATACGAAGGGCGAAGATACGTTTGAGGTGAATAGCGGGTGTTTTCGCTGCAATCGTGCCGCCCATATTGCGTCATTCGCATCGCCCACGCAAGGACGCGTCTTATTGCGTTTTTGCATTAACTTTGTATGTAATCTACTCGCGCAAATCGTTGAACTCGCGTTTGGTGTATATGCCATTAGACACAACGTAAATGTGTTCAATTCTCAATTCAATTCTCAGAGAATGTACATATTCATAATACATATAGGTTTATTGCCCTACAAATCACTTGGGATATAAAGTCTCGCAAATGCATAAAGGTAACTAAGTAGCCAATGCAAACAACGTTGTGAAATTTACCCAGGGATGAGCTTAACATCGAGAAGTTTCATTCCTCATCTTAGTTTGAGCTTATTACAAGTCATTAAGGAATGTGAAATGTGATTCATGGCAACTGATGTGTTATTTGTATAAATATGCCAGCTGTAACATGTATGGCTACTTGTATTGGCAATTCCTGTATGCATCTCAATATATTTAATGCAGACCGAAGCGTTGATAGCTATAGATCATTGCAGCATTTTAATAATGGATTTTTTAAAAAATGCATTATTTATCAAAGGGAAAATCTTGTGTATAAGCCAAGAGACAATAAACAGGCCAGCGAGAGAGAAGGAGAGCAGCATAAATACACCAATTAATTTATCATTGGCAGCATCCAGGCTTTTCATTGGTAAAGTCAGTTGCATAACAGATATTTGATTCCCTTTAAACTAATTCATTACTTACAAAGGAACATGTTTACAGGTAGTGTGTTAAAAGGCTAATAAAAATATTATTCCTGTGAGGTTTTATCATAGCTGTATCTCTAGGCCACAACTTTCTGCTCATAATAAAATGGTAAGTTTATAAGCCATCGTCCCTGGTTTGTTTTGTTCTGCTCTGTTAAAATTAAGTTTGGTTTCCAGCCCATTAATATGTCGCCTAAAAAGGATACAATAAATATTAATGCAGGCTTTTGATTAAGGCGTTTCCAGCGGTGACGGAGAGAAAAATCCCATCAATAAATGATAAATCTGTATCATCTTAATTTCACATATCCTGAGTCTGACACTGATACTAATTGAGCTTTTCGCATTGTTGACTGCAATTTTCACCGTGCATTATTCATCCTCAGAGTTTAGTGTTTATTAATGCCAAAACTAACGACGGTCTTAACACAAACACGGCTATAATTTCATCATTTAAGCTTTTACAGGCAGATCTCATCAGAGTAAAGGGCTGAAATGGAGTTAACTACAACATGTGCGCTTTTAGCTGCAAGCGTCATTTTGTCTAAGGTTGTAATGGCAGATTAGAGGAAGTGTCTCGGTGAGGTGTCATTAGTATGGTGTCGACTGACACTAATTGCCTTAATGACAAAACTGCGGCGATGGGAATTCTCAGTTTGTGTGTGCGTGCGTTTTGAGAGCGGGCTGCTTGGCTTTGTGCGTTGTAATCTGTTTACTTTACGTGTGGAGGCGAGACTTCATCATGCTAATAGTGCTAACAAGGTCCCACCGAGCACCTGTCTGCTCCAGACGACTCCAGACAAACATCAGGAGAGCAATGCTGCCCCACACGTGAAGGGGTATGCATGAGAAACAACACAAGAAACTGCTGCCAATCTTTGAGAATTTATACATGTGCTAACACGTGATGTTAATTTATGGTCTATTCTATATTATTACAGGGCTTAAAGGAATACTGGATTAACTTCCCCTTTGTAAAATGATTAGGGGGGTGGTGTCAATGGTATTTCATGCATTCTGACTTATTAACATAGTTTAAGAGTTGGTTTCCAACAAATGCAAAGTGTCAAAAAAGCAGTTGGATCTGTTACAGAGTATTTCTGTGCCGAATGCACCTTACCAGGGTTCGTACAAGTTTCGGAAAGTTTTTTTTAAAACAGTTCCAGCTGACGTTCCAGGTGTAAGCTATACGTATCACTTGTTTTTATGGGCACTTCCCCGGAAAACAAAGCCCACACGTCAATCATCGGGAGAGGACGTTAAGTTACAGGCATCACTTCATGAGACAGATTTGTTTTATATCAAACTCAACAATGGCATGAAGGAAGAAGTGTGTTTTTGGATGTAAGAAGAAGAAAGCCAGTATATGGAAAAAATTGATATAGTTTGTTTATCCAGGGTAGCAGCGCAGTTTTGCATGTGTGTTTGTTTAACTCTGGATTTCATTGAAAAGTCCAGTCATGAGATGCATGCGGTAAGAGAGACTTCTTTGTTATGTTGGAAATAGGCATGCAAGTGCATATTATATAAACGACACAAAACATGTAGTGAATCATAAGTTATCCAGTCAGTGTTGTATAAAGTGTTGACTTGAACTCGCTCCTCCCGCAGCTCGTGACTCCTCCTTCCAAATTTTTTCATAAGTGATCGGAAAAACTGTAAAGCTAATCTGTCTTTTATAAATCTGATAAAACTTAAGACTCTTTAGAGATATGAAGGATGTAATACTACTCTATACACTCTTAGAAAGGATCTTTGTTGCATTAAGCTTTTAACACATTATGTGTAATTTTAAAAGTTAAAAGTAACACAAAATGTGTTGTTTCAATAATAACACAGAGATGGGTG
This sequence comes from Misgurnus anguillicaudatus, assembly GCF_027580225.2. Taxonomy (NCBI): domain Eukaryota; kingdom Metazoa; phylum Chordata; class Actinopteri; order Cypriniformes; family Cobitidae; genus Misgurnus; species Misgurnus anguillicaudatus. The sequence goes on from NC_073353.2 coordinate 31,660,552, forward strand.
GATTCTGGGACAACACATTTAGGCAGAAACAGCGTGTGTTAAAGAAACAATGTACACTTGACTCTTGAGGCACTTGACTTCCCAAATGACCCACCCCCCAAAATGTTTGAACGAAATCTACAGCCTTAAATAAATTGATATAACATCTAGCCAATATATTTGACTTAAAATATTTTTCGCAGCTACATCAAATACAAAGAGACAAGAGAATGAATCAGGATATCCACCTTTGTCCACTTCTCTCTTAAAACATGATGGTACACACAGAGCTCGAGCTGAATGCAACACGGTGAAGAGCTGCAGGCTGTTCTCAAACCTTCAAAAACTGGTTAGGAAGCATCCAGCTGAGGCTTTGAAATTTTCATTTAATGTTAGTCAGGGATGTTGCTCCATCTTTGGGATTTACTGGAAGCCAAACTGGTAGTGTACTATATCCATGCAAAAATTTAACGACAGGGCCGAGGAACATGGGTTTAGCGAACACATCTAAAATGCATTTTTGCTGCACCATGGACTTCAATGGCACCCTAAATGACCCACTTCCAAATATCATCATTTGATAACACATTCGATTTCAAAAACGAACCGCATTGAAATAAATATCGAATGTGAGCCTGCATCTGTCAAAGTCTTCAAGTAGGGGTCACAGAGCAGAAACACCTTGTCAGTGAAGATGTTGTTCTGTCAGAAACTGTGGCCACCTGCATACAGATGTGACAGGCTGACATGCATGCCTGACTGACTTTTGAGAGCCCGCTTTGCTGTCACCACAGAAAGAGAGGACCGGAGTAAAAGAGAGAGAGAGAGAACTTCTCTATGTGGTTTCAACCTCTTCTTGTAAGCCTACACTCCTGGTGCCCTATGGGGAGCTCTGTTCAGCTGGAGAAACGCTCTTATCATGTATTCATCATGCAGTATATAAGGCCTCCCCACTGAGCTGTCCAAAAATGTACACTGGTACAAATGCACACAGTTACATACAAACGCGCACACTATCTCATACACATGCTAGATCTTTCAGTGCTTTGTTTTAAGTGTTTTTGATGCAACTCTTAAATAAAAGGGTAATTTTGTATATCTCTTCATATTTCAAGCTTAAAGTGCAGCTTTCTAAAGCCTTTTTACACAGAGATTATAGAAAATACAGGGAAAATGCTTTGTTTGGGATCATTTAATTTTTGGTTCATGCACACTGCCAATGATTTTCTGGAATCTGTGTGTGCATTCACAAACAAACCGTAAAGATCATGTAAAGAAACGTGACGTATTTAAATTGAATGTTGATCGGCGTTTAAATCCCTTTGTCAAAGAGCTGAACCATACTGTCACTTCTTGTTGCGATAACACAAGCGTCCTCACTACGGCACGCCTCTTACAGCATTGTTTCTGCCTCTGGTTTTCAAAGAATGCTGTCCATGAATGTTACGGCAATGTTACTAGGTTGTCTACGGCAGAGGTCCCCAACCACCGGGTCACGACCCAGTACCGGGTTGTGGATAAGTTGTCACTGGGTCGCAAATACGTCTTTGTCATTAGAGTTTGAGCATACAGTACTTCTAAAACACAATCAATCAAAGAATTGCATATTTATGTTTTTATGAATAATTTGCAAATGTACCTCGCAAATCATGTAAATACATGAAGACGTTCAACTCTGTGACATCGCATATGACTGAAAAGTAATTGCAGGCACCATGATCAAAATAAACTCTTTTACTACAGTAATAATATTTTAACTGACCCACTTTTAACGTACGTTTGAAAGAAACCTAAACATTTAGTCCTGTGTCAATCATCATTAAAATCATATGGTAAACGGGAGTCTCCGTGCCTCTGCGGTGCGCCCAGACGCAATTCTTCTGGCATCTCTCCTCCTCATCTCCTCCTTTTTTTTCTTCTGTTGTGTTACTTGAACTTGGGGGTCGAGTCCGACCTAAGGTTTCAGTTGCCTTCGAGAACAGCAAGCCAAGTTCGTTTAACGTTAATTATTAAGACCAAATGGGCAGGCAAACTCGTGAAACAACGAAAGCAAAACAATCCACCGCTGTGTGAATGGGGTATAACAGAAATACAACTATTTTGTAATGTTCTATATAGACATTATAAAAATTGTGCTCCTCATGTGATCTTTGCATGATTCTGAAAGAGTTTGCCGTTAAAACAATGCTACGATTATCAAATAAGAATAAAAAAACAGTAATAAGAGAAAACTCAAAAGCAAAGCCAAAATTAATCAAATAAAGTTGGTGCTATTAAAATAGCAGGCTGAATTCAGGTAAATAAGGGGATGTCTTGATCTTAAGGGGCAGTCACACTACTCTTTCTTTACACTACTGTTTCGTTGACTTCAATTCATGTGAATGCACTAGACCGGAAGCGCAAGCTCTTGCGAAGATATTTTACTGTGTACTAAAGTTCAAGTCTGGTTAGCTCTGACCTGTGAATTCATATTATGTGGAGACATTTGACCAGTAGAAAACTAGTACACCACGGCGTACACCACACATCTACTTAAAAGCAAAGATGGATGAAGCGTTTCCCGTCCATATTCGCAGCAACGTCCGAAAAAAATTGCTTATATTTTTACAAGTCTAGTGTCTAGTGTACAAAAGTACAAAAATGTGTAAAAAGTGCTTTAGTTGACCTACCAGTGATTTCTCGAACAGTGCGAAAGACGTTGAGTTTCTCCGGATCCAATGGCTCTATGTTGTGGTATACATCCCTATAACACACACGAAGACCATTTAAAACTTATGAACCTTTTCTTTATAACTTTTTACAAAATAAAGCTAATTTTATAACAAACTGAAACAACAAGGTTGTATAAGTGAACATTAGTTAATGAATTAGCATGAATCTAAAATATTCTTGGTTATTTTCAACACAGCGTTGGATCAAAAATGGACAAACCCAGCCGTTGAGTTCACTTAACCTAGAAAATTTTTATATGTGACCCATCAATGTGTTAAAAAACCAAGCAGAAGTCAAATTACCAACCAATATGTTGGGTTCATCCCTTTTTGACCCAAGAACAAAGCTTGTCCAGAACATTCACACAAAGCATTCACATAACTCATCTGGGTAATATACTTCTGCCGCAATAGTTAGCCTGTCTGGAAACGAGCTGATTTAAACCACAATACTGTATGACACTTGCATTACATGTGAACGGCCCCTACGCTAATAGGATTCTGTATCTCTCTCCCTGTCTCGTCCTCGACCCCGAGGACAATGAGACAAACAGACCAAGTTCCTGCTGCTGTGAAGGTCATCACACCACTGATCTACTGACCGTCCTTCAACGTAATGCCCAGCCGATGCCTGACCAACGACCACCGGCGGAACCTGTTTAATTTCTTTATCCATTTACATACCCCAACAGTATTTATATATATAAATATATGTGTATCCCTGTCAGGGGTTTTTCTCCTCCTAGGAGTTTTCCTCCTAGGACTAGCCATGAGTATTTTTCTCCTAGGGTTTTTTTCATCCCCTGGAGAGTCCGCCACCATTGGCTTAACTTAATACTTTACTGTATATGTTACATTATTACTACGCTCGCTTTTCCATGCTTTTTCCTACACCTATTAATGTAAAGCGGCTTTGAAACAACTAACACTTGTGAAAAGCGCTATATAAATAAAATGAAATTGAATTATAAAAAACAACCCAGTATTTTTTTTAGAGTGAATTAATAATGCCTCTATACTATAAGTTAATTCTGGGCAGTGTCTGGTGAGCCTATCAATGCCAGTATGCCAAGTTTTTATTCTTCATGCAGGTCTATCAAGCAGTACAGCAGCTTTTAAAAGCACCATTGAGCTGGAGACCTTCAGGGAGGCCGTGTACTGTACACAACACCTGCTGATGCAGCATGAGTGAGTATGTGTGCATTGGGAATACATATCTGCACTCCATATAACAGTTTGCGTTGCAGATGATGTCACATGTATCAAAATCGGTGTGTGCGTGTGTGCACGTGGCTTTCCCTAGAGTATGTGCCGGCACGCCATGGCTGCCGGTCCTGGATTTCTCTTTAAGAGCAGAGTCAGCTATCTGGGGTTAAAGGGCCGGCCGATTTAGGCACTACGGTGTCACAAAGACGCCACCAGGGGGACAGTCAACCAGAGGTTAAATGACTTCTTGACAACATGACAATCCAATATTTCTCATTTCTCCCAGCACTTACAGAGAAAAGGGTCCTGTGCGCCTCCCATTAACTGTGGCAGTCTTTAGAGACCCTGTCTAAGTCAGCAGTTGGCACAGAGGTCTCATACTGTAGGTTTTGCTGGACTGTCTACACCCTCAAAATGTGTGTCCTTTACACTCGACTGCTGTACTATTTACACTGATGATGTGAAAGGTTTTTCTAACGCTTATATTCCAGACAAATCCCTTTTTCCTCATTAAAGCTGATGAAAAACAACACTATAGGTCAAATGGCTTTCGGCGATCCAATATTCAATATTCAGCAGTAAGGCAAAATGCAACTAACCCGAAGGGCATGAAAGAGCAACTCTCACCCTTTAATCCCGGTGATGAGAAACACCAAGTTGCCATTGATCTTGGTACAGTTGATGAATCTGTCAATATTACTGGAGTCGACGGTTTGAGCCGTCTGAAGACTGGCGGTGCCGATGCCATCACATGCTGTAACAGAACCATCACCTCAAACACCACAAAATCTAATATTTATAGGCCATGGAAGTATCAAAATCCAAGCAACCCATTTATAATTTTTATAATAGTATTTTTATGCTGTAATAGTAGATTTTTATAAAGTTAGAGCTTTGACAAAGTTTGTACCTTTCGGGCAGATATCTGTGCAGGGAATGCACATCTTGATCCTGTTTTCCTCCACCTCCATCTTGTTGCTCGGACAGGCTCTGACACAGGAGCTGTGGTCCACCACGAAGTTATCTGTCAAGCCACACGCAAAAGGAGAACAAACTGTTGGAAACCTCTGAACAAACTCTCAGCAATCTCTGAGGAAAAGGCCATTGACATTTTCTAATGGTAGAGAAGAAGCATCTATCCTCAGACGAAACCATTAACACATCTGCAAGGACGCGTTGGGGACTGTGGCGTGCGTTTGATGGAAAGGACCCATTTCTGCTGGTGTCTGGGCGGCATGGCATACATCACTCGTGAGGAGAGAGCTACAGTGAGGGCCAGATAAAAGAAGATGGAGCTCTCGCGAGCGAACATCTATTTTCATGACAAACTCCTAAACTGTGAGCTAACCGACACGGGACCATGCTGTTGGTATGGATATCTTGTGTTTAGGTTTGTTGCATATAAAAAGTAAATCTAATCACCTCCTTAAATGCACCTTAAGATAAGATAAATGAATTTTCCATGGCACCAGGTTAGGTTAATAATCTGCTCAACCCTGATCAAGCCATCGAGTCACATGACAGCCTGGAGAAACATTGCTGTTCCCATTGGCCTTGTGTGACTGTGGAGGGCGGTCTGGGTGACGGGACTGGTGCCTGAGTACTTCACAATAACATTCATCATGGACTGAGTACTGAAGTGGGCATCTCTCAGTGTGCAAACCCTTCATTCTGCACCAGTGACAGCTCAGCGAAGGGGAATAATGGAGCTCGCACTCACCTATCATCTAGCCATCACTGTTATCATAGCACCCTTTCATTCTGACCCTCTATTCTTTTACTTCCTGTCTCTATTCACTCCACTTCAATACAGCCAGGTTAGGTCACATGAAAACGTTCATTGATTCAATGAAAAATACAGAAGATCTTTATCTCTATAATTACAGCTCTCTCTCTTTCTCTTTCTCTTTCTCTGTCTCTCTCTTTCTCTCTCTCTCTCTCTCTCTCTCTTTGTTTATTCTTCCTGCATTTTCTTTTAATTCTCTTTCACTTTTTATTTCCATAATTTTGTTGCTTAATATTCCTTTTCTTCTTGTTTTGCTTAAAATTTTGGCTTTAAAGTTATTTCTTCTTTATTGTATTCTATTTCCTTCCTTCTGTTTTGATTTCCTTTTATCTTTTTTGATTTCTATTTTTTTATTTATTTTGCTATTTTATTTCTTTTTTGCTTTCTAAAATATTTCCTTCGTTTTTGCATTTTATTTCCTTTCTTCTTTTAACTTTCTTTTCTGCTGTCTATTTCCTTCATTTTTTTGCTTTTAATTTCCTTCCATCTTTTTATTTTTTTAATTTTCCTTCATTATTGCTTTCTATTTCCTTCCTTTTTTTGCTTTTCTATTTCCTTACTTTATTGTTTTCTTTCCTTCCTTAATGTTTATTATTTTTTTCTTTTGCTTTCTGTTTCCCTCTGTATCCTTTTCTTCCTTCTTTTTTGCTTTTTACTTTCTTTTTAACTTTTTATTTTCCTCCTTCTTTTTCCTTTCTATTTTCATCCTTAGTTCTTTCGCTTTCTATTTCCTTCCATTTTTTACTTTTTATTTTCTTCCTCCTTTTTTGCTTTCTGTTTTCATCCTCAGTTCTTTCGCTTTCTATTTTCTTCCTTTTTTTACTTTTTTCTTTCTTTTTTGCATTTAATTTCCTTCCTTCTGTTTACGTTTAATTTCCTTCCTTCTTTTTGCTGTCTATTTTCTTACTTTGTTTTTCTTTTCTTTTCCTTCCTTTATTTTTTTTCCATAATTTTTACTCTTTTTTTTTCTTTAGCTTTCCGTTTCGTTCGTTTTTGCTCCTGTTTCCTTCCTTCTTTGTTTATTTTTACTTTCTTTTTAACTTTTTATTTTCTTCATCCTCTTTGCTTTCTATTTTCATCCTTAGTTCTTTCGGTTTCTATTTCCTTCCTTCTTTTGTACTTTTTTCTTTGTTTTCGTGTTTAATTTCCTTCCTTCTTTTTGCTGTTTATTTCCTTCCTTTGTTTTTGCTTTTCTTTTCCTTCCTTTATTTTTTATTTTTCTTTCCTTCTGTAATGTTTATTCTTTTTTTCTTTTGGTTCTGTTTCCTTCCTTCTTTTTTGATTTTTACTTTCTTTTTAACTTTTTCTTTCCTACATCCTTTTTGCTTTCTATTTCCTTCCTTCTTTTTGCTGTCTATTTCCTTCATTTGTATCTGCTTTTCTATTTCCTTAATTTATTGTTTTGTTTTATTTCCTTCTTTTTAACTATTTACTTTCTTCCTCTTTGTTCTTCCTTTGTTTTTTGCTTTTAATTTCCTTCCATTCTTTTTGCTGTCTATTTCTTTCCTTTATTTTTATTTTTCGTTCCTTCCTTAATTTTTATTCTTTCTTTTGCTGTCTGTTTCCTAAGTTTGTGCTTCTGTTTCCTTCCTCCTTTTTAGATTTTTACTTTCTTTTTAACTTTTTCTTTTCTTCCTCTATTTTGCTTTCTATCTCCATCCTAAGTTCGTTCACTTTCTATTTCCTTCATTGCTTTAATTGTTTTGTTTTATTTCCTTCTTATCAACTGTATTTTCTTACTCCTTTTTTGATTTATAATTCCTTCCGTCCTTTTGTTTCTTTCTTCCCTCGTTTCTTATTTACTTCCTTTCTTCCGTCTGTCTGGATCACTGCCAGGAACAAGAAAAAACTAGACTGGTGTTAATGGGGAAACAGAGGTCAGCACCAGAAATGAGACTCAGCAGATATGATCACTCCTGAGACTTCATGTGTGGACCTCACCATGTCAGAAACCTCAGGAGCATGAGGACTCAGGTGCAGCCGATACGCCTCGTTTAGGTTTAATCTGAAACATGCCCTCCCGTGTGCTTCTCGATGTGCCACCTGCTATCCATTTATGTGTCCACAGCTAAAATAGTGTATAAGCATCATGTTCGGTTTCACTTACGTGGGCACTTTTTGACACAGAATGCACCGTAGGTGTATTTGGCCCGTGGGTTGTGCTCCAGCTGAAATGTGGTGGGGTTGTAGACGAAGGGCTGTGGGCATTGGGTCACACATGCGCCGCTGTCGTTGAAGTTTGTGCAGGCCTGGACAAAAACAAACTACATTATTGACAGCAATATGCACTTAATAATGAAAGATCTGGCTGCAAAAGTACTCTTACAGTGTCTTTTGGGACATTATGAGTAAAGTTAACACTTAATATCAGCTTTGTCTAAACCAACACCAATACAGCATAATACCAATAATGCAGTAATGCTTCTTATAAATAACAATTAGACCTGAATAAAAAAAAATAAGCAAGCGTCTTGCTGTAAAAAAAAATCAGATTTTTGGGTTTTCTGACTCGAAATTGCTGAGATGTAAAAAATGAAAGGCATTGATCGAAATCCCAATGCAGGCCGCAAAAGTGCATTTTCAATTAAAAGAGAAAATTGAGAAGTACAATATGATTACAGCTGAGGATAACTAATTAAAAAACTGAGAGGTGCGATAAATCGCTTTTCGGAGAGCCGGAGAAGCGAAGAGCAGTCAGAGAAGGCCGGGATGTGCCCAGGCAGCCCGCAACAAAAGAGCCACAGAGGTGTGGCCGCGTTCTCATTCACGGCAAGGCATTGTGGGAGGAAATGAGATTTTAATGGTATCTCTGGTGCAAAGAGCGTTTCCTACAGGGAGATTTTCTGCTCAAAAGCGAGTCATCTGTAGTCAACATGGGTCTCTTTTACAGACGTGCATATCACATCCGGACAAAAACCCGCAGATAAGGTGAGGGAGCTGGAATGTGTCTGCTATTACTGAATGAGCTCTACAACTGAGCTTTATGCGATGGCTGACAAGTGGACTGGCACTTTTTTGTGTGTAGTGTATGTGTGCATGTTTGGTAAAAATATGTGCTACATACTGAGACATTTATTAGCATGCTGTGAGTATGTTGATGCAGAAAACAACATTCTGGGGCTACTGTAGCTTACTAAACAGCTGTGTTTATTGCATGCAAAAGCTTGAGTCTTATTCACTATATTTTAACCACTACACAATATACACTCACCTAAAGGATTATTAGGACCACCATACTTATACTGTGTTTGACCCCCTTTCGCCTTCAGAACTGCCTTAATTCTACATGGCATTGATTCAAGAAGGTGCTGAAAGCATTCTTTAGAAATGTTGGCCCATATTGATAGTATAGCATCTTGCAGTTGATGGAGATTTGTGGGATGCACATCCAGGGCACGAAGCTCCCGTTCCAACACATCCCAAAGATGCTTTATTGGGTCGAGATCTGGTGACTGTGGGGGCCATTTTAGTACAGTGAACTCATTGTCATCTTCAAGAAACCAATTTGAAATGATTCGAGCTTTGTGACATGGTGCATTATCCTGCTGGAAGTAGCAATCAGAGGATGAGTACATGGTGGTCATAAAAGGATGGACATGGTCAGAAACAATGCTCAGGTAGGCTGTGGCATTTAAATGATGCCCAATTGGTACTCATTCTGTTTATGCCAAATTCTGACTCTACCATCTGAATGTCTCAACAAAAATTGAGACTCATCAGACCAGGTGGTACCCGGTGGGGTCTTCTGCTGTTGTAGCCCATCCGCCTCAAGGTTGTGCATGTTGTGGCTTCACAAATGCTTTGCTGCATACCTCGTTTGTAATGAGTGGTTATTTCAGTCAAAGTTGCTCTTCTATCAGCTTGAATCAGTCGGCCCATTCTCCTCTGACCTCTAGCATCAACAAGGCATTTTCGCCCACAGGACTGCTGCATACTGGATGCTATTCCCCTTTTCACACCTTTCTTTGTAAACCCTAGAAATGGTTGTGTGTGAAAATCCAAGTAACTGAGCAGATTGTAAAATACTCAGACCGGCCCATCTGGCGCCAACAACCATGCCACGCTCAAAATTGCCTAAATCACCTTTCTTTCCCATTCTGACATTTAGTTTGGAGTTCAGGAGATTGTCTTGATCAGGACCACACCTCTGAATGCATTGAAGCAACTGCCATGTGATTGGTTGATTAGATAATTGCATTAATGAGAAATTGAACAGGTGTTCCTAATAATCCTTCAGGTGAGTGTATTTTAAACAGACTCCTGCATAGCTTAGTTGTAATGTGGCTCGCACACTCACTGGGGTAGTACCCTTTTAAAAGTACACCTTTTGAAAAGTGCAAATTAGTACTTTAAAGATATCAAATGTATACATATCTGCTTCATGATGGGACCTTTTAAAAATGTACTTTCCCAATGACACCTTTTCTATGTTTTACCTGAGTGCATGACTAAGTTTACTACCCATATTAATATTAACCATGGTTTCACTAATGCGATCTGGGAAGCCGTCTTTGAATAGCAGATTGCCTCCTTGTCAACTGAAGTCATGTATCACATGACTAGCGGACACAAACCCAAAGCATCGATTAGTGGTGGAGCGATTTGTCGATTATTTACGCCAGTGCCTAGGTTGCATAGGCGTTGTGTAGGAAGAATAATGCAGACATACAAAGCAGTCCGTGTCCTTTGGGCCCGAACAACCTCCGGCACACTCGCGATGACAGCAGTCACTGACGTACGGTCCAAAACAGCGACCATCACACTGCTCGGCACATACTGTCTTTGTCACTGAAACACACAGAGAGAAAGGTTATTAGTGAAAGATGCATTATTCATTACAGAAAAAAATAATAATCAGTAAAACTAATGTAATTTTCTGCTGCACCGTGAGTAAACAACGCCCTGGCCAAGGGGAACATGTGGAGACATGTGGTCTCTTAGCTACCGCAAAACTGCTTTCTCTTTCTGCAAGCGATGTTCACAGTAATGAACACAGCCATTTACAGTAATTTCTACCATATGGCATGTAAAATGTATCTCCAGCGTACTCGCTAAATGAGCTTGGGAACGATTTCTAAAATAAGGGCAGAAAAATGGTTCACGCAAGCATGCACTTGTAGATACAAATGCTCGGCCAACCATGTGCACCGTCCTGTTAAACAAACTTCATGCTTGTGTTGCTTTGGCCATAATAAACGTATTACTCAATGAGTTACAGAATTACAGAACTGAGTGTGTTATTATATTATATATAATATCAGGTTATCTATGAACGTCTTAACAAAATTGTTAAGTAGAATTTCATTCAAACTGTTGCTCCACCATGACGGTTGTCCTAAAACAGAAAACCGGAGTAAAATTGCAAAGGTGCTTAAACGGTTCTTCATAGCGATGCCATAGAAGAACCAATTTTGGTTCCACAAAGCTCCACCTTTTTATAATCCGAAGAACATTTTTCATCACAAAGAAACAGATGTTAAATGGTCTTGAAAACGTTATAATGGTTAATGGCTTCTGCGTCATAAGGCATCTTTATTCTTAAAAGTGTTGGTTGTGTTGGAGATTTTAAAAGATGAGTTTATGATATACTTTGCTTATCAGTGTATGATGTATAATGATGTAAATGGATTTCCACAGCATCATTTATATGTTCATGCGTGTTCAAAGAAAACAAACTCTTACTCACGCATATTAAAATGTTATCAAGAGCTCATAATGCTCTTTTAGTGTGACTGGATTCAGATGTACTTGTAAAGCTGACATGAAATTTCAATCAGCATCATCACTGTCCAATGTGAGACACTACACCCATACAGGGACCCCATTTTATTTATTTATTTTAGAAAGGTTTGTATAATTTTATGGGGGTGCCTTCTGTATGACCTTATATTAATAGTCACAGCACTATCTGAAACGGTAATGTTATGAAAATCAAATTCACACTTTGAAACTCGGTCATGGTGAGGCAACATGCGATAACTTAAAAAAAGTTTTGCCTCTCTGCTCACCATCACATCCTTGTTTTTATAAAGACATCATGATTTATTTTTCAATACATTATTATATGAGAGCCATACATAAAAGTTTTTTATGTGCATAGATTGAAAGTTGACCTTCCTCTGTAATACCACTCCACCGCTGCCATTGACAGCAGAGCAAGCCATTACGGCACAGAGGCCAAATGGTGTACTTTATATACACAAAAAGACGTTTTACTGAACCACGAGCAATTGCATGTATTCATTTGCCATAAAACACACTTAAAAAAGAACCATCTCCATATCAATCTGATCCAGAGAGTGCTATAAAACTAAATCCTCCAAGAAATTCATTAGTGACCTAACAGCCGTGTTTTATAGCACCGACACATTTTAGGCCAAGAAGCCTTACTTTTATTTAGATATAATTCCAATTTAGCAATTTACAAATTGATGCTGGATGTAATTATGCTCGAAAAAGATCACTATTTGAATAGAATAGATTGAAATATTTACTCTGCAACCACTGAGTTGAATAGAAATGAAGATTTAACTTTGCTAAAATGACAGCTAAACAAATGCTCAATTCAAACAAGAACGTTTAATGTGCTCAACTTTGTGAAATAGCTTCATTAGTGTAAGAGGAAACTCTATTTCACAGTTGCACAGTTACTCCATTACTTCATCCTTATCATTTGGGCAATTAAGGCTACTCAAGCTAGGCGTCTGGGGGTGAGGCGAGCGGCGGGTTTAACCGCTGTTACACTCCACGGTGAGTGAACAGAGGTGAGGAGGGTGAGGTAAGAGGAGAACGCAGTAGGATTTATCCGGTACAGATTAGTGACATATAGGCGTTTAACGTTTCTTCAAATCCTCAATCGATTACATTTTTGATTCTGAGGATTCGATTCTCGATTTTTACTTTTTTTTAAATGTCTGACCTTGAACCCTAAGATGTCCTGCCATGTTAGTCGTGCTGCCAATAGAAAAATATGGTACACGAACATACATGATAAAACAAAACTTCCTGTCAGATGAACATTCCTGTAAGTACTTTGCACCTTAAAAACGCGCATTTATTACTGTCAGACGAGATTGTGAAACTATACCCCAATAAGTCATGTTTAAATGCTGTTTTCATAACGCAAATTAAATAAATTGTTGTGAAACTTAAACAGGTCTCAGTTCAGAGAAACGACCAGTCCTGTTACAGACGCCGTTCTGCTGTGCACGTGTGAGTGCTCTGATTGAGATCAGCTGAAGGCGGGAGGCGCTTGCTGTTTTTTGTTTCCCATGTAAAGAGCAGCTCGCATGGTGTCTCCTGCATCAGCCATGTTATCTTTTGACTGGCTGTAGCTAGCTAAGTTAGAGGAGGTTGACTTGCGGCACTCAACACGTGTTTTTTTATTCCCGCTTGGCAAGGCGACCGGACGCAACATGGGGGCATGGCAGCATCGACTATTCCAATTTTTAATTCGAAGTTCGAGGTTGTGACTTAATTTCGATCGACAGCCTTAGTGACATATCGTATCTTTGTGCAAGGAGTGCAAATGCTTATGACTAAATGATCTAAATCAGAGACACAGAGAGAGAAAGAGAGAGAGAAAGAGAGACTGACCCCCCTTGCTTGAAAGTGAATGAGTAAAATGACAGATTTTGTTGGCACCCAGATGGAGAAAGTGAAATAACAGGTGCATCTGCAGGTGAGAGAGAGGAAAAAGCACATTACGGATAATTATGGTGTGTTTGAGCAGCGAAAAGACCCGTATTGCTCCACTTGACCTGCCGAACCATTTTACTGTACAGAGAAGGCTGTAAAAATGATTGTCCATTATAAGAATAAATGGCAATATTACTAGAAAAATACGAATTTCTGATACATTATATTTTTCCTGCAATTCACTAACCTCTATATTCGGAATGGCAGTAAAATTGCTCTGCCCTGCAAACCTTTGTAATGATATTGTTGTGAATGCTACACCATGTGCATGTGCCTAACCCGTTCGTCTGGAATATGCAGAAGGTTTAGCTTTTGACATTTTGTTTTTCTCATTTTTAATAGTATCTGTCTACCGACTTAAAAAAATAATGAAATTGACTATTTTACACATAAATATCTCTATGGATAACTTCCACATAAGTAGGAGTGCACGAGGCAAAAAAACTAACGTGGGGTTAGTTGTAACACAGACCGTTTACATTATTGCACAGGGTTGAGCGATTTGTATTTTCCGTATTGTTTTCACGCTGCCAGAAGGCGATCTCCCGCAAATTTATGGAAAGGTATAATGTTTTCCATAGATTAATTGATGAAAGAGGTTTTGGTGGCATGTAAGTACATTTTTTCATCATATGTTTTTTTTTTTTTTTTGGTTTTTGAGTTGGGTGTGTAAGATACCAAAACCAATGTTATGTCATATTAATAAGGGTTTTGTTTACTTAAACATAGCATAATTTTGAAATATGTCTGCAGCAACTTTTTTTGGTAGGCTTGAAAAGTTTTCATCCAGTGGGGTTAATTGTTACCCTGTGTTACAACTATCTCCTCAGCACTTACGATATGAAAACCGCTAACGTTAGCGTAATTCTTGCCGTTGTTTTAAAGCAACACTAAAGAGTTTTTTTTTTACCTTAAAATAACGTTTTCAAAAAAGTTAGAAACAGGGTGAACGGCACTTTCTCATTCGCTTTGCAGCCCTCTATCAGCTAAAGCCGCACTAAAGAAGTTTCCAACCGTCGGGCGCGGTCCAGTAGTTCGAGTGAAAACTACAAAAACTTGCTTTACGGCAGACCTACAATCCAATCAGAGCCAGCTTTGCTGCAGTAGGCTAAATTATTTACGACAGTGGTAATGGACAATTCCGCTTCCAACCTGTAGGGGGAGCAAAGAGCAAAAACTCTATAGTGTTGCTTTAAATAGGCTACACACTAATGATTGCTTCCAACAAAATAAATGTGCCTGTCTTATCAAAAATTGTGTGTCAAAATGCATTTGTGTTCATATATTCAATATTAATTGAATAAGGTCACGTCAAAGATTGAAATCATAATGAAATTAATGGCTAAAATCAGACTTTGATGCTCATTATCTCAGAATTTGATTTTGAGACTTTAGAATGGTTTACAGACTGGGTCACACATAAAACTTCTTTTTTTGTCATAATTGTGCTGCTTTTTCTCACATATTTAGACATTTGTATCCAGTTATAGAGGGTTTCATACACGTCTGGATCCAAACCTTACTTCCGGTTTCGTTTTTTTTAATGGTCTGACTAGTTGCTAAACTGATCTCCTGAACAAATGCCTCGTCGAAAATAACAAATGTTTTGGTTTCCTAGGTAATCTATGTGTTGTTGTTTTGCTTGTTATATAAATAAACTACGTTTAAAGTACTTTGTTGTTATTTATTATTAGCGAAGTTTACCGGAAGTTACGTGCGTACCGCGACAGCCGCTTGTTTATGTTGTTACTGCTGAAACCATCTATAATTGAACTATGGTTAGTTGAGGGATGAATAGTGTAAATACTAGGGATGCTCCGATCAATGCTGATCTCCACTAAAAATACGTGGCCGATCACTATTCTGAATCTGACAGCCCATCATATTCACATCTATTTCATGTAAAACGGCTTTTGATCAGTAAGTCATTATCTATCTAAAATCACTGTTAGTTTGAGTCGTTTATAACATTCATTTGAAAAAGCAACACTCGTCAAACATAATTATTAAACATATTCTTTATTATCATGAAAATACATAAAAAAAGTTTTGAAGAACAGCAATATAAATATATCCTTAAGACATTTCCTGGAGCTGCGTGTCATCATAGCTGCGTGTATTGTTCTTCGTCTACAGCGCATTTTGAGTTTCTGCACGAGAGCGCCCCCTGGCTTTTGGATGTAGTGGCATTTCGCTGTAATTCATTGAGAAGCATAGCAAGCATTATCAGCCGATCGATCGGAGCATCCCTAGTAAATACCTGTCTATTATAGACAGATATATAAACAATATTCACTTCAAGTATATATAGACAAAATAGTATTGAAATATTTGCCTGCAAACTTAATTTTTAGCACTCTGCCTTTTACAATTAACCACACCTATGGGGTAGGTTGTAACGTTTGCACTTCTGTCATGTTTGGTAGAATTGTCTAAGAATGGTAAGTAATAGAAACAAACTTCAAATTCTCATTTGTAGCAGAGATGTGTATGTTGCTTGTGTAAAAAATATAAATAATCAAACTTAAATATTTGTTTAATGATCGAGCCAAAACCAAAAAGCGTTTCTCCCTACATCAGGTGTAAACTATGGTAAAATGTGCTGAACTGAAGCGTTACACACTTTCTAATAACTGGATGAATAACCTTAACAAATTAGCTACGATTTTAATCTAATAAACATGCAAGGGCAGGTGTTGTGAATGACAGACATTGTCCATGTGTGTCACCCTATTAGCATCCATCTCCTCTAACAGAACATCATGCAATTTACACGCCACTCTAGTTTCCAATTTCTTGAAAACCATGCTTTTCATATTTTAGCGGACAAAATTCAATATGGCGTGAGTGTTTTGATTTTAAAAAGGGATTTGTATGACTGCATTAGCGTGCTTTCCGATGCTCCCGTAATGACATGTTTTTGACTTAGCGCTTGGCCGCGTGATAAGAGCATGTCGAGGGAAATCAGAGTTGCGATGTGTCGTGATCAAGCTTCTTGAGAGGAAACCTGGAAGGCAGGCAAAAAATCGTGCTACGTGCAAGAGTTTTGAGGGTCCTGAAGTAATTAATCTCGACAGTTTTAAGTGCAGCTGGTTTCCGCTGCTACAGGTGAGAGTACAGGGAGATTCAGGCTGCCTGCCTCTCTCCGCAATCATCCTCCATGGGGAGGGCGGCGACGTGCCGTGGCCTGTCGGAGATGCCTTCAACGGGCCTGCGAATGAAGCTGGAGAACTTACACGTAATGGAATGACTCTCACCTATGAGTCGATGTATTAAATTCATGAAACAAAATCATTTCTGAGGATCAGAGTTCTTCATTTTGGTCGATAAATGAGGGCATGGAAAGTAATATGAAATTAATTGTAATTATAGAAATTGTGCACTGGAGATGCATAATTAAAGGTGCGCTACAGTGATTTTACCACAACCAGAGGATGTTCTTATTAGCATAGTAAATATCTGGCAGATAAATGACTACATACAGTATCACTAATAAAAAACAAATATCAGTCTATGGATGCAGTCACTATTGATACTCACAACTTTGACATTGGTTCTCCTTTGGTCCCCAACAGCGTCCATTACATGCTCTGTGACATCTCTGACCTGCAACCAGAATACAGTATTTACTTTAGATGCTTTTATCTATAGTGACTTACAAGGTTTTACATTTCATCAGTAAGTGTGTTTCCTTTGGGTCAAACCCGTGACCTTTTGCTCTGCTATTGCAATGCTTTAGCAACTGAAAACAAACATTAATACTACATTAATAGGAAAATAATCAGAAACTCACTGGAAACTAATTGCATCATAAAATAGGTTGTTACAAAACTACATTTTATGCCGTATTGCGTACAAAATCTCCAACCGTGCATATTACTATCCATAGTAAATCCATATTGTATATGAGACCCTGTCATTGAAAACTAAGTAAAGTCTCATAATCAAATTTTAAGAAAACAATCCTCAAAATTAGATTTTATTCGCTCATTTCACTATGATTTTAATATTTGGCATGGCCTTACTCTTTCAATATTAAATATATCAAGGTCATATTTTCACACAAGGTTCTTTGCATGATATAGGATGATTTTATGTAGAAAACAGTAAATTATGAAAGGAGGGTCACAAATACACAGTGTAGTCACACATATTGGCATAGGGGGTATAGGTTATCATCTGAGGGTTGTCGCCTCAAAAACATTAAAGGGACAGTGAATCAAAAAATCAATTTTAACTTGATATTCTGTTATAAGAGGTCATCATACTTAAATGAACATCTTGCACGCTTCAAAACTGAAAACGTCCTCTTTACTGAAATATAACAGTTTTTGGCACCAAACCAAGAAAACGGTCGGTTCAGGAATGTGCCGAAATGTGATGTCAGATTAGAATTTAAACACCTCCAAACCGAAAATTCAACGACCACTTTTGTAGCCCTGCCCACAGCTTTGCTTGACACACATGTGGGCCAGGGGCAAAGCAAACCATGCAGTGTCTCAACAATCAGTAAACCTGTCTTTAAAGATTGCCAAATGTAACCAAAATGACTTTTAAATACATTTTTCCTGAGAGACTTTTACTTTGACACAGTGATCTGTTATGAGTACCCATGGAAACGGAGTGTTCGGTTGTGGAAGAACACAGTCGCTGTATAACCTAACATTAGGAATGCGTGATAGTTTGTTTTTAAACAAATTCCAGCTCGCATGGGGAGTGTTTGTTTAAAAGCACCATTAATATTGGATCTGACAGGAATGGCAAAGCAGTACACAGTGAGTAAAACATTTTTTGAAGTTACTACGTTTCATTATTGCTTTGTTAGAGATCGCTTGATATGTCCTGCTTGTAACATCTGTGTCTAAACAGGAATGTTTGACTGTTTTAATTTACTAAAAACATTAAACGGTTAATAAAGGTTCAACATTTAACAATTCAACTGTAATATAACGATAGAAATATACAAAGTTAGTGATACGGAAGGACTTACCAGGCGCAATTTAGATTCTGATGTCCGTTTACTGTGTTGTATACGATAATTTAGGCAAGTTGCGTTTGAAAGGTCCAACACTCAACAAAGCTTTTTTTATCATATAACTGTGTTATGTAACGTTATGTGTATGTAAGAGCAACCTCACAAGCACAATAGAAATATACAAAGTTATTGATAAGGACTTATCAGCCAGGGTTTAGATTCTGATGCGTGCTTACTGTGTTGTATACGATAATTTAGTCATGTTGAGTTTAAAGTTTTGTTTCTACTTTACTATACGCATTGTCATTTATGTGTATCATCTTTAGCACCCAGAATCTTTTGTGGCTCAAACATATACGTGTTCGGCTGCTATTTTTACGCACTACTGTTTTTAAAACATTTCAACACATATAGGGGTGTCACGATTCTTCAAATCCTCCATTTGATTACATTTTCGATCCTAAGGTCACGATTCGATTCGATTCTCGAAATGCTATGCCATTATTTATTATTATTATTATAGTTTCACATTAACATGCACATTGCGTGCTTTTCCTCGCATGGGGGTTTGTGGGCTTTACTACGCGAGAGAGCTTGTAGAGAAAAGATTCCTTCTTGCACGCACATGGACTTAATGCGCGCGTCTGGTTGAAGTCTAAACATAAACCTAAGTAGTAATATTTACGTATTTGTAAATTTTTTTGCATCATGCGAGCTGAGGCAAACTATCCCTTTTGTTTAAAATATAACCTGCTGGATCTTGGCGCCTCTCTCACTCTGGCGCACGTGCAGAGAGCTGCGCTCTGTCCGAAGCAGATCACTAGGTTGTAATCCTGTTATTATGATATGCATTTCAAGGAGTTGTAGCAATACATCCCTCGTGTTTAAAATATAAATGGCGTTCCGCTGGACCAATGTTTTTAAAGGCATCTCTGAGTTTTTTTTCCGCTTGGCAAGCCGACCAGACGTGACATGGGGGCGTGGCAGCATCGACGATCCCATTTTTTAATTCGAAGTTCAAGGTTGTGACTTAATTTCAATCGATTTTAAAATTAAAATCGTGACACCCTTACCCACATATAATGACAAGGAATGAAGCTATCCAATCATAGCAGTGAGCGTTTACATCCCGGTCTTCAATGCTGCCTGCCCATTCAAACGAACCATTTTTCCAGACAGCATCAGAACCATGTTACAAAATAGCCAATGACTTATTGCTTTTGATGTATTTTGAATGTAAAAATCACCTGAACATCATAAGTAGACCTCAGACAACAGTATAAAAAAATAAAATCGACAGATTCATTTGCCCTTTAAAAGCTATGCAGTGTATGGTAAATAATCGAATATACAGTATTCTAAAAAACCATGTAAGTAAAACAATACAAAAACTGTTTAAAGAAATTTAAAGGAGTCCCCCTCCCTTGCCTCACAGTGGTTTGGTCCACTGCCTGCTTTCTCCCTTATCCTTACCTACACGCATACAAATCCAAGAGATCTACACTCTTGTTGAGCATCAGAAAGCCTTATAAACTAATGCAGATGATTTAAACATGAATATAAAAGGCGTGGGACATGTGTAGAATTATGTATGCCACATACCCAGATTGCATGCGGGTCTAGTCATAATGTTAAAATAAAAATAACAGTGAACAGGATTGACTGTGATTCTGTTTTCAGACAGAACTTGCTCATCATTCTGTTCTGGTGATTTAAGAAAGAGCTCCTGACTGACAGTGCAATATCCTCACTGTCTTCCCCAGAGCTCTGCCTGTATCCACACTGCTCCGGGGGAGACGCGTCGTATGGCTTTGCTACATTCATCTGCTGGGCAGCTTGCTTTTTCTGCCACCCCAAGCTTAATTGACTGTTGGGTAATTGCTGTGTGAGCATGTCTGACTGATGGACTGTTGTCCCCTGTCTCTGTTCCACTTCACTTAAGAGTAATTATACTTGCGGATTACTCACTTCAACCACATGGGCCAGCCACTTTTGACTATTTCCCATACTCATTTACCACCAATTTTGCCCTGGCTGGTTTTTAGCCTCACTGCTTTGGTTTTTCTGCCAAAGTCCTCTCAAATCCTCTTCACAGGAGTTCACTCACAGAGTGTTTTATATGAAATTCGGGAAGAAGGTTGGCTCATTTCTTTTCTTAAAGAAATAGTTCACACAAAATTGAAAGTTCTTTCATTATTTACACTGCCTCATACATTAAAAAAGACTTGAGGAACACTTGACCAAGCCTTAATGAAAGCACTTAACTCTTTCCCTGCCATTGACAAGTTAATTAAGAAAAAACGCTTCCCGGCCAATAACGAGTATTTCCGGCTTTCCGCAATACCACCAGGTAGTTCTCTTCCTCAACTTATAAAACCCGGAAGTATCGCCCTAGGGCAAACAGCTGTATGTCCATGTTTGTTTTGAGGATCGCTCTGCATTTGCTCTCTATCAAAAGTGAATCACAAAAATGTAATTATCTCAGCCTTTTGCTTAAAATTTTGTGTTTTTGAAGAAACCTACACATATTTCAGAGGTGATAAAAAGAGCACTTTTTTTAAAGCAGTGGGTGTGTTCTTTTATTTGATATATTGTATGTTTATATATTTTAAGAAGAACATTTTCTGGAACGCATTAAACTTGTGAAAATCATGAAAAATGCTGGCGCTGGCTGGCAACTTAAAAAAAAACGCTGGCGTGGAAAGAGTTAAATGTCCATAAATCCATATCTTCTGATAGCTTTGTGTGATGAACAGACTTAAATTTAAGTATACAAAAAAGCACTCAAACCACATTGGCACATACAGTGTCAGAAACAAATTAGGGGAAAATGGTCCCAAGCTGTCACTAAGGCAGTACCCATAAAGGACAAGTTCAGTATTTTACACTTAAAGCCCTGTTTTCAGATTGTTAATGATGAAATAGAACGGTTTTGACTGAAATTTGGACATATGCTGCTGTCCCGAGAATTTTCAGGTGTTTGTTGTATCAGCCCCCACCTCTACAATGGCTGCATAGGTGCACAGGAACAATCCTTCCTAAAATGCATTAAGCTTTCGTTTACAAAGACGCGAAACTAACCGAGTGGTCAGGGGTGTTCACTGATATGCTCACACAAAAATCGCTGCAAAAGATGCTTTCCAACAGGTGTTTTAGCATTCGTTGTAAACTTGTGGACCTTAGTGTTGGGCGATATGCCCTATTTTCAGATCGTCCTATCGTCAGCCTGTGAGATCAGCGATACACGATATTATCGGGGGGCGGGGCAGTAGTTTACTCATTTTTTTATTTGTTAATTTTTTACTCATTATAACAAGTCACTTGATGGGTGGACAAAAAAAAACAAGAGCGACACCGTCATGACCGCAACCTTCTTAAACATGATGCCATTAATGCGAGCGCGTCATTAAAACCCTATCATGATTACTTAAAAACTGTAAAAACATGCATCTGCGCACGCACACACACGTGCGCGCACATACAAACAATTCAATGCATTGGTTTAGTGCTGTTGCAGAAGGCTACACGTGTCAAGCAGTGGTGCTCTCAGATGAGACTTTTTAAACGCATCTGTCCAGCAGAACGCGATCATATTTTAAACACAATCATATATT
Organism: Misgurnus anguillicaudatus; assembly: GCF_027580225.2. Classification (NCBI taxonomy): domain Eukaryota; kingdom Metazoa; phylum Chordata; class Actinopteri; order Cypriniformes; family Cobitidae; genus Misgurnus; species Misgurnus anguillicaudatus. Next base: position 31,682,521 of record NC_073353.2, read on the forward strand.
AAACACGAGGGACGTGTTGCTACAACTCCTTGAAATGCATATTATAAACAGGATTAATACCTAGTGATCTGACTTCGGACAGAGCGCAGCTCTCTGCACGTACGCGAGAGTGAGAGAGAGGCGCTAATATGCAGCGGGTCATATTTTAAACAAAAAGTAAAGTTTGCATCAGCTCGCATGAAACGCATTAAACTGAACAAATAAGGATTACTACTTTAGTTTATGTTTAGACTTCGGACAGGCGCGAGAGCGCGTGCACGTGAGACAGAGAGAAGCGCAGCTGCTCATGACGCGGCGCGCTGGATTTAGTGGTAGAAGGAGACCAAGACGCACGCATTAAGTGCAGGTACGTGCAAAAAGGAATTCTCTCTTTACAAGCTCTCCGCGTAAAGTGAAGCCCACAAACCCTCATGCGAGGAAAAGCATGCATTGTGGATGTTAATGTGAAACTATGATGATAATAATAATAATAATAATAATAACCATTCGCCAACTATCGTCATGACTATCGCCATGAAAGCCTGCCATTGGCGATATGTCTGAAGATCGTCGATACACGATACTATCGTCTATCGGCACAACCCTAGTGGACCTATTATTCCAAACGCCTCACACCTGTACATTCTTCCGTTGAGAGCTTGAATAATAGACACTCCAGCCCAGTTGGTGGCGATAATCCACCTTTGCCAATTGCAAGAACACAAACAAGGTTCCCGGCGCGGAGTAATACCGTACCTCACAGCACATCTAATACAAGTCAATGGAGTTGGACAAAACTACGATAAAACCTGTTGGAATGCGTCTTTTGCAGCGATTTTCTGTGTGAGCACAAGTGCACCTATATACCCATTGTAGAGGTGGGAGGTGATAGAACAAACACCCGAAAATTCTTGGGACAGCATCATATGTCCAAATTTCAGTCAAAACCGTTCTATTTCATCATAAACAATCTGAAAACAGGGCTTTAAGTGTAAAATACCGAACTTGTCCTTTAAAAAAGGTCCTATAATATCTACCATTTAAATACAGATATGTATACATTTGGTAAAAAAATTAGATACTGATATGACATCGCTAGATATAAAGGTGTACTTCTAAAAAGGGTACTGCTCCAGTGAGAGCTAGGGACCATTTGTTGAGCATTTTTTCTGACGGTATGGAAAAAAGGTGATTTAGGAAACATGTATGCTTTTGGGTACATTTCACATAAGGAAGTTAACATTGTCAAAAATGAAAGAATACCTCTTCTTACATGAAAGACTGAGTTTAAATGAATCTAAACCAGGGAGAAGATGGCACCGTCACCTTGTAGAGGGCTCAAGGTCTTAATGTTTACATTGGCAATCAAGATTAGTCTATGTTGTACTGCTTCAAGCCTAATCTGAAGGTTAAATATATTGGAAAAAGAAATTGATAAACATTGGCCGAGAAGGGCAGGACTGCATTTTAATTGGTAAAAAGAACGTTGGCTTTTCTTTGAGGTTTTTTGAAGAGCTAAACTAAATACAACCAATGAAAACACCCCTACCTCAAAAATATTCCCATTATTTCTATCTGTGTCTTAAATACGATTCGGACGGGACTAGTTTTACATAGGGAGGTGGGGTAAAGCAATTTTTATCAGAGCTTCTCAGTGATTTTAGTCCCGTCCGAATGCTCCATGTTAGTAATCATTACAGACAATGTCAGTAAAGATAACGGCGACTTTTACCTTCTGTAAAAAGGTCCTGAGAAATTACCTCAAGTAATACTAATCCAGTGCGAATAGACCAGCTGTAAATATACACGTAAATACCGTCATTTCCTTTTAATTTGCGGGTTTCTTTTAAATATAAAAGCACTTAAAGAAGCCTTAACTTGCCTTCTAGGCGGAAAAACAAGTCAATGGCAAGTCAGTTCCTGAATAACACGACACAAACTTAAAAAAAAAAATTACTTCTCAGAGGCGCGGAACTGTTTATGAAACTGACGTTCTCCCCAAACGGAAATTAAACACAGTGTTTCGCGTTTTCCTCGTCTGTGTCATGTTGTTTGCACATGTGATATCAGGAAGAAAGGTAATGTGCACATGAAGACGAGAGGTGACGCGCTGCGCAAACGAGTTACCCCTTCCACTTCTGAATGTTTTACTGAGATTTCTGATCCCGTCCGAATCGACCATTAATATTACAGACGTCCTGTGGTAAAATTACATTATGCCATCTACCCCTGTAAAACGATTCGGACGGTATTTTTATCAGAGCTTGTCAGTGATTTTAGTCCCGTCCGAATGCTCCATGTCAGTAATCATTACGGACAATGTCAGTAAAGATTACGACAACTTTTACCTTCAGTAAAAAGGTCCAGAGAAATTACCTCAAGTAATACTAATCCAGTGCGAATAGACCAGCTGTAAATGAAGAGTTTGGTTCCAAAACGCAAGTTACTGTCAAAATCAATATTATATCAGGTCAGTATTTAAAAGTAAATTCTTAATTTTACGCAAAATGCAATATCCGCCGTGTTATTCTGTTATCTTTTCTCCCTTTTTTTCCCAAAACGCAATAAACGCCACTCCTCCTTTTCTGCAGAATGCAATAAATCCGCTTAATAATTCACGGCGCATCATTCCACGCATTGGCGGCGCGTTGAATACACTCAGAATCCTAGTTTTCCTCATCTTGTACTTTCATGTTTTCTGTAAGCCATCAAAATCGAATAATTTACGCGAGAGCTACTCGGGAGACAGGTTCTCCTGACAGTATCAAGCTTCTCACATTGACTCCAGGGGATCTTAAGAAAAACTTTTCATTATTTTACGCAAAGCCAATGAAAATCGAGCAGGACCAAAACATTTTACAGCTGATCGCTTTGAAAAATGTTAAGCGACGATGTCCCAAGTATAACCGCAGCAATGACAGTGTTCTTAATATGACAAAGTAAGTGTTTTGATTAATGCCATTAATGTCTATTTTTTTAATCATTGTAAGACTAGTCAACTAAATGAATATAACATGGCAAATATGAATGCACATTTATATATTGATTCAATAGATTTATAGCAGTTTTTATAATAAATCTTTGAAAATCAAATTATGGATTTAATTTTTTTATGTTTTATAACCTAAAGATGCTATGTGAAAGTTCGTAACAGAAAATAGGGGTTTTCATCTTGTCACTTTCTTGGTATAGACCATTTCATCGGATGCACGTGCGTTGACGCGATACGCGTCTGGTCCGAACTTTACTTCCGGTTTCAGTTTTTTAATGGTCTGACTATTTGCTAAACTGAACTTTTAAGCAAATACCTCGTCGAAAATAACAAATGTTTTGTTTTCCTAGGTAATCTACGTGTTGTTGCTTTTTGCTTGTTATATAAATAAACTATGTTTAAAGTACTTTGTTGTATTTATTCTTAGCGGAGTTTACCGGAAGTTACGTGTTGACCACGGACGCCGCTTGTTTATGTTGTTACTGCTGAAACCGTATATAGAAAACACGTTTTTACCTGATTTTTTAAAATGGATTTATTGCGTTTTGGAACCAAACTCTTCAAATATAGATGTATATTTAGTCATTTCCTGTAATTTTGACCAGTTTTTTCAAATATAGAGACACTTAAAGAAGCATTTCCATTCTAGGTGATTGAACAAGTCAGTGGCAAGTCGGTTCCTGCATACCACGACACAGACTTTAAAAAATGTCAAAATCACTTTTCAGAGGCACCTAACTTTTCTGAAACTGACGTTCTACCCAAACCAAATTTAAATATGGTGTTTCCTCTCCGATTTCGAGACTTTCTCGTCTGTGCCATGTTGCGTGTGATATCAGAAAGCAAGGTAATGTGCACATGACGACGAAGGAATTGACGCAATGCGTAATCGAGTTACCCTTCCCACTTCTGAATGTTTTACTGAGATTTTTAATCCCGTGCGAATTGACCATCAATATTACAGAAGTCCTGTGGTAAAACTACATTACTCCATCTACCCCCGTAAAACTAATCCCATCCAAATAGGGCTTTAATCTGTTGCAATGACAAAATTATTTGTCTCCATTCAGAGAGAACTGGGAAAACATGCATTATATGTTATTTTACTCTAATGTTCATTTTAATTTATTCCCAGCAAGCAAATTTGTGTTTAAAAGACGTCAATGTGTCAAAATGTATTGGATGTCTAACCATAGCCCAAAAAAAATTATCAATGGCAACACTTACAGGAACTGCTGCTATTGGATGGCACAACCAGGTGATCAGGACGGGCATTCTTCACAATGTCCTGCCAGTGGATGGTGTCAGCATGACACAGGAACTTGTTCTGGTCCACGTACACCCCTCCATTCAGACTTTCTATCAGAACACAAAGAAAAAAAACATGAGGCATATATATCACAGCATGTCATTTGTGTGAAGGTGACTCTTATTAATGGTTGAGGTTGTCTGAAAACCAAAGACAACATACAACATTTTGATTTCTGCACACGGTGGCTCATTTCGGTGGCCCTCTTGTCTGTTGGACAAGACTTCATTCTTAAACGGGTTAGTCAGCAAGACTCCCACCAAGCCCCCTAATTCCCTGAAATCCAAAGTCGGACATGACTGATGCTTCACAAAGAGGCCAGACAAATCCAACTCGTATTGCTTTTATTAATAAACATAATCTATCTTTGTTTTGATTTTCTCTTCATTTTATTTTAATTTTTTTCTCTCCAGCCCACAGAGAGACGGCTACTCTCAGCAGACGTGAATAGAGGAAAGGAAATAATTACATTCCCTGACAACAACTGATTCATCTCAGATTTGGAGCTTCGGCATTCTGGACAGCAGCACTAACAGGTTTGTAATTTCACATTTTATCTGCAGGGAGATGCTTCTCAATGCTTTGCCCTAATATGCATTATAGTGTCTAACATGGATCACCGGATTTGGAACGAAATCAATCTGGTTTTCCCCTCCCCAAGCTTTCACCAAATTTCCCTGTGTGGGAACATTACGATCTTAATATTTCTCTTGAGTAATCCTCACATGCGTGGACAAAACAGTGGAGAGCTTATAGCAGATTTGCATTATTTACAGAACTGGATTTCTCTTTAGCGGCTGCATGCGATTATTCGCGTGGCGCTACAACAGATGAGACATATTCATAGCCACGGGCCATCTGAAACTGATAATAGCCTAACAAAAGCTTGATTAAACTGTACTCCACGGATGATTGGAGATGTTGTTATTGTGTGTTTCGTTTCTCTCTACAGGGCATTGCGAAACCTGTCGCTCAATGGATAAATTAATTTAAGCGTTGTTTCCGTCTGGCATGCTGGGAGGGATGAACGCAAATGTCTTGCGCTGTCCTACAGGCAGGAATGAGAAAAAACAAATAAACACAATGGCACGTAAACACAGCATGGGGTGTTCAGACAGTATAAGCCATTGAAGGAAGGCAGGAAACTCCCTCTTTCCTTTCTCCAGCATCACTAAACCTTAGTGTGCACATCAGATAAAACACCAGAGGGAAGCAGGTACAAAAAAGACACATCATTATGATTAAGATTAGCACTCATCATCAAACACAGATTATACAATAAGAAGTCCTGTGGTAAAGTTGCATTACTCCATCTACCCCTGTAAAACTAATCCCGGTCAAATAGGGCTTTAGACAAATAAATAGATTTGCATTAGAACATTTTTTTCATAGACTAATGGGCCATACACACCAAACACAAAGCATGTTTCGCATCAGGTTCCTCGCTGATCCGCTGCGGAGTGGCGGCGGAGTCAATCGGTTTCCATTCAAGTCAATGTGTGACTGCGTTCCGAATCCGTCAGAACTCTGGCCATCCGCAGCCCTCCGGAACAAATACGCAGAGCTTCTATTTTTGCCGGATGCCGGACAGCTCCGCAGGGCGGAGCCAGGACTATATCGCGTGATCATACCTGAATTCGCAAGATCTCGTGTCATGATCTGGGCTGGTCCAGCAAAACATCATAATTTAACGTCATAATTGGCGGAGACAGAACTAGATATCGCGCAATCATCACCTGAATTTGCGAGACCTCATGGGTCCTCGTCACTTCAGCATGCAGCCGCTCTGCAACAAATACGGAACTGGTGGGTATAGGCGATCTGCAGCCGTTCCGCAGTTGGTGAAAATCCAGCGTTACTCATTGGATTTAAAAGCGAGGTGCATGATCTCTGAAAGCCAATTTTGACATTTGAAATCACCTAAACAAACACACCCCACCCCAATAAAATCTGGACCTTCTTTAATAGACCCACCTTACACATACGCAACCCAGGCAATGATGTCATTTAGTAGACACGCCCCTTAGTGCTGATTTGCTACAAGTGTGTTTTAGTACTCGGGCCAACTCCCTTTTCCAAAGTGTTTTACACAAATCATGCACCCCGCATTTAACGTTGGGTCAGGCAAATGTTTTAAACTTGTTTGAGGCGAATATAGCACATTCGCGGCAATCACGCCACCTTATTCATGTCAATCACATTGCCCCGCGTGAATTTACGTGTGTTCGCGTCTTTGCATTGACTTTGTATGTAATTTACTCATGCAAAACGTTGAATTTGTGTTTGGTGTGTATGCCCCATTAGATTTAATGTGTATATGCAATATTCAGATGTACATTTTTAACATTTTATTCATTTTTGTATTAAGTACATATTTCAATATTTCAATACGGTTTTTTTTAGATTGTTGCGGGCAAAAATCCTTGATCTTCAGGCACTTTTTTAATGCTATGGAACATGCAGGATATTTATGCAATTTTATGCAATAAAATTGTGAGAATTTGCCAAAATTGCGGAAACTTGCAAAAACTGTGTGAACTTGCAAAAACTGTTTGCAGCTTTTGCAGCTTTTCATTGATGTTCATGTCGCGTAACTACTGTATGTCACTTCCTAACATTCCCATTGGACATGGGACATGGCTGCGCATGTGTGAAGTACACTGAAAAAAAATGATTCATTGAATTTAATAATTTTTTTAAGGTAAGTGGTTGCAACTTGCAATCAATTTATTTAAGCTACATTTAAACAAAAAAGATTAGTAACGTAAAATAAAATATAAAACTTTTGTTTAAATGTAGCTTAAATAAATTGATTGCGACCACTTTCCTTAAAAAAAATTATTAAATTCAATGAATCATTTTTTTCAGTGTAAATGCAACATTTTTCAACTTTCTGCTAAGATATATATGACTTTTTGCTACAAAAATGATCGAAATCATGCAAGCCCCACATATTTTGTGAGCGGATATCTGCAATTTATGCGGAAAAAGTGCGCTGACTTAAAAAATGTGATTTAAAAAATGTGTTTAAAAAATAAATATGCAGACTTTGGCTGATTATGCATTGAATCATGCAATTGCATAATCGCGTTTTTCTAAAGGGACTGATATTTGCATTACTTTACATAATAAAAAATGAAATTAAAAAGCATAGTTTTAATTTAGAAAAATACATTAAACAATGGGCAGTACCACCCAATGTTAAAGTCCCTGTAAATTCAATCATGAAAATTATTTATAAAACACATTATAAATGTTAGAAATATATTGCTAAAACATGCCACAAAGACTTTAAACTATTGATACTGAATTGTGGAGTTAAGCCAGTTTTGAATTCAGGATTCAGGATTTTTTAACAGTGGTTCAATGACGCATTTGATACATCGCACATGGCCCCGCCCCTAACACAATCACGAGAATCCATTCAAAATAAAAATAAAAATTCTGTCATGAGAATACCTTACATTTAATATCTGACTTTACAGGGACTTTAAAGTCACATGCACAGATTGGCAGGCAAGTTACTTGTATCAAAGGACGCACAGCTGGAGGGTTAGGAGAAAAGCACACGCACACCATTAGATGCCAGAACTGGCACTCAGATCAGTAAAGTTTAGTCTCTCACCACAGTTGAGACAGCTGGCCTCACATCGGGACTCATTTGCATGACTGTCTGACTTCTTATTGAGTCCAAATAAGCTACAGGTTCAGTTTAGTCTCAGATGGAGCGATAAAGGCTTTCCAATAACATCATTTTTTACGCCATTCTGTACATTTATGTTTACATTTTTACTTATATTTTGGGGATTTTGCCTTTATTTGATAGACGGTATTTCAATTACGCTTACTGTATATATAGGCCGCTCACTAGGTTTTGAAACACAGCCTCTCATGCTTACTTAAACTTGCGGATCGATTCCTTCAATGAGAGTGTGAGGATGTTTAACGTTCCCCTATAGGGAGGTACACACTATGGTGGTTATGCCATGCCAGTTTGGTTTAGCTAAATGAAACAGCACACCAAGAGCTTTCACCAGCTCAACTCAAAATCCATACACTTAACCTACAGTAAGACTTTCTTTGGCCTCAAAAAGAAAAAACGTATATATATATATATATATATATATATATATATATATATATATATATATATATATATATTGGGCATAGATATTTTAATCTGTTTGTCAAACAGTGGCAACATCTGCGCAGCCTCACAGCAGTCATTGCCAGCAGTCTGACTTTGTGTGTGGCACAGAGGGACTCCGGCTGGCAGGGCTTATGAGGAATGATACACCAGACTGTGCCAACTTCCCCTGCCGCCACTGTACAAATAGGTGATCTTCTGCGCAATCCATCAAAGTAAGACTCTGTACCGCACAGACCGGCCTCTCCAGCCGCGTTACCAAGGAGATGCTGTCTGGGTAAAAAATCCAGCGAGTAAAGTTGAACAAACAATGAGAAGGAACACGCAGTGATTGTTCTTGCAGATGAGTAAAACAAAAACCTATAATCTAAATCATTAGGGCTTTTGTAAGAAAAACCCAACATGTAGTTTTACTTGACATTATTGCTCTTGTTTTCTATGAGGTTTTTATCTATAAAGTTATCTTTTTTTCTTTTGTGCGACCACTAAAATTAGAGGTCTACTGGATATCATTTTTATATTGATTTCTACTGTGCTAAAGTCTTAGGCCACCATGCCAGAGTTAAATTTGTTGTTTTAGCAATGTTATAGTGATCATATATAATTGTTTCTCAGTCTCTTTAATAGAATACATCCAGAAAATACAGGAAATGTACAATTTTCTGATTTTCCTTTTTGTATTTTAATATAGATAGCAAAAAATGAATACGGATGGTCATTAAAACTTTGCTAAAACAACAAGGTGGTAGTGGCCTAAAAGGCTCATTATAGTTGTGCATAGGTCCTAGAGCGTAGCATAGCATATGGCTTAGCTAAGGCGTAGAACCTATGCACGACTATAAATTACACTTAAAGGAATAGTCCATTTTCTTAAAAGAAAAATCCAGATAATTTACTCACCACCATGTCATCCAGAATGTTATGTCTTTCTTTGTTCAGTCCAGAAGAAGTTGTGTTTTTTGAGGGAAACATTGCAGGATTTTTCTCATTTTAATGGACTTTAATGGACACCAAAACTTAACACTTAACTCAACACGTAACAGTTTTTTTTCAACTGTCGCTGATAATGCACTTTTAAACTACAACTTCTCATATTCCTCCGGTCCTGAAAGCGTCAGCTTGACCCCACGCAATACATCATGACGTCAAGAGGTCACAGAGGACGAACGCGAAACTCCGCCCCAGTGTTTACAAGTGTGTTGAAAGAGGACCGTTCCGACGTTGTATGTCAACTGATACTAATTAATGTCTTTGTATCAGTTTATTGTTTACAATGGTCCGCAAATCTGCGTTTTATATATGTAACACGTGACTTACCTACGTCACTACGCATTTACTTTAGGTCGCGCTGGACCGGACCTAGACGAAAAGTTGTGGTTTAAAGGTGAATTTTTTTTCTTGTCAAAAATGACAATCGTTTCGCTTGATAAGACCCTTATGCCTCGTTTGGGATTGTTTATAGTCCTTTGAAACTCCGTTGAAAAAAACTGTTACGTGTTGAGTTAAATGTTAAGTGTTGGTGTCCATTAAAGTCCATTAAAATGAGAAAAATCCTGCAATGTTTTCCTCAAAAAACATAATTTCTTCTCGACTGAACAAAGAAAGACATAAACATTTTGGATGACATGGTGGTGAGTAAATTATCTGGATTTTTCTTTTAAGAAAATTGGCTATTCCTTTAAGACTTTTGCACAGTATCTTTTACTAGAAATTGAGAAAGAAAATGAGATACCTCCTTGCATTTTTTCGGTTATCCCACTCCTATCAGACAGAAAGATCTGCTAATACCCGATGTGTAACATAATATTAATAAGTAATCTTAAACTTGTGTGCGGTTGGAACTTTTAGGCAGATGCTAAAGCTTCATAAACCCATCACACAAAGAGCAAGCTAAAAGGCTGAGAGCCACATACTATTGCTCACTGAGGTATTTAGCCGTGATAATAAGAAGCTTCAATGATATGCTTATCATGAACACTTCAACCAAGGTCAGAGAAAAAGATCTCCTCGCATAAATCTAGAGGAGCATGGGTTGCAAACTGGAAATAAAACACAGCCAGACTCCATTTGAATTTAATTGCACTTTTATGTATTTAACTACTGACCTGAAAAGAACAACGGCTTTAATTTAACTACATAAAAGCATTTATGAGCAGTTGATGCCGCAGGCGTTCAGGAGAAGGTGCGGACACATGCAGGAGCAGTTCGGCGGGCGTTCACGCCACGCCGCCTGCAAGCAAATGCACTTTTAACGAGACACTGTTGACATTCAAGCATGAGTGGCCACGGCTTGCAAAGCATCATGGGAGACTCTTGATGGTTTATATGTGACTGTCGCTGACAGCAGAACATGTGTTCGACCGGTTACATGTGTCTGCGTCAGTCCTTGAAATTCTTCGGAAACCAAGGATCCTCTTGTAGTAGCACACAATGCATCATTTTTGCTCAAGAGAGCAGACAGGACAAAGACCCAACACGATAATGACTCTTGAAAACCAATGACAAAGGCAATAAATAATAGGCAAGAACTGCATTGAAATAAATCCTTTTCAAATCCGACCAAGGTTCATACAAATGAAAAAAATGGGGGTGAAAAATAGGATGCTCTTTCTGTCCATGGGAGGGCAGTTTTTATTGACGAATGTTGTATAGGAAATTGTCACAGTAACTGCATGATATACGAGCAACAAAGACAGAATAGGAAGTGTATTATGTGCTAAGAGAGAAAGTGTGTCAAAACACCAGCCTGATCTTAAGAGAATTTGTACACATTTTACCAGTTAGCTAATTCGTATAAACAGAATTATGTTTATCATAAAAAACAATAACGAACCCCTAACCCCAACAAACTGGGGCAAAAGCGAATCATACAAAAATGTACGAATGTGGTTGTTCGAATTTATACGAATTAGCCACCTCGTAAAATACATATGAAGAGCCATGAATAGCATTAGTAACACCTTTAGGCTAGAAGTATAGTTAATTTTACGAATACGCAAGGAACCCCATACAGTGCGGGTAATGCAAATTTCATCATCAGAATAGTATGTGCGCACTGTACGCGCACCGTCAGATTTTTGTAACCGTACATATTTTTAACTTGTACAGGAAAATGTATTACGTAAAAAATGTAGTATGGAGATGCATTGCGTTTTGTCGCAATATGCATGCTTCGAAAGTGTGTGTACGAGTCAAACAAACTATGCCTCGCAACCATAAAATGCAATATGCAATTGCGCAACACTCTACTTGTCTGCGCGGTTTGTGACTTGTGCCAGGGCTAGCATCGCTAATCATAGCTTAAATCAACTTTTACTAGCAGTGATTTTAAATGGATTTCTCCAAATAGCATGCAAAACTTTACCTGTCGAGTAGAAACTTTGCGTGGGAAGCCCAACCTGTGCTTTTAGCGCTCGTCCGCATGTGACGCCTTTCTCTTTTTGTCAAACAATTTGTAGACACTTTTTCTCTTGCGACTATCAGACATTTTGAAAAAAAACACGGTGAGAACGTGAGCTTCAATGTTGGCTAAACCCGTAGCTCACCACACATATACACCTGAAAGTGCGCATGTGCAGAAAGCAAACCTAGGGACGAGCACGTACGATGGCCTTACGTAAACATATCACCAGAATGATTGACAACTAGGATGACCAATAGTCTTAATGTTCCACCCGGAAACTAAAATCTTCCGCTATACCTTTAAATTTTAAACTACCCAGTCTCACAAGGTCTCGTGATATAGTAACGTAATTTTTTTACTATTTTTTCGTGATATTATCACAAATTTTCGCATTTTTTTGTGTGATCGTATAACGAATTTCTGTTTTCGTGTGATTATCACATATTGGTTACTCAACTGCTTTTTCCTAATTTCAAATCATTGTCGCTTCGGTTTAGGGTTACATTTGGTGCTTGCGTTAGAATGTCACTTTATGTATTGGTTAATACTATTTTTTCTGATTTATTTTGTTATATGTTGCCTGGTGTTAGGGTTAGAGTTGGGTTTGGGTAGGGATGTCATTTTATGTAAATCTAACCCTAAACCGAAGCAACAAAAGTAAGAAAATAGGACAAAACAGTTGAGTAAGCAATACGTGATAATTACACGGAAACACAAATTCGTTATATGATCACGGAAAAACGCCTAATTTCGTGATAATATCACGAAAAAATAATAAAAACTATATAACGTGACTATATAACGAAATTTCGTGAGACTGGGCTGGTTTAAAAAAAAACTGACAGACATTCACAATGCACTCAAATAAAAACGCTTACTGCAAAATAATGTGAAAATGTTTTTCGCTACCCAGTTATGGTTCTGTTCGGCTATTAATGTACATTATTACTGTACTTTACTACAAGAATGCATGGTATAAACAAGCTTCTTGATGAATGGAGGACTCAGACTGTCAGGAGAAGTTACCCACAATCCTCTCTGCCCCCACACAACTGCTGTGACTTCCTCAGGGTGGTAATTGCATTTAAAGCAGGTTGATTAAATTCTGTTATCCCTCCGCAATTGTTTTCTTTGAACCTTTATGAAAAATGGCCAAGATTAAAGGCTTATGATATTATCTAGGGCAGAGAGCATCTGCTTATTTATTTAAAAAATAATAATAATAACTGAGAAATAGGAGAGGTATAAAGAGTACAGGGAATAAAGGAGAGCAGGATTCTCTCTCATTCTAATAACTGGAATGACCTTTCATGTTACAATATCTGGGTCAGGTACTGTAGGTGAGCGTGTATAGGCTGAACAAAAGCAGGGAAACAGCTGCATACAGTGACTTAAATGCACCTATAGGAAACATAACGTATAGTAATGCTCTGTTTGCAGATAAAGACTACAGCTTAAGATTATCATCTATGTTATTATTGAGTATATGTGGTTTAACCAGATATCTCCTGTGGGAGGTTTTAAACACAGTTATGTCAAGTCAGCATTGTGATGAATACTTATAATATCATAGGGCAGGTACAACTGTACTTACACCAATATCCAAGTGACAATATTAAACATGTAGCATGCATTACTTTCTATTTAACTGAGGACCTCTCCAAATGTTCAGAGTAAATGCATATGCATTTACGTAGCTGTGGCATGTGGCATGCATGTGCATGAAAAATAGTATATCTACACCGCCATGTTTATATATGGGATGTACAGTAGCTACAGCAACTGTTCATGCTATATGCGATTTTGTATGCAACCTACATCGTAGAGGTAAAATAGCACTTCCAATGTAAAAAAGCTGATAGCCGTACCTGTAACGCTTCAAATTATGAGAAGGAGCCAGAGTTTGCTCATTTTGTGATATCTGAAATAGGCTGTGGTAAATGCTTTTGTTAAAATTAAACAATGAATCATATGCTTTCTTTGGGTTTAGCATCTCTGCAAAGCGAAATGGTTCTTAAACTGCACAATGGTTTAATCAGAAAGCACAAGAGAGCTTAAACACGGGCCTGAATGAAAATAAGAGCAATAATAAAATATAGGTGGGGGGTATAGGTGGCTTTAGATTTTAAAGCAAAACTGAGTCACCTTAAGAGCTTTGTCTCTGGAAACTCCACAGAGACAATGAAAAAAATCACTCCTAAATGAGACCCATGAGGACTTGCATGCAAATGACTTCATTGTGACCTCACTTATCCCTTGTCTGGCAGCAGGGGAGCTGGGAATGCCTTTGAACTTAACCTCTGAATCTCATAATAGCCTAAAATAGACTGATTATTGGTCATTAAAAATATAAAATAATACAGTTTGAGGTTTATGCTACTGAGTGATTCTCACGAAATCCAGACCTAAAAGGTGTCCAGCATCAGATTTTTTCAAAAAGCCATTGAAGCCAATTTTTTTGCACATAAAAGATTAAGGTCTGAACTTACTATAACCATTATTTTTAGAGAATTTAAAAAATAATTCCTATAGAATTATTTACATTTTTTTAAAAAAAATCATTACCGCAACATGATATTACATTGAATATATGGGTTTACAAAATCATGTTTCGGTAATGAGAACTAAAAAGTTGTCTAGGTACTATGACAAACAAAATTTTAACTTTTATCTAGAGAGAAAAAATAAGAACTGCTTACCTGGTAACCATCTTGAATGTCACAGTCAATTATGTCACTTCCAATAATAGTTTTTTTTTTTCCGAAAATGCTAGTTTCTTGAGGGCTTAAACAATGATTGAAAATTGTTGTGGAGGATGAGAAAATTTTTCTTGGACACATTTATATTCCTTATTATTGTCTCTACATTTACAAATGATGACCAAATACCACATGTTTCTTTACTGTAAACGTTTATAGTATAACATGCACTGAAGCTTTTTATTTTTTAGATTTTTAAAAAATAAATATTTCCATGTCAAAGAACCAAAATCCAGTCATGGACACATTGCGGTAATGAAAATTTTCCCCTTACATGTGGAAAAAACAAATTGGTTTGTGTGACGTCATTTGAAATCATGTGCAAAATAGTACATGTACTTTTTTTATTAAAATGTTTTATGACACGTCATAAGTCTAATTTCGCAAGAATCACCCTACTGTGTGTCATTTCATTTGCGAGCAGCACCTATTAAAATCACAACAATATGACTTTCTCCAGATGGGTTTCCCAAACACATCTTTCAATTGTTGAGAAATTACATAAATAAACTTCTGAATATAATTTAGGTCTCTTCCAACTGGTGGTAATGAATGCGATATAAATTGCTTTCCAAACATTTTCTATTACTTCTTCTTCAAAGATACATCTAATGACCGGTTATACCAAAATTACAGTCTGCTCTGCTACCAAAAATAGATGAGACTTACATTGTGCAACACCTGATAAAGAGTTCATGCAGAGTACTACGAAGTGATGCAAGACAATTTTCCGTGTTTAAAAAGTGTTTTCAAATGTACGTTGAGCCCCTTAAATGAGAGGCCAGGTGGGGAGTAGATACAGGGGCTTGGGGTATATTTAGCACCGTGCATTCATTCGCATGGCAGAGCCCACCTGGGCAGCCCGAGTGCTTGGCATGGCTGACATACGGCAGCATGGTCTATTCCTACTACTCTCCCCAGCACATCGCCCCTGAACCTTTCCCTGTGAACCACTATGCAAAAATAAATACATTAATTATTAAACCACAGAGGAAGGCAGGGGAAGCTGCAGAAATGCTCTGTTGTGGCATTTTTGCTAAAACATCTAGACACTAGATTCACCGCTCCAGATGCACACCAGCTGTTATCTCCATTTTGCTGCCTCTCTTACTTCTTCTGGTGTTTTTATGTCACATTTCATTGTGGCTTTGGTAACAAGAATTAGGGATGATAATGATGCTCAAACTCAGTTCGTATATCTAGATTTTTATCTTTTATGAATATTTTAGTGGTGGTGTTTTAATGGTGGCACATTTTTATAATCTACAAATTCAGAGTCATGACAACACCGCCCATCTCATCCCAATTTCATCCCATCCCAAGCTGCTGCTACAGCCATATCCACATACATACACACATACACATTTTAATGGACATATAAGGAGTTTGGATCCAAAGCCTTTTAAGTGCATCTGATATGTTTTCTTGTAAATTAAATTTTTTTTATCAGACTTTTATGTTTAGTTTCAGTAATTTCACTTTAATGCCAATGAAAAGGTCATCAGTCAGTAATTGAAATGCCTTATTTTTTACAAATGTCCCTTTTGTCTTTGCATTGTAAGTGCAGTGCATGCAAAGCTTTTGTGGTAAAAACTTCCACTTTCTAAAGAAATCCACTTCTTTGGACAAAACATAGTAAATAGTTGCAAAATCACTAAAGATGGAATTAGAAACATTGTACATTTTGTAAGTCAAATTGTAAAAATGAAGAAACTGAACCACACATAGGTGGCCCATGTGACTCACAGTTCCAAGTACTCACAGGGGACACAAGTTTAAATGTGATCAATAGTCGTTTAGAGAGGTGTATGGGATCGGCAAAGGACCTCGAGCCGGGATTCGAACTCGGGTCGCGGGAAGTGCGTTTGCACCATATGTTGGAGTAGTGGTTCCCAAACTTTTTCAGCGTGCGGCCCCCCTTGTGTACCGTGCATTCCTTTGCAGCCCCCCAAAGAAAATTTGTGACAAAAAAAATGTTCTAAAACTCAACATTTTAATTAAAAAAACATTAAATTATACAAAAAAGTAGTGCTTTTGGTTAGTAGCCTTATCTTTTTAGGTTAAATTACACAGAATTCATAATAAATTAATGTATTTCATAAAATGTCATAAAACTGGGGCCCCCCTGGCACCATCTGGCGGCCCCCAGTTTGAAAACCACTGTGTTGGAGCACTGTCCACTACACCATTGGCACCGACGCATATCAGATTTGACAGACTCACTGTCCACACTGTTCAGATCCGATCTGTGCATCCTGTAGCGTTTTGCAGTGTTCCGGATTATCTGCACTGTTTTTATGGCAACATCTGATGTTGTAGAAACTATATTCCCCAAAACATGGACATTTCCAAACACCCCTATCATTTAGTCAGAAATGAACGGTTCCAAGGTTCGCGCTGGGGTTCCGTTTACGTGACGTGACCGCATGACATAACAAAAAGTTGACGTAACGTTTAGCGGATTTTGACATCAATGCGGCATTTCTGAATGGCGTGAGGCCGGGATTAAGCACATTTAAAGTGAAGGTATTTGGCAGATGCTTTGTTCCAAAGTCCACAGACTTACATTTATCAATGCTCTACCAGCTGAGCTATAGAAACACATACATTATTTGATGCATTGTGCCCTGTTTTAGTGTCTTATGTTGCTAGTGTAACACTGTTAAAGGCTACAATTTAAAAACGTAACATTGAAAAATGCCACTTTTATTATCTTTGAAAGATACTGTACTGTATGTCCTATCGTTTCTAAAAATGTGAGCCAGAAACCTACTTAGGTATTTACTCAGGACACACACATTTAGGATCAGATGACCAGTTGATTATGAAAAATGCTACTTTGCACATCCTTATCAAGAATGAGAGCTTCTGTCTCTTATAAAAGGTCAAACATTCTGTAAACATTATGAAGATGAATATCTGAGTGATATCTGAGCATTTCCCATTATTTTCCCACCATCTGGGATTTCCAATCCCATTAGTCTTCGATATTCCCCTCAATGCACTGTATGCTACCATGCAGTTATATTATCAATATTGCATGATCTGTGAAACTATTATAGATATATGATTTACATATTATTGCATAAACTTTTCTCTAATTGCATGAATTCATCTCCAAACCACCAAAGACCCATCAACCAACAACATTTCTTCTTCCTACCCTTGACATTCCAGAAATTGGGGTCTGTGATTGGCAGGAGCAAAGATAATTGGCTTTACACTCTTAAGTGTTTCAATAATGTTTCCCGCTGTGGGATTGATGAAACAATGATAAAGTTACAACAGGCAACATCAAGTTCAGAGAAGTTAGATATGCAGACCAAAATCTTCTATCACGATAGGATTTATTTTATATCATGATAACGATATGTATCATAGTAGAGTTTTTTATTAAAAAAATCTTTAATACCATAGAAGTGTTTATAATTCTCACAAAAACATTATACAAGCATAAAAAGAAGATAAAAACAAAACTCAAGCTCTCTAAAGATAAACAGTCAATAAAAAGGAATGATAATAAATAATTATTTAAGGTAGAAAAGTGATTTAGTCAAGAGCAGTGAGAGATTTTCTCTCAACGCTGTTTGATAAACATGAGAGACAGACAGGAGCAAAATTACGTAACTTTCCCTTATCAGATCTGTTACACATGCGTTTTCTCTTTTAGCTGTTCACTTTCTCTTAAGCCCTAAATTGTTGTGTTTATAAGGATACTTGCAAAGACGGGAATTTGATGCATATGTATTTAAAGGTATTGCGGAGGATTTTCTTTTTCCGGGTGGATCATCAAGACTATTGGTCTTCCTAGTTGTCAATCAGGAGTGTTGCTCAATAGCATTTTTAAAAAAAAAATGAAAAATCCTCAAGAGCTTAATGAGGAGCGGTTGCGCGACTTGCACGCTCCTCACACACAGAAAGAGTGCACACATATAGATCTGTTGTTTGTGTTTCAATGGCTTAAAATAAGTTAAATACGCGTAGAAACGTTACGTTTTTCGTGACCACGCGCATAGGAGTGTGACGTGCGTAACCTCGATAGAGACGATAGTCCAAAATCTCTACTGGTTGACAAATTTCTACCAGTTAATCATGTCTACCGGTTTATCGCCCACCTCTACTGTGTAATAAGCGGTATAATAATATATATACACACATACATGCATACATACACACTTTATTTTTCCATGTTTTATATGGACTTTCCATAGACTTTTAATCTGTAGTGACTAGGGATGCACAGAATCCAGATTTTTTAGGTTCGGCCGAATCCCGAATCCACCGTTTAAGATTCGGCCGAAACCGAATACCGAATCCTACTCGCATCCTTATTCCATTAACACAGTAAAACACATTAATGAAGTAAACAACGTCAACAGCAGTGTATTTTTCATTTTATTTAATTTTAACTGTGCATTATGCCAGGATGACAAGTTGGAAAAACTATTTTGACAATTACCATAAGCATATGCATAATGAAAGCGATGCGTTGCGACACGCTCGTTTTTCCAATAAGCAAGCAGCTCCGCGCTGAAAACTATATTTAACTTTGAGTGAGAAGCTCCGCTCGCCAATGTCAGTTTTCACACGGCCATCCAATTACAGTGGAGGAGGGGCGGGACATTACCACAGCAACCAACCGGCTCACAGCTGAAGCATCACAGCTACCAAGCGCTCGACTGAAAAGCAGCTGGCATTTGGCGTCCTCAAGGCGTTTTCAGCCGTGTTTAAAAGTTTTGGTGTGTCCAGCCCCTAAGTCTCACCGAAAGAAAAAGCTCATCTCCACGTCAGCACCCGATGTGTGTAATCAACGGCCACGTGACGTCGACCAGCGTAGCGCAAGCCAAGGGTTCGGTTCGGTGGAAAAAAAATCTAGGATTCGGCCGAAGCCAAACCCCGTCAAAAAGCCCAGTATTCGGCCGAATCCGAATCCGAATCCTGGATTCGGTGCATCCCTAGTAGTGACTGTATGTTGTCCCATTCCCAAACCAAACCCCTAAACCTAACCTTTAGGAAAATTTCAGCATTTTTACATATATTCAAATAAACATCATTTAGTTTTCCTCATGGGGACAAAAAAAATATGTGGTCCACACACACGTGCGAGCTAACACTGCCATTGTTACACACTTTGTCTGCACATGCTTTGAGAACCATCCAGAACTGCTGGCAAGAGCAACATGTCGCTGCTTAAACATCCGCCACGCATGCACACCTGCCGGAGTCGAAGCCAAAGAAACGCTCATAACCCGCTGAACAGCACAGCACCACGGTAGATCACCTGCTACGTGCATCATCTCCGACAGATCAATACGACCGAGGTCTATAGTGTGTCTGGGATACGGAGTACTTTGATGTATTCTGTTCAACACACTCCACAGTCTTATGTGGAATGGCCTGATTTTCAGCTCAAAAATATCGCCGCAGGGCTGTGGAGATGCGGAGGAAAATGTTTTGATTATTAATTGACATTAAAATTCTTTGCATGCCTCACATTAACTTTTAATGAGGTCCAAGTCTGATGTCTAAGCGGGTGGAGAGCTGAAACAGCTTGGAGTGGACAGGCGAGCAAGTTTTGCAGCTTTATGTGTGCTGCTGATAGATGGTGTGCGTGTGTGTGGGACAAAGGTGAGGTGTGTATATGCAGCTCATCCTTGGTTGGAGTTCCTGCACTACGCCAGGCCCTCCAACCCTGTGTGCTGCCAGAACTGAATTATTCAACGCCTAGAGTCGTTTTGTTTTACTGTTTCGTGCATGCATTTGCTTGTATTACATTCACAAAACACACACGCATATAATTAACACCAAAAACGTATGACTGACATGCACAGTATTGCCACTTAAGCAATATCATGATGTATGAGTCTGAATCAAAGGCTGGCTTAGGTTCATAAATGATTTTATAGAGGTTTGAATCAAACGGTAGAGGTGCTAACAACAGCCAAGAGACTTTCAGAGTCATTAGCAGAGGTTTACATGTAATGGAGACAAATGGAGAAACCTACAACATGTGTACTGCATGTCAAAGCTCTACAGTCGGTACTCCTATATTTGATCATTGTGACATTTTAAATCTGCAGTATGTAACGTTTGCTTCTCTATCATTTCAGTTTGAAACATAAAATTGCAGGCTACTTTACATACTCGCATTTATCTTGATGTTTGCATACTCGCATTTATCTTGACATTTGTTAAAAAACAATCTGACCTGGCAGCTTAATTTTAAATCATTTTATGAATCGGAGAAAGTTAAGGAGACCGTTTTAAAAACTGATATTTGTTTTATTTTAACCAGAATTACATTATATCTGCAAAAATATTACACTGCAAAAAATGATTTTTAAGAAAAAAAATCTTAGTATTTTTGTCTTGTTTTCAGTGAAAATATCTAAAAATTCTTAAATTAAGATGCTTTTTCTTGAGAAGCAAAACAACCCAAGAAAATATGTCTAGTTTTTAGACCAAAAATATCAAATTTAAGTGATTTTGTAAATAAAACAAGCAAATAAATCTGCCAATGGGGTAAGCAAATTTTTCTTGAATTAAGTGTTTAAGAAAAATTTTCAAGATTTTTTTGCTTACCCCATTGGCTGATGTTTTATGCACAAAATCACTTTTTTTTTTTTGGTCTAAAAACTAGACTTATTTTTTTGGGTCGTTTTGCTCATCAAGAAAAAACATCTAAATTTAAGAATTTTTAGATATTTTTACTGAAAATAAGACAAAAATACTAAGAAATTGTTCTCTTGAAAATCATTTTTTGCAGTGTAGAATCGCCCCAAATAATAATAATAATAATAATAACAATAATAATAATAATGAAACCCTCGTTCTAATAGCAACCAGCACCGATTTTCAACTAAACGTAGTAAATCATGGCTCAAGGCTGTGAACTACAGGCTATTAAAAATGACATGCCATAATGATATATCCTTCACCTGTTTTAATAAAAAATGTCAACACAGAAAAAAACTGAAACATCAAGCTACTTCATGGCGTTTTCATGCTTTTTATTCGTATAGTTTGCTTGCAAAAACCGCCTATGCCCAGCTGCACTACTTCCTGAACTTCAGCCAGTTCCTTGTTTCCTGTCTGCCATTATTGGACAAACTAATTAATCCAGGTGTGCCTGACCTCAGTAGTCACAACAACAATAATCAGACACACCTGGATTAATCAGTTTGTCCAATAATGGCAGACAGAAAACAAGGAGCTGGCTGAAGTTCAGGAAGTAGTGCAGCTGGGCATAAAGCCTATTGTGCTGCCATCTAATAAACCCTTTATGTCACTTTACACTATTTCTTCACTTATAATATTGTGTTAGCTTTGCATTAGCAGCGCAAAAAGTTAATGTGTGTGTGTGTAGATTTGTTTGTTTCTCTTTCTTTTTGGACTTTGCAAAGTGGCTTTTGAAGCCAGGAGATATGTTTTAATCATTCAGATCTTTAATGATGACACCAGATTCATTATTAATAGGCCCAGGATCTCCAGTGATTGGGGTGGGCGAGTGGGTATTAGCACTAGCCCTGTGCTCTCTATTTGATCTCTGTGTAATTACCGCTTTTCTTTTTTCTGTCTTCACAGGCTTTAAATACTGAAGCCCCGAAGAAAGGATTTCTTCATTTTTCCACTCCATTTCCCGGGGCTTTGTTTCTTTTTGTGCAGCAGTTCTGTCACGCTTTCATCTTCATAGAGAAGAAAAGTACTGTACATTCTGCATTTGTTCTCTGTATTCAAACATACTAGTGTCAAAAGTAGAAGTGCATCTACAATAGTTGCTTTTTACAACACACTATAAAACAAAACTTCTACCAAAAATCACTAAAAAGCACAATTTAGTGGCTATGCTACTCTTTTGAATTATTTGCTGTAAGACCATATCACTTTTAATTATAATTATAATTACACATTATACAATATAATTTCATCATATGATGGAATTTACTGTATGCTGTAATGCTATTGACTATTATAAAACGGTTAGTTCCAATCCTCGATTCTGATTGGTTAATAGCTGTGCTTTATTCATGATAAAAACACGGCTATGACCGCTTCACCCAACGATTCTATTTATCAGTGCACCCTTAGCAACCACATGAAGCATTTTTTTTTTTTGAGCTTTCATGCATATTACACATTGGAATGTTGTTGTTCACGGTCAGGGACTATTTTTTTTTATCGGAAGGAATGCTTTTATGGCAGGCGGGGCATCGCGTTACTCACTCTAGATTACTGGCGATATTTAACTTCGTGTCATGCAAATGTTTTGCTCGAGTTGAATACTTTAAACTTGGGCAAAGATGAGTTAGAGGTGAATAGAGTGTGTTTTCGCGGCAAATGTGCAGGCCATTTCGCGTTATTCGCATCGCCTCATGCGAGGACGTGTCTGATCGCGTCTTTGCATTGACTTTGTATGTAATCTACTCGCGCAAATCGTTGGACTCACGTCTGGTGTGAACGGCTTCAACCATTACTTATTCACGATACAGCACAGTACTTTACTTTATCTCGTACTTTATTGCCTACGTAACTCTACACCAGTGATTCTCAACCGGTGGGCCATGGAGCGCCATCTGGTGGGCCGCGTAGGCAGTGGTAGACTACTGCCGTTGATTTTTATAAATCTTATATTTGCATCAGATTTGTCTTATGAATTTATATGAATTAAAAACACTCATTTAAGATGCATGATCTAAAAGCCCATTTATGTTTGAATATCCGACAGTAATAACGTCACTTCAGATGTCGTGTGTTCCTTTAGAGGCAGTAACACTATGCGTTGTGCCACATTTTAAAGTCGAACACACTGGTGGCATCTACAATAGCTGTTCACTATATTTATTGTTTGTTTGTCTTATCTGTTTTCTGTTTTGTTTTATTTATTGTTATTTACCAAACGTAAATAGAGTCACTTTCTGTGTATATTTAAAAAAAAAAAAATCCTGACAAAAAATGATGACATTTTCGTGATCAAACAAAAAAAAATACAATAGCTGTTCCCGGCACTCCACTTTGTGACTCCAAAGGGGCAAATTTCTATTTTCAGTAAATAAATGCATTATTTTTAACTAGGAATTTGGCAGAAATGTTTTTATTGCAGTTGATAGAATAAAACATTTATTTTTACTTAAACACCTATAAAAAGTACATTTAGATAAATTTTAAAAAATCATGAAATGGTATCTTTATTTTCTCTGCGGCTGTAAATTTTACAACATGATCTCACGGAAATTTGTGTTATAATCACAAAAATTTTATTCATTTATTCGTGTCCATGGCATGAAGTTCAGATTTTTTTCGTGCCTTGAGCACAAATGTCTATTTTTTGGCATTTAGCACGAATTTATAAAAAAAAGTTTTTCGTGTCCGTTGCACGACTTTATTTTTTGGGTCATTTTATGTATTGTTTTCTATTTTTTTCCTATTTTTTAAATCATTGTCGCTTGGACTTGGGGTTAGATTTGGGGTTTGGGTTAGGATGTACTATTATGTATTGTTTTCTACATGGTTTTCTATTCTATTCTCACCTGGAGTTGGGCTTTGGATTAGGATGTCTAAAAATGTAACAGAAAGTGATTCTAACCCCAACCCCAACAATGGTAAGAAAATAGGGGGAAAAAATAATAATAATTAATAATAATTAATCTAATTTTATGTGCCTATAACGCGACTTGCCATGAGATCAGTCTAAAATTTTACCTTTAAAGATGCAACATCTCAAAAGAACTACCTTTGAGTACTTAAAGATAACGCCTAAAGTCTAAGCCTAAAAGTCCACCTTTACATCTTTCACTTTAAATGTTTTTTTCTGCTCATGACACCTATGTGGTTTGGTTTTTCCATTGAAAGCAATGACATTCCTTGTTCATCTACAGTGGTACCACCAGGTGTACCTTTAGTGACTTTAGTGACGTGAAAAGCATGTCACAACAATGCATTGTTTTTCTGTTATTCTGCGTTGATACTATCATGTTTAATAAGGTGGTCATCAAAATGCTTTAAACAATCATTGGTGGGCTTTAAGTTGGAAAATGTTGAGAATCCCTGCTCTACACCACTGTACTTTCCTTTGCAGTCTTCTATTTTACACAGCATATACAAGTGTATATAAAATACAGTATATGCGGTGTAAAATGGTATTCCATCACAAATAATCTCTTTTATAAAATATTTCATTTCCATCCTACATATTACAGATTTTACATCTGAATGAACTTGTCATGCTTCAGTGTCTTTAAGTGGTTTAATTACCATCATATCTTGCTTTTTCTTTTCTTTATGAGGGCCGGAAGGTCAAATTTCTTTAATGATTAAAATGCTGAAAGTCTCTGTGGTTGGACATCAATATTTCATTACATTCTTTTCACACAGCTTACATAATTCCCAAAAGCTTCAATTAATGAGCTTGAAAACAGTCAGCAAAATTAAGAAATGAAAAGCACAAAGAATATGTAAGTAGGAGCAGGGGGAAAAAATGGCAACGCTCTTTTTTCCCAAGGCCTAATACACACGCATTTGTTGTTGCAAATAAAACTGTGGCCTTTAGAAGCAGACTGTACACATTTTTTACATTAGTAACATGCATATATGTAACCCAGTCTGTGAAAATCCAGCTATTTTTTTGTGATTTACTGTTTTCTACATAAAACCATCCTACAAACTTTAAAAGTTATAACCTTATGAAAGTAATATCTACAATATTGCTGTCAAAGATTAAATTCAATGACTGAAATCATAATTAGACTATAAGACTTTAGACTGGAGAACAAGACAATAACCGGTTAATTTTCCAAACATTACGGCACTATTAAAATCACTATCTCTGATTAATTTTACATCCTAACCAGCCTAACATTGATGTGACATTTAAGCAATGGTGTGACTTCGGGGCGGGACTCTTCCAACCAGTAGCAGGATGGAGGTGTTCAGAAGCCTAAAATATTTTTCAATTATGTTTGGTGACACGCTAGTGACACAGAAATCACTTCACCTTTAATAAAAAATGCTATTTTCCTCAACGCAGCTCCTTTGAGCATCTAGAGAAAACCTTCTGTCAACGACACTGTCTTTTCTACCTCCGTAACCTTGCGTTTGTGGTTTATGTCTCTGGTTATTACTGCAATACAGCTGCGCCAAAAGATTAATAATACAGGCACAATCCAGATTTGCTGCAGTGCAACTGTTGTCCTTCAGAAGGAGGATCGCTCCCCTGCGCCTCAAACAGTGAAAAATCGAGTATGACACAAACGTAATTGCATGGGAAGTAATCAATTAGACACACAATTGGAAGTGACCCGGGGTCTGGAAGCCTTCGCGCGAAAGATGGAAATGAGTGTTGTGCAAGCACCAACAAAAGTAATTTTCTTTTTCTCCTCTTGGATCCCTTTACACAGACTGCGGCTAACCGAGAAATACAGAGAGATAGAGACAGACATGTGTCTGAGACAGTCACGTTCTGATCTCGCTTTTCTCGTTTTTGGCTTTCATCTTCTGTGTGCTGTTCCAGAACGCTTTCATGAAACGTTGAGCAGGACTCATCGAGGTTAATGCATGATCATTGAGATTTTCTCCTTGAACTGGTGCAGGCATTTTGAAGAGTGAAAATACAGAGATGCGGAGATGCTCCGATGTGCACAACCCTCTGTATTATATGAACAAAAGTAGTGCATTTGAGGAGCCTTTTGTCAGGCTCTTATGTTCAGTAATTTCACTTTAATTGCAATGAAAAGTTATTATTCAGTCATTGAAATGCCTCATTTTCACCAATGTCACAAATTTGGCTGACTTCCGCTGCAAAACCATCTAAGTGCATGCAAGCTGTTTTGGCAAAAATCTCCACTGGCAAAAAACACTCCTTTGAACAAAACATAGTAAACAATTGCAAAATCACTACTAGAAATTGCAAATGATAAAAGTCAGAATGTGAAAATGAAAATACTGAACTATGCATTGGGGGCGCTGTGGTCCATTGACTGCCACATTCAGGTTGTATTCAGGTCTTAGCACTGGGGACACATTGTGATCCACGGCCGTTTTGAACAGTGTCGTTCATCCAATTAATTTATATGTGCACTTTCAAGACTTGCTGAAAAAATCGACATGTTTTTTAGAGGATTTTGCCAACAAACCAGTATTTCTGATTGGCCTGAGGCCGGGATTAAGCAGATTTGAAGTGAAAGTATTTATAGAAAATATAATAATATAATAAAGCAATAAGCCCCAAGAAGAACTGGGCATTTTATAACAGCTAAGGAACGTTGTTAGGCACGACGTGAAGCTGTTATAAAATGCACTGTAACACCACTGCGTTGCGGGGCTTATTGCTTTTATAAAATGGTTACTTTATTTGCATAGCAGGATTTCATAAAATAAAACACAGCAAATAAGTTGTAATTATATTAGTACAAATATTACTCTTCCGCCAAACAAAGTAGTTCCCCAGAATAAGTTCCCGAGCAACACACATGCAGCAAAGACACAATGAAAATATGATTAAAGACTGTGGGGTTTATTTTTATGAATCACATTCATCTAATTTATACATTAACATTTATATCGTGCAACTGTTAAAGTGATAATCAAATATGCTTGGAAGCATGCTTAACTCTTTACCCTTCAGCGTTTTTTTTTTTTTTTTTTTAAAGTTGCCACCCAGTTTTAGTTTTAGTTTCATAAATAAACATAAAATATATCAAATAAAAGAACAGACCCTGCGCTTTCAAACAACACAACAAAAACGTTTCATCCTACTTTCTCTTATAACCTCTAAATTTTTTAGCTAAAAGCAGAGACAATTCCATTTTTGTGAAGAACTTTTGTAAGAGATCAGATTCAGAACCATGATCAAAACTTACACAGTGTTTTTAGTGTTGAGTGAATGCCTCAGTGTTTAAGTTGGGTAAGATCGCCACCTAGTGGATAATAGTGGAAATATGGATTTGAAGTAGAAACTCCTCAGAGAACGTTTTCTCTTTAAGGCCACCACCATCCAAGGAGCATTATGTTTCTATATTTTACACTCACCAATATTTATTGACATTTATCTGGATATCGCCATTAATTGTACAATTGTAGAAAAAATAAAAAAATATAATTAAAGACTGTGGTGTTTATTTTCATAAATCAGTATGTAGCAACAGTGACGCAGTGATACTAAGGTAATGCGGTCTGAACCATGGGGTTACCTGGGGATTGTATCACGGCTTAGAAGAACGCGTTTCAACCAATCAGAATGAAGGACCAGAACTGCCCATTTTATAATAATATAAAAATACATGTTGCAAGCATTCGGATATTATTATGGAGGTGGTTTTTAACGGCTTTCGCATCTAAGCTCCTCATTTATACATGCTGTTCAAAAACACCCCATTGCAGGGTCTAAAACCCTGCAAGTTTTTTGTTTTGTTTGTTTCTCAACAAATAGTTGGTGAGATAAAGTAACTGACCTTTAAAAGTTGTTAATTGTTGAACTATACATTTTTTTTGTTGACATTTCAAATAAGTTGACATTTTTGTAACAAAAATGTGCGACATCTAAATGCATTTTAAAAGTCTGCATTTTTATTATTTATTGTTCAGTCAGAAGAATAACTGAGATTAATTGCTTTTTTGTATTCCCCACTTTTGTAATCACTTTTGATAAAAATCAAATGTCTAAATCTAAATGCAAAATTTTTTTAAAGGTACCCAAAATACATAAATGCAAAATTTTGCCAGCACCTAATCTACAGTATAGGGTTGCACATTTAAAGTACAGTAATGTACCCAGTAGTATCATGTGATTTTGCTCATACTGTGTAACTTTTTCCTCTCAGGTCAGAGATTTTGAAAGTGCTGCAGTGTTGTTGTAAGAAAGTTGTTTGGGAGCAAAGTACTGTAAACGTCTCTGTAAAAGTGAACAAAAGGGCAAGAAAAGCACAGAAAAGAAAACTCTGATCAAGTTATTGTAAGAGACAGCCTGAGGCCCAACAGTACAATCTACAGTATACCAAACCCCTGCAGAGCCTTTAAAAGACTAGCATACAGTTCTCCATCTGAACCATGAGATATAACAAAACAAACCTGGACAAAAACAAAGTCTTCTTTCAAGACAATTTGCTAGAAAAACAAGGCTTTTTAATACAAGAACAACAGCAAAGTAAAGCTCAATTTGTACTACTATAAAAACAAAACAATTCTTATTTTTTTCATAGAGTATTAAAGTGTTATCTATGTGGGTTATTATATCTTTATATTCATGTGCCCTCATAAACGTTAATCAAAATCTGAAAATGTAGATCTGCCTTCTTATAACGATCCTTCTCTGACATCAGTTTGACGGATTGAGCAGAACATCTGTTAACTCCGCCCCCTCCAACCGTCAGTCTACTGTGAGTTCCAATTCTGAGTGAAACGCCTACTTTTCTATATACAATCGATTCATGGTGGAAACACAAGCCACACCCACTATTTTTCTTGTCAAACCAATTAACAAACACACAAATACAATCAGCAGGGAAAATGTGACAAATTCATACAGAGATTATAAGTTTTGAAATGTGCTCAAATGCACTGTATGTTCAGACGGAAAACTTTTATACTAAAGAAAACTGTAAACTAGCTGAAAAGACAGGAAATAAATAGAGAAAAATGTGTTAAATTTACATTTGCATTTGTTTTTATGGAGGCTGTTATTATTGTGAGGTAATTACCATCTAAACACAAGCGCTCGTGCTCGGCTGCACAAAGCAAAAAAATAATAAATAAATAAAGATAATGAAAAACAATAAGGAGGTCCATGAATGCTAACTAACTAAATAAATAAATAAATAAACGTTTGCCTAGGGATGGAAAACATCTCTAATTCTTCTGAAATGGACAACCTAGTGCCACTTTGAAATGTCAATGAAAAGATGCGTAGTTTAACCTTTGACCCAGCAGTGGGACGATGTATAATTATTACAAATCGCCCGCCTCCAGAGGCCTTATGAGCATGTGGACAAGAATGGACTGCTCCTTATGGACTGAAATACAGTATACTTTCTTTGAAGCCCGTATACATAATGCATTATAATGCAAATGCATTTTTTCATAAATAATTTTCACCACTGCTATAATGAAGCTTAATGCTTATTCGGTTATTCATGGTTACACCTTAATGTATGCACACCTTCTTTAATTAACAACAAAATAACATTCACATTTAATGCAATACATTACACCCTTTTGAATTGAATTTATAATTTTACGTTGATTCATTCATTAAGCAGACATTTTTATCCAAAGTGACTTACAAATGAGAGAACATTTAACATTTTGTCGAATCATAAATAGTTAACTATTGTAATCTATTTAATTGTTTGCAATAATTGAAAGGAACACGAAACTTACAAAAAGGTTTATTATGGCATTTACATGCAAATAATGTATGTCAGGTTATTAAATTAGATTATTTAAAGGGACATTCCACCTTTTTTTTAAAAATATGCTCATTTTTCAGCTCCCTAGAGTTAAATATTCGATTTTTACCGTTTTGGAATCCATTCAGCTGATCTCCGGGTCTGGCGCTACCACTTTTAGCATAGCTTAGCACAATCCATTGAATCTGATTAGACCATTAGCATCACGCTAAAAAATAACCAAAGAGTTTAGATATTTTTATTTTATTTTTAGCTTTATTTAACAGACAGTAATGTAACGAGAGGACAGAAAAGTACAGGGTGGAGAGAGGGGTACGAGATCGGCGAAGGACCTTGAGCCGGGATTCGAACTCGGGTTGCCGAAAGTGCATCTGCACTATACAGTATGTCGGAGAACTGCGAACTAAGCCATCAGATCGGACTTTTGAAGTAGTTTTAATAGAGAATGTGAAAATAACTAACTAATTTTTAGAAATATATACTTATATGTTTAAAAAGAAATCAAAGTGGGTGTTGTTCCAATTCATATTTAAATAAATAGCTCTTACTTAACACAGCAGGAAGGACATTTGAAACACAGTCACAGGGGAATCCCTACGACTAATGCCCGGGCACCATGCATATCGCTGTCACCCACACATTGCCTCCCAGAAAATCAATAGAGCAATAGCAGAATATACCAGCGACAAATTGATTTTATCCAGGGCAATTTCTACCTCCATGGATTTCAGTTCTGGTAGCAGTGCAGACAGGCTCGTCTGATCAGATTTGGGGATTAGGTCCAGCACAGTTAATACCCTTTATTCTCCTCGATATCGCTTTTGGATGGCATTGATCACTTTACACATCCCTGGAGAAGTGCTGTATGAGATGATAATATGACAGGCGATCAAAAGAGTCATAATGTATAAGTCTGACCAGCACATTCAGAGAGAGATGGGGAGAGAGAGATGAAGAGAGAGAGGAAGAGAGATGTGTCTGGGCTTTGTTCCAGCTTTGATCTGGCCCAGGGTTACATGATGTTTACTTAGTTCAAAATTTAGGAGATCATCGTTAGGAAGAAACTTTGAAAAGTGACCCAACAACTGCTATACTGGTAAACTTTACAGTAAAGTTGTATTTAATAACATTAACAAATGCATTAGGTAACAATAAGGAGTATAGCTGTTTCAGGGTTAATAAAAATGTTAATATTAGTTAATGCCATTGCAAGTCATGTTAGTTCATTGTGCATTAACTAATGTTAACAGTTACATCTTTTGATGTCAAATAAATCTTTGGTGTCCCCATAAAAGGCATGTAAAGTTTTTAGCTCAAAATACCCCACAGATAATTTATTATTGCATGTTAAAATTGCCACTTTGTAGGTGTGAGCAAAAATTTGCCGCTTTGGGTGTGTCCTTTTAAATACAAATTAGCTGATCTCTGCACTAAATGACAGTGCCGTGTTTGGATAGTGCAGATTAAGGGGCGGTATTATCCCCTTCTGACATCACAAGGGAGCCAAAATTCAATTGACCAATTTTTTCACATGCTTGCAGAGAATAGTTACTGGGTTAATCTTTTTCACATTTTCTAGGTTGATAGAAGTACTGGGGACCCAATTATAGCATTTAAACATGGAAAAGTCAGGTTTACATTTTATGTCATTTTATGTCATTTTAAAACTGTATTAGTGAATGCTAAAAATAATATACATTTTGATAGAACAATCTTGTAAAAGTATTGTTCATTTGCAGTTCATGTTAGCTAATGCATTAACTGTCGCCGTCCCGTATACGGGACACCTGTATTTACTTCAATATTGTTGAGGTAAATGTTAATCTATCACTACAAACTCTATATTGTTGGAAAGATCTAAACCTCTAGAATACATATTTCAGCAGTGATTTATAAAATAAATTATAAAGGGAGAGTAATTGATTCATTTATGACCAGAGTGCGCCTCAAAACATTTAAATCCTGCTAAATGTCACTGTCTTGCCAGCCGGGCGCCTACGTTTACTTCAGTGTTTTCCATGTGAATTCTTATCCAATAATGACAAACTATATATCATTGGAAAGCTCTAAGAGTGTAGTTTTCATATATCCTCACCATTTTGGGAGAATTATGACGTAGTGAGACTCAGTTTCTAAAATGTCACGGGCCAACATGTAGGCCCAATTTGATTTTACATATTTATAACACTAAACCCCTACTCTAAACCTAAAAAATCTTGATAAACTATATATCACTGGAAAGCTCTCAGAATGTAGTTTTCATATTTCAAGGTCATCTGATGATAGAAATAATGTAGTGACAGTTTTTAGTTACATGACCCCACCCCCCATAGGAATGCATATTAATTTTATATATTCATAATTCTAATATCATATTATAAATCTTCAAATATGTTGACAAACTATATATCATTGGAAAGCTCCAAGCCTGTAGTTTTCATATTTCAAAACATTTTAGCAGTAATAATAATGCAGTGACAGTTATTTATTAATTTGCAGCAAGAGTATGCAGCAAACCGTTGACACCTAGTGGCCTTTGTTGGTAAAACGACAAAAAAGTCACACAAACCTCATTTTTTGGGATTTTACCTTGAAAATTGAGTCACAACAACTTGAGACTTATAGCTTCATTTTTGCATTATTTCTTTTTTGAAATATTTACATTTTTATTGTTTTATTTATAAAATTATTATGTTATGGAATTATTTTTATTTATTAAAAGAAATTTAAACTGCTATAACATTTTTTCTGTTTAATATTTTTTTATATCCAGACACTTCAGTGATAAACCTTAAATTGTCTTCTTTAAAACAAGACCAAGATTAGTCTTCTAGACAAAAAAATGCCAGAGTTATATTCATTTGAAAGTGAACATCAAATTCCCCCCACACACTTAAACGGGGTGGGTGACAGAAAAGGGGTTAATTTACTGTCGCCGTCCCGTATACGGGACACCTGTTTTTACTTCAAATAATAACGACGGGCCGTTTAATTAGTCAAAAACAATACGCACTCAAGGTGGTAATACCTTGTCACACAGCGGAGTGCATTATTTTCAAATAATTCAAAGTCAATT
This sequence comes from Misgurnus anguillicaudatus, assembly GCF_027580225.2. Taxonomy (NCBI): domain Eukaryota; kingdom Metazoa; phylum Chordata; class Actinopteri; order Cypriniformes; family Cobitidae; genus Misgurnus; species Misgurnus anguillicaudatus. The sequence continues at coordinate 31,715,584 of NC_073353.2, forward strand.
ATTGTGCTTATGTCACAGACATTGGTAAGACATTGCAAAAATAATGCATACCCATGGACCATTTCTCAACCAATCAGAATATTATAACGAATGTTAACAAATGGAACCTGATTGTAAAGTGTAGATAATGGGGCATCCAGACCCATCATACAAGTCATTGCTACACACCACTGAGAGAAAAAGGTAATGACAATAGATCTACAACGACCAAAGTAAAACTGAGCAGAAGATAAATAATGCACACAGGCAAACGTAGAAAGATTTAGACACAAATGAGGAAAAGTGAGTAAAACGAGCGGGCAAAGGTTCTCAATTGTCTTTTTTATTTCCCTGTGGGCATGGCTGGGATTTCAAACGTTCCTTGACTCCACTGCTGTGCCATGCAAGACTGCCAGAGAGAGATCACGCTCCTTTGAGAATGCCTGTTCCTGTCATCTTCCAAGAATGCAGTATGAAAGTGGCTTAGAGCTTCAAGTGCTGATGTAGACAGTGCAATGTAGTATTTGGGTAATGTACAGAGCACTAGGATTGAGGGAATGGATAAGTGGAACAATACATGTGGCTTGAATTATTTAACCATTAGCTGAATCGTCGGCTATGTGGAATCTCCCTGCTCTATATCATATGCCTTCGACACTCTTAAAAAGCAAATGAAGGCGTTATTTAGACCAGAAACATTGTCCTATAATAGCGAGAGTGCTTCAGAATCATTTGTATGCCCGGGTTAAAAAAATTGTTTTTAAATTGGCTAGACTTTACATGACAATATACATTTACATTTATGTATTTTACAGACGCTTTTACCCAACTTGCATTATGTGTTCCCTGGGAACAAACCCACAACCTTTTACATTACTAATGCAATGCTCTACCACTGTACTATAGGAACATTTTAAGAAAAAAAATTTCAGTTTGAAAACAATTATTTTTTTTAAAAGCGGCAGTATGTAATTTTTGCATCACTTGATTACTTTAAACAGAATTAAATATTGGAATTAAAAATACAAACGGTACAAATAGCATGTTTCCAGAGCAATCCTCAATCACACCATTGATTTATTTGATTGTAAGACTTGTTAATAAGATCAAGCAAACAGCCACTGAGCCATAATTTTAATTTCCTACAGATGTTTTACCTGCAAGCTTACATTATAGTTGTTTCTCTATACACTTCTAAAAAAAAAGATGCTACATAAGGTTCTTCACAGTGATTCTATAGAAAAGCCATTTTTGGTTCCCCGATAAGCCTTTTATTCAAAGGTTTACCATTTATTTTTTATAATTTAATAGTCTAAAGAAGCATTTATCTACTACAAAAACTTTCTGCAGATGTTAACTCTTTCCATTGCCATTGACAAGTTAACTCATCAATTACGAGAAAATGCTTCCCTGCCAACAACGAGTATTGCCGGCTTTCTGCAATACCGCTATTATCCACCATGTGGCGCTTAAAATGTCCTTTCTAAAATCATTCACTGCTCACTCAGAAATGGATGGCTACTACAAGGAGGAAGCTTTTAGAGTTTTTAATAAAAAATTCTTGTTATATATTGACTTTATTCTTGAGATTTTACTAGGGCCGGGACTCGATTAAAAAATGTAATCTAATTAATTAGAGGCTTTGTAATTAATTAATCAAAATTAATCACATTTTAATCACATATAAATATTTGACCTGAGAACATTAAGTTATTTTTTCACATGGATTTTAGTATACCATGAATAATGACTGAAAACATAAGCTTAAGCAACAAAATATTGTTTATTTTTGTTCAAAGTCGTTGTACTCGGAGTCGGGCTAATGTCCACGCTAGCTGCTATATGTTTTGCATTGAGATGAGGCTCGATGTGCTGCGGTGATATGTGAATTCCTTGTTGCATAGCTTACACACAACCATGCTCTTATCGACGCTTCCATCCGTTCGTTTTTTATAAAAAAATTCCCATTCACGGGGCCAACCAAAGCGATCTCATCAGCTTCTTTGTTCATGTTCACTGTGGTTTGTTGTTGTCTGAAGTCATGAACGCTAGTTGGTGCTCCAGTATAATCGGTCCGCCGAAACTCATCCAATGAGAAATGTTCCGCGGTGCAAAAATAAGTGCGATTAAAATGCGTTAAAAATGTTTAATGTCCCGGCCCTAGATTTTACGAATTTATTCTTGCTATATATTGACTTTATTCTCGTTAAAGAATGACTTTATTCTTGTTAAATAATGACTTTATTCTTGTTAAATAACGACTATATTCTCGTTAAAAAACGCTTTATTCTCGTTAAATAATGACTGTATTTTAGTTAAATAACAACATTATTCTCGTTAAATAATGAATTTGTTCTCGTTAAATACTGACTTTGTTCTCGTTAAGGAACGACTTCATTCTCGTTAAGTAACGACTTTATTCTCGTTAAGTAACGACTTTATTCTTGTTAAGTAACACCTTTATTCTTGTTAAGTAACGACTTTATTCTTGTTGAATAACAACTTTATTTTCGTTAAATAATGACTTTATTCTCGTTAAATAACGACGTTATTCTCGTTAAATAATAACTTTATTCTTGTTAAATAATGACTTTGTTCTCGTTAAATAACGACTTTATTCTTGTTAAGGAACGACTTCATTCTCGTTGAGTAATGACTTTATTCTCGTCAAGTAACGACTTTATTCTTTTTAAATAACAACTGTATTTTAGTTAAATAATAACTTTATTCTCATTAAATAACAACATTATTCTCGTTAAATAATGACTTTATTCTCGTTAAATAGCGCTTTATTCTCGTTAAATAATGACTGTATTTTAGTTAAATAATGACATTATTCTCGTTAAATAATGACTTTGTTCTTGTTAAATAATGACTTTGTTCCCGTTAAATAACGACTTTGTTCTCGTTAAGGAACGACTTTATTCTCGTTAAGTAACGACTTTATTCTCGTTAAGTAACGACTTTATTCTCGTTAAGTAACGACTTTATTCTTGTTAAGTAACGACTTTATTCTTGTTAAATAACGACTTTATTTTCGTTAAATAATGACTTTATTCTTGTTAAATAACAACGTTATTCTCGTTAAATAATGACTTTATTCTCGTTAAATAATGACTTTGTTCTCGTTAAATAACGACTTTATTCTATTAAGGAACGGCTTCATTCTCGTTGAGTAATGACTTTATTCTCGTTAAGTAACGACTTTATTCCGGTTAAATAACAACTTTGTTTTTGTTAAATAATGACTTTATGCTCGTTAAATAACAACTTTATTCTAGTTAAATGATGACTTTATTCTTGTTAAGGAACGACTTTATTCACGCATATTAATTAGTTTAATCTCGAGACTAGTTTGTTTTATTTTTTTAGCTGGGCCCTAATCCTCCTTGGTAGAATGAGACCTAATGTATGCATCAAAATTATTGACTTTTCTTTTATGCCAAAAATCATTAGGATATTATCATATTCTATGAAGATATTTAGTTAATTTACTCCTATAAATATATCAAAACTTTTTTAGGGAGTGGATGCAGTTGCTTAGGACTTCATTTGGACAACTTTTTGGTGATTTTCTCAGTTTTTATTTTTTTTATTGAATGTTATCAGATTCCAGACTTTCAAATATTTGTATCTCAGCCAAATGTTGCCCAAAAACCATATATAAATGTAAAGCTTGTTTATTCAGATTTTTAGATGATGTATAAATCTCAGTTAAAAAAATATCCCTAAAGAATGGTTTTGTGGTTCAGGGTATAAATTCACACATATAAATACTTTTATATTTACCTTTGAGATACTATGAACCCTTTAGGCGCAAAGGTGTACTTTTTAAAATAATAATAATATATTTTATTTGTAAAGCAGTTTTCATAGTTAAAAACAATCCCAAAGTGCTAAAACAATCCCAAAGTGCTAAAAGAGTACTGCCCCAGTGTCAGCAAGGAATCATTTTGCCCATTTTACTGACAGTGTAGGTGTAGGGCTTTTTTATTTTTAAAGGGGGTCTGGGATAAGAGATAATCATTTTAACATAAAATAACAAGCATAGCTTTGGGGGTTTTCAAATCTATTTTTCACAACCCATTTTTTGAAAGTTTTTTGTTTGATTGATTATGTGAAATATTTGAGGGAACAAAATGGCATTGAACAGACTGTACTTTAAACCTCAGAGCCTCGTTTTCATTTGAGTCAAACAAAATAATAAGCCATCTACCCTGACTGAAGTCTATTTTCTGTCCAATTTTTTACAGGGCAAATGTTTTCAATGTTCCCAAATGAATGCATTCTGAGCTGTGAAAGATCTAAAAAGAGACATCCAGCAGTGATGTTTTATCTCAAAGATTGATCACCACTAAATAATATTGAATAAGTACCAAGAAACAGAATAACCCATTTCGAAAAATGCCCCCATTCATCCATTGTTCGCCCTAAATCCACTTGGGTTGAACAAAGTTGCCTTAATCTTCAAATACAGCAAGTATGGTTTTGTTTTAGACTGTAGGTCAGGACTTTCCTCTGTCTGGACAGTGCAGTAAAGAGTGAGGTAGTGCATGGTAAATGTCAGGCCCATGCACTTACAGTACACTAATGCTGTCATCAGGACCAGAACAAGTGCTGTCTAATAGCACTGCTCGTGTACTGGAAGAAGGTCAGAGAAAAGACTTTTCAACATGTCCTGGCAGAGCGGGAGTCATTATGGTGACACATAAGTAAACATAAAAACATCAAAACTTCATATATTTGTACTGTTTTAAATTATACAAGATGCATGTGTTAAATTACAAGTTAAACAGAGTCTTATTTGTGCAGAATGTAATGTTTGTTTACTATAACGTTTGAATCCACAGAGGTTTATGTGAACGGGTTCATTTTTCAACACATGGTAGGCAGGCTGTTAAATATAGCTACTGATGTACATCTTAGAAATATACTAAAGGCTGAACATAGCACATATATCCTTGCGATGAAATGAACAACAGTTAATGCACTATACTTTATAAGTGGACTAAATAGTGAAGAATGTGGGGTACTGAACAGGGCATTTAAAAAGACGTCCTTCATAGAAAAACAGCTGTTGGAAACAGTAATGAATGGAGAAAAAAAATCTATTATCTGAATATGAAAGATAAATTAGTGTACAGGATGTACAGAATATCAGTTCTGTGCAATATGTTTCCAAAGCATTTTATCAAACTACTAAACAGCCAACAGCCTCCATACCAATACTAGCATGATGGGAATATATTTCATGTTAAACTATCAAAAACTTTTGGCAATTTGTTGTACGCATGACTCAAAATATTGTTTTTGATTATCATATAAATCTACAGAGCAATAAGCTTTAACACAACTTCAGTGGACCTTTAAAGGAAAACACCACCATTTTCAATGCGTACACTTAATCTTTGTACAGCGCGTCGTGAATGTGTTGCATTTAGCCTAACACCATTTTTCCCTTAGGATCCAAATAGGTATGAATTTAGAAGCCACCAAACACTTCCATGTTTCCCCTATTTAAAGACTGTTACATGAGTGGATACACGAGTAAGTATGGTGGCACAAAATAAAACATGGCGATTTTTTAAGCAGATAAAAAATGGGAACTATATTGTATGGCGGAAGAGCGCTTACAGTAGTTTACCGCACTTCGACCTCGGCGCCCAGAAACATCATCACTCCTGACTACCTCTCGCTCAAACTTCCGTCTATATTACTTTAGTAATATAGTAGTTATATGTAGTAAACTGTAGTAGTTACTAAGTGCTCTTCCGCCAAACAATAGTTCTAATTTTTATCTGCTTAAAAATCCCCACGTTTTATTTTGTGCCACAATACTTACTCGTGTAACTACTCATGTAAGAGTCTTTGAATGGGGAAAACATGGAGGTTTTTGGTGGCTTCTGGGTTCATCCCTGTTTGGATCCTGAGGAATGGGTGGGGCTAGGCTAAATGCTAACAAATTCACAACGCGTTGTAATAAGATTAAGTGCACGCATTGAAAAAAGATAGGGATGTATTGATTTGTCAAAGTTAAAATAAGAACATAGTAAAATATTGAAAAACTGTGGTGTTTTCATTTAAAGAAAAAAGTTACAAAACTGTAGCTTTTTGTCACTTGGGTGGTACCCTCAAAGGTTAATTTTTGTACCTTTATGGGTGTACAACACACTGAAATGTTGTACCTTTTGGGGTAACCTAAGTACCTATTGTGTATGGGACCAATTTTGTACCAGTTAAATGTTAAGAGGTATAAGGTACAACATTGTATTATATTCTGACCTGTAAATGTACAAAACAGAACCTTAGGGTACCACCCCAGTGACAGAAAAGGTACAATCTTTGTACCTTTTGTTCCGACAGTGCTTATGCTGAAAAGAAATGGAATAGCCAATTGTCAATACCATGGGTTAACAATACAGTAAACAGCCTAGACAAAGAAGCTTTACTGTCCTATAGCAGACACTACAATATAGTCTGTAAAATGAGGCTGTTTCTATTCCTTTGACTTTCATAAAGTCAAAAGATCAATTTGTTTATATAACCTTTACCTCTTCTCTAAAACTGATGGATCTAAACTATAATAAAGACTTCATGTGAGCGAGCTGAACAGCAGCGCTGTCATCAAGCTGGTCAAGCTCTGTGGTTCTCCACCAAACCTATCACCGAGTTTTATGGATCCAATTCCAGGTGTAGATATTTGGGAGTATTTCACTGCCAACGTCTGGCAGAGACGTTGCCCTTCCAATCCACCAGCTAAAGCATTTTTTTGAGTCGTGTGAAATCAGTTCAGCATAATATCCATAATGAGAAATAATGCCTCTTTTATGCCTGTCATAGATATCGAGGAACATTCATCATCTTCACTAAAAGCCCCGACAACAAATATTATTTTGTAAAGAATTGTATATGCAAGTACGTTTTATATTTGTGTCCAAATCAATTTCAAGTGCTCAGGGTAAGCCTTAAGATCAAAAGGGTTTATAAAATTACGTGTCTGAACTTTTAAGGTGCAGTATGTAGATTTTAGTCTTGTTTTCAGTAAAAATATCTACAAAATTTTTAAATTAAGATGCATTTTTTTGATAAGCAAAATGAACTAGGAAAATAAGTATGTATACAATATAGTTTTTAGACAAAAAATATATAAAATAAAGCGAATTTGTGCTTAAAACAAGCAAAAAATAAGAAAAAAATCTTAAATTAAGTGCTAATGTACTTAAAGTTTATATTTTTGTCTATTTTTTGCAGTGTAGACACTACGGTAGCTGCCACAGCACAAACATGTCATCGTCTGAGACAACATGCATTCTGTAAATCTTTTAGTCAATTTGGGGCCACTGCAAAAACATTAGGGCGCAAAATGGCAAAGGCGACCCACGGCCTATGTAGATAAAAACGTCTCATTCTTAGGTAATAAAAACATCATAGTTCATTATGTAAAGCCTGGTATACACTGTGCGATTTTAAATAGTCCTTTAGGATTGTTGCTTGCCACCCTGTGCGATCAATATCGTAGTTAAGTCCATGTCACACTGTATGATCTCAGTTTCCATCAATGTCAGACTGTACGAGTTAAAAGACTTAAAAATCGGACGCACGCAAACAAACAAACGTGTCCGCAGTTTTACGTCATCGATCGACGACGGCTGTGCAAACACACGCTGAAGCAAAGGCTAGCAAACCGAAACAACATTTACCGTTCATTTTAATAATAAGCATAAAAAGAAGAAGGAGACGAGTACCTGGCATTTGAATTCAGCGCGGTTTCTCTCCGGGCTGCTTCATTTATATACTATCATGGTACAGTGGTGATGACACGTTGTACAAACACTCTTTATCTTTCAATAACTCCTCAAGTTTCTCCTCCTGCTGTATAGTCAACCTGGCTCTTTTTGACATTTGTCTGTGTTGATTTGTTGTTGTCGCTGTACTAATTGCATCATCGGGTTCTGTGCTTCTATTGGTTCTTGATCTGCCAGTTGTCGTAGGAAGATGTCACACAGCAGGATTGTGTCTCAAAATTTCTGACACTGCCAGATTTTTGTCGGAGGATAATTTTGATCGCAACGGTCATTAATCGGCTGTCTGCCAACATGTCAAACTAGCGATCAAAGGCGGCAGATTTTGGCCTGGGATTCCAGAAATCTTTTAGGATTTCAAAATTTGTCCCAGACAGCTAAATCGTGGCTGAAATCTCACAGTGTGCACCGGGCTTAAGGTCTTCATACACCACTGAAAATATAGTTATGCATATTATATTCCAATTCTGTTAAGAGATCCTCCTAAAAACTGCACACAGCACCTTTAACTGGTACTGTACATTCTTAGCCAAACAGTCATTTATGTACCTTCAACAAAGACATGATGATCACAGAGATGCCATCAACAAAGATCAGCAATGAAAACCGAATACTAACAAATAAACACGCAACCTGTTAAAAAGCGAACTCTCTTACCTGTAAGATTCTTGAGGCCGAGCTGACGCAGCCCGAAGTTGCCGTCTCTACGGTAGTTGAGAAAGATAGCCAACGCATAGCGGTCTTCATACAGCCTGGTTCCACGGACGATGCGGAGATTCTCCAAGGGCAGATATTCAAACTGATTCAGTGCCACAAGCACATATCCGGTCACCTCACGAATAGACTGCAAACAGGACAAAGCACAGCTGTTAACCATACAGCACAGAGATGTTTTCAGAGAAATTTATTTTAAAGTCAACTGCATCATTTCCCAGTAGCAAAAATATTGACTTTCCCAAACACTTCTCTAATCTTCTATTGTTTAAGCAAATTCACAACGCTGGTTGAGCCAAGAATGTTACATCCAATCGAGTCAGGACGCTCAAAGAGACTGGTATGGCACTGCATTAGCGCCCCAAAAGTTGTGTGTTTGAATCCCAGGAAACACACATAATCATGATCTTAAATACACTATACTATGCTGCTTTGGATAAAAGCATCTGCCAAATGTATAAATATAAATGAAATACAGAGTTTGCAATTATATAGCAAGAACATATCTGACAACACAGTGGACAGCACAACATTAGCAGTAATGTTGGTCAGAAAGTAGTATAGTCTGTTTTTTACGTGTACACGAATGTACACGCACAGATGAGCACACAGCCTAGTTTTTTTGACTCGTACGTGTACACAGACATCCGACTCATGCACATTGCAACAAAATGCAATGCATCTGCTAGGCTACATATTACATTCGCCTGTAGGCGCATGTGCGACCTACGTGTACAAACAAAGTACGCGGGGTTTCAAACTTTCTGGGGGTTCGCATACCCTTGCGTACAAAATGCACCATACTTTGGTCTTAAAGGCGGGGTGCATGATCTCCAAAAGCCAATGTTGACATTTGAAATCACCTAAACAAACACGCCAACAGAATCTGGACCTTCTTTTGATAGACCCGCCCCACACATACACAACCCAGGCAATGATGCTTAAATAAATCATACAAACATCAGCTAAAATGATCTATAGGCTATATGATTATAATCAGAGCATGTGCATGTTTGTCAGTGATTTATTTATATTAGGTTAATTTTAAAGCATTTAATAACCATAGACCTACGCAAAGGAGGTGCATTTCATTTGTAAAAGCCTTAACCACAGATAAATCAGACATTGAAGTACAGGAAACATTAACCTATATTAATACATATATCACAGCTTAAATAACATAAGGTTATTATTTAGGCTCATTATTTCCTATTAATTATGGTAATGTTATGGTTAAGTGAATGTTAGCAGTTATCACTATAATCACTGCATATAGAGATGTTTTTCATATTTTCTTCAAATGCTTAATATATCTGCTGTTCATATGTTCATTTATTAGTGTGTTATATGATTAGAATGTTGTCCCGGTTTTAAAATGAAGCACAGCAATGATATTTAAGAGTTTATCTCCCTTAGTAAGTATCGAAAAGTATCGGAACCGCGATTCTCGACTTGGTATTGGCACGAAACAATATTTTTGGTATCGTGACAACACTACAATGAGCTAGAGGGAATTCTCTCTCTCTTTCTCTCTCTCTCTCTCTCTATTAGACAGATAATGATCATGGGGGCGACACAGACCCATCCAACCACATCCATGAGACCCTCACCGTGACATACTAGTGCCATCACAGCGTCTGCCATTACAGAAGACAGAGTTTCATTCATTTTGACAGAGCACATCCCACTGTGATAGATGACACTGTGTGTGTGTGTGTGTGTGTGTGTGTGTGTGTGTGTGTGTGTGTGTGTGTGTGTGTGTGTGTGTGTGTGTGTTTGGGGGTGGTGGGGACAGAATTAGCTCTGAGGAAGTGTTGGCATTAGCAAGCCGCCCCATTGACAGCCGTCACTAAGCGTGAACTTTAGCTCGGGCCCCATGCAGAGTGACAGGACCGGGTCTGCAGCTGTCATCGTTCGCCATGTCCAGCTAATGGACAGAGACACAAGCCTTTTTTAGTACCAGCACTTGAAGACCAGTCAGGGCTTTAGTCATTTATCTGGGCTAATGAACTGATCTAATAGCCGCTCCCTGACTGTGAAGATATGGCGGGGAGAACTTCCTGCATGTGTGTGATACATGGGGTATCGCTGATGGGTCCTGGGCATTGTATTAATGGGGTTATGGAGCTGATTGGTCACCATGTAGAGTACGTGGCTGTAAAAGGAACATATTGCACATGCTGTAAAGAGTAAGAGTAAAAGCGAGGTACAGTATACGACACATGCTTAGCAATCTACAGTATTATACTATAGTATATTATAGTAATTACTAGACTTTGGTAATGTAAACTACAGTATTTTTTATATTTTACAATGGTAAGGTTCAAAAACACTATAGTATCTAGTAGTGATGCACCGATGTATCGGCCGACGATATTTATCGGCCGATATTTGATGAATTTGAAACCATCGGCATATCGGCAACAGCACGAGAAAGGCCTATACCGATTGTTTATTAATTTACTGCATAAAGGGAATGAGTTGCATGTCTGTTGCATAATACAACATTTTTAACCCCTCAAGGAACGGATGAAATTCCACAATGGGACGTATTTGTTTCTCAGACGTTGCACAATAAACGTGACATCCGAATATATATTCATTATAAATCGTGAATGAAAAGTGAGATTCGAACGAATGTCCGTTAGTGAACTAATTGCATACACTATTTATATCGTAATTCAGTCAGAAACGTCAAGATTGTGAGATGAACAAATCATTTTGGATTGAAAAGCTTGGATATTCCATTTCCTTGGACTTTTGGGGATTTATGAACAATTTGTTTTGGACAATTTCACTGAAGCGAATAAAGGGAAGATTTTGAAGGTAAGTAAATATCCTAAATCGGCGCGGCCCGGTTCAGGTAGCTAACAACTAGATTACAGTTTTATGACTGCTAAAAATCATATTATGCTTTGTGTGTGCGCTTAATGGATTCCCTAAAGTCTAAGCTTTACAACGATGTGCCGCATGGCCGTATATTTTGAAGATTTAATGCTTCAAAGTTACAATGACATAATGCAGCCTCACGTGCAAGGGAGGGGGTGTACCGTATACGGCACAGTGTTCCTTATCAGGTTAACAATAATTATCAAAATAATTAAATACTTCCCAAAACAAAATAAGTTGCATAAATTATAGTCTGTCAGACGTGCGATGAGGGAAAAAATTATAAATCACGTAGTTAATCACGCGAGATTACTCATTCATGTGATCCATGCGGTCTACAGTATTTCGGGAAAATGTCTGCGGTCTGGGCTTTCTACAAAATCTCGGATTAAGACAAAAAAAAAAACGCCATTTGCAACGAGTGTTCTGCAGAAATATCAAGAGGAGGTAGTATTGTATACAAGTGTTAAATATCGGTATCGGCCAGAAGTTGTCTGTTTAAATCTGTATCGGCCCAAAAAAATCCTATCGGAGCATCCCTAGTATCTAGCTACAAAAGTTTACTACAGTATATTCTCTAATGAGTAACACAGGTGGACATTTGTGTTGAAGTCTCGAAAATAATGTTTTTGTTATTCCATAGTTTTGAAAAGTTTATACAAAATTTGAAAAAGTAATACATAAATAAAGAAAAAGTTACTCTAAACTTTTGAATAACAGTATATTGCTTCCACAACTTTCTGACGATTTCACTAAATATTTGACAATGATACAAAATACTAAGTGAAAATACTAAAAAAATCAAAGGTTTCCTAAATTGAGCAAAATGGAAAAGGGGAAATTACAGTCACTTCAACATTCTGACCCTACCACTGCTGTCTGAAAGGTTTGGATGAAAACATGAACTCTGGCCAAACCTTTGACATTGGCATGATCCTCTATTTCCTATTGCTGTCCTTACACCTTACAAAAAGCCAATGCACTCCTGCCACATCCTGCCAACAACCCTCTCGCCCCTGGGCACCGGGAACTGAACCCATCCCAGTTACCTAGCAACCACTGGAACCTGCCGCTGTCTAAGAGACAGAAGAAAAGGACCTGAAAAGCAGAAGAGGAAAAACAGCAACATCTTTGTTGTACTTCTCCTAATTTAATTAAAGGATTACTTTGCTGAGATTTTCCACACAGCCTATTTGGCTTCCAGTGTTCACTTTCCAGCACCATTTAATTTCTCTTTCTCAAACTAATTTGTTATTTTCAAGCCAGTGGATCGATACTTTCCCGAGTAGAGGAGCAGAGGAGAGAAGGAATAGGATAAAAACTCGGGCCTTTTTCTTCTCTCTGTTTGTTCAATAATCAACCACATAAATAAAGGTAAACACCTTGTTGTGATTACAAGCTCAGTTCATAGCTAATGGCATAGTGTCAATAAGAAGCTCTTACCACCTGCCATTAACAGAAAAATACATGCAACCTGACTTCATCTGAGAGCTGCGGAGACAAATCAATGGAAATATTTGGTTTTATTCTGTTTTTACGGCACTAACACTACATTACTGCTCTGAGCTCCAATCTGGCCTTATCTAAAGTAGTTGATACTAAGGCTGGTATCGGCAAGAATCTTGCAATACGATGTGTAGCATGATACAGGGGTGTGATGCAAATATGTTACGATACTGTAAAGAGAGGCAGTATATTAGGATATTTCCTAGTTTGGGAATATACCGTATGTTTCGGTCTATAAGCCGCGTTTTTTCATATCTTGGCTGGTGCTGCGTCTTATAGTCAGGTGCGCCTTGTAAGTCAGTAGGAATTAATTTTGACATTTATGAGGCAAGAGACTCATAAACATTACCGTCCACAGCCACGAGAGTCCGTGATATGCTGCTCATGTATTTATGTAATTCAATGGATTCAGTGATGTGGAATGATGAGTATGTGAACTTCAGGCTAGTTGGCTTGTTTGTTTAATGTAGCCTATTCAACCTTCCAGGTAAGTTCTGTATGCTATGGTTAATCGTTTAAATAACTAGCAGCGCACCCCTATGCTAGTGGTTCCCATCACTGTTTAAGTTTAAAGATAAGAAGAATGCCATTGAGTGGTCAGAATAAAAACTCTGAAATGAGTACCATGAATATTGTATGGACAGCTTCATCAGACACACGTGCGTTGTCGTGGTTACGCATCTGGTCTAGGGATGCACCGATATGGAAATTTTGGCGATACCGATAACCGATAACTCTTTAAATTTGGGGGGCGATAACCGATATCTAAAGGCTGATAAATTTTCATATTATTTTCACAATGAAAAACTTGCAGACCGCGGACATCTTGTCTTTGCGCTAGACTAGCATACTCTTCTTAAGCCCGCAACACGTGTCATCTTCGTGCTATGTCACAGAAAGCACCAATCAAAACTCCACATGGCCAGCAATGAGCAAGTGAAATGGTTCAACAAACCAAAATAATCCATCATTTATCGGCCTAATTTTGCTATCAGACCGATAACCGATAATATTACAAATAAGAAGTTATCGGCCGATAACAATATGTCGGCCGATATATCATGCATCCCTGATCTGGTCGAAACTTTACTTCCGGTTTCTGTTTGTTTAATGGTCTGACTGGTGGCTAAAATGAACTATGGAACAAATACCTCGTCAAAAATAACAAATGTTTTGATTTCCTAAAGACGAGGGGAGACGGCGATCATGGATCACCACTATGTGAAGGGAGTTAGCAACGTTAGCTCACTGTCTTTTTTACGCTTTAGCTACTAAGGTAATATACTTTTTTATTTTGTTTTTGTCATGAGAAATAAACTACTCTAAAAGGATTATGTTGTTATTGATTCTTAGCGGAGTTTACCAGAAGTTACACTTGTTCCACGAAAGCCATTTGTTTATGTTGTTACTGCTGAAACTTAATATATAAAAAAACAAATCGCTATTGCATTTTGAGAATCAATTCAGTATTCCTTAACAAAATACACCCCTAGCTGATATCACAATATTTTTGTATATTTCTTTGTAATATGCAACCGTCAGTCACGCAATGAATTGCAGGCTAAGGCTAAGACCGAGATGTACCCAACAATTCATCTTAGTTTTGGAAGTCTATGTTCCCTTGCATGAACAAGGTGATTTGTTTGTTTATTGGAGGAAAAAAAGAATACAAGTTACAGTAAAAATGATCTGTCCAAAACAGTGAAAAGAAACCTTTATTCACTAAAATATAATTTTATTATTTATTTACATGCACGTCATTCCAATCCAGGATGATTTACTTTCCTTTTTAGAATACACAATGCCATAGGTGCCATTTAGGGGCTTTTGCATCTGAGCTCCTCGTATCTTCTTTTGTGTTACACAGAAGAAAAACTCTTATTGCATATTCAAGTTTTAAACAACAGGAGGCTTTTTAACCTTTGGATGCGGCACACATTTCAGAATTTCTGTCTTAAAGGGCACCTATTTAATAAAAAAACAAAAACTTTATTTTGTGTATTTGGTAAAATACAATGTGTTTGCGTGGTTTATGGTTCAAAATACACATTATTTTCCACATACTGTACATTTTTGTAATTCCAGATTTTCCTCTCTTCCTGAAATGCACAGATTTTGTACAAAACACTTGATTTGAAAAGCGCTGTGTCCTTGATTGGCCAGCCAATCTGTACGTTGTGACTGGCCTGAACCTCTGACATCAGCCGGAAATGTGACGCTCCTTACCATATTTGAAAGATTCGCACACAATGCAATGCTAACAGGAATTAACTTACAGGCTGTGAGTCCAAGTGGGAGAAATTAGGATAATGTCGGTCTTGTATACATCACCAAATCTAGGAAGTAAACTGTTGCCTACAATCCGTGTGTTTGTTATAGTTCAAGAAAATAGATTTTTGTTGGAGATGATAACTTGCGTTTACTTTGGGGTTTGTACCTTTTGCATATCGTTAACATGTACTAATACACACTTACACACCAAAAGAAATGTAAAATTGTGAATCGGACCATAGGTGCCCTTTAAAATAATTAAATAAAGCTTTCTGTTTCTTTTATTTTTCATTTCATGCCTCTATTGTCTTTTGTGTAAAACGCATCCAAACTGATAATTTGGTATCTGCTAGATCATTTTAGTCTGGCATAAAGCATGTTGGCATCTACATTCGAGATCAGTTCTGCTCTCTTTGAACACTTCTGCATATCCGATCTGCTATTTACCGACTGACATAAAACAGAGTCCAAGGATGCTTTTAGAAGGCCAATAAGAGAGGTTCTTTTACAGGTGTGCTAATAGAGCACTTAAAGATATACCCAGCACTGGAAGCCATTTAGAGACCCTTGTGATGACTGTTGGAGGATACAGGCCTGCAGTCCTGATAACGACAATCTATAAATACACTTCATGTTCCTCCATGAAGCATGTGGAGAGAGGGGAAGATATGGGAAAATAAGGACCCTGATGCTGGGTTTGGAAGCTCAGATGACAGTGGTCCACTTAAAGCTCTTGTGATACTGACAGGAAAAGAGCAACTTATTGTTGATAAGAACCCTTACAAATTATTATGTGGACTCCGTATAACAGACTCCAGCTCGCTGGGACGTCTGAACTATGACAGTGACTATTCAAATTACAGTATTTGTGCATTTGATTTTATAAAGATGGATTTTAGCATCATGTTGAAACCAGATCAACAGAAACTGCACTGTATGTATAAAAGATCCATTAGACAAGATCTAAAATCCAATAGACATAATATTGCTAGTTGATATTATTCATTTACATTTCAAATTATGCATTTGGCAGATGCTTTTATCCAAAGTGACTCATATTGTTTAACTTAACAGTGCACCCGTAAAATGTGTGACCCTGCCTAAAGTGATTTTTTTGCATATAATACGTATAATATAAATATTAAATCATACAGTATATTTAATATTGTAAGGTCGTGTCAAAGATTGAAATTAATCAGCAAAATCCAACTTTGATGCTTTTATTCTCATAATTAGATGAGACCTCAGCCCTGATTTCACAAGAAGGATCACACATGGCTCCATAAAAAAACTTTAACATCCGACAATTTTTTTCTGTTTCAATTAAGGTTCTGTGTAGTGGAAAGGTAAAAAACAAAATGGTATTTTTAGAAACCTTTTATTTAATGGTTCTTTGGAGAACCAAAATAGGTTCTTCTATGGCAGTGTTTCCCAACCAGGGAGCCCACAGGGGGCCTCAGCAGATTTCCAAGGGGGCTTCAAGATTCAAAAATTGGACAAAACAAGGGTAAATCAAGATGTTTCTTCTTTATTATATTAGTCATATACGTCTGTCCAGTCATTGGAAGCTCTAGTTCAAATATTCTTCAAATATTCTTGTGGGGAACTAGGGGTCCTTGAAGTGAAAAAGGTTGGGAACTACTGTTCTATGGCACTACTGTGAAGAACCTTTTGCAGCGCCTTTAATTTTAAGAATGCATGTGTGTTCGCTGGGATCGAATCCATGATAAACGCTGTTAACTGAAGGCAACTCAACCGTCTCTTTAAAATAAAGTAAATGCGCTTAAAGGTGTAGTGTGTAACTTTTATAAGGATCTCTTGACAGAAATGCAATATAAAATACATAACTATATTATCAGTGGTGTATAAAGACCTTTCATAATGAAGTGTTGTGTTTTTATTACCTTAGAATGAGACGTTTTTATCTACATACACAAGAGGGTCCCCTTACATGGAAGTCGCCATTTTGTTTCTACAAAAACCCTTAATGGACAACATTTTTTTTACCAAGTTGTCTCCAACAATGACATGGTTGTCCGGTGGTGGCTACCGTAGCTTCTCTATGCATTTCGGTGAACGGTGGACTGAAACGTTTGTTGCAATTGCAACCTCACCACTAGATGTACTAAAATTTACACACTGCACCTTTAAATTCACAACACATCTGAATATCTGTTTTGATCATGCAAGCATTTGTGCTAAAATATTACAACCAAAAGTCACGAAACTGTTTGCGAATTTACCGCTGGGTCTTCCTTTGAAAACCAGACAGAGAAAACAACACTTAGTGGAAGTCAAAGGCAGCTCAAACAAAAAGAAAAAAACACTGAAAGAAAAAGACAGATTCACTAGATTTCCTAAGATTCTTTATTTGCTCGCTAGTAGTGTGTTCGGTTAGAGGAAGTGTGCCACGAAAACAAAACCTCCCTTTCACTCGCCGGGACGTGCTCGGTGTGAAAATAGAGTCCTTCAGTCCACAAACAAGCGTGGAATGGAGAGACAAACAGGGATGAGAAGAAGGAAAGAGGGATGGCGATGAGGTGAATGGTGAGAGCAGGGATGCAGTAGAGTGGATCGGCTTTGGCCTTCTGTATATTTTAATGCATAATTAATACTCCACCTGTTCCAGTTCAGAAACAATGGAGAGAGAGAGACTGAGAGAGGAAACTAGAAGGGAATGTAAATGTATAGAAAGATCATGGACGTTTGCATACTGTTATCCTAATTAACCATCATTTACATAGATATAGATCTTATTATGCCCGCTGGAAGGATGGGCGGAGACATTCCCAAAACATCCTAGGCTTGGATCACTGCATGGACTTACAAACTACTGTACAAGCATAACTTTTCTCCTCTGCATTTCAAAATGACCTATGCAGGTTTCATAATGAGAACTTAATATTATGTAAATATTCACTCCAAGCATTATAATTACTTATTAGTTCCTCATTCTTTAGACGTTTTGGTGGGGCTTTGAAGCAGCATGCTGTAAACTTTAAGTGCATGTGTTTTATTCACAAATGTAATTTCACGTTCGAGCGATCGACTGAGTTTCATGCACTGTTACTCAGTGGCACAGCTACTGAACCAAAAATAATAAATAAATACAAAGAAAAATATTGTTATTATGTTAAAGCTAAGTTGTGAGTTCAAAGTCTTAAAAAAATTACTTCAATTGGTAATGCCTAAAAATCGTTGTAAATGTTTTTAACAGAGTTTCTCACTTTAAAGGCGGGGTGCATGATTTCTAAAGCCAATGTTGACATTTGAAATCACCTAAAGAAACACGCCCCTACCCCAATAGAATCTGGACCTTCTTTTTATAGACCCGCCCCACACATACGCAACGCAGGCAACGATGTCGGTTAGTAGACACGCCCCTTACTGCTGATTGGCTACATGACAAGTGTATGTTTTGGTACTTGGCCTGACTCCCTTTTCCGAAGTGTTTTTCAAAAAGCATGCACCCCGCCTTTAAGCAAACAATTTAAAGGAGCATTTTAATCTTGGAAACATTAATCTTTATTAAAAGTGGATCATTTTTGTAGTCGAAATGTAACATATATTTCGAATTTGGTGCCTATTTGACCGAGAAAAGAAGTGTTTGTAGTCTCACTCCCTTTACAAAGATATAGGGCTCTATCTTACACCCGGCGCAATGCAGCGCAATGCGCGACGCAAGTGTCTTTCGCTAGTTTCCACCCTTATTTTCACGTTTAGCGCCACGTTGTTTAAATAGCAAATGCATTTGCGCCCCCTTTTGCGCCCATGGGCGTTCTGGTCTAAAAACGAGGTGTGTTCAGGCGCATTGTTGGCGCGTTGCTATTTTGAGGCAACTAAAATAGACTACGCCATTGACCAACAAAAACCTGGTCTAAAGTCAATGGCGCAATGTGTTTTATGTTATTTAAAGAGCGCATTAGTAAAATGCGCCTATAAATGGGAGGACAACGCGGGTTTGCTTATCACAAAGTACTACATGAATGCGCAGCAGCACAAAAATGCTTTTAAATATGAAAGATTAAAGGATTGAATGTAAAAGATTATTATTGAGTCTCTTGGACATAAATGAGGACTAATTATGAGACGTTAGAAAGCGCAAAGAGCTGCTTCACCTGCAGCCTGGTAAGTAAATAAATGCTTTGCTTTGAACAAATGCATCTGTTTTTAAATGTTTTTTTTTAATGCTACCTCACGGATTTATTGTATATGATGTACCTGTGGATATGGTGAGATGAGAAACATTTTTAAGTAATGCTTAAAAAAACTCTTTGCTAAAAAAACGCTGTCTAAAGTGCTGAAACATGCTGAGAGCCGTTTGTAAATTCTTTATCTCCTGTTTGTTACAAATAAAGTATTTTTAGAGTACAAACCTTATCTTACATATACTTGTAAATTATTTTTTTATGATATTGGATAGGCATACATTTAAAGCGATTACAAGCCTGCTTTTTTACTTCCATGACTAAAAGAAAACGGGTTTTAAAGGTTTTAATAAAAAAATAACAATTTCAAAACGACACAATTATTTAACATTAATCTTAAACTGGGGATCTTCTACCTCCGCTTAGTTTTTAAGTTTAAAAAGTCCGTCATCTAAATAGGGATTAGACAAAGCCCCAGCGCAACTTGCTTTTAAAGGGAATGAGAGCTGTGACTCTCATTTGTTTACATCACGTTACGCCCAAAATAATCCCATTACAATAGGACCTACCCTTTTCGACCATGCGCTCGGCGCAAAAAACATTTTTCCCGTCGTTAAATTAGCAAAAGTGGATTCGGACACGCCCATTTAGACGTTGCGTTGGGCGCTTTAGACAATGCGCTTAGATCGTTAAAATAGGGCCCATAGGACTTCCTTCTTTCAATGATGCAAAATTATGATTTTTACATCATTGAAAGAAGGAAGTGCAACACTGAAATCCATAATTCTCCTGTCTAAGGGGCCAGTCACACCAAAAGCGTTTATGGCAGTTGCAGGCGCCTTTTTTGTATGATATTCTATGGGCAGGGCGCGTTTGCGCGCTGTTTATGCGCGCCGAGCGCCTTGCGGTTTTTTGCCGTCTGCCGCGCACGTGTTTTTGAAGGAGCGCTGAGAGTGGAGAAGCGCCCAACGTCATTCGCGTCTTTGCATTGTCCAATCGAATGAGGGGAGAGGCGGGCCTTACGTTGTGGTGAGGGAAGTTTACAGCTGCTTTGAAGAACCGGACTCCACTCGCTCACTCTCTCCTGAGTGTTTGTGCACATCTCACCCTCAAACAAGGTCAGAGCAAGCACCCTCTTTTTAAAGTTTCTGCTAATATGACAGTTAACAGCAAAAGAGCGCTCACCCTTCAATATTTGATTGAGAAGACAGCTGACTCGGTGGTTGCTTAGCAATATGAAAAGCTGCGTCGTGCCTTGCGTTTGCAAGCGTTTAAAGCGCTTTTGGTGTGACTGGCCCCTCAGGGGAAACAGAGGGAATGATGCACAACCATTTAAAAACATGACTGGATTTCTAACTATACACAGCTTAATGCAAATGGGTGAAGTGTCCCTTTAAGTTGAAAAATGTTTAAATATTTTAGGTGTTAACAGTTGAAGAAAATTTTAAAAGTTTTTCACCTTAAATTTTTCACTTAAAGTAAGAAAATGTAAGTTTATAAAACTTAATAGTTTTAGGTGTTACCAATTGAAGCAGCTTTACTTTTATAAAACGTTATGTTTCAATAAAAAAATTTACCCCAGCTGTCACTACAGTGGAAACCCTTTTAAAAAGTACACCTTTGGACCTAAAGAGTTTTTATTGGCACCTTTGAGGTACATGTTGATACCAAATGCATACATATCTGTACCTAATGATACATATTAGGACCTTTTTAAAGGGTACTGCCCCAGTGAAAGTTGGGGTACGTTTTGTCTGACAGTGTAGAAAGCAGTGTTGGTGTGTATGCAATTTAATTCACATTTATTTCTATAACACTTTAGACAATTTCACATTGTAGCAAAGCAGCTTTACAGCTTTTTCGTTGTTTCCATTTCATCTATTTCAGCTACTTTGGTACGATGAACAATTGTTAAACACGCTATGTAAATAAAATTGAATTAGAATTAAATACATATTAATGCATGCATATAAAAATGTGGATATGAAAATGACGAATTTTAAAATTACTAAAATAATAATAATAGCTACGATACGAATAATGGCTACGAAGCTGGAATTGTTAAGCAGAACAAGAAAATATATTATAATTTTGTCAAATCCTACAACCCTCAGTTTGAGTACCATCAGTGGCGGCTTGTGACTGCTCTTCGGAGGGGCGCAAATTCAAAATATGTGTTCGGAGTGTCACGTTTGTTGCTCGTGTTTTCAAAATATGCGTTTTGTTGCGCCATGTGCATCACGTGTTTTGTCAAAATAAGTGCCTGCTGCACACGCATCAAAACTATTTATGATAAAACAGGCCTTTAAGTTCAAAAATACTGTAATCTGGCAACTGCAAGCGTCTCTTTTATCATAAACCCTTTAGCCGCGTCTGCAGCAGGCACTCATTTTTACAAGACATGTGATGCACATAGGATCACTCGATGCGCAGAACACATATTTTAAAATTACGAACCACACACATGACGGGCTACATACATGTTGTGACGAACTTCGCATCGTGCGCTCTCGTAAAAAGAAGTCACTGGCAGCCATTGAGTACCATATAGGTAAAGCAAAAAGATGATCTACTGTATAATTTCCAAGAGTTGTTTAATCCCAATCCCTCTCTATTCCACCTCCATTTATTCGTCATCTCTCCATATATCCTTTTTTTGAACGCAGACACCAGACATGCTTTGTGTGAGGAATTGTAAATGAGAGGGGAAGCTAAGCGCGCTGCTTGATTCTCATTGGTTTAGACAGCGCAACAGACTCATGTCAGGCTTGGTGATAAGCAAAGCCTGCAGGATATGTTGATTACCACAAAACCTTCTGTGACAGCAAATATATGAAACTCCAAAGCCGAGTTGACAGAAAGGGAGGTGTTCAGTGTAATTTTATATTGCATGTTAAGAAAACAAATTGTTGTATTTATTATCTCTCTGTTTGTTCGTCGATAAACACACAAATATTGTTTGCATTTAGAATTTGTTAAGGCCGCATATCACGAGAGCCTTGCTTGATGCTATAAAACAAAAATAAATACACCTCAGACTTTTTAAAACTACGTGTCTCAACAAACCTTCCTTCCCTAGTTATTTCTTTCATATACGAAGTTATCAATACATCATAAAAAATGTATTAGGTTTGTAATATTGACATTTTCCAAAATATAACTGGTTGTGTTAGTGTATGTGTCTATGTTTCTTCTCCCTATACATATCTTGTTCTACCCATGTCTGTACTCAACTGTACTCAAGGACGAATTTTGAGATGCAAAAAACAGGATAAGATGTTTTGAAGGTGAAGCGAGCCGTCATCCAAATCTGACAGCAGTGTAAACACAAGTTTGTGTTTCCTCACACCGCTGCTATGGGTCTCTCAAACAGAGCAGATAGGGGCAGACAGTCGCCCACCACCAGAATGATGTCACTGATCATTAATGGAGCTTTGGGTTTTGTTTTAGCAAACATGCGTTTTCGAACCATCTGGCTCTGCGGAGTGTTGATGCTCAAACATGATATCTTTAACAGCGACTGAAATATGTTCAGGAAACATGTCTGGCACAGGAGCACTCCATCTGTGTGCTTGCTAAAGCTGGTTTGTGGATACAGAAAAGCTTTAACAGATGCATAGATGCGTTTCGTTAAAACATATGACCTAGAAATCATCTAAGGGTGCCATTAAAATCAGAATCCATAATATAAAAGTGAAACATCAGAAAATATCCTAAAATCCTTTAATCGTTTAATTCATGAATTAAAAGTGAAGGGTATTTTGGTAACACTTTTACAATATTGTATTTGGTATGCATTAGCTAACATGAACTAACAATGAACATTATATTTTTCCAGCATTTAATAATCTTTACAAATTTTAGTCAATGCCAATACAACTATTTATGTTAATTTATTGTGCATTGAAGGGATACTCCAGCTTAATAGAGGGTATGCATTGACGTCACTTTTCCACGTGACCATGACAGAGCACGCTGTGTTGAGTGGCAAACGTTCAACAAAATGGCTGGTTTTCATAGGGGCTGCTGCGAAAATGCCAGTAAACTGACTATTATCAGCTTAAATAAAATTTAGTTGGACTTGATATCAAAGGTGGACAATACTTAGTTACATTAGTTACATTTTCCAAGCATCTGTACTTTATTAGGTTGTTTGTATTGGGAAAAGCATTACTTTACTACATTCTAAAGCATAGAATCATACTGTGTATTCGTTAATATTGCATATTAAAATTTATTTAATACCTAATTACATTAAAAATGTGTACTTTTACTTGAGTAAAAGTACATTAATGTACTTAAATATTAAACATAAAACAAACACATGTATTTATGGAATGTAATGGAGTAAATATTATGATAATATGCTTTGGAGTGTATGTTTTTCAAAGAAAAATACAGATAAAATACAAATACTTGAAAAAAAATACTTTTAAATAGAAAGTAAAACCTCTGGTTGATAGTGACCCTAGCAACTTATCAACCCACCTGTGGTCTGTGGACGTTGGCATGAACGATCAATTTACTTCTCCTTTTTTTTTTTTTTGGCAGTCTGTAAAACGATAGCTCCGAAATCTTGTTAATCTGTTAGTACAGTCTATCCCACAACAGCTTTTTCCCATTTATACGCGTTTTCCTCGTGTTTTCGCTGATTTTACACTGTACTGAAATGCTGCCACTCTGTCTTTTGCCACTCAGTGGGCGTAACTGCAGTCATTTTCGCCGAAGGTGACGTCACATGCATACCCTCTATATCAAATTACCTCATAATTTACTCACTTTCAAGCAATCTGAGATACATATGCCCATAATTTTTCAGGCACATTTGGAGTTATTTTAGTAAATATCATTGCTCTGCCAAACTTTAAAATGGCAGAAAAAGGGATCGAGGAACAACTTCTGACTTTAAACCCCAAAAAAGTGCATTAATCCTGCACACAGGTAATCCATATGGCTCCAAGGGGTTAATAAAACTCTTCTGCAGGTAATTAATGCAATTTTGTAGGAAAAATCCATATTTCAAACTTTATAAACTGTAATATAGCTTCCGGTAACAACGCCATCTTGGACTCACGCGATCCACGAGAGAGTTTTAGTGTAGTGAGCGTTGGTTGGCATGGGTACGTTGCACAGTGACTCGTGTGAGTCCAAGATGGCAAAGTTACCGGAGGCTAGTTATTATATTTTATAAAGTTTAAAATATGGATATTTTTCTTACAAAATCCCATAGAAGACCTTTAATAACCCCTTGGAGCTGTGTGGATTACTCTGTGAAGGAATGATGCACTTCTTTGAGCTACAAAGTCAGAAGTTTCTCCCTAATCTCTGTTTTCTACAGTTATAAGCTTGGAAAAGCAAGGACATTTACTAAAATAACTCCAAATGTGTTTATGGACACATATATCTCGGATGGCTTGAGGGTGAGTACATCCTGTGGTAATTTTGATATTTAGCTGGAGTATCACCTTAACTTAAAGGGGACTTTTTTAAGATGTAAAATAATTCTTCAGTGTCCCTAGAGTACATATGTGAAGTTTTAGCTCAAAATATCATCTAGATAATTTATTATAGCATGTTAAAATTGCCATTTTGTAGGTGCGAGCAAAAATGTTTTGGGTGTGTCCTTTAAAATGCAAATGAGCTGATCTCTGCACTCAATGACAGTGTCGTGGTAGGATAGTGCAGATTAAGGGGTGGTATAATTCCCTTCTGACATCACAAGGGGAACCAAATTTCAATTACCTATTTTTTTCACATGCTTGCAGAGAATGGCTTACCAAAACTAAGTTACTCGGTTGATCTTTTTCATGTTTTCTAGGTTGATAGAAGCACTGGGGACCCAATGATATGTCCCCTTTAAAGTTACAACTTTTGATACTAAAATTAACAAATGCTGTTGAGATGATATTTATTGCTAATCCATGTTAGCTAACTATTGCATTAACAAATACAACCATGTTGTAAAGTGTTACAGAAACAGAAGTCGGTTGTACACTCACCTAAAGGATTATTTGGAACACATGTTCAATTTCTCATTAATGCAATTATCTAATCAAGCATATTGATAAACAGAATGAGAACATGGATCCATCATGCCTTGTTACCACTGTGCAGGTTGGTGGTGTAATGGTGTGATTGATGTTTTCTTGGCACACTTGAGGCCCTTTAGTGCCAATTGGGCATTGTTTAAATGCCACGGCCTACCTGAGCATTGTTTCTGACCATGTCCTTCCCTTTATGACCACCATGTACCCATCCTCTGATGGCTACTTCCAGCAGGATAATGCACAATGTCACAAAGCTCGAATCATTTCAAATTGGTTTCTTGAACATGACAATGAGTTCACTGTACTAAATTGGCCCCCACAGTCACCAGATCTTAACCCAATAGAGCATCTTTGGGATGTGGTGGAACGGGAGCTTCCCCTGGATGTGCATCCCACAAATCTCCATCAGCTGCAAGATGCTATCCTATCAACATGGGTCAACATTTCTAAAGAATCCTTTTAGCACCTTGTTGAATCAATGCCACGTAAAATTAAGGCAGTTCTGAAGGCGAAAGGGGGTCAAACACAGTATTAGTATGGTGTTCCTAAAAATCCTTTAGGTGAGTGCATAATAAAACTGGTTCACCAAATGCCTGTACAAAACATTCAAAAATCCAAATCCAGAGCAATCGATAAAAACACTATTCACAAAGTTGAAGACAGCTGCTTCACATAATTTTGTTCATCGAAAACCAAATGAAAAATGTCCCTTCGGATACTAAAAACTCTGAAAATGTGGGCACACTTACTGTAGGGACGCCACATTCAAAGATGGAGTCTGGCTGGGATTGTGTGTTAAGAGCCTTGATTGCTGCTAAAGAAATAAAGGCCTGTCACTCTGCATGAAGTCTATCTTTTTTATCCTGTTTTCTCCTTCTTCCAGCTCTTCCCCATGGACCGAAAATCCCAACGACAGAACTGCGGTAACACTAAATACTGCACTCTCATCTGCGCTCTCCAGAGGCCACATGTGCGATTTATCGTGACTCACTGCTGGGAGACATCTCATAAAAACAGAATAAAAGGCTCAGATGTCTTAATATAATCCTTCATCTATTTGTTTTATGTACACTTAATGAAAGCTCACACACACTGTCACTTTCATGCCCAATGATAAACAACGCTTGAGCTCCTGTACTATTGATTTGCCTGAACAGTAATTAAAACGGATAGCCATCTCTCATTGACTCTCTCAGTTTCATTTACTCTTTGTCCTCAACATCTGCCATTAAAATCTTCACCCTCTATTTAAAGAAGCCGTTCGAAAAAAGAATGATTGTTTAATCATCCCATGTTACTCCGAAGCTATATTAGTTTACTTCTCATCCATAAAGCATGAAAGATCTATGGCAGAATGCCTGGAAGCTTATGTTTTTGGTGGATGCACAACGTTAAAAGTATTCATACTGTACAAATGGTAATGGCTTTCAAACTCTGACACAAGATCAGTCACGTGACATAAGAAACAATGGTCTTTGGTGTCAAAGGTGCCTTGTTTTTAATTAAACAAGCACAAATACGTATCGAGCTCTGCTGGAGCATAAAATTATCAGTGAATAACAAATTACATTTTGCGCTGTTGTTTACAAAGCTTTAGTTTGGTCTAAGAAAACTTGGGAACATTAAACAAAAAAGATGTTAACGTTGCTCAGTGGGTAGATATTAGCAGTGCAAAAGGTGGTGGGTTCGATTCTCAGTGAACACACGTGATGAAAACAAACCAATCTCATGGTAGTTCATACGTATTTTTTAAGGTTAATCTCTATGACCACATTTTGGTCATTTTGCTTTCACCCTGTGACGTTGGGGTTAGGGCGGGGGGGTTATTATTGGTTTTTGTAATTCACTTTGTAATAAACATACAAATTAGCCAACTCATAAAATACATACGCTGGGGAATTGGTAACACTAAAACTTAAAATAAGTGGAAAATACTTATTTTTAGGGCTGTCAAAAAATTAATTGCAATTAAATGCATACAAAATAAAAGTTTTTTTGCATAATTTATGTGTGTGCACTGTGTGTAATTATTTTATATACGAAGAGTTTGGTTCCAAAACGCGATAAATGCCATTGTTGAAAAAATTAGTTACTGCCAAATCAGTATTATACCAGGTCGGTATTTAAAAGTAAATCCAATATCCGACATGTTATTCTGTAATCTTTTCTCTCTTTTTTCCCAAAACGCGATAAACGCCACTCCTCCTTTTTTACAGAATGCAATAAATCCGCTCCACAAATTACAGCGCACCATGCCACGCAATGTAAACAAACAATGGCAGCACGTTGAGTACACTGAATCCTTGTTTTACTTAACTACTTTGTACTTCATGAACAACAAACAAACAAAAACAAAATAAAACTTTAATGGCATTGATAAACCTGTGATGGTTTTCTGTGACGGGAAAGAAATTTAAGCCATCAACATCTAATAATTTATGTGAAAGGCACTCTGGAGACGGGTGCTTGTTCTCCAGACAGCATCAAGCTTCTCATGCTAACACATTGACCCCAGAGGATCTTATGAAAAACTTACCATTATTTTTCTCAAAGTCAACGAAAATCGAGCAGGACCAAAACATTTTACAGCTGATCGCTGTGAACAATGTTAAGCGATGACGTCAAGTATAACCGCAGCAATGACAGTGTCATTAATATGACATTAATATGAAGTAAGTGTTTTGATTAATGACATTAATGTTTTTTTTTTTTTTTATTAGTGTATACCACTAGTCAACTAAATGAATATAACATGGCAAAGATAATGCACATTTATATATTGATAGATTGAATAGATTTATAGCATTTAAAAAAAACTCATTTTGTTGCATTTTGTGGAAAAAAATAGTTCGTTTTTATAATAAAGCTTTGAAAATCAAGTAATGGATTTGAATTTTTTATGTTTTTATAACCTAAAGATGCTATGTAAAAGTTTGTAACAAAAAACGTGGTTTTCATCTTGTCACTTACTTGGTATAGAAAACACGTTTTTACCGAAATTCGAAAATTGCGTTTTGGAACCAAACTCTTTATATATAAATACCCACACATTAATGTTTGTATTTAAGAAACATTAACATGTATATTTATATATATATTGATATATTTTATATTATAATATAAATAAAAATATACATAAATAAAAATTTTCTTAAAATGTATACATGTATGTGTGTATTTATATATACATAATATATACACACAGTACACATATATTATGCAAAACAAACTTTTATTTTGTATGTGATTAATCATGATTAATCTTTTATTAAGTGTTACCAATTTAAATAATTTTTAAGTTGATCCAACTTTTCATTTTTACAATGTATGAGTAAAAAATGTATACCTTGAATGCATGCCAAATGCATAAATGTAAAAACATGTAAATATACAATAGTAAAAAATATACTTATATGCTGCTTTTATTTGCATTAATTTATTTTTACATTTATTCAATTAACAGATGATTTAAACCAGAACCTTGATAGACCTTGCTAATATAAAACACAATCTATGTTCATTATTTCCATGATTTTGCATTCACGGAATAATGAAAATAATGTGGTCAGAACAACATGACAGTAAGTAAAATACATCTCTCTTAATGTACATTTTCGCACATCAGAAAACATGTTTTTTCCATACATCCTCATAGCAAAAACATATTTGTCTGGTTGATCTGTCAATCTATCCTGTCTTCAAAGCATTTTCTGATTTATATGATATTCAGTACTCGCTATCTATCTGTGTTCACTCACTTCTTACTATGTCCTCTGAACACAAAGATGTCAAATATGTGATGCTGACAGTAATCGCAGGAAGAATTCAAGACAAGCCTTCACATTTTCATTTGATCTGTCACAGCAAGGGCATCCTATGTTCCAGTTGTACTTCCTGTTCTGCTGTTTGAAATACTTAAAAATATCTGGTAGACTTTCTAGAGATTTTCCAAGCTTGTTTTACTTCCATACACATACTGTACAGTATGGCAAAGGTCTTGGGAGTGCTAACTAAATCAAGGTATTTTAAAGAAAGTCACGGCCACGTTTGCAATGCTTCTGCACAGTTCTTTCAGTCATGCAAGACTAAAGCCCTATCTACTTACAAGAGGAAAGACATATATATCTAAAATTGCATGCTAACTAAGATTAGCCCGGGCTTCCCCATGCTGCCTTGCACTGCAAGTCTAGCATGGAAACCCTGGACCAATTTTTCCCCCGAAATAGGGAACCAATCACAAAATGGGGCGGGGGCAGCAAGACAATGACGATGTCTGTGCGACACACCGAAGCAGTTTTGGTTATCCAACACGGCAGCAGATGCGAAGTTACTTTTCGATGCAGCATTAGATAGTGGTCTAAGTAGTTTTGAACGCAAAAAAGCAACTTTTGACGTTAAACAATTTCATATCCAAGAAGCATGTTTGGATATGGCAAGACATGATAGCCACAGAGTTTTATAGGACTAACCTGCTAGGCATCGTTGTCGATGAAGTCCATTTAACTTATAAAGGGTAAGTGGTATTTATAAATATCATATTGTCATTATTCCTGTAGCCTACCCACTGTGTTTGTCACAGTGCCACTAAGTTGTGTTGCTTTTCAATATCAATATACAGCTTTCAGCTGTCTGCACACATACCCAATAAAAGTTGTTGACGCTTGAAATTACGTCGCCCTATATACATCATCTGGTATAATTGAAACGATTGTCTATGAGCTACGTACAGACGCATTTAGACATTTGTAGCGCCCAATAAACTACTCTGGGCATTCGTAAACCACGATCAAATACGAGAATTCTCTATGAGACTGGTCTGGTTTTAGCCAGATGCTAAGATCACAATTAAACAACATATTTCATACCAACAATTAAACCTCACAGCAACGCTACCATAAATTTGGTTTGGCAAAATCTTTTTTTTTCGTGGATGTACACAGGTTGGCAAGCATCTCATGCAACTCTGCACAGAGCTCCTCCCCAGAGAATCGATTAATTTTGGTTCTTTTAACTGAAAAGTGGGACTTCAGTCGCCAGAAACCCATATTGAGTGTTGCATTGCCCCCTATTCAGAATAATAGAATAGTCTTTAATGTTATTACACTCAATATCGTTGACTAAACACCACATAAGCCAAACAAATTAAGAAAATTTGTTATTTATCATACTTTTTCTTTGTTAAAAGACTAGAAATTAGTATTCATATGCAATGAAGAGTATTTACACAATTGAAAGGTCACATCTCTTATGACCTACAGAAAAAAAAAGCTGCCCCGCTGTGCTTCTGGTGCATTAACCATACATTTTTTTAAATCTGTCTCTCTATGCACTGAATGTTAAAATCTCTGAAGCTCAGCGCTATCTGAACCCAGTTGATATCACTCAGAGACGGAAGAACAACTTTTCAAGCGCTGAGTCTAGGAAATGACATCATCAGTGGCAGACTATGATGTATGAGTTTTGCCCTGACTGATGGCAGATCAGATTCTCTGTCTCTAAAGCAGATGTTAAATCAAGGTTTATGCACATTCAATCTCTTTGAGTTTTAAAGGTCTCTTCAGCTGAGTTGAAAGCTAGATTTTCCAGACATTAGAAGAAGGATGAGAGGTCTGCTGCTCTGTCAAACAGTTCCAGTCGACTTCTGTTGGCAACACGAGTCTTAAATATTTTAGACCTGGCTCAGTTTCTCACCCACTTCTGGAAAAACACCTTTATCGTAGCAATGATCACATTGCCTTTTTGACAGATAATATAAAACACCACTGCAGTATTATTTCTTCAATAAAAGTTGGATATTGAATAACTGGACTAATTGCGCAAAAAGTGCAGTAACAGAGCGCAATGCATTCATTACTGTATCCTACAGTACAATATGCTTGATTTGACCTTTTTTCATAAATTACAGTTTCAATAAGACTTAATCTGGTATTTTTTTCAAACACAATCACTTACTTTGAGTCATTTCATTTTGCTCACTTTCTCACCATGATAAGCAAGACATTGAACTACACAGCATGTACAGTAATAGCGGGAAACTAAAACAGCCCTACTTCTAACAAAAAGACCAATCAAGAGTCCTACTCATTATTACAATCAAAGTATACAACCCATATAATGCCATATAATGAGATTTAACTGCATAAGCATTGTCTATAATGTCTATGATGTTAATATGGTTTAATAACAAAAGTCTATATGATCCATTCTTTCTCGAATGCTGTCTACAGCCCTAACTTAAAACAACATTTGTCACAAGTCAGGTACATTTTGCCAACTTCCGTGTAATGGACTGTACACACTAAAAACAAAGGTTATTAAAATATTCGGTAACACATTACTTAAAGGGGTGTTCATAAGACTGACGTGACACATTCATAATCATGACATGACACGTGTCATTCGTTCAATTATGTCATTTTTAATGCAAAGATGACATTGTTTGGGAAGTCTTTGATATGACAACTTACTTGACATTAACCAATACATCATAACCTGTCATTAAAATGTCATTATGTGTTAATACTCTGTCCAATAGTTTTATAACAACATCATGAATATTCTTCAGTTCATAATGTTTTTAAGTTTCCTCCATGTGTTTAATAATATTTAGTGTTGGGCAAAAATTAATCGCGATTAATCGTATACAAAATAAAAGTGATTTTAGGCATAATATGTGAGTGTGTGCTGTGTGTAATTATTATGTATTTATAAATTCACACACACATTTATGAATGTCTTTAAGAAACATTTACATGTGTATATATATTCATTTATTTATATTTTATATATTCTATATTATATATAAATTAAAAAAATCTATATATAAATTAAAAAAATGAAATGAATACATGTATGTGTGTGTGTGTGGTTAAATATACATAATAATTAGACACAGTACACACACACATATATTATGCAAAAAAATCACTTATTTTGTATGCGATTAATCGCGATTAATCTTTGCCAAGCACTAAAAATAAAATAAAATAAAATAAACCTAAAATTAAATGAAAACAGTACAATAATGGGTTAAGCCATGCAGTGTTGTGTCCATATCACTGCAAAGTTAATTACAATAAATTAAATGGATTAAATGTTTTTGTTAGTTTTCAGAACCCTCTGTGTGAGGAAGAACAAGTTCTGTTAGTTGTCAGTTTTTAAGGAATTGTGCACATACGTAAAATTAAGGATAATATTTTGACATGTCTGTTGCATTTTGTTTAGGTATTTGACATAGTATTAACACTTAATGACATTTAAATGACAGTTTAATGTAACGTTAACCCATAAAGCTAGGTAGTTTTTTAAGATTGATAATTATTCTGCTAGTCATATTTATGACAGATTTATGACAAGTTATGATGTACTGGTTTATGTCAAGTTGTCATAATAAAGACATTTCGAACAATGTCATCTTTGCATTGAAAATGAACAAATAGTTGTCATAAATGTGCATAAAACCTCCTTCATGTTCATGGCACGTGTCATGTCATGATTATGAAGGTGTCATGTCAGTCTTATGACCACCCCTTCAAGTAAAATGTTACCAAATGTTCTTTGTTGGGCTCTATGGTTCCACAAAGAACCTTTTACATCCAAATTTGTTCCCTCTTTATAATAAAAAAAGGTGGGAATCAATATGGTTCTTTTAATAAAATTGACTCAATGGTTCTTTGGAAAACAAACAATTGTATTGCATCACTGAAATTACCACCTTTATTTTAAAGAGTGCATAATGTCTATGACTTGGTAAACCTTATTTCAAGTGATTTATTAGAAATGACTGGGCAGAAAAGGACAAACTGTACCTATGTTTGACTTTGACACTCTGAACATCTCCTTGAGCAGTGTAAATCTTATACAGCGTTGTCCTATGTACAGAGACTGAGGTAAAAAAGAGAAGCGTCTCTCCTCGTGGGAGCGGGACTCCATCAGTACTCTGATAATGAGGGGATCTCCTGCAGGAATTCTCCAAATAAAGTGATTTGTAATTGATTTGGTGCATTAATTACCGTCCGGCTCTGCCTGTGTCATGGTTAATATTACACACTTCTGATGAGAAGAGGACCCGCGCTGGGAACGTTTGGTCGAATGGCAATTATTCAATTAGGGCTGCGGTTCTCACTGCATATCTTAATCCAGTAGCAGTACTCCATCAGCCCATGATGCTACAGGGCCCGCTTTCAACAAATAAAGTACAAAACGGGCAATATTTTTTTTTTAAATGATTACTGAAAGTATGTGTTTAACCTTTAGAAAGTTTCAAAGTGTTTTTGGATTTTGTGTGATTCAGAATTTCTCAAAGCCTGTTTTCACAAAATGCATAAATGTAGCTATTGTTCCAATTAATTGCTATAATTTATGTTAAAATAAAGGTGATAAATGATGCCATATAATAAGGGTGCCCAAACTCAGTCCTCTGCAGGTCCGGTGTCCCACATCCCATTTCTACCCTAAATAACCTTGAATTTGGTTAAATGCCATTTTTGCCAAAGTTACTTGAAGATGTATGATATTTCAACATGTAAGCAAAGTCAAGGTGTTTGCTTTCATTTGTTTTTAACGTACACATATCGTCTATTCTTGGGCTATGGTTGACATATACTGACAACCCAAATTTAGCCTTGTTTTAGCCAAAAATTGGAATCGTTATTTTAAGAACCCTTAACTGAATGGTCTTCTTTTACAACACTGTGAATAAACTTAAAGGATTAGTCCATTTTCTTAAAAAAATCCAGATAATTTACTCACCACCATGTCGTCCAGAATGTTGACGTCTTTCCTTGTTCAGTCGAGAAGAAGTGATGTTTTTTGAGGAAAACCTTCCAGGATTTTTCTCGTTTTAATGGACTTTGATGGACCCCAACACTTAACAGTTTTAATGCAGTTTAAAGGTGCAGTGTGTAATTTTTAGAAGGATCTCTTTTGATAGAAATGCAAAATAATATACCTACTAAATTATCAGGGGTGTATAAAGACCTTTCATATTTAACCGTTATGTGTTTATTGCCTTAGAATGAGATGTTTTATGTACATACACAGAGGGTCCCCTTACATGGAAGCCGCCATTTTGTGCAGCCATGTTTCTACAGAAGCTCTTAACGGACAAACTTTTTTTACTACACTCTTAGAACGAATGTGTTAAAAACAACATATTAGTGTTGATTGTGGGACAACACACTACATGCGTTGTCCCAGAATTCACCCATCACTGTGTTATTATTGAAACAACACATTATGTGTTACTTTTAACACAACTTGCGTTATATTTTAACACAAAATCAACACAAAATGACACATTATGTGTTAAAATTACACATAATGTGTTAAAAGCTTAACGCACAAAGATGTGTAAAAAATTAACACATCCTTTCTAAGAGTGTAAGTTGTCTCCAACGATGACATGTTTGTCCGGTGGCGGCTACCGCAGCTTCTCTATGTGTTTCAAAAGCAAGAGGTGAGCAGTGGACTGAGCCGTTTGTAGCAATTCGCAAACTCACCACTAGATGCCGCTAAAATTTACACACTGCACCTTTAACATTGCCGTTTCAAAGGAAACTAAACGATCCCAGTTAAAGCATAAGGGTCTAATCTAGCGAAACGATTGTCATTTTTGCCAAGAAAAAAATTTCACTTTTAAACCACAACTTCTCCTCCCCCTCCGGCCGTGTGATGATGAGCCAGCGTGACCTCACGCAATTGCGTAATGACGTCGAAAGGTCACGTGTTACATATATGAAACGCACATTTGCGGACCATTTAAACAATAAACTGACACAAAGACATTAATAGGTATCATTCCACATACAACAACGTCGGAACGGTCCTCTACACACTTGTAAACACTGGGGCGTAGTTTCGCATATGTTATCCGTGACCTCTTGACGTGATGACGTATTACGTGGTCCATTAAGGTCCATTAAAATGTGAAAAATCCTGGAATGTTCTCCTCAAAAAACATTATTTCTTCTCGACTGAACAAAGAAAGACATTAACATTTTGGATGACATGGTAGTGAGTAAATTATCTGGATTTTTTTTTAAGAAAATGGACTAATCCTTTAAGTGTCAGTAATAAGACTGAATAGTTAATGGAATCACATTCCCAAGAGGAGTCAATAAATAAATAAATAAATGAATAAAATAGAAAATAAAATAAAATGAGCTTAATCATGTCAAGGAATAAGAAAAAATAATGGTAAGACATGCCAAACTAGCTTTTTCATACCAAGTTAAGGTATGTTAAAGAGACCATGTTATAAGACTTTTTTAAGATGTAAAATAAATCTTTGGTGTCCCCAGAGCACGTATGTGAAGTTTTAGCTCAAAATACCATATCAATTATTTATTATAACATGTTAAAATTGACACTTTGTAGGTGTGAGCAAAAATGTGGCATTTTGGGTGTGTCCTTTAAATGCAAATGAGCGGATAAAAATTCAAACACTGATCGCAATGATGATGGTTTGCTGCAATTGAAATTTGATTGTGCTGTGAATTATTTTCTCTCTCTTTCTTTCTCTCTGCACTAAATGGCTGTGCTGTGGTTGGATAGTGCAGATTAAGGGGCGGTATTATAATAAGATCTCCTTATGACATCATAAGGGGAGTCAAATTTCAATGACTCAATTTTTCACGTGCTTGCAGAGAATGGTTTACCAAAACTAATTACTGGGTTGATCTTTTTCAAATTTTCTAGGTTGATAGAAGCACTGGGAACCCAATTTAACATGGAAAAGTCAGATTTTCATGCCATGGCACCTTTAACAGATTTCAACTAACACCCCCAAATAGTTTTAACATCATAAAAAGTCAGATTTGTACCTCTAATGTTTGAGAAACATTAATGGGAAACCAGAGTGATATGCATTCATAAATCAGACAGAGATGCAGGTGTGTCAAAGGAGAGGCTCAACAATGGCAGTCAAAATTAATATGCATTTTACTCTCTTTCATTGTATTCTATCCCTCTTCTGTTTAACATTTAACCTGTAGGCTTACTACAAAAGACAAAGTCAAGTCGTCCTTGAGAGCCAATGCCGATGAAGATCACAATAAAAACAATGTGCTTTTCAAACGAATCTCAGTCATTTAAAGTCTGAAAGATTGTTTATGATTCTCTAGCCTCTGTAAAGGCACTGATAAGTTTGTCATTCACGAGCAAATTTTCAGTTTCTGAAAGGCTTTGTTTGGTATCTCACGAGAGACGACCTAATGCCTGAAACTTCTCCGTCAACCCGTCACTTCTGATTGGTTTTGAATGACTTCCCAAAGATATCAAAAAACAGCATCAGGTTAATTGCTTATTTTCAAAAATATAAATATTCATAAGATCTGCTGCATAGAAATTAAAGCACTAAATGAAGTCATTGTTCATTAGCCTAACCACTTCGGGCAGCACAGAAGCGAGAGATGTTTGAACACACGGGCTTGTTAAATTAATCCAAAATAATCACAAAATGATAAGAGAGTTTTAAATTATTGATGTGATGTGTGAATGTTTCTACTACACGACAAACACGCTTTGGGTTGTACATATAATAGTCTCTTTGGAACAGGTCGGTTTGAATTAAGTGCCCTTTTCATTTAACAGGAAAAACGTGGCTCATTTAGTCACACAACTCATTTAAGCTGTTTGTCATAAATCAAATTTATGAGGATGAAATAGCACATCTGATTAAATGAAATTGAAAAGGAATATTCTTTCCTTTGAGGCTTATTTAGAATCTGAACAGATATTAGTCATTAAGAAATCAAGGAATTTACTCTCCCTTTTCTACGTAAGTTTATTTAATATCCACTTAACAATCTCAGAGAAAATAAAGTTGTAACTCCATTTGAAAATGAAATGCTAATTCTCAACCAGATTTTACATGTAGGGGAGAGCGGGGCACAACCTAACGCTTTTTGGCTTTGGCTTTATAATTAAAAAATATTTATGCTAAATTAATCCTTTTTTTACAGAATCAACACACATCTATGTAACAAATAAACACTTAAAGTTTGTTTGTGGGACCCAGTTATCGTACAATTGCATCGAAAGTGACAGGAGTGCAAATGTTACAACTTACCCCATAGGTGGGGTTCATTGTAACATAAAGAGGGTTTGTTGTAACATGTGCTAGAAATTTTAGATTAAACACAAATAATTCAATACAATTATGTTTTTATAATAAATTTGGATATTGTTTATATATTTGCATATAATAGATAAATATTCACACATTCACCCCTCCATGATCCTTCTAACCTTGTATTGTCCATCAATGCATATAGATTTTTTTAAAGGGCTGCACAATTAAGACAAAAAAAATCATAATTGTGAGTTATTTCACCTGATATTGTATTAACAGATATAATTTAGATTAATAGTATTTACATTGTTTTCATTGCATCATCATTGTATACCCGAGGCTTAATTGTAACACTGTGTTACAACTAACCCCACTGTGTACAAATGTTTTTAATTCCAGCTATCAGTTACTAGAAGTTGCTGACATGTTTCAAAACCTACCCGTTCTCACCAAGATCCGTACAAATGACACGCAGTGTGATTATCGTGCAATAGATACGCCAAATTCCGATTTTGCGTGCATGTGGTGCGCCAGTCCTTCCCATTTGCTTGTGTGGCGAGTCGTTTCGTGTCGTTTTGTTTGTTGTTTTCTCATTTGTTTTCTGTTTTTTAAACCATTTTCGCTTGGGTTTAGGGTTAGATTTCACATTTGTTTAAGCAGGTTATTTAATATACAGGTTTCTCTATGTTTTTATCTATATTTAGGTCGCTTGGAGTTGGGGTTAGAGTTGGGGTTTGGGTTAGGATGTCATTTTTATATAATAAAAAGTTGTTCTAACCCTAAACCCAAGCGAAAATGGTTTAAAAAACAGAAAACAAATGAGAAAACAATAAATAAAACGTCACCAAACGATTCGCTATATAAGTAAATGGGAAGGACTGGCGTATCATATGCACGCAAACTCGGAATTTGGCGTATCTATTGCATGATAATCACACTGCGTGTCATTTGTTCGCTTTTTGGTGAGAATGGGTTGTTCAAAACTGTGTTATGTTTTAGGTAACAAGACAGTGATTAAAATATTAGGTTGGATTTGGTGACTTACACACCCTACTCAGAAATCGAAAAAAAAACCCACATAAGAATAAGAATTTTACTTTCATGCCTCCAAAACACTCTTTGTTCAATATCTTAATGAAAGCACATCAAAACTTTTCAAAAATTCACAGGAGATCATCTTTTGACAGTAAGAGAAAAAGACCAAAAGCACAGATTGCTCGGCCCTGTATAAATATATAAAGTAGGCGGTTTTAATTAACCCCGCGTTCGTTTGTGCCCTGCTCACCCATACAACTAAAATATTTGAGATTTTAGATAATTAAATTCTAGTTTCTTTTGAAATCTGAATCTGAGAGTCTGAAATTCTTAAGAGTATGATCCTTCATCCCTTACACTTTTAAAAATATAAGTCCTTTAAAAGGTTCTTCACAGAGATGTCACAGAAGAATTTTTGCCTTCTCAAAGAACCATTCAGTCAAAGGTTCTTCAAAGAACTATTTCTCTAATGTGAAGAACCTTTCTTTACCACAAAGAACCTTTAGTGCAACAGAAAGATTTTCTCTTTCACCGCCAGCATTTTGTAAAAAAGTTGCCAGCCAGCACCAGCGTTTTTCATGATTTTCACAAAAGTTTAATGCCTTCCAGAAAATGTTCTTCTTTAAATATATGAACATACAATATACCAAATGAAAGAACAGACCCTCTGCTTTCAAACAAGAAAAATAAAAGTTTCATCCTAACTTCAGTAGTTCTTTTGTAATCAGCTTTTTGAGCAAAAAGCAGAGATAATTCCATTTTTGTGACGGACTTTTCATACAGATCCCATTCAGAGCGATCTTTAAAACAGACACGGACATGCAGCCGCTTGCCATAGGGCAATACTTCCGGGTTTAAAAAGTTGCGGAATACCTGGTGGATAATAGCGGTATTGCGGAAAGCCGGAAATACTCATCATTGTCAGGGAAGCGTTTTCTCTTGATTGGCGAGATATCTCGTCAATGGCGGCGAAAGAGTTAAGTTCTTCATGGACCAAAAAAAAGATTCTCCATGAGTTCTCACTTAACTTGATCTCAGATATTTCTTCTAAATTCTTACGACAAAAGGCATAGAGTACATGACACATATAAGTTTAGGGCAATACAATTAATGTAGACAATCTCAAATCTAAGTCAAACATTAAAATCCCTAAACTTGATAGCAGACTTTGGTATCTTGGAAAGACTAAGCACAGTCTGAAATGTAAAAGAGCTTTGCTGAAACTTCAGAGGAGACACGTGAGATAACTGGGATATTTTTCTCGGGACAAAATCTAAAAATCAAGAAACTGGAGCAGTCAAAATTTAATCTCACTGCTATGTACAAAAAATAGTCTGAGTCTCTAAAGAGATCTTTATTATATTTTTTCTTTCCTCCAGGTTTTAAAATGGCAAGATACCAACAGCAGTCTACGAACAGATATATAGCATTATGTCAGCATACAAAATATGCCAGTCGTTTAACAGCTAATAATGGGAGATGGCCAAAACCATTTCTCCCAGAATCTCCTGCAACCAACTCGCCTACACTACTATAAAGACCAATGGGACTTTACCCACTTTAGCTCATTTATGCTTTCTTGAGACCTTTGACGTCTGACCTGGTTTACAAACTAAGCAAATTAAATTGCATGTTTCACCACACAAGTTGTTCTTATAAAAAACAATTGTGCTTCCCTGCAACACAATCATAAAGATGCCATGAAATCTAAATTCACAATGCTTATTTTTATATGTAATATTGTAGTATTTATTATAAATGATTATTTAATGATTATTATTTAAACACTTCATTATTTTAAAAAAATATGTGCCCTCATAATCTTTAATCAAAAATGTTAATCTTCTCACTTCCTGTCACAGGGAATGGCACAGGGGTGTGGCTATTGGCGACTTATTTCTGCTTAAGAGTACAGCAATTAGCAACGCAGCCCAACTTCTAATGATCCAATCTCGATGGA
The DNA here is from genome assembly GCF_027580225.2 of Misgurnus anguillicaudatus. NCBI lineage: Eukaryota > Metazoa > Chordata > Actinopteri > Cypriniformes > Cobitidae > Misgurnus > Misgurnus anguillicaudatus. The sequence goes on from NC_073353.2 coordinate 31,756,008, forward strand.
CGAAGTCCCGCCCTACATTTTTCCTCATCTTAGAAGCCGTTTTAGTTGGATATACGGCTCGATATGGAAAAGAAGTGCTACTTCTGTTTCATTTCCACTTTAAAGCCCTGGACTTCTGAGCTACCCTATGAGAGAAGAGCAGGTGCCCCAGCCACAAATTTCCAGTCTCTCAAAATCACTGCTAGTGATAGCTCTGTTAAAAAATCTCTGCTACTAAACAAACATTTACATTTGCACATTCGGCATTCAATTTATTCAAAACGACTTATAGTGCATTACAAGGTACTGTATTATATCAGTATGCGTTTCCATTTGCACTACTAAAACAGGGCATGGATCAAGTGAGGGAGTCGTCATGCACATACTTACCCAAAAACTGAGAAGGACAGAGAATTAAAGGAATAGTCCATTTTCTTAAAAGAAAAATCCAGATAATTTACTCACCACCATGTCATCCAAAATCTTGATGTCTTTCTTTGTTCAGTCAAGAAGAAATTATGTTTTTTTTTGAGGAAAACATTGCAGGATTTTTCTCATTTGAATGGACTTTAATAGAGCCCAACATTTAATACTTAACTCAACACTTAACAGTTTTTTTCAACGGAGTTTCAAAGGACTATAAACGATCCCAAACGAGGCATAAGGGTCTTATCTAGCAAAATGATTGTCATTTTTGACAAGAAAAATAAAAAATATGCACTTTTAAACCACAACTTCTCGCCTAGATCCAGTTGTGATGCGCCAGCGTGACCCCACGCAATACGTCAAGAGGTCACAGAGGACGAACGCGAAACTCCGCCCCAGTGTTTACAAGTGTTGAGAAAGAGGACCGTTCCGACCTTGTTGTATGTCGAATGATACTAATTAATGTCTTTTTGTCAGTTTATTGTTTACAATGGTCCGCAAATGTGCGTTTCATATATGTAACACGTGACCTCTCTACGTCACTACGCATTTACGTTAGGTCACGCAGGACAGGACCTAAACAAGAAGTTGTGGTTTAAAAGTGCATATTTTTTATTTTTCTTGTCAAAAATGACAATCGTTTTGCTAGATAAGACCCTTATGCCTTGTTTGGGATCGTTTATAGTTCTTTGAAACTCCGTTGAAAAAAACTGTTAAGTGTGGAGTTAAGTATTAAATGTTGGGCTCTATTAAACTCCATTAAAATGAGAAAAATCTTGCAATATTTTCCTCAAAAAACATAATTTCTTCTCGACTGAACAAAGAAAGACATCAACATTTTGGATGACATGGTGGTGAGTAAATTATCTGGATTTTTTTTTTTTAAGAAAATGGACTATTCCTTTAAGAACACAGATTTTTCTGCATTTTATAAAGATCATATAAGCTGTGGGTTTGTGGATCGATTTGCTGGCTTTTATATTTACTCATAGGAAAGATGTTGCCATTGCGAATGGCTGATGATCTGAAAGCTAATTAGTCTGACCTTTGCTGTGTGTTTATCCTAGCCAATCTTTACTACTGCTGAAGTGTTTCTCAGATCGAGTGTCAAATCAAGCAGAACTATTAGCGATCCGAGTTTTAGCTCTTCCACGCACACCACAAGCAGTTTTCCTTAAATGTGTAGAGAATAGCTCTTTAATAGCGGAGCACAACCTAATACTTTTTTTGGTTTTGGCTCAATCATTCAAAAAATATTTGAGTTTGATTATATTTTTACACAAGCAACACACACATCTCTGCTACAAATGAACCTTTGAAGCTTGTTTCTAGTACTCAACATTCTTGGACAATTACACCAAACGTGACAGAAGTGCAAACGTTACAACTTTTTTCCATAGGTGGGGTTAATTGTAACAGGCAGGGGGTTAGTTGTAACATTTGCTAAAAATTAAGTTTGCAGGCAAAAATGTCAATACTATTTTGTCTATAAACTTGAAGTGGATATTGTTTATATATCTGTCTATAATAGACAGGTATCCACACTCTATTCATTCATCCAGCCCTTTACTAACAACAGTTCAATTATAAATGGATACAAATGGATAAATATGTGAGAGAAAAAAACAGTACAGTTATGACAAACATTTTTTATATGTGACCCAGTCTGTAATAACCATACTACAGTTTCAAAATCAAATGATAATGAGCATCAAAGTCTGATTTTAGCCATTCATTTTATTATGATTTCGATCTTTGACGTGACCTTATTCAATCAATATTAAACATATAAACAAAAATAAATTTGACACACAATTTTTGATAAGGCAGGCACATTTATTTTGTTGGCAGCCAGCAATCATTCGTGTGTAGCCTATTTAAAACAACGGCAAGAATATTCAAAATGGGTCAAAATATTTTCAAGCCCACCAAAAAAGTCGCTAAGAGCTGCAGACATATTTCAAAACGATGCTATGTTTTAGTCAACAAGACACTGATTAAGATGACATAGCATTGGATTTTTTATCTTACACCCATCTTAGAAACCGAAAAATTATGAAAAAAATTGCCACCAAAACACTCACTCGTTCATCAATAACTCTCTGGAAAAACATTATACATTTCCAATAATTTGCGGAAGATCGTCTTTTGGCAGCTCAAAAAAATACCAGAAAAACAAAACCTTGTAACAATGTAAACAGTCCGTGTTACAACTAACCCCGTGTTAGTTTTTGCCCCACGCACCACTACTGTGATGATCTTAGCTAGTGATGTTGACACGTATCATTTAAGAAGTTCAAAAGGAAAAATAAGGCAGTAGTTTTTCTCTCTGTTCTCTCTCACTGTCAAAAAAAAAAAAAGAAAACATTGACAACAGGGAGAATGCCCGGTATTTACAATAGATTTCCCTGAAGAAATGTGCTTCCGAACTACTGAGAAGCATCCACAAAGCTGTTTATCAGTTAAAAATAATTAAATGTGTATAGACTTTGACTTTCAATTCTGGTTGCTGCAGAAATATATGTAATAATTGTTTCAGTCATAATTAAAAAAGCAAAAATATACCTAACATGGCAGCACATAGATTTAGCTTAGCTTGCTAAGTTCTATGTAATTCTGAAAGACCTTCAAGTATCTAATGCCAGTAAATGGCCAAATCCACTGACTATTTTTCAAATGACGACAGAAAAAAAACATGTTTTTGGTAGGTAAAATGTGGACTCGAGAAATAAACAGAGCTTTGTGACCCAGTTTGCCTTCGACACCCCTCCTGCAATCTTCACACAGACCGGGTTGTGCTTTTACACTAATAATCTTTAATTCATTGAGTATGTTTTCACCTTACAGAGAGTTAATGTGCTCTTCTTATTGATCAGAGCACCCAGATAGACACAAAGTCTCTAACTCTCTCTATTGATTTTTTGCTTGTGATGTGGATTTAGTAACTAAAGGCAGTTTTGTAAGACAGAACCGATCTCCAGGGTTTAAACAGAGAGACTGGAGTTTATAAAGTATCACAATCCATTACTAACAGCTGAAAACAAGCTTCTTATATCCACTGTGACATGGCCTGCACCGTGACCGCTCACAGAAGATGCATTAGACCAGTGTTTCCTAATCTTGTTTTATTTCTTATGTACCCCTACAGTCTGTAACCAGGGCTGAATTACCTTTTGATCAATAGCACATCAGAAATAGACGGATAGTTTTAGGGGATATCATTCAGCATAACCCTTAATAGCATTCAAATTATGATAAAAATTTGTATTTAAAACTTTCGAATGCTGATTTAAGATTCTTATATATACATATATATTAGGGCTGTCAATCGATTAAAATATTTAATTAAGCAATAAACCCCAAGAAGCAGTGGGTTACCAGTGCATTTTATAACAGCTAAGGGGCGTTGTTAGGCACGACGCGAAGCGGACCCCCTTAGCTGTTATAAAAATGCACTGGAACCCCACTGCTTTGCGGGGGTTTATTGCGTTTATAAAACGGTTACATCATATGTATAGCAGGGTTTCACAAAATAAAACTAAAATAAGTTGTAATTATATTAGAACAAATATTACTCTTCCGCCAAACAAAGTAGTTCCTCAGAATCAAGTGTGGCTGCAACAAAGCGCAGTTCCCAACCAACACAGACGCAGCAAAGACACAATGAAAATATGATTTAAGACTGTGGTGTTTATTTTTATAAATCAACATTCATCTAAAATATACATTAACATTTATATCGTGCAGCTGTTGAAGTGATGATCAAATATGCTTGGAAGCATGCTTAACGCTTTCCCCGTCAGCGTTTTTTTTTTTTTTTTTTTTTTTGAAGTTGCCACCCAGTTTTATTTTAATGCCTTACAGAAAAAAGTTATTCTTTAAATAAACATAAAATATCAAATGAAAGAACAGACCATCCGCTTTCAAACAACAACAAAACGTTTCATCCTACCTTCATTTGTTCTCTTATCAGTTATCACCTCTCAAATTTTCAGCTAAAAGTGGAGATAATTCCATTTTTGTGAAGAACTTTAGTAAGAGGTCAGATTCAACGCTGTTGTGTCGAGTAAATGCGTCAGTGTTTAAGTTGGGTAAGATTGCCATCTAGTGGATAATAGCGGAAATATCAATAAGACAAAACAACTCAGAGAACCTTTTCTCTTTATTGACGAAATTACTCAACAATATTTATTGACATTTATCTGGATATCGCCATAATTGTGCAAAGGTAGAAAAATTTAAATATGATTAAAGACTGTGCTGTTTATTTTCATAAATCAGTACGCAGCAACAGTGGCGCAGTGATACTTGTGATGCGGTCTGAAAAGTGGGTTTACCGGGGTATTTTATCACGGCTTAGAACGTGTTTCAACCAATCAGAATGAAGAACCAGAACGAGACGTTTTATAATCTAGATTAATCTCAGAATTACAGAATGCATGATTCAGATGTGTCAGTCACCGCGAGGTAGATCGTTTGGAGCAGACACGGTTTGAGGTGTTTCTAAAAGGCTGTTTACAGTTGGCATTAACATGCGTTTTCGTCAATCGGATCACAAGTGGGCGACGTTAATGCCAGGTGTACACGGTGTTCAAAACGTTTTGAACGCGTCCACTTTCTACCACTTTCAACCACATTCAGAGGTAGTCGAAACCCCTTTTGATCGGATTGCTTTTGTATTGTAAACGCACATGTGGGTGAATGTGTTCGAACAGCCACACACGACCGCCTTCTCTCCACCCATTTATCTTATCTGAGATACTAAACACAATGTTTTACGTCTTTTCTGACTTCTGGCGCAAACACACGGTGAACAGCGCTAATTTTAGCCTTTCATTGATTAAACTAAAGCGGCTAATCTCCGCAGTTTCATTTTGCAAGCGTGTAAAGTTGCGCAATCCTATTTCACCAATTGCGCTGAAAATTCAGAGAAAGCTCTAACATATACATGTAGAAAACACTGTCCAGCATGTTTACTTGCTAAACAAGCAGTGGACTCTGTCATAATATTAGTTCGCGTCCATATAAACTCATCATTACTCCCGCTCGCGTTTGAATGACAGCGGAGAGACTCGCCCACCGTAGTATTCAGGACAGAAGCGGTCGAAAGTGGACAAAAGAGACGGATTGAAATACCAGGTGTAAACATGATGTGTCTCTCTCGTCCACTTGTGATCCGATCGACGAAAACACATCTTAATACCAAGTATAAACAGCCCCTTAGAGGTTTTAGTGCATCCCACATTGATTATGTGACTTACTTGTATCAGGTGACCTGAAAATGTGAATAAACTGTTTCCATTGCAGTTTTGTGAAATATACCTTTTCCAAATTGCCTGAAAAACCACCTCATGCAAGCAGAAAATGTTTTCGGAGATATATGAGCGTTTTTGTCAAATTGTCGTGTTTCCATTGGCCGTATTTTCAATTGGCAATGTCAATTTGTGCAATTTCATGGGTAATGGAAACGCAGCTACTGACACTGATGCAAATGTACCTTGAAAGTGTAAGACATTTTGTATACGACCATCAGGCGAAGGCATAAACGTAATCTTTATACACTTTGAAAAACTCATCTTAATAAAGGGCACATATCAAGAAAATCTGACTTTTTTCATGTTTAATCTCCAATGAAACGTCTGAAATTCCACTAGGGGGCGTTCCTCATAAATCGTGAATGAAAAGTGAGAGTTGAACGAATGTCTGGTAGTGAACTAATTGTTTACAGTATTTATATCGCAATTCGGTCAGAAATGTCAAGATTGTGAGGCGAACAAAAAGTTTTGGATTAAAAGGCTTGGATATTCCATTTCCTTGGACTTTTGGGGATTTATGAACAATTTGTTTTGGACAATTGCACCAAAACGGATAAAGGGAAGATTTTGAAGGTAAGTAAATATCCTAAATCGGCGCCACCCGGTTCAGGTAACTAACAACTAGATTATAGTTTTATGATTGGTATAAATCATATAATGCTTTGTGTGTGCGCTCAATGGAATCCCGAGAGTCTATAAGCTTTCAAATGATGTGCCGCATGACCCTATATTTTGAAGAGTTACAATGACGTTCATGCAGCCTCATGTGCAAGGGAGGGGGTGTGCCGGGTACGGCACAGTGATCTAATTATCAGGTTAGGTGCTATGTTAGGTGCTTGTGTCAACCTGGAAAAAGTAAAAAAAAAAGAACAACCCAGTAACTTAGTTTTGGTAAACTATTCTCTGCAAGCCTGTAAAAAATAGGTATTTGAAATTTGGCTCCCCTTGTGATGTCAGAAGGGGATAATACCGCCCCTTAATCTGCACTATCCAACCACAGCACTGCCATTTAGTGCAGAGATCAACTCATTTGCATTTAAAAGGACACACCTAAAAATGGCAAATTTTCGCTCACACTTACAACGTGGCAATTATAACATGAACTATATGGTATTTCGAGCTAGAACTTCACATATGTACTCTGGGGACACCAACGATTTATTTGACATCTTAAAAAACTCTTATTAAATATTCCCTTTAAGTTTTGTGACGTGCATCACAGAGGCATGTTTCACACCCATCGTGAGTGAAGTCAATCGCTCTTTTCAAACTGTGTGCTCACCGTTGCCCTGCAGGCAAATTTATGAGCTTTCCCGAGAAAAAGCTCTCCTGGCCAGGTAATAAATTCAGCCCCGCATCCTCTCTGAGGTCTGAGGCATTATCATCAAATTTTCTAAAGGTTGCAATGCTGTCAGTACTCCGTCCGGCCGCGTTTAGATTTACAGATGACTTCAGTCTCCCTGGAAATAACAGGCTTTTCAAACCTGTATCCCTCACGCAGTCACTTCACATTTTCCCTCGCTCTTTTCATATTATTTGAATCTGACTACTTACGGACAAAAGAAGAAAGAGAACGAGCAATTTGCCTTTCATTGCAACTCGTGCCTAAAACTATACAAAACATCTATAATTACACAGCGCTGTATTTATGAGAGAAAGATGAAGTCCTAACAGTGGTGCGGGGAGGAGTCGGCACAATTTAACAATGCTTTAATTTCACCATAAAGGCCTGTAATTACATGACTGCTCCTTTTTTTCTCCACATTTTCCCTTTGGTTCTCTCTCTTCCAGTCCCTTCGTTGGCTATGTCGGCGACAGCTTAACCCTCTTATCAACGCTGCTGTCGGGGTGAAGGATATTAGAGCCTTAAAACAGCATCATTAGCTGATGAGGAATTAAATTAGTCTGTCGCCTCTATTTAAGAAAAGAAGAGAGGAAAGCGGCTTAATCTGCCCTCCTCCTCCCTGCGAGGTAACCTTTGTTTTAAAACAGTACACTGAAAGGGGACGGATCTCATATTGAGCTCTTTTAGCCGGCGAGGTGGCACAAATACTTCAGCGAAACAGCGAGCAGCGGCTTCTCGGAGCTGAACATATCCGTGGCTCGTTCCGTCTCAATTATAAGCCCGTTCATTAGCTCAGGTGCCGCACCACTGCCTCCTGCTCCACAAATCAAACTGAGCGTCCTCTGAACTCAGGCCAACACAACACAAACCACAGTGTGAGAAAACACACATAACCTCAGATAATTACAGCATTTGCAAGACAATCACTGTGTTGAAAATACTCATATTTTTCTTATTGTTTCCCCACATGCATTTGCAATTAAGACAGCTCCAACCTCTATGCAAACTTTTTAATAGATAACTTCAGCCTGTGTTGTACTAGATTTTAATAGCTTTATGTAACTTTATTGCTTTTAGTATTTTCACATTTTAAGAAATATTGTCCTGTTTCCGACAAAATTTTTTATGATACTGGTAACACTTTACTTTTAATAAAATTTACATTAGTAAATGCATTAGCAAACCAACAGTGAGCAATATAGTTTTTAAGCATTTATGAATTTTTGTTAATGTTAGTTAAAGGCACACAACCATCTCTAGGGTTTACAGTGAATGGTCCGAAAAAGAGAAAATATCCAGTGAGTGGCAGTTCTGTGCCTTGTTAATGCCAGAGGTCAGAGGAGAATGGCCAGACTGGTTCGAGCTGATACAAAGGCAAAAGTAACTCAAACAACCACTCGTTACAACTGAGATATACAGAAGAGCATCTCTGAACGCACAACACGTCGAACCTTGAGGCGGATGGGCTACAGCAGCAGAAAACCCCACCGGGTACCACTCCTGACAGCAAAGAATAAGAAACTGAGGCCACAATCCCCACAAGCTTACCAAAATTGAACAGTTGCCTGGTCTGATGAGTCTCAATTTCTGCTGCGACATTCGGATGGTAGGGTCAGAAGTTGACGTCAACAACATGAAAGCATGGATCCATCCTGCCTTGTATCAATGGTTCAAGCGGGCGGTGGTGGTGTAATGGTGTGGGGGATATTTTCTTGGCACACTCTGGGCCCATTAGTACCAATTGAGCATCGTGTCAACGCCACAGCCTACCTGAGCCTACCTTCTGACCATGTTCATCCCTTTATGACCACAGCGTACCCATCTTCTGATGGCTACTTCCAGCTGGATAAATCATCTCAGACTGGTTTCTTGAACATGACAGTGAGTTCACTGTATTTAAATGGCCTCCACAGTCACCAGATCTCAATCCAATAGAGCATCTTTGGGATGTGGTGGAATGGGAGATTCGTATCATGGATGTGCAGCCGACAAATCTGCAGCAACTGCGTGATGCTATCATGTCAATATGGACCAAAATCTCTGAGAAATGTTTCCAGTACCTTGTTGAATCTGTGCCATGAAGGATTAAGGCAATTCTGAAGGCAAAAGGAAGTCCAACCCGATACTAGTAAGGTGTACCTAATAAAGTGGCCGGTGAGTGTACGTGCCTGCAGCAGACACTTCAAAGGGGTTTATGATAAAGGAGACACTCGCTAATCAGGGTTTAGTGTTAAGTGATTGTCTTGCGAGTATTTTGTGAACGTGTCTCTTTAATCATGAACCATTTCAACACATGTGCAGCAGCCACGTATTTTGACATAACGCATTATGCACATAGGTTCACATGATGCACCAAACACATATTTTAATGTGACGAGCCAGACGCATAACACTCTGAACACACATTATGACATGACGAGCCACACGCGTAACACTCCAAATACATATTTTGACCCGACGAGCCACACACGTAACACTCCGAACACATATTTTGACACGACGAGCCACACGCATAACACTCCGAACACATATTTTGACAAGACGAGCCACACACGTAACACTTCGAACACATATTTTGACAAGCAGGCCATACGCATATCACTCAGAACACATTTTGACACGACGAGCCACACGCATAACACTTCGAACACATATTTTGACAAGACGAGCCACACACGTAACATCAGAACACATATTTTGACAAGCAGGCCATAGGCGTAACACTCAGAACACATATTTTGACACGACGAGCCACGCGCATAACACTTCGAACACATATTTTGACAAGACGAGCCACACACGTAACACTTCGAACACATATTTTGACAAGCAGGCCATACACGTATCACTCAGAACACATTTTGACACGACGAGCCACACGCATAACACTTTAAACACATATTTTGACAAGACGAGCCACACACACGTAACAATCCGAACACATATTTTGACACGCAGGCCACACGCCTTATACTCCGAACACATTTTCTGACACCATGAGACACACTGATAACACTCTGAACACATATTTTGACACGACGAGTCGCACGCGTAACACTCTGAACACATATTTTGACACGACGAGTCGCACGCGTAACACTTCGAACACATATTTTGACAAGACGAGTCACACGCGTAACACTTTGAACACATATTATGACACGACGAGCCACACGCATAACACTCCGAACAAAAATTTAAATTTACGCCCCTCGGAAGAGAAGTCACCATCTACCACTGTTGTAAAGTGTTACCATGATACTTTTAAGGTGCTTGTTTAAGACAAAAAGGCAGTGTAGCCGAAATAATTAAACCCGAAATAATGAAAACATTATGTCCACATACCTTTGGTCATGTATTGCATTACCCTCAGTGGCTCCAAGAAAATATCTAGAAGATCACAAGCCTAAAGCAGGTAGGACCACAGCATCATTCAATGTGATTTTAGCCCACACATGCTGTGATACAAACTGAGACAAACAGCCCAGGCAGTGCTTGCGCTTTTTGGTGAACTTGATTAATGGCTGCACTAGTCCCTAGTTAAACCCATAATTATAGCCCACAATTGGATTTCGGGGGGTTTTCTGCAGAGAGGAAAAGAGCAGAGATATGGTGCGGTTGTTGTCCCCTATTAAACTGCAACAACACACAAGAGGTACGGTAGCCACACAGGCAAATAATGGACTGAGCGGTAAAAGACACAGAACCAGGGATGAATGAAGAAGAAATTAACCAAAAACTTAATGAGGAGTGAGTTAAATGACCGGAAATGGGAAAGATGAGGAATATGTCAAGAAGAGAAACAATCAGGTTAAAGATATATATTTATTTAAGTGTAAACGTATAAGCAGATGATGAGTTTTAAATTGGCTGGGCCTCGCATATATGATTTGAGGATTTCTAGGGAATTTTTGTTAATGTCTTAATTTGTTTTGGAAGTAAATGTGGCCTGTACGGGTCACTGACTATGTCCAGTTCCTTTGAGGGCGATCTCACCTTGCCCCGTGGCCCTTTTTTCGGTCATTATTTTCAGCTACATGAGAAATTGGCCGTAGGCTAATCAACATTCAGCTCTTCGGAGTGTGTTATTACACAGTCATTGATGGATGGTACAATTACACCCAATGTCACTTAGCTAAATGGCTATGTAATTCTAATGAGTTCTTATTTAAACAGCCACTAGTTATTGTCTGAAAATAGAAGACGGTTAGGGGAAACGGTAAACAGGCTGGACGACGCAGAGACATTCGTTTACAAAAACGATTATGCTGACATTGCGCAGAACCAGAGTCTAAGCAGAATAAATCACATTTTAATCTCTCTAATGAACATCTCTTAAAAAAAAGCAGGTGAGTCCTTGGTTACAAAACAGACCGCTCTCCCACGCGATTCGGTTCCTCCGCCTCGAAACAAGGTCACAAGGACAAGCACCGACCAATCCTAATTAGAGTCAAGCGGCGTGAAGGCCCACCCCTTGTGCTCAAGGACCCCCGCAATAATAGAAATAAAAGACCGCTACTCGCGGTGCCCTAGCAGGAACGCCACAAAACAAGATGGATTCTCATCAGGCCCCGGCGTCTGCCGTCTCTTTCTCTCTTTCTGTCACACCTACACGCCCTGTCTGACTGTCAGCTTCTCTGCAGAGAGCCGGTGTGGCGTGGATGGGCGGCTCAGACGGTCCTATCAAGCACCAGAGCGTGTCCCAGCTGTTCAGTCCTTTTCTGCAGGTATTAGTCTTCATTTCCATTGTTTACACATTCTGTCCTTCCTCTAAAACTCTGTCCTCAGGGCCTCCTTCCACAGCTAGATGTTTCGTCTTGACTGCTATAAAAACAGTAGCAGGAAAATGGCCAACAGAGGACATTCTTTCTCGTTTCTTAACCAATAAAACGAAAAACATTTGGTTTCCTATACGTTTCAATGTTGCTTTAGGAAATGTAGAGTTCTGTTAAAGTAAACATAAAATCGAAATCAGCCCCACTGCATAATTTACTACACTCCAAAAATATCCAACAGAACACAGCGTTGGGTTAAAAATGACCCATTGTTGCTTTGTGTTGTTTTAAGCCAATGCTGGGCTGTTTCAACCCAACTGCTGGGATATTACAACTCAATGTTGGGAAACAATTTACCCAGCATAGGTTTAAAACAAAACAGAATTATTATTTTTGTAAATCCCATTATATATTGATTTTAAAGCTATGGGCTACATTTCAGCATATAGACGGTTTCAGCAGTAACAACATAAACACACGGCTTTCGTGGTCATCACGTAACTTCCGGTAAACTCTGCGAAGAATAAATAACAACAAAGTCCTTTTAAAGTAGTTTATTTATATAACAAGCAAAATAAACAGCACGTAGATTACATACACTGAAAAATTATTCATTGAATTTACTCAATTTTTTTAAGGTAAGTGGTTGCAATCAATTTATTTAAGCTACATTTAAACAAAAAAGATTAGTAAAGTCAAATAAAATAAAAAACTTTTATTTAAATGTAGCTTAAATAAATTGATTGCAACCACTTACTTTAAAAAAATTGAGTAAATTCAATGAATCATTATTTTCAGTGTAGGAACCCAAAACATTTGTTATTTTCGACAAGGTATTTGTTTAAGAGTTCAGTTTCAGCAACTAGTCAGACCATTAAACAAACAGAAACCGGAAGTAAAGTTCGGACCAGACGCATCACCACACGCGCGCCCGATAAAACGGTCTATACAGAGAGAGAGAGAGAGAGAAAGAAAGAGAGAGAGAGACAGTAGAGAGAGCGCACCTTAACTGTGCCAGGTTCTGACCCCCTTATACCTTGTTCACACTGCCAGTCCATATCCGATTTTGGTGCGTATTTGACAAACTCCCTGTCCATATTGTGTATCCCAACCGAATTTCTATGGCAATGACATCATTCTGGCACGACAATCTGCCTCGACTTCTGACGTTGTAGAGACTACAGTATATTCCCCAATACATAGACTTACCCAAACACCCCTATCATTTCATCAGAAATGGGCTGTTCCAAAGTTCGCTGGGGTTGTGTTTGCGTGACGTGACAGCATGACGTAACCAAAATGTTACACAAATGCGATAAGAGCGGTCAGACTGAAATGGATTTCCGGAAAGTCTGTTTAAGCGTTCTAAATGTGATTTGATTTTAATCTAACCTATTCTCCAACCATTGCTTTGGTCGTTGGTCCATTTCACCAAATACGACCAATAGATGCATTTACTAAATTAGCGCCTCTACCGGCAGCAGGTGAAACATTATATATTAGGGAATAAAATTATATTTTGGGGTATAATTTTGCTATGAGGACATGCACTGGGATACGATTTTAAAGTTAAACCACCAGGATTAATTGTATTTTATTACACATTACACTATTCAGGCATTTAGGGCAAATAGCGTACCCATTTATTTATTATGATATAAACACAGCATAAAAAACATTCACAACTTTTTAAAAATGTACTTAAAATATTCCAAGAGTACCGAGGTTAAACAATTGATTTAATAAAAAAAAAAAATGCGAAAGTGATGACAATCCGCTGTAAATATCAGATCCGGTGTAAACTGATTCAAAAACTGCCGCCAGAAGAAGCGATGATACGTCATCTATGATTGTTAAAAGGCATTGGCTCTCGTGTGTCTCGTGACCGATCACATCATTACGTTAGCTAAGAATGTGAATCTCTATTGGCTCTTGTGACCGACTATGTCATGCTGGTTTATGTTTGAATGAGATCTGACTGTGTGTTTTGATCACAAAGTTCTTCATATAAAGTAATCTTATGAATTTAGTTCACAAGCTTTGCAACGCGTATGGTTTGTAATACTTTTATACTGTTTTATGCAATAAATACCTAAGACTGGACTTTTACTTGCTTGTTGTGTTTTATATGGTTGAGAAGTGGTTGGGTTTAGGGCAGGGGTGTAGCCACGAGGGGCCTGGGTGGGCCTTGGCCCCCTTATTTACATGTCTGCCCCCTCAGATTTCCAATTGCTTGAAATACAATAAATAAAATAAGAAAATGTTGATTTCTTAGTCTGATTGATAGATTGACCAATCAAAATGCTGCACGGTAAAATGCAGCTGTTTTCAAACTTGATTGGATTAGCTCATGACACGTATTGTTGTGCGTAACTAACACTATCATCTTCGCATGAGAGTTCATTAATATTCGGTGACAATGGCAGCTGGTGCGTAAAGTACAATATTACGCTTTTTCAAAAAAGCACGGAAAGATGAGCGAGAAGGAAAAAATGTGCCATCTACATCATTTGAGTCTACTTCATGTTCTGCTGAAACGGTGAAGTAAATATGCTGTTTTAAATGTGTACAGGTGTTAAGCTGTTTTATTTATAGGTGTTAAGCTATACTACCCGTTCTCACCAAGATGCATACAAATGACACGCAGTGTGATTGTCGTGCAATAGATACGCCAAATTCCGATTTTGCGTGCATATGATACACCAGTCCTTCCCATTCACGTATATGGCAAATTGTTTCGTGTCGTTTTATTTAGTGTTTTCTCATTTGGTTTCTGTTTTTTTCCCATTGTCGCTTGGGTTTAGGGTTAGATTTCAATTTTTTTTAAGCAGGTTATTTAATATACAGGTTTTTCTATGCTTTCGTCTATATTTAAGCCATGGTCGCTTGGAGTTGGGGTTAGAGATGGGGTTTGGGTTAGGATGTCATTTTATATAACAAAAAGTTGTTCTAACCCTAAACCCAAGCGACAATGGGGAAAAAAACAGAAAACAAATGAGAAAACAATAAATAAAATGACACAAAACGATTCGCCATATAAGTGAATGGGAAGGACTGGCGTATCATATGCACGCAAAATCGGAATTTGGCGTATCTATTGCACGATAATCACACTGCGTGTCATTTGTACGCCTTTTGGTGAGAATGGGTTGAACTATATATATATATATATATATAGAGTTGCCCCCTCATTTTAAGATGGGACCCCCAAAAAATAAAATTCTAGCTATGCCCCTGGTTTAGGGTAAGGGTGAGGGTGGTGTTAGATGCTCCAAAATATATTTAAAACATAAATGTTTATGAAACCGTTTCTACATTCATAAAATTAAATCTGTCTAATCTAATGTATAAGGTAAAAACTTTAAAATTTAACAACAGGTTGTATAAGCTACCGCCGCTTCGTTTTAATCCCTTATAATGTAACTTTTACGTCGTAATAAGGTGCTTGCACATTGGAGGACATTCTCTTCCAATCAGATATGCACCAAAATCGGATTTGGACTTCAGAATAGGGAGAACCTCATGTTTTGAATCTGTAGTTTAGACACACACTGTGTTAAAGAATTACACCAGAGACCTCACTAAAACCTCTCTCAAATTGTGAATGAACCCCTTTAAACGAGAAGTGTTTAGATGGAGGGATATCTCCACTTAATTCCAGATGGCTTTGTTATCTGAGAACAGCCGTTAATAAAGTATGTTCAGGCATTGTGGGTATGTTGAGCCTGACACAGCCCATGCTGAGATCCTGGAGTGAGCGCTGCTATTGTGCAAATTGATTTCATTTAGAGCACGAGGGCCCAGGTTCACCTTCTCGCCACGCAGAACGTCAGGCAGATAGGACAACGAAACGGCTGGTGTAAGTGTCGCCCCGGATGGACTATTGTGTCTTCCTGGCCGCTTTTCCTCCCATGGTCTTTTATTCAATGACCACTGTTCTGTTGAGATAAGAAAGCAGCACTTCTGCTCTTTATCTCATTTCTCTCTCTTTCTCTCGGGTTAGTTTTATCTGTTTTCTCTGGGATTGGTAAGTGTATGTGAGTGACTCAGAGAGCTTGTCAGGTTGTGTGTTCTGCTGTGGTGGATGGGAGACATCTCAGTTAACACAGAGGAAGTTTCCGGCACGCAAAGGTGCTTGTCACCTTTACAACAAGCCTCCGGGCTGCTGAAAGTCACCTTGCTTTTGGTACATATGAGACAGTGGCGGTGCTTATAATAGGGAGAGCAGGGCTTGTTTCTGTACAGGCACATCATTGTAAGTTCTTACTACTCAAACGCTGTTGAGCCTTTCTATGGTTGTTGGCCTGGATAAGGATAGTTTATTGAACAGACTATTGCGGGGGATGTTGCATGGGGTAAGCTTTGTGACATGGTGCATTATCCTGCTGGAAGTAGCCATCAGAGGATGGGTACATGGTGGTCATAAAGGGATGGACATGGTCAGAAACAATGCTAAGGTAGGCCGTGGCATTTAAGCGATGCCCAATTGGCACTAAGGGGCCTAAAGTGTGCCAAAAAATACACCCCCCATACCATTACACCATTGCATTCATAAAAAAAATTGAACAGGTGTTCCTAATAATCCTTTAGGTGAGTGTATAAAGCTTATTTTTAAAATTATGCAGGTAAATAATATGTGAAAATGCAGATTCAATATGTCTTCCCTGAATGTACCATAAGAAACATTTGAGCTTTTTTCGACGCGAGAGCTACAGCAAAACTATGTTGCTGAAATTGGAACTAGGTGCCCATCCATCCAAACCACTGCTGAAGAAAAAAAAAACACTGCAATTGGACTTTTGACTCAAAAGCTGTGATACAGCCCTTGTGACAACTTTCTCATGTGACAACTAACCCTGACCTCCCCTTTAGTTATGTAATAGCTGAACTTCAGTTGCAGGATTTCCTATCATGCCTGAGGAAAGGAGGATGATGTTAGAGGTGAAAAACAAGTACAAATAAACAAGCCAAGAAAATAAAAAGATGTCAAGTTGTCAAAGGGAGCGCAGGCATTTATGGAGATGGTTATTGATTGTGAATCCTGCAGTACTGACATGGGACGTGCTGCTTGTGATGCTTGTGAAATAAAACCCACTAAAAGCTTAAGCTACGGTGATAGACACAAAGGCAAAACGATCCCGGAGAGACTCTGAATGGAAAACCAGGTCAAACGCTTGCACAAGGATAAACTACAAAAACCTTACAAAGACTTACAAATAAAATGCTTGGTATGAACGGTGTAAAATGTAAATCATGTATATGACAAAAGGAAACACAATGTATGTTTTTTTCTGAACTAATGTCACCAGGTGACTATGGCCTTGTGCAAACCGCAGATAATTTGGATTGTCACCTCATCTTTTAGTACTTAAGCCTATTCTGTAAACATACAATTTAGTATTTTACGTAAGTGATAACTGCAACCAAATGAAGTCTCGCAAAATGCAGGTAGTGACAACCGCATTTTCAGAAATTCTGCACACTTTTTACAGAACCAAACTGAACAACTACCGTATTTTCCAGACTATAACGGTACATTCACATGGAGCAAAAAAAGTTAAAGGATAATTCCGGTATTTAACACTTTGAGTCTCATTTCTGGTTTGTTTTGGATGAACTACAGTGATGGACACAGAAATTTTGTCATTAAAACAACACTTAACGTTCATTTTCAAAACTGTACTACTCACCGAGTGGTTCATGGTGTTCGTTGATGATTAAAAACAAATATATTGGCGTAATGTATGATTTCAATCCGTGTTATTTGCTATAGTGGAACTATTTTTTCAGATACCTCACAACCGCGTATATACTTCCGCTCTATATTTGAGGCTGAAGCATGAATGAACGTAGTCCAACAAACTGTAATAAAACGGTAGCATACTTTCAAAATCAAGTTTATTTATAACACTTACACCATCCAATATGTTTTTTTCATCGGCAGAACAATAAAGAAGATATTTTGCAGAAACCCCAGTGCACCGTCATGCAAGTCAACAGATCCGCACACTTTAAGAGCTAAAGCATATATATCCAATACAACAGTAATCCCCCATAACTCCGTGTGACATATTGACGTCTTGTGAAGCAAATCAATCAGTTTTTGCAAGAAACTGAACGTTATTTACAACATTATTAACGTGAATGCCAAAGCAGGAAGCGCGTTTTCCGTTTGAGGCGATCTTCCACTGGTGTCGTTTGGTGGCTGATGGCTATTGATGTTGGTCTCACTTCGCCACATATAGAGCGGGAGTGTGAAGCGCACATCCTGCTTGGCAAAAGCTCTGCATTAAAGCTGTAAAATATTTATATATATTTCGAATCTCAAAACTGAAAATCGAATGTCAACCCACGGAACGAATATTCGAATATTCTGGTCCAGCCCTACAAATATGTGAAAAATTTATTCGGAAAGAAACCGAGCGAAAAAACTACAAACACATGTAAACAGTCCCTATTTCCCGGCGGCGGAGTGATATATCATCGAGCAATGAGTCTTCCAAGAGAAGTCAATGGAATTTTACAAAATGCCAAATAAAACACGACACAGAAACTGTATTTCGCTACACAACTTGTTTTTAATCATCAACGAACACCACGAACCACTCAGTGAGTAGCACAGTTTTGAAAATGAATGTTAAGTGTTGTTTTAATGACATGTTTGTGCATGGCCATTGACTTCCATTCTGAAGCAGTCAAGAGACGCTTCTAAACGAGTCAAAAACTCAAGACACGACCCATTGTCAAAATTTCTGTATCCATCACTGTAGTTCATCCAAAACAAACCAGAAATGAGACTCAAAGTGTTAAATACCGGAATTATCCTTTAACGCTTAACGGAAGGCTTGTCTGAAGCGTGGCCAAGAGCCAATCACAATGGCCGCAACCTATGCTCCTGTCTTCCATAAATGTAATTGGCTGGCTCTGCCTAGGTTATTTGCATAAGGTGATCTGATTGGCTGACGCACACGTTGTCCCTTGAAAAGTTGAGAAATGTTCAACTTCTGCCGCGAGCAATGGCACTGACGGATCCACAATTCAGTTCGGCAACGCATGACGTCACCCATTAAAAGTGAATGGGAAGCGTTAACGCTTACGCCCCATGTGAATACAACATATGTCACTCCGGAGTATAAGTAGCATGAGTCAAAAATGCGTCACGAACATATATAAGTCACACTGGACGTCGCATTTATTCAGAAAATGATTTCACAAAATCCAAGCCGAAGAACAGACATTTAATCTGGAAAGGCAAGTTATTCAACTAAACAACAGCACACAGAATAACAGCCTGAATATGTGTCCGTGCATGTTAACGTAACATTAACAGTTATTTACATGATACACAATAGCATACAGATCATACCTGGCTGAATAGGCCAAATGAACATAACAAGCCAAATTCAAAGTTCACCAAGCTCCCAAAGTCATTCCGCATCACTGAATCCATTGAATTACATAAATACAGAAGCAGCATATAGCGGACTCTCACGGCTGTAAACGGTAATGGTTTCTCTTGGTTCATATGAATTAATTTTGACATACAAGTCACACCTGACTATAAGTCGCAGGACCAGCCAAACTATGAAAAAGTGTGACTTATAGTCCAGAAAATACGGTAGATGTCAATTACACATTTAAATGTGCATCAGAGCCATGAGGTCTCTATGCGGGATGCAGGAAATCACAGGAAACAAGGTAAAAGTCTTTACTTACTCATGTTGCCAAATCTTGCACGATGAATGGTAAATATGAATAAACCCGTAATAACCCAAAACGAATCCAAATGCTTTACACTGAAAAACACCCGCGCCTGCACACTTAAAAAATCTGACCAATTTATGAGCCTAGTCCCAAAAAACAGTGAGATTACATACACTGTAAAAATTTGTTGAATCAACTCAGATTTACAAGTCATTTCAGCTTACTATTATTTATCTTGACTAAAGACAAGTTTTTATAACTTCAGATGAGTTCGTATAACTTATAAAATATAGTAAATATCATTTTATAAGTTGTAGCCACTCATCTCTTGTCAAGATAAATAATAGTAAGTTGACATAACTTGTAAATCTGAGTTGATTCAACAACAACAACAAAAAAATAAGGCAGCAAAGATTTTTTTTTACAGTGTATGGATGAGACACTAATTAAAAATATTTCTTTTACATAAACAATCAGAATGATCATCATCCTTTATTAATTGTTTTTAAGAACTAAATTTCCTGCCCTGTGCAGATATAAAGTGAGATAGCAGTAGAGCAAATTGAGTAAAGCAGTAGACACAAATTGTTGCTGCTTTGACACAACAGTTGTTTGTGATGTTATGTATGATAGGTAGGTGTGGTTGAGACAAACAGTGTTATGATGGATCTTATTGTAATGAAGATGTCTATCAGGGCTTGTAGCACCATGAAAGAAGGATGCATCCTGATTATATCTCATGCATCTTCCTGACAACACAAACCGTGTGAACTTCAGCCTTTTGTTTTGCTAAACACAGACCAAGCCATTATTAAAGAACAAGTTCGGTATTTTACACTTAAAGCTCTGTTTTCAGATTGTTTATGATAAAATAGAACGTTTTTGACTGAAATTTGGACATATTATGCTGGCCTGAGAATTTTCGGGTTTTTGTTGTATCAGCTCCCACCTCTACAATGGCTGCATAGGTGAACAGGAACAATCCTTCCTAAAATGCATTAAACTTTCGTTTACAAAGACGTGAAACTCACCGAGTGGTCAGGGGTGTTCACTGATATGTTCACACAAAAATCGCTGCAAAAGATGCTTTCCAACAGGTTTTATCGTAGTTTTTGTCCAACTCCATTGACTTGTATTAGATGTGCTGTGAGGTACGGTATTACTCCGCGCCAGGAACGTTTGATTTCCTGCAATTGGCAAAGGCGGATTATCGCCACCAACTGGGCTGGAGTGTCTATTATTCAAGCTCTCAATGGAAGAATGTACAGGTGTGAGGCGTTTGGAAAAATAGGTCCACAAGTTAACAACGAATGCTAAAACACCTGTTGGAAAGCATCTTTTGCAGCGATTTTTGTGTAAGCATATCAGTGAACACCCCTGACCACTCGGTGAGTTTCACATCTTTGTCAACGAAAGTTTAATGCATTTTAGAAAGGATTGTTCCAGTGCACCCATACAGCCACCGTGAGGGTGGGGGCCGACACAACAAACACCCCAAAACTCTCGGGCCAGCATCATATGTGCAAATTTGAAACCGTTCTATTTCATCATAAACAATCTGAAAACAGGGCTTAAAGTGTAAAATACCAAACTTGTCCTTTAAACATTATTAAACTAAGCCATTATTCCTGCCCCTGAGGTCGAACAGATTGCCCCTTACTGTATGGATGCATGAATGACACTTAAGCTTAAATGGACAACCTGAGGTCTATCTGTGTTCATTTTAATAATGTTCTATATACAAAATATTACATATATACTAGGTTTTGTTCAATGAGATCAGTGTAGGCTGCCTCAATGTAGGCAGACACAAGAAAATATCAACAATGGAGCTGACAAACAATGATTTCACACACATACAAACAACCTGTATAGAAAACGAAAGGCTTAAATGCACAGCTTGGGTTGCTTGCCTTGTTACCCTTTATTGTGTCTCACCATATCTGTCTTCAAGTTCAAACCCATCTCCCTTCCTTCAGTCTCCTGCTGTCTCGCTGACGACACTTGTCACTAAGGAGTGAGAGACATCCCTGACTGCAACACTGCCGTGTGCTGAGCCTATGTGAATTTGAACCTGGGCTGACATTCGCCAGAGGTAGAAAAGTGAGGAGACGCTCAAGCAGCCCACATGCAAGCCAAAAACGAGGTCTTTCTTTTGCCACCTTTCCTGCGTGTGTGGGAGTGTGCTTCTCTTCTGTAAGAATGCATTAACCTGTGTGCTTAAACATGAGGTCAAACTTCACAATGTTGTGCAAATATTTAAAACAGTTGCATAATAAAGTGTATGGATTTATGATATTTGGATTTCTGCAGTCGTAAAATCTGATAAGATCTTCGACTAAGCCACAACAATAACTGCTTAAGCGAAAAACAAACACTGATGCTTTCTCGTGTCTTGAATTGAAAACAGCATGTAAACATTCACAATGCTAGGTGAATAAAGTATCTGTCACTGTTCAGATGAAGTTCAATAAACAGTTTTTCATCTGCAACTGTGCAGTCTAAGACGAAACCCTAAAGCATAGATTTCTTCTTATTTGCTTGAATGGCTTATACAGTATGTGAAATTTTCCATCTCTTGCAAGTTGCTGTTTCTCTCCTCCCCCTTTATGCCTGTCTTCGTGTCATATTAAAGTGATGGAAATGAACTTGAGAGTTTGCTAATTGCGATTGTCACTCCCATCCAGGCAGCACTGACAGACACGGACTCCCAAACACTTCATCAGTCTTCATTAATATTGAAGGCCGCTACGAAAGCGTCTCTCAGATCACGCCTGATGTAATGCGGCACGCGTGAAGCGTTCAGCCCTGAAAAACGTAACCATACAGATACACGGATTCTCTTGTCCAAGACACCAATTTATTACAAATAGACCACAGCGAACATTTTGTTTTTTTAAAGGACCAGTGTAAGATTTGTATTAAATGCATTACTGTACATCTATGCCATTTAAAGTGTTTAAAGTATTTATGCTAGGTTAATATAATTTTTCAGGCATAACTAATAGAAAACATGGAATTTGTGCTGACATAAACAACAAAATGGGACGTATTTACGTATTCGTGAAAAGTGACATGAACTATTATGGGCATAACACCTTAAAGGCATTATGCAGAAGGTTAATAGACTGCTTGAAGGTATGAATAAACCTTCCCTTGTCCTACAATATATCTCTGTTTGGTAGCTGAGTGTTGCCACAGACCATGTGAGTCACCTGGCTTATTAACATCTATTTGACTTCTGTCCTCTGTTATCCACTGGGTTACATGCTACGGTGCTATGTAGGCAGCTGCCTATGCAGATAGTAAGGTATTGCCAGGCTTTGGAACCGCCACACACACACATTATACACACAAAAATGATTTATTCATTTTCAAATAATATCCTGTTAAATTTGATGAAGGTAAATTGCAGCTCATCTTCATAAAAATGAGCTGCATATTTTCAAGGTTAAACGGAGAATCAAATATTCACATCCCACACTACAACGGTTGCTTCGACAGTATTTGCCAGGAAAGTGATCCTAAACGGCTCCTTGTTCCAAGATAAGTTTTATTTGAATCAATATTTAGAGTCACAAACAAACTCGAAAGTTTATATGAATTGAAAAGAAACTTTGTGTCAGCCTATCCATCTGCAAAAAAACTGTTGGGTTGTTTCAACCCATAGTTGGATCAAATATGGACAAACCCAACGGACGGGTTATTTCAAATCAAATGTGGGGTTGTTTCAACCGATAGTTGGGTCAAATATGGACAAAGCCAACGGATGGGTTATTTCAACTTAAATGTGGGGTTGTTTCAACCAATAGTTAGGCCAGATATGGAAGAACCCAACAAATGGGTTATTTCAACTCAAATGTGGGGTTGTTTCAACCGATAGTTGGGTCAAATATGGACAGGGTCAAATATGGACAAAGTCAACGGATGGGTTATTTCAACTTAAATGTGGGGTTGTTTCAACCAATAGTTAGGCCAGATATGGACGAACCCAACGAATGGGTTATTTCAACTCAAATGTGGGGTTGTTTCAACCCATAGTTGGGTCAAATATGGACAAACCCAATTGATGGTTTATTTCACCTCAAATGTGGGGTTGTTTCAACCAATAGTTGGGTCAAATATGGACAAAGCCAACGGATAGGTTATTTCAACTTAAATGTAGGGTTGTTTCAACCAATAGTTAGGCCAGATATGGACTAACCCAATGAATGGGTTATTTCAACTCAAATGTGGGGTTGTTTCAACCCATAGTTGGGTCAAATTTGGACAAACCCAATGGATGTTTATTTCAACTTAAATGTGGGGTTGTTTCAAACCATAGTTGGGCCAAATATGGACAAACCCAACCAATGGGCTATTTCAAATCAAATGGGGGTTGTTTCAAACAATAGTTGAATCAAATAAGGACAAACTCAACAAATAGGCTATTTCTACTCAAATGTGGGGTTGTTTCAAACCATACAGTAGTTGGGTCAAATATAGACAAACCCAACGAATGGATTATTTTAATACAAATGCGGGTTGTTTCAAACCATAGTTGGGTCAAATATGGACAAACCCAACAAATGGGTTATTTCAACTCAAATGTGGGGTCGTTTCAAACCATAGTTGGGTCAAATATGGAGAAACCCAATGTATGTGCTATTTCAACTCAAATGTGGGCCTGTTTTAAACCATAGTTGGGTCACATATGGACAAACCCAACAAATGGGCTATTTCAACTCAAATGCGGGGTTGTTTCAACCCAGAGTTGGGTCAAATATGGACAAACCCAACGGATGGGCTATTTCAACACAAAAGCGGAGTTGTTTTAACCCATATTTGAGTCAGATATTGACGAACCCAACGGATGGGTTATTTCAACTCAAATGCGGGGTTGTTTCAACCCGTAGTTGGGTCAAATATGGACAAACCCAACAAATGGGCTATTTCAACTCAAATGCGGGGTTGTTTCTACCCAGAGTTGGGTCAAATATGGACAAACCCAACGGATGGGCTATTTCAACACAAAAGCGGGGTTGTTTTAACCCATATTTGGGTCAGATATGGACGAACCCAATGGATGGGTTATTTCAACTCAAATGCGGGTTTGTTTCAACCCATATTTGGGTCAGAAATGGACAAAACCAACGGATGGGTTATTCAAACCCAAATTTGTTCTTTAAAGTGTATTGTTTCCATACATAGTCATACGTAAAAAATAATATTCAATGCAATATTATATATAACTTGTATATAATCCCAATCTGAATCTTTAAAATATCAAAGTGACCTTGGAAGGGTAGTGACACTTTAGCAAAGTCACGGCAGTGCTTGCGAGGACATCAGCTTTTCTGTCCAGACTGAGAGTTGTTTTAGAAAAAAATTGCCTCTTTGTAAAAAAAGACCATCTGACTAAACTGGACAACATGAGGGTAAATAAAAAATAAGATCCTTTAATGAGAAAGAGACAGGACAATATTAAAAAAAAAACAGATGGAACAGGTTTAATCCCAATAAAACGTGGGCTCCATGGCAACACGGCATCCAGTAATATTTCCAATCAGACCTCACACGCAACGCACTCTGCAGTATCTAATCTTCAGCCTAATGACACGCTGCCTTGTGGAAATATTTACGCTTTCCTCTTGGAAATGACAACCGGTTATTAACTCTATATCGCCTCATTAAATCCTGAACTAAGCATATAAAGCATTTTATGAGGATGGAAGGCCAAAATCTGGCCCAATCAAAGACTACATTATTGTAAGGGGGTGTCACCTCCCACCGCACCAATGTTTCTCATGGACTGGACAAGCGTGCCAAACATCTTAAAGAAATTAACTTGGGGATGCATCTTCACCTTTGCTTTGCAGGAAAAATGTGTAAATTTTATATGGGCGGAATTACAGTTATTTATCACATGGAGGGTTTAATACATCAGCCCTGAAGGCATGAGAAGATGAACTCTGTTTACCACTAAAGCTTTTCTAGATGTTTTGGAAGCAGCCATCAATCTCTGGCTATCTTTAAAGAAAGCATCAGTTTCAATCACTCGAGAGAAGGCTAGTCAACCGCTGAAAAGATTTCTCCTCTCCTTCTTGTCGTCTCTTCAAGGTGAAGTGTTCCCCTGATGACATGCGAACCCTGCGGGAGCGTGTTATTAATGTTTTAAAATAATAACCTAAAATACACATCTGACTCCGCCCCTTCCCCTCTGCTGTTGTTCTCAATTAACATCTTCAATTAACCTGTGCAACTGAGTGCCTCTAGACACAAAAAGACCTTGATGGCTCACAAAAATGATGGCCCTAAACCTAAAGTATCTTCCTTTAAGGCACGTCTCCGATACCCTACGGTGTGAGGAAATAAACATGCGCTTGAATTGTTTTTAGATTGATGTCACAACACAGTGTGTGTTTTTCCCCCAACCATCATCCCGTTGAGCTCGAGTAGTAATACGACTCAGTTTATCTGCACTGTTACTTTGATACCAGCAATCGTATTGGACAATTACCTCTGCAGGAAGCCAATGGTTGCGCTGCACTCGCATTGGGTTTTCCTGACCTGCAGGGGGGCGTTGTGTGTTACTGAGATGGTAAGACTGTTGCGGGTTACGGCACATCCAAAATCCAATTATCAATGAGCAGAATGTGATTTTAAGTCACTGCCCTGTTGACCACATAGCACCGAGTTATATAATCTGACTGGATTTTTGGTCCGTACTTTTTATCTTTAAAGGACAAGTTCGGTATTTTACACTTAAAGTCCTGTTTTCAGATTGCGTTTGATGAAATAGAATGGTTTTGACTGAAATTTTGACATATGATGCTGGCCCGAGAATTTCCGGGTGTTTCTTGTATCACCTCCCACCTCTATAATGGGTTTATAGGTGCACAGGAACAATCCTTCCTGTTCCTAAAATGCATTAAACTTTAATTTACAAAGACGTGAAACTCACCGAGGTGTCAGGGGTGTTCACTGATATGCTCACACAAAAGACGCATTCCAACAGGTTTTATCGTAGTTTTTGCCAACTCCATTGACTTGTATTAGATGTGCTGTGAGGTACGGTATTACTCCGCGCCGGGAACCCGTTTGTATTCTTGCAATTGGCAAAGGTGGATTATCACCCCCAACTGGGCTGGAGTGTCTATTATTCAAGCTCTCAAAGGAAGAATATACGGGTGTGAGGCGTTTGGAAAAATAGGTCCACAAGTTTACAACGAATGCTAAAACACCTGTTGGAAAACATCTTTTGCAGCGATTTTTGTGTGAGCATTTCAATGACCACCCCTGACCACTTGGTGAGTTTCACGTCTTTGTAAACGAAAGTTTAATGCATTTTAGGAAGACTTGTTCCAGTGCACCTATGCAGCCATTGTAGAGGTGGGAGGTGATAGAACAAACACCCGAAAATTCTCGGGGCAGCCGCATATGTTGAAATTTCCATCAAAACCGTTCTATTTCATCATAAACAATCTGAAAACAGGGCTTTAAGTATAAAATACCGAACTTGTCTTTTAATAATTGTATGCCTTTTTTCACACAGACATTATGGAAAACAGACAGAAAATGCGCCCGGGATTTGTCTGGGATCATTTGAATTGTGGTTCATTCACACTGCCAATGATTTTCCGGAATCTGTGCATGCATTCAAACTGCTTTAAAGATCCCATAAAGACACGTGACATGTTTCAAGTCCTGCATTTGGTAAGTTTCTGCTCCGCAGCGTCTGAAGTTTGGTTGGATGGTTCGCTGAGTTGCGGTTCAAACAAAGTGTTAAAAATCCTCCTTTGTGAAATGTATAAAGTTTTAAATGGAAGTAAAGATCAAATAACGATGCATTAGGAAATTTAATAACAGCTTTATTTTAATAGACGTGTAAAACAGTTTTACTTTCATTTTTATTTCACGAGTTTGCCTGCCGTCTTAATAATTAAGATCTCTATTAAGTTTCCTTAGCTATGAATAAGCAAGCTTTCAACAATAAAGTTTTCCTCTGCAATGGAATGAACACAACATTTCAATGAAGACATGTGATAACTGCTAGCCTACAGCCACAACCAGCCCACTGAGAGTTGCATGCATCTCGGCTAAAATCATAGCCTGTGGCCTCTTCTACATTTCCTCTTAAATTTAAATAAATCAATCAATTTAAATAAGTTTGAAGTCAGGGATAAGCGATAAGCACCTAGGCAGGGATGTGTTCAGAAGGACTTACGAACCACATCTGAACAGTATTTTTTCCACTGCTGTTCCACAAGAAAAGATCCCTGACCTTTCTTTGACCACCCATTATCCTCATCATGACATCAGGCACACTGTAGAGGATTAGGCTATTGTGATGGAGGGAGTGGAGTAGGGAGGTCAAACCTCATGTTCAATCCAAGCTCGTTTTTCTTCCTAGCATAGAAAGATGTGATTTTTTCTATTTCCTGTAAGGCTGTTTTCACACTTTTGTTTCAGAGTGCTTTAAGTGCGAATCATACCGGAGTTTATATGAACCAGACCCGCTGGTGTACAACAAGCTTGGAAAACCAAAAGTGAATTCTGAAGTCATTTGTGTTTACACCAAAGAGCTTAAAACGTGACGTTTGGTTTCCCAAAAAAGTACTATTGTAAGTAGTGGCTCCAAAACCAGACCTGGGATAAATCATCAGTACAACAAATGCCAAAGGAAATCCAAGAAATCACTTACCCTTAGGAAAGACAGGTCATGGCTGCGGTCGATGCTTGTGATCTCCAGGTTGCCCATCACCACTTCGCAGTTCTCATAGTATTTACGAAGGGTCCGGTACTGCTGGTCCAAGTCTGACAGAGTGCTCAGTTTATTCTCTGTGCCGGTGCATACTGTAGGGAGAGGAAAAAATAAGCAGAATGAAATTACATTAAATAGTATAAACAACAGATGCAGGAACAGTATATCAGACTGGTTGATGCTTCAGACCATCTAGCATCGCAGTTTAATCAGGCCCGGAGCCCCAGAATCCTCTGAGGCAGACGGGGGGGCCGAAGCCCAGACGGACAACTTGACAAGCAATTAAACAGAACCATTTCTGCTCATCAAACACCTTGCACCAATCAAAGACATCTGCCATCTGTTGCATCAGCTGGCATTGCCTTTGAGCCAAAAGTGTATACTCCTTCTCACGCCTCGCTGAACCACTGTCACAACATCTCACGAGCACATCCTCACCCATCCCGCCCCATCCCATCCGCCCGACCAACCATGAGCTCACCCGAAAGAGAACAGACAATTACCCAGCAATACAGATACATTTACACCTTCACTTGATTTTTATAGAAACTAGGATAAGACATTATTGGTTAATATTACAGTATTTCTCCATGTCTTTATGAAATTAGTTTCTTCATCTTTTTAAACAGAGTGCACCATTAGGGAAAAAACACACAACAAGTCTAATGGCAAATCGTACATATTATATGACTATTTCGTATTAATTCGTACTACCAGATTTATAGGTTTTTGTTTGATTTGCTTTCGCCCCTGTGACATTAGGGGTGGGGTTTCATTATTGTATTACATTCGTTTTTTATGTACGACCACATTCCAAGTTTTTTTTACAATTTTTATAATAAATGTATGAACACATTCGTACTGCAGGTTTTTGGACAATTTTTTCATAACAAATGTACGGCAACATTCGTACTGTAGGTTTTTGGACAATTTTTTGTAATAAATGTACGACGGCATTCCTAAGTTTTTGTAAAATTTTTATAATAAATGTACGACCATATTTGAGGGTTTTTGTACTATTTTGTTTATAACAAAATGCATGACCACATTTGTACTGTAGGTTTTTGGACATTTTTTATAATAAAAATATGACCACTTTCGTAATGTAGGTTTTTGGATGATTTTTTTATAATAAATGTACGACCACATTCGTACTGTAGGTTTTTGTAAAAAAAAAAATTATAATAAATGTGCGACCACATTCCTAAGTTTTTGTACGATTTTTATAATAAATGTGGGTAAAAAAAAACATTTGTAAGTTTTTGTAAAAAAAATTTTATAATAAATGTACAACCACATTCGTACTGTAGGTTTTTGTACAATTTTTTATAATAAATGTACGACTACATTTGTACTGCAGGTTTTTGGACAATTTTTTTATAATTAATGTTCGACCACATTCGTAGGTTTTTGTACTATTTTTTTATAATAAATGTACGACCACATTCATACATGTTTTTACTATTTTTTTATAATAAATGTATGACCACATTTGTAGGCTACTGTAGGTTTTTGAATTTTTTTATAATAAATGTACGACCACATTTGTAGGTTTTTGTACTATTTTTTTATAATAAATATATGACCACTTTCGTACTGTAGGTTTTTGGGTGATTTTTTATAATAAATGTATGACCACATTCCTAAATTTTTGTACGATTTTTAATAAAAATGTACGACCACATTTGTAGGTTTTTGTAGTATTTATTTTAATAATAAATGTATGACCACATTTGTACTGCAGGTTTTGGACAACTGTTTATAATAAATGTACGACCACGTTCGTAGGTTTTTGTACTATTTTTTATAATAAATGTACAACCATATTCGTACTGCAGGTTTTTGGACATTTTTTTAATAATAAATGTACAATCACATTCCTAAGTTTTTGTACGATTTTTATAATAAATGTACGACCACGTTTGTACTGTAGGCTTTTGGACAATTTTTATAATAAATGTATGACCACATTCATAGCTTTTTGGACTTTTTTATAATAAACGTACGAGCACATTCATAGATTTTTATACAATTTGTTTTCACCCTGTGACGTTGGGGTTAGGGGTAGGGTTTCATTATTGTTTTTTTTTTTATAATAAACATACGCATTTGAATGATTTACTTCATACGAATTCATACAAATTAGTCAACGTACGAATTCCTGTGAGATCAGGCTGCAAAAAACTGTGACCAGTTTTAAATTTGGGTTACTTCAAAGTAAGTAACCTGTGTCCTTAAAGAGATAACTCACCCAAAAATCGAAATTCTGTCATAATTTACTCACTCTCATTATCTCATATTTACACAAACATGTATAAATGTCTTTCTTCTAAAAAAAACAGAAAGGAAGATATTTGGAGGAATCAATAGAGACAGAGCGCCGTTATGCAAATTTGAAAACCACGCCCACCGGGGGGGAAATCAATCCAACCGTCTCCATTGACTTTGTATTGCGAGAAGCCGCCTCCTTGTCATTTCTGGCTTATAACAAAAAACTGAATAATGCCTAAAAGCTGCTGTGTGACAATATGTACAGCTAACAAGCCAAAGAACCCAGAAATAAGTTTTTATAAGCTGTCGAGCCGTAAAACCCAGCCTTTAAGGAGAATAAAGTGGATCGCCGACTACGTTTCCCCATGGTGGAAGCAGTTCTACTAATAGAAGTACTATGAAAAGTTGCCTGTATCCATTTTTGTGTCTTTAAACGCTCGTTTTTTGGGGTCGACAGCTTATAAAAACTTATTTACAGATTAAACTTAAAAACAGAATAATACCTAAAAGCTGCTGTGTGACAAGGTGTACATCTAACACGCCAAAAAAATAAATAATTTTTTATAAGCTGTCGACTTCAAAAAACGAGCGTTTAGACAGAAATGGAAACAGGCAACTTTTCATAGTACTCCTATTAGTAAAACTGCGTCCAATAGGGGGAAACGTAATCGGCGATACACTTTATTCTCCTTAAAGACTGGGTTTTACGGCTCGACAGCTTATAAAAACTTATTTCTGTGTTCTTTGGCTTGTTAGCTGTACATATTGTCCCAAAGCAGCTTTTAGGCATTATTCAGTTTTTTGTTATAAGCCAGAAATGACAAGGAGGCGGCCTTTTGCAATACAAAGTCAATGGAGACTGTTGGATTGCTTTCCCCCCCGGTGGGCGTGGTTTTCAGGTTGTGACGCGCTGCGCTCTGTCTCTATGGTCCCATTGACTTCCATAGTAGGATAAGAAAAAACTATGGAAGTCAGTACAATGACAGAATTTTCATTTTTGGGTGAATTATCTTTAAGTAATAAAATAATCAAAAATGCAGTCATTAAAGATTTTCTTGTCTCCTATTATAAAACACATGTATTTTGTCAAACACAAATTTGAAACATGCACAGGTCAGATGATTCAAGCTCAAAGTTTTCAATAACCGTTAACATGTATTAGAGCGAGGGAGGCATTGTGAAGGAAGCTTAGTTGTAATAAAGCATTATTGCACCCTCGAGGGCACTGTTGTAAAATGATAGGTGAATTGTGGAATATAATCTTGTTAGAGGGGAGGTTCCTATACCCATTTCTGACAGCTAAAAAGCCAACCGACATCAAAAGCATGAGTTGGATAATGTGCTGCAGGCTACTCAATTCACACACTGTCTGGATTATAGCCACAAAATCATATTTTACCACTAGCTTTCCAAAAAACAGTTAACAACATGTTCTGTCATCATTCATTCACCCTCATGTTTTTCAACAAAGAAATACTTTCTGCTGCGGAAAGGGAGCAGTTTAGTCAGAAGTTTACAAGTCATGTTTTCAGGATTAGATCTGGCTATTTTATTTTTTAAATAATAAAAAAAATGTTTATAACTCCTAAAATGCTATAAATATAAAAATCCTCTAGACTGAAATGTTACATTCACCAAACTGTCACTGGGGTGGTACACTTTCCAAAACTACACCTTTGTACCTAATGGGTGCATAATGATGACTCAAGAGTACATATTGTTACCTCAAAAGGCACAAATTGGTACATACATATACCTAATATTAGAACCTTTTTAAAGGGTACCGTCCCAAGAACAGCATTTGTATCTTTTTTTCTAGCAGTGTAGTATTAAATTATATTTATTTGCTTTTTTTCTGTATTAATTTTCTTATACCGTATGCTGAAATGAACCCGATTCAATCCCGACACGTCTAATGCATTTAATCAAAGATATAAAATGCTCTCTTTCCATACTCACTCACAGATGCAAAAACAAAACTGTTTATCATCCTCCCATAGTTCTAACGCCTGCCGGCCTTGCATTTGTCAAGGAGTTGTGTGTATATATCCATCATGACCAGAATACATAAAGCATTTCTTTATCACTAGGACAGTGAAAGATTCCTTTAGGACCATAAAGAGAGTTGATGGGAATCTAAACACCATAGCTGTGACATTTTCTTTTAAACATAGCGAGACACAAAAAATGCAAAGAAGAGAAAGACAGTTAATAGGGTTCCCACACCTTTAACCAAAGAATTCCCATGACTTTTCCTGTTGGTCCTGATTTCTGGATGAGGATTTTCAAACTGGATGAGAATTTTTAAGCAGACGTTTTCATTTGTAGTGGATGGAAAATACAATTTAATTTTGAAATGACAAATGGTGAACAGGGCAAACTCCCATTCCCAGTTTGAAGGGCAAACTCTCACTCCCAGTTTAAGCTACACACTTTCTCTCCATCCATCAGATGGGTGGCACCTCCACAAAGATCCATACCTAGCGAAGCACACACGATTAACCCCCATAACCTTCTACAAACTGTTTCTGTTATCTGATTTGACAAGGGACAACAATATTTGTTAGAACGCAAACAAAACAACGCTTTTATATCATTAGATTTTCGCATCACGACTTAACAAACCGAGCATAAACACAACCTCCATTCTCATCAATTTCGCCATCGCCGCAGTTTGATTTAGATTTACTCTCGTTGGAATTAGGTATGCCTAAATTCATTTCATAAGTAGAACACAAAAATAATTCCATCAATGAAGAGCAGGGTTTATTGAACATCAATACAAGCAAGTGAGGAAGTCTGAGTCTCAAAGGCATATTGGACCCACAGCAATGGTAGAAAAGGTCATGCCAATAGCCAGCAACTCATTGAGCTAAATAAAGTTGCAAATGTCACTTTCTGAAGTAAACATCGTCAATGTGTCTGTTTAGGGGACGTGAGCCGATTGGAAATTTAAAGCCGATGCTCACGTAAGAATAAGATCGCCGTAGGGCTAAAGTGATGGTTTGATCCGGGCGACCATTGAAAACGCTCTGCATCGCTACAGTTTGGCTCTGTGGCTGATGATAGCATCCTTTAGCTGTTAAAAGGGCATCTGGTGAAGGACTAAATGGTAATAATGACAGTCATGATTACATCTCTGCGTGACAGCGCTACGGTCCGGTAACCGTGTCCTCTAACATCCCTGTCGCAAGTGCACGGGTCTGCCCACTCCATATGGGACAGGCAGATATCGGCACACATAAAGACTCAACTGACTGAGCACTGCAGCTTTGTGCCATTGCGACCTAACTTACATATGAGCTCGGGCCATCGTGACATTAAAAAATGTGTCCGATAAAGAGTCGTGCACCTATAAATAATCGCTTTACTGCTTCTAAGTGCACTTGGAAAGACAATTTATCAAGTAAATGTGTCATGAAATGATCAGGAAAACAGACAGTATCGGATACAAGAGGTTACACTTTTGCAAACTTTTTAAACTTGTTCACCTGATTTAACTGCTTTTGTCAAATCTGCAACATAGAAACTCAAAAATTATTTGTTGTCACTCGTCACCTAGTCAAGCAATTGTCAACCTGTATCCCTTTTGAGGTAAATATTGTATGACTAGTGACATCATAAGGTTGAGCATAAATTAAATAAGATTTTTTTTAAGTTTTAGTGAGCTATATTCAAATGTAAATGTCTTTGCACCTTTATAATTTGTTACATTTAAATAGCGCTTTTCTGCAGTACTCAAAACGCTTTATATATAAAAGGCGGACTCTTCTCAACCACCACCATCAGGGATGGGCAGTATTTCAAAAACATGAATTTAAAATACGTATTTGAAATACAAAATAGTATTTTGTATTTTAAAGCCTTTGAAAAAAATGAAATGTAATTTGTATTTAAATACATTTAAGATGAGTATTTTTGTATTTTTAAAATACTCAAAATACTTTGAGCCAGTCAATGTGCTGTTTTCATGCATCAACTAGTTCAGACCAGACACCAGAGTTCAGGTAAGCAAATATATCTGTGCAGCTTTTAGTGGGCAATAATTGAAATGTTGGAGTGGGAAAAAAGCAAGGGCGATTGAATAATTGGGTGTGATGTGATATTTGTTATTATAACTGTCGCGAAAGGAGATTCAAATTCACACTTGCACATTGCACGACTGAGACAGAGTGTGACAAATAGGCCTACACTTTTGACTTAAAGGAAAACCACCATTTTTTATATTTCACAATGTTCTTACCTCAACTTAGACAAATGAATAAATAACTATCTATTTTCAATGCATGGAGGAAGAGCACTTAGTTTGCAGCATTTCGACCTCAGCGCGCAATAACATCTTTACAGGAGTGATGATGTTATTGCGCCAAAGGTTGAAGTGCTGCAAACTTAGTGCTCTTCCTTAGCAGCGATGAGAGAAAGTAGTTTGCCGAATAATTTGTCAAACACTCGTCTCGTGAGAAGTAAATACGTGGATTTCTTCACATATAAACTGTTTAGGTTGTGGGTCGATGACACATGAAAAAGTTTTGAAAAAGTTTTTATAAAACATCACTTTACATAAGGCTGACATGACACATTCATAATCATGACATGACACGTGTCATGAATATGAAGAAGATTTTATGGACGTTTATGACAACTGCCATTAAGTGTCATTTGTTCAATTATGTCATTTTTATTGCAAAGACGGTTGGAAACTTCTTTAGTGCGGTTTTGGCCGATAGAGGGCTGCAAAGCGAATGTGAAAGTGCCGTTCACCCTGTTTTGAGTGGATGAACCACTGAAACTTTTTTGGAAACGTTATTTTAAGGTAAAACAAACTCTTTGGTGTTGCTTTAACACTAAACTTTGATTATGCATGAGATTATGCGAGTATCTGGCAAATGCGAGCATCTCTTTTATCATAAACCCTTTAGACACATCTGCAGCAGGCACTTATTTTGACAAGATACGTGATGCACACAGGATCTCTTGATGCGCAGAAAACATATTTTGAAATTACAAACCACACACATGATGGGCTACATACATGTTGTGACGAACTTCGCATCGAGCGCCCTCGAAAAAAGAAGTCACCCGCCGGCATTGCAAACCAGCACTGCTTATTGTTTGTAAAAACTGCTTAAATTTCCTAATATAACTAAGGCCTAGTCCTGGACTAATCTAAACCCTGTGCGGAAAAACTGCTCCATAGTTTTCTTAATGGAGTGGGACATGCGGACCTTTCATATACCGTCTAATTGACATTTGGTTCAGGATAAAAACTTCAATTTATCCTTAGGAATTGGAAGGGAATAAACTCTTTTAGGTTTATCTCTACCGAGCTGTGTCGGATTAACAGTAAGACTAGAAAAATCGGGACTTTAACCAAATCGTTTTGTTTTTGAGCTTTTCTCTCATATGCTAAATATGTTTCCAAATCTGCCTTATGATACAAAGAGAAAGTTTGTTTGCATTTACAAGAATCTATTATAGGTATTAAATTGAATTGTCTTTATTAAATAACATGCAGAACTAGTTTTCTCATATGAATGCATGAACGAATGTAGCGTTTTCAGTATAAAAATATGCATAATTGTCATGGACTAAATAGATGGTACTATAATTGCTAATTGAAAGCATTAAAAGAGCCAAAATATTGCCTAAATGATCACACAAGGGGCAAAAAATGCATAAAGTTTGACAAGTGAAAGCTTTCAGCAAAACTCTGTGGGTGCAGACTCTGTGTCTGATTTAATCTGCAAAACCTTCAATTTTTTGTTACACGCACATGGGCATGCATGTGTACGTCAAACACAGCCTCAGTAACACAGACGTGACATTCTCTAAGCCCCTGTTAACACATTACCTGTGACAGGTTTCCTGAGTGAGAGAGAGAGATATGGGGGGATTATCCGATATGATGTGTTTAGCGGCATAAACTCTCTCCATGGGGCCACAAACGCTTCACGGCAGGGAAAGCTGCCACGCTCCCATTTCAACCCTACCAGCAGGACATCTGTGACAGACTGTTTTCTATAAAAGTGTCCCTGTTTGGACCGTGAAAAAGACTAAAGGCTACGTCTACATTAATTTGGATACAGTTGAAAGCTGATCTTTGTATCTATGCTTTGGTCTTCTGTATGTAGTCATGTGACACAATCCACAACTTAAAGCGATACTCCAGCCAAATATCACAGTTATCCCGATTTACTCACCCTCAAGCCATCTGAGATACATAATGTCCATCATCTTTCAGACAAACACATTTGGAGTTATTTTAGTAATGTCCTTGTTTTTACAAGCTTAAAATGGGAGAAAACAGGGATCTGGGAGCAACGTCTAAAGATTGATAAAGATCTCCTGTGGGTAATCAATATGATTTTGTATAGTAAATATCAAGATTTCAAACTTTATAAAACTTTATAACTAGCTTCCGGTAATAGCGCCACCTTGGACACACACATTTCACATGGGAGTTTTAGCGTAGTGAGCGTTTTTTGCCATAACTACTGTACATTGCACAGCAGGCTTGTGCACAATTCAGAATTGAATTGAGAATGACTCCTAAATTCCAATTCAATACTTGAATTTGAATTGATGTCAAAAACAGGATCTAGAATTACAATTCGAATTTGAATTAAAGGAAGCAGAATTGCAATTCAATAGAAATTCAAAGAAAATCATATACATATTATACAGTAAGTAAAGTGTTAAAAATGAAGCTTTCAGTATGTATATGTCAGATATAATTGCATTACATAATCTATAAATTATATTAGTTTGAACTACTTTGAACTACTGTACAGATTACATTAACAGAAAATGTTTTCCCCCAGCAATTAATGTTCAAAACTCTAGTCACATAACAAATAATTAAGTTAGATTCTTTTGTAATTGTAATTTTGTGGAACACGATGGAACATGACTTCATTTCCCAGAATGTTTTACTTTAACCAAGTATTTAAAATGGTTTCCAAACAATTTTCCAAAGTAACTTTCCTAACACTGAATATATGTGAGATTCTTTCTGTTTTGTTTGTGGAATTTCTTTGAATTGCCATGAATTTAATTCCACTTCCTGTCATTCCAATTCCAATTCAAATTCAACTTCCTGTAGGGCGGAGTCAATTCAATTCAAATTCCAATTCATGAATTGAATGGAGGCCAATTCTGAAATTCGGAATTGTGCACAAGCCTGTTGCACAGTGACACTTCGTGAATCAAGTGAGTCCAAGATGGCATTGCTACCGAAAGCTAGTTTTAATAGTTTATAAAGTTTGAAATATGGATACTTTTCTTACACCATCGCATCGATTACACGCAGAAGACTCTTATTAACCCCTTGGAGCCGTTTGGATCACTTTTGTGAAGGATCGATTCCCTCTTTTTTAGTTTAAAGTTGTTCCCTGTTTTCTCTCATTATAAAGCATGGAAGAACAAAGACATTTACCAAAATAACTCCAAATGTGTTCGTCTGAAAGATGATGGATTGCTTGAGGGTGAGTAAATCATGGGGTAAATTTGGGGGTAATCCCTTTAAAAACAATCAATATGACAACCTGTTATGCCAGCTATTCACAAAATATATTTGAAAATAAATTAGTAAATATGCCAAAATACAATACAACATAGTCCCATACTTCCAAGTCAAGTTTTACCTTAAGTTAAATCAATCAATTTGTACATATTTGTGTCCATATTCAGCCTGGTCTCACTGTTAAAGGCG
This sequence comes from Misgurnus anguillicaudatus, assembly GCF_027580225.2. Taxonomy (NCBI): domain Eukaryota; kingdom Metazoa; phylum Chordata; class Actinopteri; order Cypriniformes; family Cobitidae; genus Misgurnus; species Misgurnus anguillicaudatus. The sequence goes on from NC_073353.2 coordinate 31,794,277, forward strand.
GAGTCCACGATGTTTGAAAAACGGTTTGGAAAAGGAGACGGGCCGACTACCAAAACACACTTATAGCCAATCAAATCAAATCAAATGCCAGGTTGCGTACGTGAGGCGGGTCTATCAACAGAAGGTCCAGATTCTATTGGGGTAGGGGCGTGTTTGTTTAGGTGATTTCAAATATCAACATTGGCTTTCAAACATCATGGACTCCACCTTTAATACGTAATATTTATGCGTAACTTTAAAAAACTAAAAAATATTTTTTGTAAGTTTAAATAGATGCTAAAGTGTACAATATAGATGTATTTAAAACATTTAAATGTAGCATTATTAAGTTTTTACAGCTAAAAAAAACTTAAAATATTTACATATATTTCGTTCCATAAAGATTGCTGTATAATTTCCCTTAACCCTAAAAGTAGTTAAAATGATGATGTGCTGCAGCCAAGGTCCTCTCTGGAGTATATGAAGTAAAGTAAAGAGAAGTATGAACATTAATTTGACTTCCCTCTGTCACGGCGCATTTTTTTAAATTTCGTAGACCAACGGAAACGTAAATGATGCAAATATGTCCCGTAGCACACAAAGAGCCAATGAGCTTTTGATATTACTGCCGTAAAGCAATGTGTCGTAAAGCTTCTTGAGGCGCAATATTTGAATTCAAATTTATATAACGAACGTGCAATCTGACTTTATGTTTGCTGATGAGAATTCGGTCAAGGTCGCTGGATAAAGGGCTGAATTTGGATCTGTTCCTCGCAATGGTATGAATTTTAAAGATTTGGATCACAGCAAATAAATAAAAGAAAACATCTTTTGTGAATTTATGTTGTATTTTGATGTAATTATTGCTTAGTAGTAATAATAACATATTGCATAGACGGCAGGATTGGAGAAAACGCGTTTTTGTGTGTCATGGCAAACAAACTAAATATAAAAAAATAATTAAATAATTTATTCATTTATATTCATATTAAAGTTTTAAAATGTTCAATATTGTGTCATTCTCTAAATATCATAATCATTTCATTAGGTAAAGTAAACTGTCTTAAATAAATAAGTCAGAAAATATGACTCAAAACATTTGATTAATATGAGTATGAAACGCCAATGCCCGTAATTTTAAAATTTACGAATAGGAATAACTTACGTAAAACTGTAAATACGTAATTTACATATTAGTCCTGTTAAAACGTCGATATTATACATTTCAGTGTGTTTGAAAACACAACCACACTGAAATGTAAAAATACACACGTATTCTCATGAGATCACTTGTCATATTTTAACCAACCATTTTGTAGAGGCCAATATTCGTACCTCACCAAGGCCCGAATTTCTATTTTTGGTGATGTTGATCGAGCAATAAATCCATGTCACCAGCTAATAGCAGGAAAATATATCACAAGCCCATCACAGGCCGTAACCAAAGGCATTTAATCTGCTGCTGTATGGCAACTCTCACTGTTTCAGAGCACTAGGTCATTGGCAATTAGAGAGTGCAAGAAATGTGCTGACAGCTAGCGGGAACTCAGTTTCAATACTCTACCGGCTGCCTTTGTGTCTGAGGAGCACTCGTTCGGTTTTCTTCCCTTTCTGTGAGGCTGGTCTATCTGTGAAGGCATCAGACAGGTGTGACTGAAACCTTTCCTAATGGTTTTTACAGCACATTTACGGCAAAAGCGCCACCTCACCATCAATTACTCCCCTGCCTGCTTCAAATCTTGCAGTGTATCGCTCATGCAGGAGGCCGTCTTGTTCCTTCATGTGGCCCAAGGAATGAATCTTCGTCTAATACGCGAACAGCCCTCATTAATTTCCACAACCGGATCCTCCTACTCTCTTTTAGTGTCATTAAAAGTGCAGAAAGGATTTCTCTTGCTAATTTTTTTCTGAGTACCCCATCAGACCTGTTGCTCCGTTGGGTTCCTTATCAGACAGTGAGTGTATGTATGGCTTGTTTTTGCCCATTTGGATCTTAAAAGAGCTTTTTGATCTGCCACAGCAGACTCAAAAACAGAGAATGCACATAATACCGAAAAGTCAAATTTCGATTTTCAGGTAGAAAAATGCTTATACAGCATAGCATAACCCAGAATAGATAGTTCAGTTTGGTAGAGGATTGCATAAGCAGTGTAAAGGTCATGGGTTTGATTCCTAGGGAAGAGACATACTGAATAAAGATGTATAGCACGAATGCACTGCAAGTCAGTTTGGATATGTAGACAAGAAACATATTACATTTTCTAAATAAAGATTTGGTTCAGACCCTCCTTCAGTGTACACCAATGGGATTTGTTCACCTACATTTGTCAGATTTTCACCTATGTTGATCAAAAACACTTGTTTAAATATTTGCATTTACAATTGGTGAATGCTTTAATCCAAAGTGCATTAGAAGCTACAGTCAGTTCCTCTAGTTTTTCACGATTACGCCATTACAGAACACAGCGCAAAATCAACAAAATGTCGTAGTTTTTGCGTTTCTGCAAAATGTGTATCACAAAATACAAGCAAAAATAAAAAAGATCTTATAAAAATCTAATAGTCTGTCATGATATGAAGTACACAACTTGGTGATCAATTTTTACAAATTGGTGAGCTTTATTTAACAAACGCACATGAGCAATCCCTTTCTTTAGACAGCTGCACAGTCACTCACAGTCCTGCACAGGTCCTGCTTGTTAAACCCACGCCCGCAGTAAGAACATCCGACCCGTTGTCCGACAGCAGCATTAATTTAAACCCGTACCCTACCCAACCCGTTTGATATAAAGACCACGACCCGAATCGCACCCTACTTTTTTTGTGTAAGTACAAGTTGCGCTGTAAGTACAAACCTTTAGCAGTCTTCAGACAGACACAAAAAAGCACAGAACCATTTAAAAAGGCGCCTATATCAGTGTGTATGGAGTCGAAATGGTTTTGTGAGCATTTTTTTATTCCCGTCCCACATCCGAACCGCAAATGACACGTTAATAGGCCTATTATTCCACCCATTACATCAAAGCATCGGTATACACACACACGTAAAATATTAGGGAAAATTTTGTTTTGGACGTGTGGCTATTGATCCCAGTATAAATGAAGGTTTTTTTTAAAGTGACAGCTGCCTGTTTTTATAAAAAAACATACCTAGTTAAAACCCTGGTTATCTGTAGCTTGTCGTGGTATTCATTTGTCCTATTTTTATTTGTTTCTCTGTTCTTATATTTTTACTGACTGTTTACTTGATTATTTAATTACTTGAAACCTTGCTAATAATTTTATAGGCAAGCATTTATTGTATTTTAATTAGAAAAATATATATATATTTTTAGCAAATTTCTATAAATGACCACCGCAAAATCAGTCATTTTGATTGCAAAAATCACAAAAAAGTTGCCAAATCCTGGTTGGACTGTACAGCAGTGGCGGCTCGTGACTGCTCATCCAAGGGGCGCTAATTAAAAAAAAGGGTTCGGAGCAGGGGCGTAGCCACGAGGGCGCCTGGGTGGGCCTTGGCCCCCTCATTTACATGTCCGGCCCCCTCAGATTTCCAATTGCTTAAAATAAAAAATAAGAAAATGTTGATTTCTTAGTCTGATTGATAGATTGACCAATCAAAATGCTGCGCAGTAAAATGCAGCTATTTTCAAACTTGATCAGATTAGCTCATGTCACCCGTTGTTGTGCGTAAATATGCTGTCATCTTCGCATGAGACTTCATTAATATTCGGTGACAATGTACCATCTACATCACACAAATATATATATATATATATATATATGAGTTGCCCCCTCATTTTAAGATAGGACCTCCCAAAAATCTAATTCTGGCTACGCCCCTGGTTTGGAGTGTCATGTGTGTGGTTTCCTTTTCCAAAATATGTGTTCTGCATGTCGAGAGGTCCTGTGTGCATAACATGTTTTGTCAAAATAAGTGCCTGTTGCAGACGCGTCTAAATGGTTTATTATAAAAGAGACACTCATGTTCACAAAATACACGCAAGACACTCCCTTAACACTAAACTCCGATTACGCATGAGATTATGCGAGTATCTGGCAAACGCGAGCGTCTCTTTTATCATAAACCCTTTAGACACGTCTGCAGCAGGCACTTATTTTTGCAAGACATGTGATGCACACAGTATCTCTCGACGCGCAGAACACATATTTTGAAAAAAAGGAACCATACACATGACGGGCTACATACATCGAGTGCCCTCAAAAAAAGAAGTCACCGGCCGCCACTGCTGTACAGTGCATTTTAGCAGTATGTGTGTCCCTAGAAATCAAACCCATGACCTTTTGCACTGCTTACACAATGCTTTACAAACTGAGCTACAGAAACACAATGGTTATGGTTATGAGCAGTAATAATAGTGATGCTTCTCCCAGCAGACATCACTAATTATAGAAAATGAAATGATGTTTAAAAAGCTTTAAAATGAGCTTTCCATGCAGCATCTCCCAGATCATGCTTTACACAAACACTTATGTCACTGCAGCAATGGGCGAGAGCTGTAAGAGGTAACACTAATCTCTGTTATCCATCACTACAGACCACTTGTGACAGGGTCTTCCCGTATCTTTCTTCATTTGTCTTAGAGCTTGCAAAATGGGGGTCTGACCACAATACATTTATTTGCCTCCCTTTACTGCATCTACTTATGTCTGGAAGTGAACATGACATCACCTGCAGAAAATAAAACAGCATTTTGTATTTTTATCACATTTAAGAAACCTGCATCTACAGTAGTAAAGCGATAACTATGGCACACTTGAAAAAATGAAAATTTCTCATGGGCTCTTACTAAAGGGCTAAAGATGTGGGATGCAATTACTGTGCTTGGGTCATTTTTGAGCTAGTAAACAAAATGAATGATAGCCGAAAAAACACTATCCACAATATTCAAGAATCACCCATTTAGCTCTTATTTTGCGTGTATGTGGCCTCTAAAGGGGAGCAGAAAGTAGATTGCTTTATTCCAGAAGAACCCATTCTGCCTGAAGGGCCATTTCACGGGGGATATGGGGGGTGAGGGGTTACACGAACATCAAAATGAAAGTGCGACTGCATTTCTATCCCGACCTCTTTCATCATGAACATGTACAGACGCTGACATGGGATGCTGTTTATACAGTAAGTGAATAAAATAACCCCATGTACAAGACTTCACACGTCCCGGTTATTCCAGCCAAACGCTGTTTGTTCCATTTTAATTTGTGAAAGATGGTCTTACCCATTATGCTTCGAATCGATTATAATTCGTTTTAATGCCGAGCAGAGGAATGTAAATTGCGAGGGCCTGACATTTAAAAAGATATACAAACACTCAGCCAATCCAATCATGGCAGGAACAGCAGCCGAATTCGACCGAGGCAGCAATCTTCGCTTACATTACATCAGGGCACAAATTCAACTAGAGATATAACATATTAAGTGGGTGAAAGGGTTGGCTGTCTGATGAAGAGATGGGCCAAGAGGATGAGCTATCAAAGCTATCAAGGGAAAATACTGCCCCCCTAAATTCCCAAGCAATACAAGAGCAGATTCACACAGCACTGATTCACTGCCAGCTCTGGGCTTTAAGCTCAACATTGTGGCTGTACGAACAGTAGCATAAAATAACCAAGTGATTTTTCTACTTAGCATCACAAATGTTGTGTTTCAATAGCTAACCAACATTTACATTTCTGCAGCTGACATTGTGCAGTCAGGTAAATGTTTCCTTCTGCCTAGAAATCTAACCCACCCATACACTCTCAGGAAAAAAGGTACAAAAGTTGCACATTTTTCACTAGGACAGTACCTTTAAAAAAGGTTATAATATGAAGAGTTTGGTTCCAAAACGTGATAAACGCCATTTAAAAAACAAAACAAACAAAAACAAACGCAAAATCCAATATCCGACCTGTTATTCTGTCATCTTTTTTCCAAACCGTGATAAACGTCAGTCCTTCATCTCTGCAGAATGCAAAAAAATTGCTTAACCAATCACAGCGCACCATTCCATGCATTGTAAACAACAATGACGGTGCTTTGAATTCACACTGAATCCTAGTTTTCCTCATCTACTTTGTACTTCATGATCAATAAACAAACAAAAACTGTGATGGGGAAGAAACGTAAGCAATCAAAATCGAATAATTAACGTGAGAGGTACTTGGGCGAAGGAAAAATGCCGGCTGTTGCTTGTTCTCACACAACAGCATCAAGCTTCTGTCATGCTAACACATCTTATGAAAAACTTTCCATTATTTTACTCGAAGTCAACGAAAATCGAGCAGGACCAAAAAATGTTCAGGCCATTAATGTTTACTTTTTTTAATCAGTGTATACCACTAGTCAACTAATTGAATATAATTAACATGGAAAAGATAAATTCACATGTATATATTGATTCAATAGATTTATAGCATTTTGAAAAAAAAAACGTCATGGATTTATTGCATTTTGCGGAGTTTTTATAATAAATCTTTAAAAATCAAATTATGGATTTGAATGTTATTATAACCTAAAGATGCTATGTGAAAGTTTGTAACAAAAAATATTGGTTTTCATCACGTCACTTTCTTGGTATAAAAAAACACATTTTTACCGAAATTAGTCAAAATGAATTTATTGCGTTTTGAAACCAAACTCTATATTTGTACCATGTAGGTACAGGTTGTCTTTCATTTAGGTATCAACTTTGTCAGATGTTTCTGTTGAGTTCATATTGAAGTCAGCATTGGTGGCTCATGACTTCTTTTCCAAGGAGGCACGAATGCAAAACTTGTCAAAACATTGTCATTTGTGTGGCTCGTCATGTCAAAATATGTCATGCGTCATGTGAACCTGTGTGCATCATGCGTCATGTCAAAATACGTGCCTGCTACAGACGCTTCGTAAAGGTTTATGATAAAGAGACGTTTGCTAGATACTCGCTTAATCTTATGTGCACTCTAAAAACAAACAGTGCTAAATAGCACTAACTAAAAGTGGTTCACTGGCTCGTAATCATAGAGGAACCATTTTAAGTGCCATATAGCACCTATGTATTACCTGTGTAGCACCTGTGTAGAACCCTATTGTGTTATATAGAACCATATCTGGTGCTATAGTGGTGCTATATCACCCCTGGATAGTTCTTTATAGGTTTTTATAGATGCTGTATATCACTAAAAATGGTTGCCCTATGATTACGAGCTTTTAGTGCTTTTTAGCACTATTTTTTTCAAAGCGTGTAATCAGAATTTAGTGTGTGTCTTGCGAGACGTGAGCATCTTCTGTATCATAAACCCCTTCAAAGCATCTGCAGCAGGCACGTATCTTGACACTACGAGCCACACACATGACAGGCTAAATACATGTTTTGACGAGCTTCGCATCGAGCGCCCTCGAAAATGAAGTCACCAGCAGCCACTATGTGATGCACATAGGTTCACATGATGCGCCAAACACATATTTTGACATGACGAGCCACACACATGACATGTTTTGACGAGCTTTGCATCGTGCTCTCGAAAAATAAGTCATTGCACGTAAACATAAAAAGTAAAAAGTGCATGTGTATTTCAGTGAAACTGCAAAGTGGGAGAGTTTCAGATACTACCAACCCTAGTCACAACATGAATTGTGTTATTTTATTGTTTTTGTGAGTTTACTTTTATTCTAAAATGTGGAAAAAAACTATACAAAAAAACAAGTAAAATATAAAAATAAGTGAAATATGTCGAATTGAGTGTCACGCTTGAAACAAGAACGGAGCTCCAGAGCCAAATTGATGTGTTGTTATGTAAATCTTCATTACAGCAACACCACAAAGAAGCTGCAGGTTAAAGCAATTACATACCGGCCTTTGTTCGTGTTGAATTGGAGCAATGCTAATTTGACATGTTATTATAGCCAAACCTGAACAACATCCCTGCCGAACACGCTCAGGCAAATACACGTCCTTCACACTCAGCCTTGGTGTTGAATTACAGCAGGTTGTGCGGATGATGATAATGCAGCTTGAGCAGAACCACTACATCTCATTGACATCAGTTAAAACCACACTAGGGCAATTCCTGCATTTTTAATGGCTTATGTTTGTTCTGGTGGTGTTTGGGTGAAATGGAGCAAACAGTGTGAATGAGATACAGGAAGCGGATGCTGCTAGACACAATGAAAGTGACCAATAAGTAATTAAACCAAGTCAATCAAGTCAACAGGGACAAAAGAATTGATTTAATGTCTTTATATTTTTATTTATGAATTCAAAAGACATTTTGGTAACACTTTACTTGTGTTCATAAGACTGACATGACACCTTCATGGTCATGACATGACACGTGTCATAACAATAAAGGAGATTTTATGCACGTTTATAACAAGTGTCATTCTCTTAAATATGTCATCTTTACTGCAAAGATGACATTGTTTGAGATGTCTTTGTTTTGACAACTTGACATAAACCAATACATCATAACTTGTCATAAATTTGTCATAAACATGACATAGCAAAATAATTATCAAACTTAAGAAACAATAGCTAACTTGTTCTTCCTCACACAGAGGGTTCTGAAATTTTCTGAAGAAAAAAAAATTAATTATTTAATTATTTAATAGGCTTTATGCCCAGCTGCACTACTTCCTGAACTTCAGCCAGCTCCTTGTTTCCTGTCTGCCATTATTGGACAAACTGATTAATCCAGGTGTGCCTGACCTCAGTAGTCACAACAACAATAATCAGACACACCTGTATTCATCAGTTTTTCAAATAATGGCAGACAGGAAGCGGGTGGCTGGCTGGAGTTCAGGAGGTGGTGCAGCTGGGCATAAAGCCTATTAGTTTTCCAGCTATAAGGACCCAACGCTGCATGGCTTTACCCATTATAGTACTGTTTTCATTTGCTCTCCAAATGCAATAAAATGCAATTTAATCAATTTTGATTATTATTATTATATTGGATAATTGATTTTATTTCTTAAGTTGTCATATTAACACTTAATGAAATTTTAATGACACATTATATTTGTACCACTGTAGTTGAGGTCAAGAAAAATATTCATGACACTGTTATAAAACTATTTGACAAAGTATTAACAAATTTTAATGACAAATTCAATTTGTATCACTCGTAAAAAGTTGACAGTGTTCATGTTGTTTTGGTAATGTTATGACAAGTTATCATGTATTGGTTTATGTCAAGTTGTCATTACAGTGACATTTCAAACAACCAGTGGCGGCTCGTGACTGCCCATCCGAGAGGCGCAAATTCAAAATGTGTTCGGAGCGTCATGTGTGTTGCTTGCATTTTCAAAATATGTGTTTGTTGCGTCATGTGAACCATGTGCATCACGAGTTTTGTGAAAATAAGTGCCTGCTGCACACGCATCAAAACCGTTTATGACAAAAAAGACGTTCACGTTCAAAAAATACACTCCCTTAACAGTAAACTCTGATTACGCATGAGATTATGCATGTATCTGGCAAACGCGAGCGTCTCTTTTATCATAAACCCTTCAGACGCGTCTGCAGCAGGCACTTATTTTGACAAGACACGTGATGCACACAGGATGCGCCCAGAACACATATTTTAAAAAAAGGAACCACCCATATGACGAGCTACATACATGTTGTTACGAACTTCGCATCGAGCTCCCTCAAAAAAAGAAGTCACCGGATGCCACTCCAAACAAGGTCATCTTTGCATTAAAAATGACTTAATTGAGCGAATGAAATTTAAACACAGTTGTCATAAACGTGCATAAAATCTCCTTCATGTTTATGAACACCCCTTTAAGTAAAGTGTTACTGACATTTGTATCCAAAGTGACTTCAAGTGCATTCAAGGTGTACATTTTATGTGCAATCTCTAAACTGTAAAAAAAATGCAGCATTAAGTTAAAACATCTTGGATATGCAAGTAAATTCAACCTATTATTTTAAGTTTGAAAACCATGCTCATGTTGCTGAATGTGTTCGAAAAGCTACAACAAACTACTCTCTGCATACTGATCTAATGCGTAAGGTACCAATCATAATGTTTTTCCATCGGTCCTGACTGCCGGCACTAACCCACTACATGTACAGCACGGTCTTTAGGCTATCATTGCTAAAAATAAGAGAGGCTGCTCTCCATCTCTTTTCTTTTAGTTACAGTTTGCGAGTGTGTGCAAGTTGCATGGGCTTATTTCTTCAATTGCTCAAAAAAATCTAATGACATATCCCTGACATATGCATGTACAAAACTTTGTGCAGCATATTCATTAAACAACACAAGCAGTGGTACTCTGACATAATATTAGTGAGCATCAACTTTAACCCATAATTTCTCCGTCTCGTGTTTTAACGATTCGCCCATAGATCATCTCCTCGAAGTAATCAGGATAAAAGCGGTCGAAAGTGGATGAACTTAAACACCAGGTGTGAATGGGAATGTGTCTCTCTCGTCCAATTTTGATCCGACTGACCAAAACTTATCTTAATACCAGGTGTTAACAGGGCCTGTGTCACTTAGGATATAAAATATCTCCCAAATGTGTTAATGTAAATCAGCTTCAATCCAAGTTATAATCTCTGCAGGCTCAGATATTAGAACTACGTTTTACTGCAACAAAAAGTCTAATTCTCACACCTTATATTGCTATGAACAAGTCAATAGAGAAGGTCTTAAGAGTGTAAGGAGAGCCCAGGACAGATAGGAGGGGTGTAGAACATATCCCAGGAGTTGATTCAGGTTGGCTCTAATTTGTCATTTTCTCCTGGGGTATGCTGGTTGTGTTCACCGAGGGTTTAAGAGCTGCTAATTGTTTAATTTTCAAGAAGGTCACTCTGCTCACTTACACAAATTAGCCTGGAGCTACGGGAAATTACGCCCCGGGCCTCTGTTCTGGCACAGAACTCACCGGAAGCCACTTCCAAGCCTAGCAAAAACTGCTTGCTTCTCTCTCAATTTGACACTCTATCTCTTGCTCTTTTCTCCTCTCACTGTTTTCCTATCAGGAATCGATACGTCTACTGGGACATGAGAACTGCGATGAAAGCGGAGTTGATTTCTTGAAAGACCATGTCACTCTTAATACAAAATGAATTGCTTAACTCACCGTGAGGAATAAATACAGCCATTGATCTAGAAGGTGTTTGGTGTAATTGAATAGACTTACAGATCTCAGCTGGCAGCTGAACAGTACAGATCAGCTCTTACAGCAGCTCACTGTGATGCAACAATAGGTTCTGCCGCTTTAGAAAGCGAGCACACAAATAAAAATCTGGATAAAAATAACCCCACCTATGGGGTAAGTTGTAACTCTTGCACTAGAGCTCTCCTCAGGTCCAAAGAAATGTACCTGACCCGAATCACTTTTTACCCAAACCCAACATGCATAAATCTTTATTTTTTAAAGAAAGACCCGACCTGAGACAGACCAGAGAAAATTAGACCCAAGTCCAACCCGAACCAGTGGCATTTTTTAAACCCGACTGGACCCGAATGTAAACAGCACCAACGTGTGTGCGTTCTGCAGACCCACACGCACCAGTCAGACAGAAACAACCAATTTGGCCTGCAGCTCCATTTATTTAAACGCAAAAATGTACATTTAATATTGATTGACAGGTGTGTCTCAACGATGTCGCAAGCTCTTGGCAAACAGAGGAGGGTTGGAAAAGGACATCGACACACACGCGAGAGTTGGGTCGTCTTGGGTTCGTTTCAACCAAAAAAACATTAATTTTAAATTACCCGAGAACCGATGCCGCTATTATTATACCCGACACGTGTCGGAGGCACACATGAAACTTTTAGGGTCTTAGGTTTGACCATGGATTTTCAATTATAAATGGACCTGTGAGTACCTCTAGTTTACTGTAATTTTTGGTGTAATTGAACCAGAATGATATCACACTCAAACTTTAAAGGGATACTCCATCAACGTTTTCCCTATTTGAAACGAGTAGTTATACAATCAAATATGGTGGCACAAAATAAAAGGTGGCGCTTTTAAAAGCGGGTTAAAAAGGGTAATTATAATGTATGGCGGAATAGCACTTTTGGGAGTACTTCGACTCAGCGCAGTAAAACTCTCCCTCTCATTATGAGAGGGAGAAGGGGGGTGGACTTTTCAGGCGTGACTTTTTACTGCACCGAGTCGAAGTACTCCCAAAAGTGCTATTCCGCCATACATTATAGTTACCCTTTTAACCCGCTTAGAAAACATCAGGTTTTATTTTGTTTTTCCGGTTTTCTTACCATTTTTGCATGGGTTTGGGGTTAGAACGACTTTCTGTAACATAGATTGACATTCTAACCCAAACCCAACTCTAACCGTAACGTCAGGCGACAATTGTTTAAAAATCCAGAGAAAAAAGTATAAACCAATAATTAAAGTAACATCCAAACCCCAAATCTAATCCCAAACCCATGTGAAAATGGTTTAAAATAGGAAAAACAACTGGGTAACCAATACGTGAAACTAACAAGGAAAAGAAAGTCCATGGTACGGACACGGAAAAATGCGAAGGTCTGTGACAATGACACGGATAAATGTGCAAAATATTCCGTGACTACCACAGAATTTTGTGAGATCATGTTGTTTTGAAGGATAGAGTCAACCAAAAATGTTAGGTTGTGCCTTGTTCGCCCCTATTGTCTGATATTGCAGCCTGCAGAAATTCAACTATTTGTGACCCTGGACCACAAAACCAGTCATAAGTCTAAGGTATATTTATAACAATAGCCAACAATGCACTGTATGGGTTATCGTTTTTTTATTTATTTATGCCAAAATAATTAGGATAATAAATAAAGATCATGTTCCATGAAGATATTTATACATAGACATATCAGAAATGTATTTATCACAAACAAATACGTGTTGCTGAGGACTTAATTTGGACAAATTTAAAGGCAATTTTCTTGCACCCCCAGATTCCAGATTTTTTTAAACAGTATCTTGGCCAAATATTATCCTATCCTAACATACCATACATCAATAGAAAGCTTATTTTTTAAAATGATTTACAGTATAAATCTCTATTTCTGACTGATTTTGTGGTCCAGGATTTGGTCCACATTTACAAGGTGGTTGATATGTATGAATTCAATACAATGTGAAACTACAAAAACTACAAATCCTAACAAAACTAGCATGAAAGCAGGTCGTACTAAAACATAGAAATTAGCAACCCTGTAAATTAGTTATGAATTGCCATGAGATTGTGTTGGGTATTGAGGTCTCTGTCAGAGATGCCCACCTGCCTGTTCTTTTAACCTCTGGGGTTGAGTTAGTGAGAAACACTGTAATAACTTGCAGTCGGAGATGAGATTTAAAGGGAATTCTTTAAAAGTGTAGCCTTCATTTCCAGAGCGACACTGCAGGAAGCCCAGTGCACTCTGAGCCCAATCAGCTGAGACGGAGCGCAGCCTCCACACTGCAGTGTCGTCCTACAGAGACTGAAATCTCGGTGCTTTACAGAAGAACAATTCTGCTTTCTGTAATCTTTACCAATTATATCATATTTTACTGTACACTTTGAATTATAGGTATAGAAAGGGAGAGAAATGATGGAAAAGACTAAAATTACCATTAAGAGTCATCTGGCAAAGCATGATATTAACCACTTAGCCAGAGTTTGGACCAATTTTTGGCAATTTAAAAAAAATACTTCACCAAAATATGAAAATACACATAAATTACATTTCATGCCATCCCAGATGTATATGACTACCTTTCTTCTTCCTCGAGTATAAACAATTTATTTTAAAATGCCATCATGCTATCTTCTTTTACATGGTGCAACATGGCAAAGCTCCATAAAGCACATGCAGTTCTCATTAAAGTAATCCAAATGACCTCAGTGAGTTAATATATGTCTTCCAAAGTAAAACCATACATTTGTGAGGGAAAACAATGAATATTTAAGCTTTTCCATATGTGTAAACTTACAGATCAGTGTGGTGACACGTCAATAACTTTTAATCTCATTGAATAAAAATGCCATCCAGCGTTCATTGCGAGAACTGGTTAATCAAATCTATACACAAATTAATCCACGCAAGCTGCAAAGGGACAATTTGGCATCTCTAATACACCTGAAGCTAGGGCCACACCAAAAGATTTTTTAAATCTTATCAGATTTTCAAAATGTGAGCAACCACAAACATGATGACAAAAAATCGACGATTTAACACGCTATGTGGTCATTACAGCACACCACGCACCATCAGATTAACTTCACAAACAATGCAAGTCTCAGCTGAGAACACAGGAAATCTCGTGGAGATCTCGCAACGTTTTTCGTGACCAAACCGAGGGGCAACCTTACAATTTCTCTGATGAAGCCAATACAGAAGTGATTTAAACTGCAAATTCATCGACTGGCCACTAGAGGCTGGCTCCAAAAGGGAGTCAATTCCCATAGACCTCCATGTTAAAAACTTTACAATAGAAAATAATATGTTTACAGCCTGGTACAAAAATTGTTTTTTGGTCTGTATAGCTAATTTTTCCCTTCATGACAACTGTGAGGAGGGTGAATTTTTTTGTAACTCATCCGTTAAAATTATATTAAGCCTTAAAGTTTTGCATAATTAAGGGCGTGGCCACTTGAGTGACGGTTGAACTGCCACTGCTGTCACTAGAGTTTAGCTAGGCGGGCATGGTTTCAGCAACCAGTTTGTCCACGTCACATCTTTTTATTTATTTACGGATATATGCGAGTGATGCGCGGTGACGTGCGGCCAAGATGGCGACGGCAGGCACCGCCTACTTTGAGCTTCAAAAACTATATTCAGAAACCTATGGGTGACCTCAAGGACACTACCTCAATCTTTTTTACAGTCTATGGGCCAAACGTGACTTCACACGTAACCAAACAAACATGGCGAACAACAGGCATAAAGAAATGCCATTAATAAAATGAACTGCTTTTTACATCTCTATTGTCCATCTCACTTTGGACTGTGCCTGCTGCCCCATATAGTTGTTATGGTTTCATCAGCTCGCTTTTTAATTGGGTATCGTTTCGTTTCACGTGACAATCTACAGCGTGTGTGTTTGTCCTTGGGGTTTACCTCACACAACACCATTTCTGAAAACATGTTGAATATTTACGATTTGCAATCGGAGTGGCCCCGATGTGCTTCCAAGCAGATTCAGACGCTCTTAAAATCCCACGAAGACGATCGGGACTTTACCTAGAATTGCCGTGAGGAGGAAAATTGGTCCAAATTCAACCCGATTATCTTGTGGTGTGTAGCCGGCTTAACCTGCATGTCTTTGGACTGTGGGAGGAAACCAGTGCACCTGGAGTAAACCCACCCAACTGACACAGGGAGTCTCTCAAACCAGGGCCCTTCTTGGTGTGAGATAAGGTACAGTATTGTCCAAGTTTGTTTTTCTCTTACAAAAGTGGAATGTATATTCTATTTAGATTATAGGATATTTAGTCAATTAACATGATGGATACGTTTTAAAGTATTACATTTAAGCAGACATGTCTTTCCAGCCTACATGGAAGTAAAGAAGAGAGGAGTGAATTTTCATATATGAATGAACTATTACTTTAAACTCCAAATTGTTAATAAACTGTCATAGACAGAGAAAACAAGAAATGTGAATATGGAAAGTAGGGTGTAAATTGAACAAGCCATGGGCTCAACTCACAAACCTCTAGACTCATCATATTTCACTCTTATATTTCACAACTGCTTGCACAAATTGTGATGTTCTTAAGATGTATTACATCTGTAACATATTATATTCACTTAAGATCACTTGCTGAACCACCAGCCTTAATGAATCCTCAGTCTCCAACTAACCAGAAACACCAAGACCAATCACACACAGGCTTGAAGACAGCATGTGATGTTCTAACCTGCCCGTGCCATAATTGTTATATACCCCTTGGCTCCTGGCAGTTATGCTTCCTGACGTCAAATTAGGTGCTAATGAAAAACAAGTCACAGTGAATAAGGCTCAAGCTCACCAGACCCTCCATCTGCCACCAAACGTAATGAAGAGACTCTGAGAAAAGAACTGCAGGATGACTTTGGAAACGAGCTCTCGGATAGAGGGGTGGCAGAGACGGAGGTATCCGTGGAGGGAGATTGTCGGCTCTCTCTCCGTTACTCATTATACCAACCCATATCTGAGCCCATCCGGCTGCCAGAAGACGACATTAAAAAGCATAAACTGGCTAGTCTTTATACTTACATTTCTTTAAAGTGGGTCGACATGTGCTCTGACCTTTCATTGCTGGCATTATGAAGGGAACATGTCCGTGTCCATCCCTAGGAAGAGATGCACCTAAACCCGGCCTGGGGACCTGAGCGGGAAGGCAGCAGCAAAATAAGAATGCGGAGTGCCATGCCGTTTCTCGGCTAACTTAATGAGAAAGTTACCACTGTAGACACACAGAAACAGTGTCTGACTGTTTGGCAACACTTACTAACTTCTACCTGACACTTTGGGTTTAACAATTGCAAAGCAATCACATCAATGTTAAATCAATTTTCAAAATTTCTCCTTGTCCATAAATGAAAATAAAGGTTTGCAACAACATTTTTTGGGCAAACTGGATCACTTCAATGATTAAAAATCTAAACAAAATGGGAACAAGGCATACATCAATATATAAGGTTGACTAAACTTACATTTTAAAAGTGTTTGTGCAGTTATGTTTAACTTTTAACAACTTTTTAGTTTAATTGAACTGAATTTGAACATTGTCAGAAAAACATTAATAGCACTAATAATGAAGATCAAATTAACCAATTTCTCAAGTCCAAGTCTCTCCTTGTCCCACAGAAGCTGTAGCTGAGTTTACTCACGGCCCCAGGAAAATATAACAATGTGCCAGTAGTGTAGCCCGAAAATTTGAATAGCACACACGCGAACAGGGTGTCACGGTATGTGCTCGGAGGGAGACGAGGTGACTATGAATAAACTGAATATGATTAAACTGAATATGAATAAACTGAATATGAATAAACTTTAATAAACATTTAAAACAATAAACAGGATGATGGGTGTATATCACAAAACATTAACAAGAACGGACAACCAAGAGGAAAACAGACAGAGTATAAATAGACAATGGAGATGATCTTGGTAAATGATGACATGTGAGGATAATTATAAACAAAGTTCAGGTGAGAGAGTGAGGGGGATTATGGGAAATGTAGTCTGGATTGGGGATGACAGAATGGAGAACAGACTAGGAACCTGACACAGGGGGCGAATTTTAATCGGAAGTGATCATCCCTATGCCCTATTCCTCTCGGAGACCAAAGCTTCTGTGTAAACTTTGGAGGGAGTTATGCAAATGGGTGATTCTCACGAAATCCAGATTAAGAAGGTGTACAGCATCAGAATTTTTAAAAAGCCATTGAAGCCGATTTTTTTGCACAAATTGTTTTATGTGCAAAGTCTGAACTTACTATAACCATTATTTTTAGAGGATTTAAAAAATATTTCCTATAGAATTATTTAAATTTTTTAAATTATCATTATCATATATACACAAGAGATATCCCGCACACTAATAACTTGCAAAATTTTAATTTATTGCGACGTTTCGATCGTAAGATCTTCTTCAGGCATATGAACATGATAATGGTATCACAAAGTATTTTAAAAATTCATAGACCAATCACATCACACAATGGTCACCGACTTTTTGGATTTTTACTTTAGAAACATTATCGCCTCGTGGTTTAAATGATGAAGCCCTTTTCAATGTGATGTTATAATCTTGAGGTAAAAATTGTTTTTTTTAAATTGTTGATGGAGTTTTGCATTATGCTTATTTATTCTAATTTTTCATGCAGTATGTACGGTTTATGATGTTTTTCTCTTGTCAGTATAGACGTTTTCTGATTTGTATGATATTGAGATTGTTGATGTGATGAAAAAATTGTAGACAAATTTGATTGGTCATTGAAGGTCCGATACTATGATTAGTCGGTGACCATTGTGTGATGTGATTGGTCTATGAATTTTTAAAATACTTTGTGATACCATTATCATGTTCATATGCCTGAAGAAGATCTTACGATCGAAACGTCGCAATAAATTAAAATTTTGCAAGTTATTAGTGTGCGGGATATCTCTTGTGTATATATGTTTGATGGACTATTATTGTCTCTTTATCCAACGCACCTAACCGGAACACACAGGTGTGCGACTTTGGTCATTCATAGATTATCATTATCAAAAATTATCATTATCCCAACATGATATTACATTAAATATATGCATTTACAAACTCATGTTTCGGTAATGAGAAATAAAAAGTTTTCTAGGTACTATGACAAACAAAATTTTTACTTTTATCTGGAGAGAAAAATAAGAACTGCTTACTTGGCAGCCATCTGGAATGTTCCTTTCAACTATTTTTTTTTAAAACGTTAGTTCCTTGAGGGCTTAAACAATGATAGAAATTTGTTGCGGAGGATGAGAAAATTGGTCTTGGACAAATTTATATTCCTTATTATTGTCTCTACATTTACCAATGATCACCAAATACCACATGTTCCTTTACTGTAAATGTTTATAGTATAACATGCACTGAATTATTATTATTTTTTTATTATTTAAGATTTTTTTAATTATAAATATTTTCATGTCAAAGAACCCAAATCCAGTCATGGACATGTCATTTGAAATCATGTGCAAAATAGTACATGAAGAGATGTTTGTAACTGTATGCTTCTTATTTTGATAGCATTTACTTTTTTATCAAAATGTTTCATGACACCTCATAAGTCTAATTTCGCAAGAATCACCCAAATGTGTCTCATAGCCTAGCGTGTGGTCTTTAAAAATACACTTGGCGAATAGAGCGATGAAAGCCATTTGGAATTTGTCCAGGGAGTTTTAATGAGTGATGATCCCACTTTCTGTCCGAAACGTGCTGTGAGGTTTTAGTTTTAACTTAGTTTTTTTATTTGTGAATTCAATTGTGTTTGATTTTGCGTTGAGAAAATACAAGATCCAGGTAACAGATATTTTTTAACATGCAATTATTATTTACAAATGTAGAATTTGTAATTAACTTTAATTTGTAATTAACTTTAAGCATTTTTTATCAGACTTATGGATTCTGGCATTTCTGAATGGCCTGAGGGCAGGATTAAGCAGATTTGATGCAAAAGTATTTGATGAATGTATACGTGTCAAGAAGAGCATTAGGTTATCATCATCATCATTATTATTATTTATTTATTTATTTGTGGTGGTGTTTAGCAACTTTGGCATCTGAACTCTTCATATATAGAAAAAAAATGTTTCAAACCCAAAGTTTGACTGTTGGGGCCCCACTATGTGGAATCACCTAGGGCCCCCAAATCACTATGTCCGCCCATGGATACAGAATACATTGTATTATCCCACACTTAATTGTCCAATAAAAGACTAGATAGTGACGCATATATCTCAACATATCCAGCTGACTAAAACTTAACTTAAAAAAGTTTGTGCTGCTCTGTTTAAAGAAGACATTTCACAAGACTTTTTTAAGATGTCAAATAACTCTTTGGTGTCCCCAGGGTACATATGTGAAGTTTTAGTTCAAAATACCCCATAGATCATTTATTTTAGCATGTTAAATTTGCCACTTTGTAGGTGTGAGCAAAAAATGTGCCTTTTGTGTGTGTCCTTTAACATGCGAATGAGCTGATCTCTGCACTAAAAAGTGCAGATTAAGGGGCGGTATTATCCCTTTCTGACATCACAAGGGGAGCCAAATTTCAATGAACTATTTTTCACATGCTTGCAGAGAATGGATTACCAAAACCAAGTTACTGGGTTGTTCTTTTTCACATTTTCTAGGTTGATAAAAGCACTGGGGAGCCAATTATAGCACCTAAACATGGAAAAAAATCTGATTTTTATGATATGTCCCCTTTAAGTTAAAACAAAAACGCAGAATTGAATTTGAAAATGGATAGAAAAGAACACACGTATACCACTAATAATGAATGGTTGCAAAGGTTTTTAATATACCTGAACAGTTCTATTTTTAAAGTTTCAGCAAATATTTCAAACAGATTCACCTTATGGTTTTGAAGGTAACGTATGTGAGGGTATGTTCCTCTCTCTCTCTCTCTGCCTGTGGTTGGCCTGGGGCTTTCTCTTCCCATGGCACCTGACAGTGTAGTAATATTATCTGAGTGCAGTGGCAAAGCCTTATTGCTTTTCTCTAAATCTCATTTGAAGGATACGATGTGTGTTAGAGATTAATGATTTAAATAATATTGCTTGAAAATAATGACGGCCGTAAATCCACCGGTTCTGAGCTAACCTTGAAAGATTTTGTTTTTTATTCAAGAAATGAAAACTCTGCACAATGTGACAATTTCTTCCTACGGTACCTCTTTCTAAGACACCCGGCCCTCCCTGTTATAGAGCAAGACCGGTTGGACCACACTGAGGACGCTAGAGACTGTGGCATGCTGTAAAAAGCCCCAGGAAATAAGGGAAAGGCGAAAAAAAAGATGCTAATCTCTGCGATACTTAAAGGTGTAGTGTCTGGTTTTCTGTGTTTAAATACTTTCTCTTCTCCTGGTTTAAAGTCCAGACAACTTTTAGAGGAAAGTTCACAAAAAATGAAACTCAACCTCATATCAAACGGACTGTACAATTTTAATTTCATATTAATAAACTTTTTTTATTATGAAACCAACATTGACCATCATAGAGCTCCATTATAGGAAAGCACATGAAAGCAGAATCTGCATCTACAGTGGCTTTAAACTGACACTACAGCAGCTATGCCTTTAAAATAAATGCACAAATCATATCGTCTGTGCATGTAAAAAAAACATTTCCATGTGATCTGCAGTTTCCCACAATTGTGAATCCACGTAAAAACAGCTCATATTTACTCTACATGTATGCATTTGACATGAGCTTCCTCATTTCTATGAGTGAAATCTACGAGTCAAGTAGATATCTGGGTAGATCTAGTTCATCGCGATGTTGTGAAAGGTGAAAAATGACAGCAGAAGCCAAAGATGGCTTTAATAAAGGAGAGTTATATGATTTCTCTCACCTGGAGTGATCTTGCTACACTGAGAATTAAAGTTTGATATCTGATTAGCATAACCAAATACAGAAGCACTGGCAGAGTAGAGATGGGCATCTAGGGCTGAATAAATCACACAGTGAATGCAGGAAAGCATAGACTGTCTCTCTCTGATGCATTCATGACAGAACGCTTCAGAACCATCTCATTCAAATCTATTTTACGTAAGCAATGAGATACGAGAGGCTATGCTGTATTGTGGAATAAGTCACGGCTGAAGGGCGTTGTTAGGCACCATTCAGCGTGCAACTCCTTTAGCCGTGACGATACAGCTCTAGCCTCGAGTACCCTATTGCTTTTATAAAACGTTACCACACAATACAAATATTATAGCAAAAAATATGTATCAACACAACTTTTTTAAAGTAAAATCACTAAAAGCATTCCTTCCACCTGAAAATATAGTCCCTGATGTGAACAGCAGCAGAATGTTTTACGTTTCTGTGGCTAAGGGTGCTGCGCAGTGATACATAGAACGTTCATGGGTGTTTATCATACACAGCTATCTGTATAACGAACAGTGCCAAACAATAATGCTTTGAGTATGCTTTAAGGGTTTACTCAAATTGGTGGCGTGTTTGCAAACAGCATTTGACAGCAAACTAAAAGAGATAACATGTGTACATGTAAGGCGGTCCCTTTACTTGCTGCCCTTTGAAGGGGCTATTTTCTCTCTGTGGCTGTCTCCTCATTTTGAATGACATTATAAATTTCAGGTAAGCACAAGGAAAACATTGACCTTTCTGCCCAGAGGCCTGTGGAATCGATAATCAAGGAATTAAGTGAATTAGGCAGCAGCACTGGCCCATGCTAACTGAGGAAGGGTGGAATAATGTCGAGGTGTAATGATGAACTCAATGGCTTGTAAGTAATGCTCCATCAAACGGGCCGCCTGCGAGCCGCCGGGTCTCATGGTTATTAAAAAACTGCCACGTTCTTTCTGCGAGCATTACTCACCATTTTAAGTCTAGACATGCAAAGTGCAAAGTGTTAGACAGACGTGGGGGGATGTTTTTTATACCGTTGACTCAATGAAGTGTCTGCTCAATTAAAACCCTTATAAGTTGTTACTGAATAAAATCTAAGTTAAGCATCATTTCTAACCATTAAATGGGTTATTCAATTCAATATTATATTCAAAAAGAGCAAAAGCCTCATAGTGGGGAATAAATGCATTCCATCATTGGATTTATTCAGATTAGAATGAATCAGCGTTAAAGAGCAATACAGGTACTTGTGGTGGCTGATTTGAGTCTTTTAATAGTATATGTATGGTAATTTTGTGTTAATTTGATAATTGTTGCAGATAGATGCACACACAAAAATAACATCATTTTAAATTTCCAAATTGAAAAATAATTACTTTTAACCAGCATAACAAAGCATCTCACCACATTTCAGTGCTGTTTTTTTTTTTTTTGTAGGGGGCAGTAAAATAAAGATCCAGTTTCTAGACAGTTTGCTTCGTCTGACCTGCAACGTGCCATTGTTTCTGTTTCTCCATATTTCTTTTAACTTTCTTAGAAAAACTCAAGAGTTTGTCACGACACATCTCACAATGAGTCTTAATTGCTCCCTAAGCCTTGTTAAATGGCACAGTACATTAAGGCACTCACAAAACAATACTAAAGCGCTTTTGAAAAACATGCCATTCACCACAGCTTTTATTAATGTGTGTGTGGCCGACACCTTTCTCTGCCTTGCTAATCATAAGGACCAAAATAAGGTTACTGGGACTCTTATATAACTGTTTTCGACTGCACTACCTAAAACCTGGATGACAATTAAAGTTTAAGGAAAGAATTAAACCAAAGACACAAGATTGAGCACTCATATTGCTATAAATAGGGGACAATGCCATGCTCAATATGTCCGCTCTGGTGACTAAAGTCCCGCCTTCTAGTTGAAAAAAACAATCATCAATCGATAAAGTCTGACAGTTCTCTGGGGGAGGGACTTTGCACCGAGTCATAGAGACAGAGCGCAGTTATGCTAATTTGAAAACCACGCCCACCGGTGGGAAAACAACCCGACCGTCTTCATTGACTTTGTGTTGCGAGGGACCGCCTCCTTGTCATTTCTGGCTTATAACGGAAACAGAATGGTGCCTAGGGGCTGCTGTGTGACAAGGTGTACAGCTAACAAGCCGGGAAACCCAGAAATAAGTTTTATAAGCTTTCGAGCCGCAAAACCAAGCCTTTAAGGAGAAAAAAGTGGATTGCCAACCACGTTTCTCTTTAGTGGGCGCAGTTCGACTAATAGTAATACTATGAAAAGTTGCCTGTTTCCACTTTTGAGTCTTTAAACGCTCGTTTTTTTTGGGGTCGACAGCTTATAAAAACTTATTTTGGGGTTTTCTGTTTTTTTTGTTATAAGCCAGAAATGACAAGGAGGCAGCCTATTGCAATACAAAGTCAATGGAGACTGATGGACCCCAATGGGCGTGGTTTTCAGGTAATGATGCTTTGTGCCCTGTAAGGCACTTGCCGACCTTTGCACATGTGCTGTAGCTGAAACAACCTTGAAAAAAGTGTTTTAGAGCAATTTGAGCTTAACTCGTCAATTGAGAAAAAACGCTTCCCAGCCAATGACAAGTTTTTATGGCAATCCATATTTCTGCTATTATCCACCAGGGGACGCTCTAACCCAACTAATAAAACACTGAAGCATCCACTAGGGCCAAGCAGAAAAAAATCGGTTTATGTTTTGATCATCGCTCTGAATCTGATCTATCAAAAAAGTCCTTAAAAATGCAATTATCTCAGCATTTTGCTCAAAATTTGGTATTTTATTTTTTAAAACCTACCCATATTTGAGAGGTGATAAAAAGATAACAAATGGAGATAGTTTTTTTTTTTTTTTAAGGCAGAGGGTCTGTTCTTTTAATTGATATGTTGTATGTAGTTATATTTAAAGGAAAACATTTTCTGGAAGCATTAAACTTTTGTGAAAATCCTAAAAAAAACGCTGGCAGGGAAAGAATTAAGAAGCAAACGTTATGGTACGGTTGATGTCAGGTTTAAATCTTGATCAGAAATATGTTGATTTAAGCGATTTTAGAGACATCTGTCTTTTTCACATTCCAGTAGATAGGTCTTGCATGACTGAAATAACCGCAAAGATGGCTGGCCAGTGACACAACTTCCATAAAGTGTCTTTGATCAAAAAATGAGTAAGAAATACTAAGAATGGACAGTTTGTAGAAGACAATAAAGATGCATAAAACATTTTGAAACATGGGTGAAGTATGTACTGTACTATGGTAACAGTATGTTGATTAAAAAAGAAATTAACAACTTAACGATTTTTGAAAAACGCTTTGAAAAAGGGAGTCGGGCAGACTACCAAAACAAACTTGCAGCCCATCAGCAGTAAGGGGCGTGTCTACTAACCGACATCGTTACCTGGGTTGCGTATGTGTGGGGCGGGTCTATCAATATAAGGTCCATATTCTATTGGGATAGGGGGTGTGTTTGTTTAGGTGATTTCAAGCTTTCAGGGATCGTGTACCCCACCTTTAAACAAACATAACATGAAATTAAATGCACAATAAATTATACTGTTGTAAAAAAATGGCAATTAAGGTATAAATATAAACACTGCCTCTTCTATTTATCAACCAGCCACATTTAAACTGGCATCTGATGCTTCAAGGGCAGAACACCATAGTGTTGCTACTGAGGGAATTGAGCTGCTGGCCAGGCAAAACATTTAAGAGCGCATCTGCTAAACCTCC
Organism: Misgurnus anguillicaudatus; assembly: GCF_027580225.2. NCBI lineage: Eukaryota > Metazoa > Chordata > Actinopteri > Cypriniformes > Cobitidae > Misgurnus > Misgurnus anguillicaudatus. The sequence continues at coordinate 31,819,048 of NC_073353.2, forward strand.
ACAGCTCTGGGAGAATCCATCTGGACCTCTCCATACACATCGGGTCTGTAGTAGACCCTGATAAAAAGTGAACTTGACTTGGAAATGCACCAGAAAGTCACCGTCTCGTTTTTTGTAAAGCCAACATTACATTAAACCATAACCTTCGCTGCTGCTCTCGCTGGCCTGCAGCCACGACCGCTAACTAAAGCGTTTGATCCTAAAGAACAAACAGATACAAGAATGAAGATCTAAGCACAGAAAATCTCCTCAAAGCGAAGACAACTGGGTCTTAATGCAGCGACATCACTCTCTTTTAAACTCTGACAGCTTGTCTGAGGTACACTCTACAAAAAGAGGACGATACGTGTCTCAAATAATTTCAGTTTTTACAGCAGTGTAGAGACAATGGCATCACAGGCATTTATTTACTAGCTCAAAACAGCTGTGAGCAGAGCAGACACTTGACGCCCAATGAAAACAGCCTCACAAATACTTTGTTTATGATGATGGGATATCGAACTGTCCTCCAGCTCAGAGAGAGAGAGAGAGAGACAAAGAGACAGAGAGAGAGGCATTATGTTTTGGTATTGCTTATGTTTATGTATTTCCTTTACATAAAAATAGCTTTAATAACAAAATTCAAGTTTTGAAAATAAAAATGTTGCCATAAGGCAAGTTTGTACATAAACAAAAAATGGTCAAAACAAGTATATATGTGTGAAGCATAAACACAATATATTACTATTAACACTTCTATAAACACCAATTAATTATTGCAATTTTATTACACGGCTGGTTGTAATGCTTGATTCTGATTGGCCAGTCGCGACATTTGCAAGGTTGTTATTCCCAGATAACAACCGCTCAAAACTAACAACACACGGTAACCCGGATGCTGCAAATTATTTTGACAGGTACAGTTTAACCAGTCCTTCCAAAAAAATGCGGAGTTTGTGATTGTTAGGGGCAAAAATCCTTGATCTTGTGGCACGTTTTGGAATATTGCCGGATATTTATGCAATTTTATGCGATAAAATTGCAGGAACGTGCCACAATTGCGGGAATTTGTAAAAACTGTTTGCAGCTTTTCATTGATGTTCACATCGTGTAATTACATTGCTTCCTAACATTCCCATGAAAACAGGGGACATGGCTGCGCATGTGTGAAGTAAATGCAAAATTTTTTACTTTCTGCTAAGATATATTTGACCTTTTGCTATGAAAATGCGGGGATTATGAAATCGTGCAAGTCCTGCATATTTTGCGGGAAGAAATCTGCAATTTATGCGGCGAAAGTGCAGCGTATTTAAAAAATGAATAAATATGCGGACTTTGGCTGATTATGCATTGAATCATGTGATCACATAATCACAATTTTCTGGAGAAACTGGTTTAATATTACACAGAAATTAAATATTTTTAATAAAATGCATGACATTATATTTACAAAAGATTAAACCAAATAGTTTGTTCATGACATTTGAACGTCTTGTCTTATCTTAAAACTAAAATGAAAAAAAAAAACATGTTTTCCTCATGGCGTTTTGGGAAAAAAGGGAGAAAAGATGACAGAATAACACGGCTGATATTGTATTTTGCGTAAAATTAAGAATTTACTTTTTAAAAACTGACCTGATACAATACTGATTTTTTTTGCGTTTATCGCATTTTGGAACCAAACTCTTTTTATCTTTACTCATTTTCCTTTTAAAATATGGAAATTGAGAAAAATGGTCAGAAAAAATAAATGTTAAAGAAGGGTACATTAAGAGCAATACTTTGATGAGGACTTTATCATGTCCACACAATACAGTATGATTGATCGCACAAAAACTAACAATCCTGATAAGAAAATCAAAAGACATCTGTACATCTACATGTACATTATGTGTTTAGCAGAAATAATGGCGAATATTTTTTCTTGGGAATGAAACCCATCACTCTTGTGCTACTAATGCAACCCTCTACCAACTGTACTACAGGAACACTTAAAAACAGTGGGTTTGAAAGAAATGCATATAACAAATACAGAAATGCCAAGTTAACCACTGAAACCTCATTTGAGTATAAAACGCTCTGGTGCCAATCTGAACACAAGCCTCTGGCAGATCTGGCCAACATCCGGAGCTCCAAACAGGATTAGTGTCATTTCTTTTGATCTTCATTCTTCATTGCAGTTATAGCCCATTATATTACTGAAATATAGCAACCACCTCAGACAACACACAGGGGAAACAAAAGTTCAACTTTTTACATCTCTCTATTCATTATTGTCAAATGTAATTATATGTTTTGCCAATCACAAGATGACACTGTCAATACCAGGTCATTTCCTACTTTGCGATTCTAGTTTCACTTCATTGATGTATGGCAAGAGATCACACAGAGACTTTGTGAATTCATAATGGAGATATGAAGATGCTGTATTACATGAAATGATGAGAATGTGGGTCTTGAGTCCTTGTACAGAGGCCAATTGTTCATCATGCCCATTTCTCATGGCCAGCCATCAGTTATAGATTGTGAAAGCTTATTTAAAATGCTTTCACCTTAGTGTTGAGGGTTCAATCTAAAAGAACCCTCTATGTACCAAAAAAGCTATCCTTACTTTGCCAAGAACTTGTTTTCATTTCTTCATGAGGTTTCATTATGAAATGCACAATGGCAGACCCTGTTTTACTGTATCGAACACCTACTTGGATACTATAAATACCTTAAATAACCAAAACCAGACAAATATATTTGTCTATATCTCTCACTTTTTTGCCACTTGTCAATCACTTGCCAAAACAGATTAAATAGTTTCTCATTCTTTCGTTCGATCTGCTGTGTTTGAATTCTGGTGGAAGCTGCCATTGTTGTTGAGTTACTCATATCTGATCAATCAGAACTGAACTGTGGGCGTTTCACAGAAAGCTATCAGCCAGCCAAGCTGCAGGCAATCCCATGATACCACATGACTAAAGCAGCACCAAGATAACATCACGAAAACGTTCACATTGCTCCATAAACCGCGTGCAGCATCCCAAACCACAATTACCACAGGTGAATGAAGCCTTTACCTTCAAACCATAGAGCTTTTACAGGACAAACAACTTTATACGGCTAGCCCTATCAAATGCATCTATGCCAGTGGTCGTCACAAATTTCTTATGAGAGCCACACTGATAGGACAAAGTCAACAGGAGAGCCAATGGAGAGCCGAAATGTATAAAAAGTTATATTTTGTCATAAATAGCATGCTGCTTATCAATCTATCATCCCTGAAAGTACAATATGGAATACAAATAAAACACAAGGAGGGAATCATTCTTTATTATTTACTAGCCAAATTTTGTAATTGATGGTTTCTCTTAAAGGGGACATATTACAAAAATTACTTTTCTATGTTTAAGTGGGTCCCCAGTGCTTCTATCAACCTAGCAAATGTGAAAAAGATCAACCCAGAAACTTAGTTTTGGTAAACCATTCACTGCAAGCATACAGTGTATGAAAAAAATAGGTAATTAGAATTTGGCTCCCCCTGCGATGTCAGAAGGGGAAAATACCGCCCCTTAATTTGCACTATACAACCACAGCACTGCTATTTAGTGCAGAGATTAACTCATTTGCATTTAAAAGAACACACCCAAAATGGCACATTTTTGATCATATCTACAAAGTGGCAATTTTATCTATATGGTATTTTGAGCTAAAACTTCACGTACATACTCTGGGGACACCAAAGACTTATTTGACATCTTAAAAAAAATCTTGTGAAATGTCCTCTTTTAAAAATAAAACAGGATTACCTCAATGCTAATGTGCGTATGTATGCAGTGCCCCTTAAACTGCTAGGGGCCCCCAAACTGCTCTTAATTTCATGCGGCAATGCATGATTGCTGTGTGACATCACTGGCCGGCACAACAAGCAATCTGATCTCAGGCTACTTTAATGTCCTCATGACAATCGCATGATAGCATGATGATATCACCATATTATTTTTAAAGAAACTAGATAAAAATATGGCATGAATGAGGTCTATATTTAAAACATTTTGAGTATGAAGTATGAATGTTATTAGAATTTTTTTTTCATAAAAATACGCCAGTGTTATGACAACATTATGAAATCAAAGTTGTAATATTTTAAGAATAAAAATAAAATTACAAGATAAATTGCCCGGTTGGCTTGCTTACTGTTGATATTAGCTCAGCTTTATTTTCTTTTAATTTGTAAAGCTGCTTTGAAACAATAAAACATTGTGAAAACACACAATGTCAAATATGACTTGACCTAGATCCAGTCCAGATAAAATAACTCAAAAACAATAAAGTATTTATGTGTTGTTAAATCTTATAAACTATTGTTTAACTAATTCTGCCACATTCACTTCCATTAAAAAGACTGATACACCTTGTAATCATTGCGATGACGCTTTAACATTATTCTCATAATCCTACAGACTCTCAAATTTTTAACGTGTCATTAAAGTGTCATCTAATGAAAAGACACAGACAGCACATTTCACCACCCAATATTTTTACCTGATGTCTAAAATACTACATACCCGTACATGACTATTTATACAGGCCCACTTTCATTTTCCCCTCATGTGGCATTTTGATGTCCTGCAGATTCAATGGGGCATTTAGAGCCAGAGGTCTGAAGCCTGTATGTTGTGCAGTGATTGACAGGATCCTGTGGATATAATGTAGCATCACAGCAACGCTTTCTGCCTGGCTGGACCCTAATGAAAACACATCCAACAGAAACAACTCGACTCCAATGTGATCTCACGAGTGTAGCTCATGCAGACCTTGAGAACTGAAATGCCGGGTGGGGTGTTTGATTTAGGGATGGTGTTGTTGTGTGAATTTGCTTATACAGTACAACTGCTTTAAAATTGCATGTGTAATTTGTGCATTGCATTTGTATTAAAAAGATGAATGTTCAATTCTCAGTATCCTTTAATAAGTATATTTTCTGTAATAATAATTCAACATGCAGTTAAATGATTTACAGCAGAACAGCACAAAAAACGTAGATAATTGGGTCTCAACATGTCTGTCCTTCGTGTGTTTCAGAAAAATGAACAGTTGTATTCAGATCAATAGAAAAACAAGATGAACTTCAGCTTTTAAACACGTTCATTGCAAAACTATAATAAACAATAAGCTCCGTCTGCAATGCTGTTCTTGAGACCGTGTTAGCACAGGGGTGCCAAACCATCTTGTCCTCAAAGCCAATCAAAATAGACAGTGACCGCCCAGTTTTCAGCCTTGGTTCTCGAAGTATTTTTCCAATTTTCCCCAACTGCAAAAATGATGTAAGGACTTCAAGTCAAATATTCAGCACTGCCAATCACAACATATCTGATTCCAACCACACTCAAAAAAGCTTGTTGATTTAACTTAATAAAATTATGACTTATTTCCACACAAATCAGGAACTGATTTATCTGAACATAAGCCAGGGGATTGTACTAGCACATAAAAATTAAGTTCACTCAACTTCATGTTAAAATTCATGTTGAATAATGAATGATGCTGACAGTAAGCACGACTAAACACGAGTATTGCACATGATTACTCAATAAGTAAAGCTGCATGCATACATGCCAAAATGAAATAAACATGCTCGTTTGAACCCAAGTGAAAAACACACACTTTACCACTATGGTAACAAAAAATTTCTGAATTTCAACATTACAGAACAACAAACAATAACATGTCCTCATAACTTTCATCTTGCTTAAAAACACAGTTTAGAACTTAATTTTAACATTTACCGTCTTCATTTCGTGTCATGAGAGCAAAGCATGCTGGGAACTCAGTCCTCTTCATATATTCAGTTAGTCGATGTTGTCCCAACACAATTAGATTAAGCAAACGTACAACTCATCCTAATTAAGTAAACTGAGCAAGCAGTTAATTGTCTTAATTGAGTATTTTCAAAAAGAAAATAATAAGTTGTGTCAAAGAGTTACCTATTTATGTCAGTATGCATTGAAATTTATTTTTAACCAAAAACTAAAAAAAAAATGTAAGGGGCGGGACTTGATTTTGAGGCACATAAATAAATAAAAAACGAATGAAGCGCACAAATAGGCAATTTTTAAAAACACTTCAATGTTCCATGAATTTCTTTAGGTTTTTATGTTTTTTTTATTTTAATTTTATGGTGGATTTAAGTATAAAATTATAAAATCTGATAGAATAAAAACACTTTGATTTTGCACGTCAAATTCGAAATTGTTTAACTTAATTTTTAAATGTCCAACTCATTTAAGTAAACTGAGCAACCAGTTAATTGTCTTAACTGAGTTGAGTATTTTCAAAAAGGAAATAATAAGTTATGTCAAAGAGTAACCTATTTATGTCAGTATGCATTGAAATTTAGTTTGAAAAAAAAAATGAAATGTAGGGGGCGGGACACGATTTTGATGCACATAAATAATTTTTCAATTTTATGCTTAAGTATAAAATTATAAAATCTGATATAATAAAAACACTTTGATTTTGCATGTCAATTCAACCTACTATTTTAAGTTGAAATAACTTATAAAACCAAGTTGAAACTGTTTAACTTAATTTTGACAATTCATGAAAAATATGTTGATTTGACAAAAATGCTGCATTTTACAGTGTACAATTATATTACCTCCTTTTCAATGCTTTATGAGCGTGTACTTTCTGAACAACCTGTATAAGATTGTTGAATCTTATCTAAAAGAAAGCAATTAAATTAAAATTTTAATATAAAGGTAAAATCGCACTGACTTCTTGTCACAACAACTTTCTTTAAAACTCAAAACCTTCTTTAAAACATAATGGTTTTGAAAGCTTATTATTTATAATCCTGCTAGCATTTCTCTAAATAAAATATTTTTGTACTGTAGTATATTATCTTGTATATGTTACAATAGATGGTGTATTACAATACACCCTATGGAGTACATGCACTGTAAAAAAAGTTTCAAGATGACAAGATACTATATGTTTTAACATCACTGTTAATCACAATACAGTAAGTAATCCAAGTTACACCCACTCATCACTAGTCAAGAATCAAATGTAGCAGTATGTTGAAAGTACTTTTTATTTTGCTAATTTTATTATGCTTAAAAATTTAAGGCAGCATTTTTTTACAATGTGGAGCTAGAACATAAGAAGGCCTCTAAATATTCATAAGAGCTTGTTTAACTACACACAAACAACCAAAATAAAAGCAGAAGATACAGCTTGTTGTGCGTGGGTTAGCTTTGCGCTTCCAGGACGCTCCTCAGATCAATCTCTTTTTATGAGGAAAAAATAAGGTGTGAAACCAGCAAGCTGTTACTATTGGTGGAGGATGCGTCTCATGCTTAATGACTTGGCAGATGAGCAGAGAGCAGATAACCCTGAAGACATCATCTTAGACTGTTTATACAACCTACATCCATCACTTAGCTCTCCTGCTAATAAGACGGCCAAGTGCAGGCCATTGTCCGAAGAAGCGACTAACCAAACGAGAGAGTTTGAGAGCGGAGGAGTCATCTGGCTTTCGGGAGGTGACCTCTCCGTCTCTGTGAGAGACTGGAAACTGCCACAGGGAGACAGACAGTTGGGTTGGCAGCTCACGAACGTTGCCCGAATCGTGCCATCTGACACAGGGATGAGATAGGGCAGAGAAACAGAGCTGCCAGCACTGGGCACACGCATGGTTAAGGGCCAGCTGCCACGATTCCCGCCTATGTGAGGACTTAAAGGGCTGGACAGGGTCCTTGCCACAGGTCCAGCAACCCCACCCCATTCCAAACCAGACCTTGAATCCTCCTGTCCTCGAGCAATGCCATTCACACATAATGGCAATACGTCAAACTACAGTAGAAAGACAGACACAGAGGGACAGGCCAGGATCCTTCAGCCCAGAGTGTGTATGAGGGCATGAGGTCGGGTCTTTGAGCCTGTCAGCTTGGTTCTGGACTCAAAAAGCTGCTAAAATTGGTCTTAACAGCTGTGGCTGAAGCCTACGGTGAGAATCGGACCCAGCCTATAACTTTTCTGTAGAGCACTTATTTTGACTAAACACGTGATGCACATGGATGACATGACGCAACAAACACATATTTTGAATTTGTGCCCCTCGAATGAGCAACCACAAGCTGCCACTGTAGGTAAATGATGAAAGGATTTTTATTTTTGGGTGAACTATCCCTTTAAAGGGGACATACTATGAAAATTTGACTTTTTCATGCTAAGTGCTATAATTGAGTCCCAAGTGCTTTTATCAACCTAGAAATGTGAATAAGATCAACCCAGTAACTTAGTTATGGTAAACCATTCTCTTCAAGCATGTAAAAAAATAGGTCATTGAAATTTGGCTCCCCTGGTGATGTCAGAAGGGGATAATACCGCCATTTAATCTGTACTATCCAACCACGGCACTGCCATTTAGTGCAGAGATCAGCTCATTTGCATGTTAAAGGACACACCCAAAACGGCACATTTCTGCACACGCCTACAAAGTGACAATTTTAACTTGCTAAAATAAATGATCTATATGATAATTTGAGCTAAACTTCACATATATACTGTTGGGACACCAAAGATTTATTTGACATCTTAAAAAGTATTGTGAAATGTCCCCTTTAATGTGAACTAAATTATTTAAAACGTTTTTTGGAAAGTTAAGTCTTCCCTAGTCCATGTCTAATTTTGTGTTTGATTTGAGCCATTTTTTATTCATAGAGTTTCTACAGATTGAGTTCCCAAATGCAATGCTCATTTTTTGTCACACCCATAACACGAGTTTCATTATCTGAACTGGAAAGAAAACTTGTCTAGACTGTGATTTTCAGATGTCTGGACTCAATCTGCAGAGCTGTATGATCATACATACAAATGGTCCCACTGGACAAGCAATAATGAATACATTCCCTGAAAAGTTATTCACATTTCAAGTGCAAATGTCATGTAACGGGCGAATTGTCCATACCGAACGTTTGTGCTTGCGATGATGCTGGCTGACCTGAGAACAGAGAGATGATGGTCAACCTTAAGCATGTGCAAAGGTAAAGCAATAATGATCAGTTATCAGCTGAAATGTGGCAAATTCACATTGGCAGCCTTATGCTGTTTGCCTAGACATTTATGAGTTACTCGTAATGTAGCCTATGCTTTGGAAAAGAAAGATAGAGAGTAAAACATTTGTGCTTGTTGAGAGGAAGTCATGAAAATGTAATTGCTCTGCGGTGTGAGGCTGTCTCAGAAACAGCATATGAACCGGGAAGATGCTATATTTGTGTCATCTAAAAAGATAATATTCATGATGTGGAATTCAAATATTTTTACATTAAGTTTTCTGGGTTGACGTGAATGTGTCAGAGCTGAATTTCTTAAAGGGTTACGGAGATCCTCATTTCTGCTTAATGAAAAGAGTAACGACTCAAAGTTAAAAAAACAACAACACACAAGGAAAGACAACTTATCTTGTAGAAATACTACGATGTTGAATATTGAAATATTGAATTGTGAATCTTTCTTAACTCTTTCCCCGCCACTGACAAGTTATTTCTCCAAGAACCCCACCCCATTCCAAACCAAACCTTGAATCTTCCTGTCCTCAAGCAATGTCATTCACACATAATAGCAGGCCATGATCCTTCAACTCGGAGTGTGTATCAGGGCATGAGGTCGGCCTTTGAACCTGTCAGCTTGGTTCTGAGCTTTAAAAAGCTGCCACAACTGGTCTTTAACAGCTGTGGGTGAACCCTAAGGTGAGATTCGGACACAGCCTATATCTTTTCTGGAGAGTAGAGGGTCTGTTCCTCTACAATGGACGAAAGTTTGGCACCAAAAGCAATGACAGAGGCTCTCAACAAAAGGTAATTGCAAAATAGGCTGGCTGTTCACAGAGCTCTGTGTCCAAGCACATTAATAGAGAGGTGAAGGGAAGGAAAAGATGTGGTAGAAAAAAGTGCACAAGCAGTCCAACTTTAAGAACCACTACGCACAGACGTATGCAAGACATAGGTTTCAGCTGTGGCATTTCTCATGTCAAGCCACTCTTGAACAACAGACAGCGTCTCGCCTGGGCTGAAGACTGAAAGGACTGGCCTGCTGCTGAGTGGTCAAAAGTTAAGTGTATTTAAAAAATCATGATTTCTGTTCAATTTGAAAGCACATAGGAGAATAGAAGAAGGGGTGTAGCCAGGGACTTTTTTAGGGGTGGCCAAGAAAGACCCAGTGATGTTATTGGGCCAAAAAAAAATCACCACAGACACATTTGTCAAAACTGCTTTGTACATAAGGGGTGGCCAACCTTTTATCAGGGGTGTCACTGGCAACCCATGTCCGCCACGTAGCTACGCCCCTGTTTAGATGCAAAACCAGCATGCATGTAATGGCAACATCACCATCACATATATAAAGAAAAGACGTGTTTACACTCAGCAAACAAACACTTCATTAATACAAAAGCTGAACGGACCAACCAACGTTCTGCATCATGAATCCTGTAATTAAAGGTTATTGTATTTACCTAAATCACAAAAGCAGGACATGATGTATTATGCACTCAAAAGATCATAATTCTTGTGCTGCAGTACACAAGGATGTGCGAAGACTAAAAAACAACCATGTTTAGGATCGCTCTGATGTGGCACTTACACAAAAAATCTGCTAACATCAACTAACACAACTACTGTAACAGCATCTTTCATACACCATAAATTTTACGTAGCTACTAAGCATTGAATCAAAGATACTTGATTCATTAGGTGTCAAATTAGATGAATAGAAGAACCTTTTCAATATCTCAAAGAACCATTTAGTCAAATGCACTTTATGTGCATTTCTTTTATAAATTTTTATAATCTAAAGAACCCTTTTCACCTTAAAGAACCTTTTGTGAAACAGAAATCATAAAGGTGCTTTAAAGAACCAATTAGACACAAAAGGTTCTTCTATGGCATCGTGAAGCACCTTTATTTTTAAGAGGCACCATCCTCAGGGACTGCCAGCACACACACAGATAAAGTAACGCAACCTTTACTGTACCTACACAGACATCCGCATTATACTGTACATGAACTAGAAATAAATACAAACGTGAAAAAAAAAGGCTGACAGGGAGCGAGAGATCGAGCGGGAGAATGAATAACAGCTCTGCTGATATATTCAGAAGAAGAGTTAACATGAAAAAGCAAGGCTGGCGGAAGATCAGAGAATATGAAAGAGAAAAAAGACGGCTGGCCTCTCTTGAGGGTCAGATATAGATGCTACACAGATACTAAACTGCCAGAACTGGGCTACAGTATATCAAGTAGCGTTTATGTAATATCTGTTGAATTAAAGCCACAATATGTAGATTTTTACAACTAGAGGTCGCTATTACACAAAACAATAGCAAAGGCAAAGCTTAATGACGTTATTAATGAATGAGTGCAACGTGGCCCTGCTACGGACTGTCTTTTTCCGTGGCATTCTCACCGATTAGTTACTCAACTGTTTTGTCCTATTTTCTTACCATTTTCGCTTCGGTTTAGGGTTAGATTTAAAATGGACTGCATTTATATAGCGCTTTCATAGACCAATGGCCATCCAAAGCGCTTTACAATTTTGCCTCACATTCACCCATTCACTCACACATTCATACACCGACGGCGGTGTCAGCCATGCAAGGCGCCATCCAGCTCGTCGGGAGCAGCTGGGGTTAGGTGTCTTGCTCAGGGACACCTCGACACTTGATGAGGTGGAGCCGGAGATCGAACCACCAACCTTTCGATTTGTAGACAACCTACATGAACCACTCAACCACTGCCGCCCCATTTACATGAAATGACATCCCTACTCAAACCCAACTCTAATCCCAACGCCAAGCGACAATTGTTTAAAGTTTAGAAAATATAAAAGAATAAATCAGAAAAAATAGTATAAACCAATAGTTAAAGTGACATACTAACGCAAACACCAAATCTAACCCTAAACCGAAGCGAAAATGGTTTGAAAATAGAAAAAAACAGTTGAGTACCCAATCCGTGAGAAAGCCATGGAAAAAGACAGTCTGTGGCAGGGCCACGGAAAATGTGGAGATCTGTGATAATGCCACGGAAAAATGAGCACAAAATTCCGTGACTATCCCACGGAACTTTGTGAGATCATGTTGTTATATATTATTATTAACAGTTTATGTTGCCAACAGAAAAATCGAGCAAAAAAGTATCACTAATAAGTACACTCCAGGAGAAGAAACCCATGACACACAATGATTCCAGAGTCAATTGTGATGTAGCAGTCTCAACAATACACTCATTTTCCCTAGAGAATGCTAACATATTCCCGTTATAAAACATTTTCAAACGCATTATTTTCGCAAAATGACAGAAATTTAGACCCGGCGGGGGATGTATACTGCTTGTGGGCCGCGTGCTAATTGCTAGAAGCTAGCGGGAGTTCCGGACCGTGTCTTGGGAAAGTGATAGAGACTCGGGGGTACGTTAGCCTCGCCAGAAAAGCCGGGTCGGTAAGGACTGGTCTCGGTAAGTTTGGCAAAACACTTTTAGTTTGGCAAAGCACTATTACTTAGTTCATGTAGAATTGTAAAATAAAGCCGTTAAATATTTTGTTTAACTTTCTGCAAAAATCTAGCCGGCAAAAATATCTATATAGCCTACTGTCTACAAACAATAATATTCACATTACTATACATTTAAAAGGTATAATTTACGGGATTAGCATCAATGTATGATCTCTGTTTTGAGATACAGATGCTCTAGCATCATAAATGTAGTATTTTGTGACAGAAGATGACAACACGCAAAATATAACGTGACTTCTTACCTTTTGTGTTGATATAACGATCGCGAATCGAATCAAGTCTGTTTCAGATGTGTGAATAATCCATGAAAGTCCAATAAAATACATCCAATGACCATTTTTGTCCACAAATGCGTATAATCCATGAAATATAGATACATAGTCTGTTGTTTACATTAAATTTCGCATGAACGTCTTGTAATAGAAAATAATATCGCCTACAATCTGAGGACTATTTGCGTCGTAACACACTGTATATAAGATTACACTTTAGGTTCCAATAAACACGCGTTAAAACTTTGTTCTTAAAAGTAGGTGGGAGTATAATCCATAATATCCAAATAGCGCTGTTATTTCCGTGAGACATGATAACAGCATAGAGTGTATCAGCGAAGTGACTGCTCTGTGCTCTCTAGCTGCAAGATGGGTGGAGACCTGCGAGTGGGGTGGTGGGCGGCAAAATTCAAACGGAATGTGACGAAACGGCTAGTTACATCACAACGGTGCTGAGTTTGAACTCGTGCAATCTGAGACTCAAGGCAGAGGACATTCAGAAACGTGTATCTCACTCAAAACAGCATGGATGGATTTTTTCCAAGTTTGTATGCGTGTGGGAGCATCAGAGACACAAATGAACAACCCAAACCCAGAAAAAGTGAGTTTTTCATAATATGGGCACTTTAAAGGATAATGTAAGTACACAGCCTATACCTCACTGTGCAAGTGGTTTTGGAAATCTTATTTAAAAATGTTTACATATTGTGGCTTTAAAGATGGATGAGCTGAAACCACAGCAAAAATGAATGCGTCTGCTGCAGAATGTGAATGTATAAGTGCTGTTTTGGTTTGATTCACACATTTGAAACATTATTTTTATGCTTTTACATATTCGACTGTCTGATAAAGTGGCAGGTAATTCCATGCAAATGTCAACCTTATTATGACAAGTTTTTCCCCAAAGTTTTTAACCATCTCAGATATCAATATTAGTAGTTGAAATACCCATTGAAGCATTTTATTTTTATTTTCCATAGTTCAGAAACGTGACATCCATATCGTTGTGCTTATAAATGAGCAAAAAAAATCACAAAAATGACTTATAGCTGGGTTTTCACAGGTTGGGTCACATATTGAAATCTGAGGTTCATTTATCCTTTTTCTTTTAGTGACCACGATAGAAAAACATAAAATGTAACTGTAAGAAATTAAACAGCAGATCGAAATGGAGCATGCCAATTTAAAATTGCTATTATATAAAGACTGTACTTTCATTTTTGTGTGAACTGTTCTTTTAAAAGTGAACCCCAATAATGGTGGCCACTTTTCTCTGTTATTAGACTTCTGCTGAGAATATGACATATGAACACTGCAGCCTTAAGGTCACGCAGTCACAATATCCACAATATAGTAGAGAGGAGAAAAATATTGAAACGGCATGTTTATATAACACACATTTATATAATGATTTATATAATGCCTGAGGACTTGGTGGTATATCGAGTTTTGATAATATATGGGGGGGGGGGGGTCCCATCAGGATACGTGATGAGACAATACTATCTATATCAGTATGGTCTGATATGACCCTGCTTTGCAACAGAAGCTCTGTCAGAAATGTACACTTATAAGCTTTTCAACCAGCTCGCATGTTGTGCAGATGTATATTTACAAACAGGAAGTAAAACTCTGTCTTTACATTTTATTTCCATCATAAGCTGTTTTAATAAGATGATTGTGACATATGAAGCTTTACACTGCATGTTAAAGGTTTGTCCACCTAGCAGAAAATACAGCAATATCGACAATCATCCCAAAATTACTAGGATATAAATTTGGGTCAGTATTACCCAGCCCAATAATGCCACAGTGTGACATAAGTGACCTCCCTTTGTTTTCAGTTTGCAACTTTAGATCCCACAGAAAATAAAAATATACAGTTATAGTCACACAGGTAAAATAAATAGATGGAGAGTGAAAGAAGGAAAGGTGCTGGTTTAATAGCAGACTAAGGATTAACGTCATCTAAATGATTTGTCATTAGACATCAAGCTGCTATTGACAATCACTTTTGTAGTCTGTAATTTCAGCTAAATGGTTAGTGATTCCTATAATCGGTTTCTTATTTTTACAGTCGGGCTGGAACATGCATGCTTGAGTTCTGCAGGACAAACTCATTCAGTGGTGAAAGTAGAACAGATTTAGACTAAATTGCTGAAAAAATTGGGTATTGCACCAACAGAGGACGAAAAAAAATATAAGTAAAACATTACATAAAAAAAGTTTTATTCAAAACTTACACAAAACCATAAGTTGGACCAAGTCATAAGTAGCACAGGTATATTTGTGGTAATAGCGAACAATACATTGTATGGGTCAAAATTATACATTTTTATGCCAAAAATCATTAGGATAATTATTAAAGATCATGTTTCATGAAGATAGTTTTGCTAAGGACTTCATTTGGACAACATTAAAGGTGAATTTACTGTTCTATCCCTACAAACCATACATCAATGGAAAGCTTATTTATGATTATTTATGATTTGTGATGTATTAATTTAAATATCAAATTCATCTCACTTTTTAATGAACATTAACTAATAATGTTTGCAAATGTATTTAAAGATCACCTATTTTATTGCTAAAAACAATGTTATTTTGTGTATTTGGTATAATGGTGGTTTATGGTTAAAAACACATTATTTTCCATATACTGTTGCTAGCAGGAGTTAACTTACAGGCTGTGAGTCCTAAGTGGGAGGAATTATGATAATGTCGGTCGTGTCTACATCATCAATCCTAGGAAGTAAACCGTTGCCTACAATCCGTGTGTTTGTTGTAGTCCAAGAAAAGAGATTTACGTTGGAGATGATAACTCGCGTCATCGTTTACTTTGGGATTTGTACCTTTTGCATATTTTCAACATGTAGCCTACTAATACACACTTAAGGCCGATTTATAGTCGTGCGTAGGTTCTACGAACGTAGCTACGGCGTAGGCTATCCGTAGCCTGTGCGTAGCTCTGCGTAGCCTGACGCGCACCTCGCAAAATTTTTAACAGCGCGGCAGTTCTACGAGGACCGCAAGCGCTGTGATTGGTCCACCAGAACCCCTCCCGTCAGGTAAAAAAACTGCGTCATAGGTATTTCCGTTTGTGACGGTGAAAACAAAGATGAACCAAGTTGAGGAGTGATTTAACTCAAACTGCAACAAAAGTTGCTGTTTATTTACTTCCATCATTGCTGGTCTTCTCAAATTATACACAAGAAGTTGCTGTTTCTTCTTCGTTTGTGGGTTAACTTGCCCGGTTTCTTCTTCTCTAAGTCGCGCTGCTACTGTGGTTACACGCGTGGATACTGCCCACCAGCGGTCGCGCGTGTGTTTGCACGTCGACGCGGACGACGACGACGCAAAAGTATAAATTAAAACCGACGCGGAACCTACGCCGTCGTTGCTACGCCGTAGGAAATACGCACGACTATAACGAGCCCTTTACACACCAAAATAAATTTAAAAACATGAATCGGACAACAGGTGCTCCTAAATAAAAGTCACTGAAAATAATTTTGAAATCATTTCCTTGAAAAACTAAACTTTTGTCATTATTTATGATATTGTTCCAAACCAGTATTATGTCCTTCTGCAGAACATGTTTCTAATACAATTTATGGCACTATTTCTAAGCATTATATATTGAAATAGCGTTATTTCTAAAAAAATCTTTCAAATCATACTGGTTTAAAATGAACATGCGCACGTGAAACTATTGCGTGCGCACGTGAAACTAAACTTTAAAAAAAATCTGCACATGATGGTTTCGCGTGAGCACATGAAAGTTTCACATGTCACCTTAGGGGCTCGGTTAAAATGAGACTGACAGATCTAAGATAAAATATATAAGGTGCCGTAGAAAGTAAAACTGTATTTACGTAGGCATAGATGAATAATAAGAGCCACGTGAGCCTCAAACACTATTGTTTCCTCCTTCTTATATGCATGCAAAAGACAGCTGGTAAACAGGCAAATCTCAACATAACACCAACTGTGAAGTTTCAGTCGTGATGTACGCCCCCAACATTAAATTACTCATTAAATTAATTACAATGTTGTTAAAAACATTGTTGTTAAAATGCTAAAAAGAAAGCTGAGACAGCTAAGTTAGCGCTATATGCTAGTTAATGCTATATGCTAACGTTAAGGCTGCGTACGCTAGCATTTAAAAAAAAAGTTGCAAGCCAGCACCAGCATTTTTCATGTATTTCACAAAAGTTTAATGCCTTCCAGAAAATGTTTTTCTTTAAATATCTAAACATACAATAGATCAAATGAATAACAGATCCTCTGCTTTAAAAAAAAAAAAAACGTTTCATTCTACCTTCATTAGCAAAAAGCTGAGATAATTCCATTTTTGAGAAGGACTTTTGAAAGAGATCAGATGCAGAGCGATCTTTAAAACATACACAATTTTTTTTCTCTTTCACGTGAGGCCTTACTTCCGAGTTGTATAAGTTGCGGAAGTGCGGAATTATAGCGGTATTGCGGAAAGCCGGAAAAACTCATCATTGGCAGGGAAGAGTTTCTCTTAATTGACGAGATAACTCGTCAATGGCGGAGAAAGAGTTAAGGCAACTTTTTAGGGGGGACTTGTTGGCATCAGAAAAGTATACCACAGGTTGGAGATTGAGTTCAAAGTCATCTCAAAACTTCTTATGCCAAATAAAGTGTTATCCAACTCTGCTCTCGGTGGCACTGCTGTGTGTATACACAATGCCAAAGAGCATGCAGAGAAAATGAAAAAGACAGGTCCAAACATCTGGACCAAGAGTCAAAGTCACACAGAAGCTCACGTCAACACTGATGGGCAGCACACAACCTTTTCAGTGTGCCTGACACTCAATCCTAAGCAGATGGGATGTGACAAGTTGAGAATCTAGTCATTTTTCTGTTCCTACTGAACACAAATGATAAGAATTGGCAAAAATAATTTCTGATGTTTTTTCACCATGAACACCATGACTATTCAGACAAGCTTTAATTAACTTGGAAAATATGTTATTGATCACATGAGGTTTTTTCTAAAGCATAGTGATCAATGGTTTATATAGACCATGTTATAGAAGTGTGTTCTCGTCATGACAGTTCTAAAGATTGTATCTGACATTTCACAAATCCTCATGTGATCCTGCTTTGTTCATGCACCGCAACCTGGTTAATTTATACACAAGTTGAACGACACAAGTTAATCCATACACAGGTTGGGGAAGGGCAATTTGGTATCTCCAAATCACCTTTTGGCCTGTGGGAGGAAACCAGAGTATCCGGAGTAAACAAATGCTGACACAGGGAGAACATGCAAACTCCACACAAAAAGGTCACCTGACCTAGCCAGAGCTCAAACCGGGGACCTTTTTACTGTGACAGTCAGATCTAATGGGGTTATGAAAAGAGTCCATTACCCTTCTGCTACATTTCTTCTCATAATAAGTCTGAGGTGTCATCTTTTACAGTTCTGCTCAAATGCTGCTCCCTATACTGTCTTGGAAACTCGGCACCTGCTCTCAATCTCCATATGTTCCCTTCATATCCCCTGGTTTTATCTCTGACCTTCCTCTGTGATGGTTTTCACAGGAGATAGGCTGGAGGAAAGCACGTTGTTAATAGTTTAATGAGAAGAAATGGCTGAAGAGCGAAGAACTGCTAACGTTTCATCTCGGTCCAAAACACAACATACAATAAAAGCTTTCTGTTCACATTTAACACTGCTTGACAACGGGGATCACTAAAATGCAGTATTTCGTTGAACACAGCCACATTGTGTTTCACTTGTATCTGGTAAATCTGTTTTAAAAGACTGTAAATAGTTCAGCCAGAAGCAGTAATACGGTCTTTCTGCTGGGCTGCACATGTTCTCCAACAAGAAAAATCCATAAGAGTCGGATGTTGGGTTGGAAATAAATTGAATGTCTGAGAGGTCCCAACAGAATGACCTCTTGTACATTATATAGTACAAAAGAGGAACAGAACATGTAGCCATTAGACAAAGCCAGCTTCCAACCACATTTAAACATCTTAAAAACATCTAAAGAAAATGTTTAAATTAATAATTGATTTGGTTCGCTAAATAAAAAAGTTAAAGAATAGACATAAATGAATGACATACTGTAGTTGCAATGGCTGTATTTTAAGATACCAGATTCCTTAACGGAACACCCCCACATTTTGGGAATTTAGCTTTTTCACCGTATCCCCCAGAGTGAGATAAGTCCATACATACCTTTCTCATCTCCGTGCGTGCTGTAACTCTGTCTGACGCAGCCCCCGCTAGCTTAGCTTAGCACAAAGACTGGAAGTGAATGGCTCCAGCTAGCAAACTGCTCCCAATAAGTGACAAAATAACGCGAACATTTTCCTATTTATGTGTTGTGATTTGTATAGTCACACCGTGTACAAATAACAAGGCCATATGAGACACAGCCATCTTTTAACCGCATACATACTGGGAACTATATTCTCAGAAGGCGAAGCACTGCTACTTCGGCGGAGTGATTTGCACAAATCTGACCGAACTCTCTGCTCCTCACCAGGAGGCTTCTCGGGTGCTGCGAGCAAATCACTCCGCCCAAGTAGCAGTGCTTTGCCTTCTGAGAATATAGTTCCCAGTATGTATAGCCTACTGTTAAAAGATGGAAATGTTTCATATGGCCTTGTTATTTGTACACGATGTGACTATATAAATCACAACACATAAATAGGAAACATAAAAGAAAAAATAAAGTATACATTTGTGCAATTCAGTTCCCTTTCGAGGGAACTCATGCTGCGTCACTGTTGTGACGCTATGGGAATGCAACCAGGCATAAGTGCGTCTGAATGTGTATATCAAATTCCACCAATGGTGGGAGCCAGGAAGTATAAAAGGCGACCTGAAAAACGCTTTCACTAGCTGAAATATGCAGAAGGCGGCGTAACACGGGAACAAGGGTTACATACGTAACCCAAGACGTTTGATGACAGTAGTGTTTCAAAAATGTGTGAAACAACGATAGGGGAAAATAAAGATATTTCTTATGTTATATTAGCAAAACATACTTTCCCAAAAGACTTTTATGTTTATTTCAGGGCCACGTTAGAGACTCTTCCTATGTTCCTGGCAACAAACCAAAAAACGCTGAGGGGCCTTTGTGGAGGATAAAGTCTGTTTTTGACTGGTAGCTTGTTTTTATGTGTTTTACTTGTGCTTTTTGGCACTTTCATCGACAAACCTACAAAGCCAAAGTTGGCACTGCTACAGCAATGTCAAGACCAAACTCAAATCTCCATACCTGCCTCATGCGTTTTCTTTCATGCGAGTGCCCTCATGTGACACCAAAGCTGAATATGATAACAAACTAAAACAAAAGCAACTTCGATCGATTTCATACTGTGCAGGATTATATGCGAAGTTTTTTCTCTTTACCATTATACGAGAACATTCAAAGAGAGTCCCAGTTCTCCGTTCTCTATGATGACGATAGTGGGAACATGGTTATGAACAAAAGACAGAACAGAGAGACCATATTTCTTTTAAACAAACATATCTTATAATAATTTTGAAACATCTTGAATGTCTCATTGGCTTACTAACAACTTGCTAATCCTTCGGCAATGGAGAAAGAGGTCAAAGTTAAAAAGGGCAACTGCTGTATTAAGGAAGTATTCAAGTAGACACCAGGCCTTGGGCAGATTACTCTCACACCTCTGCAATCGACCTTGCTTTCACCCACACACGGACATATGACATAAGGATACACGTGTGTTTTGATTAACGGTGACAAAATCAAAAACATCAGTACTGAAAGCTGGAAACACAACGAAGGATTGTTTAACAGATGCTTACAACGTGTGCGATTTGTTTCCTCAGACAGCACTTACAGCTGCACAAGCGGCCGAGTTTGACGCTCCATGCTGCGTCGTAGCGGGACACCCGTCTGCGCTTGGTTCTCCAGGCATATCTGCTGTTAAACCCTTATAATTTCATTATGAAAGATGGAGGGAGGAACACAGAAGAGAAGAAAGCGGGCCAGGGGGCGAGTGGGTGTGTGTGGGCCGCCGGTGGAATCGGGAGAGATTTCAAGAACGCGACTGAAGAGAGGAAAAGCGATTGCACAGCGAGGCATCTCACGTGCTAGGCCTCTTCACTTCAACACTGCTCGAAATTCCTCACAGCAGATGGTCCTCCAACCATCCAAGCTGAAGAGAAGACACAGAGCGCGTCCACTATGAAGAGCCACCCGCAGCTCTCACAAATGGCATCAATATATGGAGCCGTCTTCAGAGAGGAGGATGAGAAGAAAAGGATTGTCATTACAGACGTGAGAGGAAGTCAGGCAATTATGCAAAAATTGTGAGAGAAATTAAATGATGAGATAAATCTGAGCCTCCACAATTGACAAAATATGAGGTTAGGAGAAAAACGGGTGAGATCAAGCCTCATTATTACTTAACTATTCGATGTTGATGGCATGTAGTAGTGTACATCCCTAATTTGTACAGTACTGAGTCATTTGTGATATTTTATGCCATGCAAAAATGGACACGCTTGTCACCAAGAAATATTTTTCCGGTCTCCACTGCCTACCTTAATCTTCTGTGGCATTTGAAAAGGGCACACTGCCAACATTTGTATATAGTACATACTCGCACTGATTGTTGAACTTAACAGCCTCTGGATTGCTTTGGACTGTGATTCAGGGCCCTTTGGAGGTTCATTAGACTGAGAACGCCATTTGTTCATTCATCAGTTCTTGAATTACGATTGATGTAAACTGCATAGTATGCTCCTGCATTCTATCACGCAGATACAAGCATATAAAATAACCATCTTCTTGACCAGTGACTGCAGACAAACTGGCTTGCTATGATCCAGTGTGTGTATAGAAAGTGATATTATTAATGATATCATATTAAGGTCCCACAGCTCGGGCAGTGTGTTCTCGCTGTTGGAGTTTGGCACAAGCTCTTACTACTGTGTAATCCCTGCACAGTGCAACAGGGAGCGCACCTGTCCAAACTGGACACACACACACACATTGTTGACGGTCAGGGCTGGACAATAAATCGCATGTGATTGTCACGCGCATCTCGTCAGTAAAGCCGGTTCCTTGATTAGTAGTAAACGGCCTGACGTATCGCCTGCGATAATGAATGCGATATTGCCCAGCTTGTCAGTTTGTGTAGTAAATGCCCCTCCATATAAAAGCAGGTGGATTGGGGATTTATTACTAGTCATGGTTTTCAAAAACCATGGTTAGTGTAGTAAAACCCTGTTTTTCTTTCGAGAAACTTTCGCTGCGTCACCAGGCGTGAGTGCTAGAGGTCTTCTTGGGTCCAAAGAAATGTACCCGACTCGAAATGACCTGAATCACTTTATACCCGAACCTGACGTACATAAATAATTTTTTTAACAGATAGAGCCAACCCGAGACAAACCCGAGAAAATTAGTCCGACCCAAACCAGTGTCATTTTTGTTAACTCGACTTGACCCCAATGTAAACGGCACCGATGTGTGTGCAGTCTGCAGCCCCACACGCAGCAGTCAGACAGAAAGAAACACAGCTGGTCTCGCAACCAATTTGGCAACTGCTCCATTTGTTTAAAGACCCAGGTAACAGAGGAGAGGTTTGAAAAGGACATTGACGCACACACGCGAGAGAGTTCAGGCTTTCGGGTCCGTTCGGCAAAAACAAATTAATTTGAAATTACCCGAGACCAGATGCCGCTAATATTATTTCCGACCCGTGTCTGAGGCACACGTGAAACTTTTAGACCCAAACCCGATCGGGTCTAGGGTCGGACCTCGGGTTTTCGGATCTAAGTGGACCCTTGAAGACCTCTAGTGAGTGCGTCTGGACGTGTAAATCAAATTCAAACAATGGTGGGGCATGACATCGCCAGCGGGGTGACGTGGGAGCCAGGAAGCATAAAAGGTGACCCGAAAAATGCCCTCACTATCTGAAATATTGGCGAAGACGGCGTAACAGGTACGCAGGATGTATTGCTAGGGAGACGCAGCGTCTCGTTCCCTTCTCAAGGAACAACGGTTACATACGTAACAAGATACGTTTGGTTAAAAATTTAATCATTACACCAAAAAACACAGTAACTACACTTTCTTTAACCAATAAACATGGTTAACATTCGTAAAAGTTATATATTCATTAAACGCCACAAAGGTAGTAGGATTGTTTTTGGTATGTTACTATACTGTTTCTTTGGTTATGTGAGTGGGTTTTTTTAGGGGGTAAAAAAACAGCACTGATATTCCTATGAGGCCATCTCCTTCAAAAAAGCTGCAAAACTTTAATCTATAGTATTCCTATCTATAGCGCAAATGCTTAGGGTTGGGATTTGTTTAATTCTCTTACCCTCTGTATGTACAAATGAACATGATTTTACCAAGTACAGTATAACATGTTCCTGGATTAACACCGTATTAAAGGAATAGTCTATCATTTTTCCATATTAAACCATGCTATTACCTTAACTAAGCGCTGGTACATACCTCTATCATCTTAGTGCGTGCAAGTAAGCGTTGTGGCGCGCGGCAACACTTCGATAGCATTTAGCTTAGCCCCATTCATTCAATGGTACCAAACAGAGATAAAGTTAGAAGTGACCAAACAGATCAACGTTTTTCCTATTTACGACGAGTAGTTATATAAGCAAGTATGGTGGCACAAAATAAAACGTAGCGCTTTTCTAAGCGGATTTAAAAGAGGAACTATATTGTATGGCGGAATAGCACTTTTGGGAGTATGAATGGGGCTAAGCTAAATGCTATC
Organism: Misgurnus anguillicaudatus; assembly: GCF_027580225.2. Taxonomy (NCBI): domain Eukaryota; kingdom Metazoa; phylum Chordata; class Actinopteri; order Cypriniformes; family Cobitidae; genus Misgurnus; species Misgurnus anguillicaudatus. The sequence goes on from NC_073353.2 coordinate 31,842,631, forward strand.
AAAGTTTCGCCGCACGCCACAGCGCTTACGTGCACGCACTAAGATGATAGAGGCATGTATCAACTCTTCTTAGTTAACATATTTTATATGGAAAAAGGATAGACTATTCCTTTAACAAAATTGTAAGATTATTTATGGTTAGGTTTAGGTTAGGGGCTTGTTTACCATTTTATCAAACATTATAGTGATGGTTTCATTAGAAAATTAATGTATTTATTAAACTAATTACAAGCAGACCCATAAATCAAATATATACTGAAAAATAACTACTGTAAATGAGGAAGTACCGTGAATACAAATTGAACAGCATGTACATGACAGACAGGTTTATCTAAAGCCACTTACAGTCTTTTTTCACAGTCACTATGTGCGTTACCTGGCATTCAAACCCGTGACCTAGCATTACTAGTGACATCTAACACGATCGGCTATGGGAAAATCAAAGGAAAATAGAATAAAATGAATACTGTATTGTACAGCATACCTCAGTGTGACAATGGAAAAATAAAACAAACAGCCCAAAAATACTTTTCTGAGAATGTTCATGTTGAATGGGAGAAACTAACTTAGAGGCATGTGAAGGCTTGATGCACAACACTGAGGTGAGTAAGAGAAGCTGACAGGAAGGGTTGATGAAAGGGGATGAATGCAGATTGGAGGAGTGAAGGGACACGATGGTGTTTGGGTACAGGGCAGCTGTTAATGTACCATCTGTGAGACCAGGCCTGCCAGGGCAGTAATCAAGCAATCCATCACTCAGTTTCCTGATGCTGTCAAATGTACTATGAGCTTTCCTCTATCATTCTCAACTCTATCCTCTTTTTATTCCTCTCCTCTTATTTTCCCATATTTACTCTCTCATTAGTCATTAACATGAGAGATAAAAACTAAATTATTACACTGAATTGCATTCATTTGCATTCTAGAACGCTTGTGCTTATTGGATATGGTGCTATTTGGATCACTTCCTAGTGAGCAGCATAAGGATCATTTAATGTAATGTACACATAAGGCTGTGTTGCAGGACTTTTAAAGGGACACTCCACTTTTTTTTTAAATAGCCACAGTTTCTGGCTCCCCTAGAGTTAAACATTTGATCTTTACCGTTTTGGAATCCATTCAGCCGATCCCCGGGTCTGGCGCTAGGCTTTTAGCATAGCTTAGCATAATCCATTGAATCTGATTAGACCATTAGCATCGCACAAAAAAATGTCCAAAGAGTTTCGATATTTTTTCCTATTTAAAACTTGACTCTTCTGTAGTTACATCGTGTACTAAGACCGGCAGAAAATTAAAAGTTGTGATTTTCTAGGTAGATATGGATAGGAACTATACTCTCATTCTGGCGTAATAATCAAAGACTTTGCTGCCGTACGATGGCTGCAGGAGGCGCAATGATATTACGCAGCACCCGAAAATAGTCCCCTTGGTAACTTTCAATAGCAGGGGACTATTTTAAGCACTGCGTAATATCAAGTTAATTTTCTGTCAGTCTTAGTACACGATGTAACTACAGAAGAGTCAAGTTTTAAATAGGAAAAATTTCTAAACTCTTTGGTTATTTTTGAGTGCGATGCTAATGGTCAAATCAGATTCATTGGATTATGCCAGACCCAGAGATCGGCTGATTGGATTCCAAAAACGGTAAAAAACAAATGTTTAACTCTAGGGGAGCTGGAAAATGAGCCTATTTTTTAAAAAGTGGAGTGTCCCTTTAAAGGTGACATAGAATGATTGAACGGAGTATTTATCCTTGTTCTGTGATGTGACATGTAGACAAAAATTGTTTTGTTTGGGTCTGTAATGCCAAAAACCTCTCTCAGATAGCTCTATTAGGGTTGGGGGGGTTAAACAAGTGGTTTCGCACCTATTTGGCTCCCCCTACTGGCTTAACTTGCAACCTCATTACTGATTGGCTGACTTTGCTGCCACTCAAAAAATGTAGCCAATTATTTTAAAGTGGAGGGGCAGTTAGATGCCTGTGATGTCATAAGCATCAGTTTTTCAGATTGGGCTGTTTTCTGGCTGACATTTCTAAAAGAGGAATTTCTATGAGACTGAGATGTTTAGCACTTTTTGTATGTTTGTGAATGTGGGTAGACTACCATTATTCAACAAAGACAAGGTAAAAATGGTTTTTCATTCTCTGTCCCCTTTAAGGTTACAACCAAAGATAATAGATATAACTAGATATCACTGCTGTAACTATGAATGGGGCGAAATGCAACTCTTAATATCTGCTTTGGTGATGAAAGTCCCGCCTTCAAGTTAAAAGAACCAATCAACAATTAATAAAGACTGATGGGTGCATGCGGAGTAGCTGCAACGGCTTTGATTGAAAGCTGTTTTTAGTGCAATTTGACCATAATAAACTAAAGTTGAGGTCGGGTTTAATTGTTTTGTCGGAAATATGTTGTTTAATTATGACTTTAGCACGCAATTTTAGAGATACTCATCTTTCCCCATTGAAGTAAAAAGATCTTTGATCTAGTATGACTGCAATTACTGCTTAGAGGCGTTCCAAACATAGCCGCCTAGTGGCATGACTTCCCTAAAGGGACTTTGTTCCAACTGACTTCAAAAATTTCAAATTTCAGATTTCAAAAAGAGCTATACTTACTTTTTTGCATCTGACTGGTCGCTTAATAAGTATAGAGATTACGAATTTGCTTTATCTAAACTTTGGTTAACATAAAATGAGTAAGAAGGGGTTAAGAGAGACAGAGAGAGAGAGAGAGAGAGAGAGAGAGAGAGAGAGAGAGAGAGAGAGAGAGAGAGAGAGAGAGAGAGAGAGGAGGTCCTCTGCAAGCTGTGAAAAAACAAAACAACAACAGTCAAACATGCAACAAACACAATCAGTGGAAAGAGGCATCCAGCTCTCTCAATAACAGTGTGGGAGCGTGACGGACCAGATCCGCAATAAAATCCGCGGAGTGAAGAGAGGAAATTATTAACCAGCGCCTGATCTCTGCCACACTACATCAAACCGTCCCCTTTCCGATACCAGAGGCTCAGCCACGCTCTACGTTCAGAATTAAATGAGGACGTTACATTTGCTCAATGCTCTTTCTTCTTTTACATTTCCCTCCTCCTAGCTGCTTAAAAAAACAATCCTTTGTGCAGCTATTAACAACCTCTAATTTCGAAGTCACGCACTCCTGGGGAAAACACCGTGTTCAGAAGGTTGTTGAGTCACGAATCTAATTTAGAATGTGTGGGGATGATCGTCCTCGAACCTTGAGCACACGCACCCTTTCACTGGGCTGCCGGGACACTGAGAGCCATAACCAGAGGGAGGGGCATCATTTCCAATTGAGAGAAGATTTATGGTTAAGATCTGGAGTAGTAAAGACAGTAAACAACATAGAATATTAATTAAGAAATAGTGAAAGAAAATTAGTTACAATTTTATACACAAAAAAAATGTGACTTTGCAAAACAACCAAACTAAATTGAGAGTAAATGTGAAAATTATAAAAGTGTTTTCAGATATGAAAATTGTAATAGTGCAGAAATGATGTGGTGCTGTTATAAAATATTTTTACGTCTCTAAAGTAGATTCATAAGGATTTTTACACTTTAAAATGTTATAAAGTTTTAGCAGTAAAGCTGCTCATATGTTACAGTAAATGATCCTTACATGCTGCTCACTAGTAGGGGTGGCACGGTTCATGAAAAAAATCGGAACCGTTCGGTTCGCTTGTCTCGGTTCGGAGCGCGTGTGTGTCGTACGGTTCATGGCATGCGCAATGTATGTAGCCTCGTGCGCTGTATGTGACCTCAGATAGCGTGTTCCCCTTTCGCGAATAGCGCGGAAGAAGAGGTGACTGGTGTGGAGAGTGAGTGCTGCCGGTCATGTTACGTGTAGAAATGGCAAAGAGGGAGAGAAAAAGAAGTCTGCCCGCAGTTGGAGGATGCGCCAGCGTCGTATAAGTTTGGTGTGTGGAAACATTTTTTATTTCATGTTACCTATGATGACAGCGGAAAATAAAACAATAGATACAGCCACACGCGACAGCCTTCTCTCCGACCATTTATCTAATCTGAGGTAATGAACACTGTTTTACGTCTTTTCGTATTCAGCGCTATTTTTAGCCTTTCGTTGATAAAACGAAAGCGGCTGATTTCCGCGTAGTTTCATTTTGCTAGCGTGTGAAAGTTGCGCGATCTTATTTCATAAACTGCCCCTTAAAGTAATCAGGACAGAAATGGTCAAAAGTGGACAAAAGAGACGGATTTAAATATTACAGCTGTAAACGTTATGTTTCTCTCTCGTTCACATATTCTCTCTGCAGTAAGCAGCCTCTCAGTGATAAATCTTAGAGCTACACTGAAGTTGGCATTTTGATAAAGGCAAGTTATCTTTGTGTGCTAAAAATGCACACAAAGTTCATGTCGATGGCAATACACATTCTCTTTTTTGCCAAATAAATGAAAAGCATGTTGAAATCATCAACGTCTTCCCTCTCGCTGTGTCAAAATCTCGCCTGGCTTTCCTCAGGGATGTTCCCAATAATGTGCTTAAAGTCAAATTCAGTTTGTGCATGATTACATGATATAACTTTTTTAATACTGTATCCTAAATTATGGATAATTAATACATTAATAATAAGATAATACATTTCTGGAGTGTTAAAAAAAATAACAACAAGAACCGTACTGAACCGAGAACCGTGACCATAGAACCATGATACGAACCGAACCGAGGGTTTTGTGAACCGTGCCACCCCTACTCACTAGTGATCCAAATATCACCATATGCAAAATATGCATGCATGCTAGAATTATACTTTATGCAAGAATATGCACTTTTACGTCATGTATTTTCTCCGCATACAGTATGCTCTAATGAAAATAAAGGGTGAATTGCAATAAAGAAACAGACAAAGAAATTAGTTAAACTTTATTTTAAGCGGTCTTGTAATCTTTTTTCTCATTAGTGTACTAGTACATCCAAGATGTTTATGTGTTTCTTTGTTTAGTTGAGAAGAACTTAAAGGATTAGTCAATTTTTCTTAAAAAAAATCCAAATAATTTACTCACCACCATGTCATCCAAAATGTTGATGTCTTTCTTTGTTCAGTCGAGAAGAAATTATGTTTTTTGAGGAAAACATTCTAGTATTTTTCTCATTTTAATGGACTTTAATGGACCTCAACACTTATTTTAATGCAGTTTAAAATTGGAGTTTCAAAGGACTCTAAACGATCTAAAACGAGGCATAATGGTCTTATCTAGCGAAACGATTGTCATTTTTGGCAAGAAAAATAAAAAATATGCACTTTTAAACCACAACTTCTCGTCTTCCTCCGGTCCTGTGACGTGCCAGCGCCAATCCTTTAATAAATTTAATAGATTAATAGAATTAAAAGGGACATTTTACATTTTTACTTTTTTAAGATTTTCTGGTGTCCCCAGAGTACATATGTGAAGTTTTAGCTCAAAATATCATATAGATGATTTATTATAGCATGTTAAAATTTCCACTTAGATGTGATGTGAGCAAAATGTACCTTTTTTGGTTGTGTCCCTTTTAACTGCAAATGAGCTGATCTCTGCACTAAATGGCAGTGCTGTGGTTGGATAGTGCAGTTTTATCCCCTTCTGAAATCACAAGGGGAACCAAATTCCAATGACCTATTTTTTCGCATGCTTGCAGGATTGGTTTACCAAAACTAAGATACTGGGTTTTTTCACATTTGATAGAAGCATGGGGACTCAATTATAGCACTTAAACATGGAAAAAGTCAGATTTTCATGATATGTCCCCTTTAATAGATTCAATTGATATGTATTTGCAAAGTTACTTATAATTCGTAGAATGTCTATTTCGGACCATGACAATAAAGTGTTTGCTTATTTATTAAGCAGAAAGTCAACAAATACTTTAAGAATATTTTGTTGATATATAAGTGCAATGTTCCTAGTCAAAGGGCACCATCAAAATATAGCGATAACAGAAAATGACTACTTACATTCACACATACACATAAATGTGTGAATTGTTTCATTGTGATTGAATTAATAATTGCTTTCAATCATTGAATAATTAACCTATATTATTCTTTACAAGGCATGTGTCTACCAGCCAGAGACACAATGCAGCAGAAACAAAGTTTCTGTTGAGCAGGAAAAACCTCCTTAAGAGTCGACAGGAGCTCATCCTCTCCCACCCGAACACATACACCTGTTCACTCTCCCATGGAGAAACAACCACAGAGAGGGAAAGCAGAGGAGACTGGCAGACAGCCAGGATTACTCTACCACTTCAACCAGTTCTCAATCTCTCTCGCTCCCATGCTCCTTTTTTCATTTTCTGCTATCTTTGAATTCAGTCACTGTACTTTCGAATCACAAATATATGCAAAACCCAAGCTCGGTTTGGCGTCTTTCTATGTGACTACACATGCGTAAGCAATGAGAAACATTCTTCCGGTGCGCACATACACACAGTTTCTCAAAGCAGTTGTGGATGACTTGCATGGAAGTTAACACCAGAAAATATTTGCTAATTTTTGCATGTTGGACTCATGGTTAATTAGCTGGCTTACTTTGGATGTCAACATTAATTATAAACATGAATATTTGCATCTAACTACACTGTAGAAAGTGCTAAAAATAACTGTTTGGTTTGTCCGCATTTGCTCCAATTGGGTTAAAACAACCAATTTTTTTAAGGGGCTGAGTGAACTTTAATGCTGAAACAAGAAGTAGGAGCGGCTGCGATGGACTGTTTGTAGGGTTGCCACCTGTCCCGGTTTTACCGGGATTGTCCTTCTTTTTAATAACCTGTCCCGGGAAATGTATCAACTTTCCCGGGACACTGAATGTCCCGGTTTTCGAAAAGCTATGTTAATATGAAATTTAGCGCGCGCACGGCAGAGAGGGAGACCTTGCGTCCATAGATATGTATATAAAGGCTAGATGGCTCGTCCGCGCTGCTGGCCAATTGAGTGCAACGTCCGCATTTTGGCGGCCATCTTACGACAGGGCGCTCGCTCACTCGTAGCATTGAGTTTTAATGATGCAGGTACTTTTAAATGACCATAACTTGCTTAATTTTTTACCGATTTTCAAACGGTTTGGTTTGTTATAAACGTCAAAGATGTACCTATGACACTGCATACCTATACTAAAAATAAAAAATAAATTCATGAAACATGTTAAAGCATCCAGAATTATAGCCACGTTAATAACGTTTGTAAAAACCCAAACCGTTTGAAAATCGGTAGAAAATTGAGCAAGTTATGGTCATTTAAAAGTACCTGCACCATTAAACTCAATGCTACGAGTGAGCGAGCGCCCTGTCGTAAGATGGCCGCCAGGTGATGCCGTTAGGGACTCCGCCTTGAGCCATCTAGCCTTTATATACATATCTATGCTTGCGTCTGTGTGTGTGTTTGCCTCATTCAGCGCATGTAAGACAGAGAGCATCCTGATTGGCCTGTTTCAGGAAATCAACCAATCAATTGTCAGTGTGGGCAGGCTTTTATCTCTTCTCCCGAACCAAACTAATCAGTGTATCTAGAAACAGGAGCGCCATGGCAGAGGGAGAGTGCCCCAAAAGCGAAAATATAAGACACATTTTACACCAGACTACACGAAAGTGTATCCCTGTCTTAAAAGAGTTAAAATCTTGCATGGTGTAGAGTTTGTAACAGAGACTTCAGCTTTTCCCATGGCGGGTTAAATGATTGTAAAATACATGTTGAGGTGAGTTCAACAAGTTTAATTTCATGTGCATATTTGCTAGTTGCTATTTAGACCTGTTTAAAGTTGCAATGGAATATAAATAAAAACAGTTTACATAAATAGTATAAGCAGCTTTAATAAATTGTAAACCTGATTTACATATTTTAACATAATGAACAAATAATTGGGTAACACTTTACAATAAGGTTCATTAGTTAACACATGAACTAATAATAAACTGCACTTATAGCATAAAGCAATTTTGTATCTTTGTTAATGTTAATAATACATTTATTTAAATCTTGTTAACATTAGTTAATGCACTGTGAACTAACATGACTAAACCATGAACAGCTGTATTTTTATTTACTAACGTTATCAAAGATTAACAAATACAGTAACAAATGTACTGCTCACGGTTAGTTCATGTTGGTTAACTAATGTTAACAAATAAGAATTGAAAAAAAGATAATTGTAAAGTGTTTCCAATAATTGCATAGGCCTATAGAAATATTATGCTATGGGGGGGGGGGGGCTTGTGAGCAAACCAATTGGCCGGGTCATCGATATGTCCAGGTTTTTTATCAGACATGGGTGGCAACCCTAACTGTTTGTGATGTCATTTCATAAATATGAATTAGGTTGTGCTGATGTTGCTATATAACCGTCCCTAAAACGTATTCTAATTAATATTCATTTGTCACAATATGACTCGTAAAACAGCATTGTTTGTATTTGTTTGCATTGTGTGGCACTTTTCTTAATAGGTCAATGGACTGATATATTCAAATATCTGTTATTGACATGGTTAAAGGGGTCTTAACAGTACATTGTCAAATAAAAGGAACATTAAATATACATATTTCAAGGTTCCCACACATTAGTTAACTTCAAATTCAAGGACCTTTCAAGGACTTTCCAAGTCCAATATCCTCAAACTCAAGGACTAGATGTGGGGACACATTTCAAGTGAGAGCAAGGTTACATCGTGTTACCTTTTAAGATACATTGTTACAGTTCCCTTTTGAGGGAACTCCCGCTGCGTCACTGCGGTGACACTTTGGGGACGCCTCCACTGGTAAGTGCGTTTGAATGTGTATATCAAATTTAACCAATAATGAGGCTTAACGACAAAGACAGGGTGACGCGGAAGCCAGGAAGTATATCGCTATCTGAAATATTGCCAAAGACGGCGTTACAGGGACGGAGGAAGAAGATGCAGCGTCTCGTTCCCTTCTCATGGAATCAACAGTTACGCACGTAACCCGAGACGTTTTCATTTGTCAAACACAACTATGCAAAAAAACATTTTGGTATGAATCAACATTCGCATACAGAAAATATAAGCATTTAAAGCGAACAGTTTATCATGTGTGCTTAAAAAGTCTACTACACAGGGAATAATATGGATTTTTTTTCCAGCAAAACTTCTTGTATAAAATAGATTCAAGCCCTTTCAATGACCTGTATCTATGTATGCATATTTTCAAAAACTTCCCAGGGCCTTGAATTTTTCCCCCCAGATTCACAAACGATCAAGGATTTCAAGGACCCGTGGGAACCCTATATTTTCAAACAAATGCAAGGTCAGTAATAAAAGAATGATTATAAAACTTAGAATCCTGTAATTTTGTTCAATGTTACACGTTGTTTTGGTTATTTCCCAGTTTCCGACTGGTTCCACTATTCCATCTTTTTCGAAATATCAGGTGCTAAAACTAAAGTGAGTTGTATTTAGTAGCCTACCAGACATGCACTTTTAATGCAAGCCAGCAGAAGTACACCATTTAATACCAGGGGATTAAGTTCGGTTAAGCGGCCCAAAAGTGAAAAGTGAGGGCGTTCCTTATAGCAAGCATGTCTATGAATCTCTGAATCCTAAACTTAAAAACAGACGACACACAAAAGATCTGTAAAGCTTAATAATCGCCCACATCCACATGTAAACACTGTCACTCACGAAAGTAATATAACCCGCAATTACGTGTGCTGTATATGTAGCCGTCTGGTTCGAGCTCGTTTATGTGGTTTATTTTCCTGTCTGAAACTCTTTGCTACATCTGGGTGCTTCTGAGAGTGAAAGAGTGAGATTTAATAGGGCGAAGAATACTGCATTATTACAGCACTTTCGGAGAGGAACGATAAAGGTGAAAATGTCCTATGGCTTCCTAATGAAACTCGCTAGCCCATCAAGCGCACAGGCTAATAGGCATTAGAGCAACACCGCGGTTAAAAGGTGAGCTTATTAGGACACAAAACAACACAGTCACCCACGCACATCACACTTATAACGTGGCCCATCAGCAGATCGCTTTATTTTACCTCGGAATGTAACCAGCTGCATTGCAGGAAGATGATCGTGTTGGGAATTTACACAGGAAAGATTAAAAATTGACATTGCAACAATAATAGGCAACAATAAGATTAAAGGTCCCGTTCTTTGTGTGTTTTTAAAGCTTTGATTGTGTTAACAGTGCACAATAATATGTGTTCATGTTTCATGTGTAAAAAAAACGCTGTAACTTACTTATCTGTATAGCACTGTTTTCACTGTCCTCAAAACAGGTTGATGTCTTCCTTGTTCTATGAAGTCCCTTCTTCAGAAATACGTAACGAGTTCTGATTGTGTAGTTTGTTTAGTGTGTTGTGATTCGTTAGCAGCTTAGCTTGCCGTTAGCTTAGCTTGCCGTTAGCTTAGCTGGCAACTGACGTATTCCTGTGGGCGGAGTTTAGTCAAAAACTATTCTAGTGACATCATTAAAGCAGGAAGTAGCGGGCTGTAGTCCAAACCGGCCATTCGCTGTAGGCTTTCACTTTCGAATTCTGTTAAAGAAAATAACGCCTGGCAGTGAACTTTGAGCTTTATCATTTTACAGGTTTTATTTATGCTATTATAGCAACATTACACACTAACTAGGGTTTAAAAAATGGGATCAGGAAGAAGGTGACCTTTAAATGCAGTTTAAATAGGCATTTATGAAGTGTATTGGTGGCACTGTGAGCAACATACTCATGCCGGATAGCTGCCTATGCTTCTGCTTTCTGTGGGTAAAATTTTTCCCACAACCACTTTGTTTTGGAGTTTTAATCTGTTTTACTCCATCGAGTCCTCCCATTGTCTCCTCTCATGGGTGTGGGGCAGTGGAGCATGGCTTAAACTGCTGGAGTTCACCTATGTGAGAGAAGTATCCGGCATGAGTTTATATCTGGATCACTGCCCTGAGCATCTGCCCACAAAACAAAAGGCCAATTACAACCTGGCTCTATCAAAACATGACCCAATGAGGGAAAACATTGTGTTTAACAATATCACCTTTCATCAGTGTCTGTCATACATTATACAAGTTGAGTACCCGTCTTGACTCGACAGAAAAAGTGCCATTGGGAAAACATAAATCATACTGTATGTGAGCTGTGATATAGTGTGTAGGGCAAAACGTACTTTACGTGCTACTAAGAAGTCTTTTATTTTGATGTCAATCTCTTAGAGATTGCATGTTGTTGTATGATAGACAGATAGAATTTACTGGATGCTCTTTGAACTATTGCACATATTCATAATCATTACCTCCCTGAAACGAAGATCTTGAAAAAAGTAAAATTGAGATTTTGATTAAAGACCTCTGCTCTCTTTTGACTTTCCAAGTGATTCTGCAGTGAGTGAGTGTTGAGTGGATGTAACATGGTTAAAGTAATACTGTGATTAGCGACTGGGCGGTCAGGGAGAAAGACCATTAGCACCATTATTGTTCATTAGGATCAGACTCTTGGAGGACAAATGCTTCCCACTGCTTTATTCACTCAGTTCACAAAGTTCGGTTTTTTGCTTTGTTTGGTGTAAAGGGATCCAGCAATTAAGCCAGATATGAAAACATTATTAATCTGTATTAAAGGAATAGTCTACTCATTTTCAATATTAAAATATGTTATTACCTTAACTAAGAATTGTTGATACATCCCTCTATCATCTGTGTGCGTGCACGTAAGCGCTGGAGCGCGCTGCGACGCTTCGATAGCATTTAGCTTAGCCCCATTCATTGAATTGTACCATTTAGAGATAAAGTTAGAAGTGACCAAACACATCAACGTTTTTCCTATTTAAGACGATTGGTTATACGAGCAAGTTTGGTGGTACAAAATAAAACGTAGCGCTTTTCTAAGCGGATTTAAAAGAGGAACTATATTTTATGGCGTAATAGCACTTTTGGGAGTACTTCGACTCGCCTGAAAAGTCCGCTCCCCTTCTCACTCTCATAATGGGAGAGGGAGGGTGTTACTGCGCCGAGTCAAAGTACAATTTTTTTTTTTTTGCTGGTCAGGCTAGAAGGACAACTGACCAACCAGCTTAAACCAGCTTGACCAGGCTGAAAGCTTGTTGGCTGGTCTCAGCTGGTTTGACTTCTTTTTTCGAGGGCACACAATGCGAAGTTCGTCACAAAATGTATGTAGCCTGTCATGTGGGTGATTCGTAATTTCAAAATATGTGTTTGGCGCGTCGAGTGAACCTCTGTGCATCATGTGTCTTGTCAAAATAAGTGCCTGCTGCAGACGCGTCTTAAGAGTTTATGATAAAAGAGACGCTCACGTTTGCCAGATACTCGCATAATCTCATTGTTTTGTGAACGTGAGCGTCTCCTTTATCATTTTTGATGCGTGTGCAGCAGGCACTTATTTCCCTGCTGAAAAAACAGCATACCAGCAAGACCAGCATATGTTGTGTTTTGGTGCTGGTTTGCTAGTGAACACCAGCTAAACCAGCATCAGCACCAGTATTAGCACCAGCTAAACCAGCACGAAACCAGCATTAGCACCAGCTAAACCAGCTACAAACCAGCATTAGCACCAGCATCCCATGCTGGTCATACCAGCAAGACCAGCATATGTATGTGTAGCTTCTTCTTCTAGACGTTACATTAGCAATATGCTCGCTCATAATGTCGCGTCATAGCCGCAGCAAATTTGACTGCTTATGCTATTGTGTATTATGTTATGCTATCTGTCGTTTTTCTGTGCTTTTACTGCTTCTATTAATGTAAAGCTGCTTTGAAACAATTGAGTATTGTGAAAAGCGCTATATAAATAAAATTGAATTGAATTGAATTGAATTGTGTTTTGGTGCTGGTATGCTGGTGACCACCAGCTAAACCAGCATAGACCAGCATAATTCCAATGCTGGTCCATGCTGTTTTTTCCAGCAGGGTTTTACAAAACACATGATGCACATGGTTCACAACAAACACATATTTTAAAAACACGAGCAACACACATGACACATATTTTGAATTTGCGCCCCTCAGAAGAGCAGTCACGAGCCGCCACTGGGATTAGCTGCTCCTCCTAGACTGGGAAAGCTGTTTAAGCTGGTCTTCCAGCCTGGCTTCCAGCACCAGCTAAAAATTGGCCAAACCACTCTAAAACCAGCTTGCCGCACTACCTTAACCAGCTAAACCAAAGTCAAAGGCCTGTTTTTAGCTGATATTTTCAGTATAGGGTAAATATGAAAAATTTGGTTCCAACACAAGATAACACCCGTTTTATTTTATTTTTCAAAACATGTTTATTATTACATTATCATGTTTTTATCGTGCTACTTAGCTGTATTTTTTGTTATGAAGGCTTAAATCAAAACAAACCAACTGCAATTTGATTGATATTAATTGGAATGCACAATTAAAAAAACTAGATTTTTGAAAAAAAAAAGTGTCTTGTTTTGGAACTAAACTCTTTATATATTATTATATTATTTCTTAACTTTTGGTTTTTAACAACTAACATTAACGTTTTATTTACCATTTAACAATTATCCATCTTCAATTTTATAAACAAATTATCAAATGGCTGCCTCTACACCTACATTTAGCCACTAATGCCAAAAAGTACACACACACACAAACTTTCTTTCCACATGTATCTGTCACGGCCCAAAGAAATCACAAAGATCAGTCATGCTCTTCTGAAATACATGAGATTCAATCCAACAAATAAATTCAGTCAGTTTCCACATGCCACACTCTTTCTTCCTCACTCTTTGCATTTCCAATGAGACGGCATCAATCACAGACCTCCCCACAATTCCATCTGGTTACATGAACACTGTAAGGTTTTGTGCATTGCATTAATAAGTGACGTATGAGAAGATGTGCATGTGTGGTTGGTATGAATCTCAACACTCAATAAAAGATCCAAGTGTCATGTTGCTTCAAATTAAAATGATGGAAGATGCTTTTGCCACAAAAGCAATTGAGATATGGAAATAGTATGCATCAACAAACATCTGTGTGTAATTGGAGCGCCTCTGTTTTGGATGGCTTAAAGGGCACCTATTATGTCCATTTTTACAAGATGTAATATAAGTGTCAAGTGTGCCTTGAATCCGTCTGTGAAGTTTCATCTCAAAATGCCCCAGAGATCATTTATTATATCATGTCCAAAATGCTCTTATTTGGGTTGGAGCAAAAACTTGCTGTTTTCATGTGTGTACCTTTAAATGCAAATGAGATACAGCTCATTATTCCATTACAACAAAAGCTTTCAGTTAAAATAGATTTGATTCCTATGAATACAGTCTGAGACAACAGCGTACAATTTGCTGAGGGCGGAAACTATGGTTAAGCAGGACTGTCAGTCAGTGGCTGTGGGATGACTTCATCAATGTGATGTCACATTAACAAGAGAATCAAAACAGTATGTTTAATGAGACAAAAAAGAAGAAGTGGGTGCATTTTTTCATTGTAGGGTTGTTGTGTTCACATACTGCCAATAAATATTTATGTCCAAACACCTTATGAAAGTGGATTTTGCATAATAGTTGACCTTTAGGTGAAGTGTATTATAGTGCAACAAAACTGAAAAAAATGACATGTACATTAACATCTTCAAAGAATTGAAAAAGAAAACATTCCCCTCAGCTTACCTGGATTACCTGGAACAAATTTTTCGTGACTCATCTTGCACTTACAAGCGTATCCTGATCTTAATCCACTCATATCATGTCTAGAATGAGAAGTTTAATCACACTAATACCAGCCTCTGACTAGCAAGTAGCAGACCATCTTCACAGCTATATGCTATACAGTAAACTCAAGGCTATTTATAAGAGATGAGCCATCCAATACACACAACATTTCAAACATCAGGCCTATCAATGAGAAAAAGGCATAATAACAAAAACTCTGAAGTGTTAGTTCACCCTAAACTAACATTTTTCACACAATTTGTTCCTATAGTTCCAATTAAAACTAGACTTATTTTCTTAGGTTGTTTGGTTCATCAAGAAAAAGCATCTTAATTTAAGAATTTTTAGATATTTCTACTGAAAACAAGACAAAAATACTAAGAAAAAATGTTCTTGAAATTTTCTTTTTTTGCAGTGCTTATGAGCAAAATTACCTAAGAAAATAAGTCTAGTTCTTAGACAAAAAATATCAGATATAAGGCCTAGTCCACACGGACACGGGTATTTTTATAACCTGAGTTTTTCCGCTAAAAAAAATCCTTCCACACATGCTCGGTTTAAAAGAAATCTTTTTCAGTCCACATGAAAAAGGAAAAACATGCTATCAAGCGCTGCCAAGAGCATGCCACACCAGCAGGCAGTGATATAACCCAAATAGTAAAGCCACCTTGGCCAATCAGAAGCCTAACAAAAAGTTATTACCGGTTCCGCACACAGGAAAGAGGAGATTTGGGCTACGTCCACAATTTCACAAAATCGTCAACAAAGGAGTCAGGGACGCACAATCTGACGTCAAACACAGCGGATAACGGCGCACATTCTGATGTCGCAAGGCAAAACCCCCGGTTGTACTGTCTACACGACAACACTGCAACTGGCATTTCTTAAAATCGTCACCCTGACAGGGGTTTTCAAAAATGTTCAGTTTCAGTGCCCTGATACTGCGTTTTCGTTTGGACGAACGGCCGAACCGCGTAAAAAAGTCACGGTTATAAAAATATCCGTGTCCGTGTAGAATAGGCCTAAGTGAATTTGTGTATAAAACAAAGCAAAAAAAATTATCTGCCAATAGGGTAAGCAAAAAATCTTGAACTTTTTTCTTAAACACTTAATTCAAGAAAAATTAGCTTATCCCATTGGCAGTTTTTTTTTTTTTTGCTTGTTTTATGCACAAATTCACTTAAATTTGATATTTTAATACTGTAAGAATTTTTAGATAATTGTAATAAAAACAAGACAAAAATACTAAGCATGAAAGTAATTTTTTGCAGTGTAGGGAATCTGAGTTTTATTTGTATATAAAAAATGCATAGAAGCTCACGGGTTAAAAAGCATACGTTTCATTTACCCTTTAATTAAAGTTGTTGATGCTCTTATTTTGTAATATTTTGTTTTCGTTGTCCTATGCTTTATATAAACTTTGCACATGTGTTGTTAGCAGTGATGCACGGGTTGATTCAAAATGAGCGGGTGCCTGCGGTCACTCATGGTTTCGAGTCATCCAAAAATATTTTTAATGATATTCGGGCCGCGGTCTATGGGGTCGTTTGAAATAAAGATGTCAATTAACTATTTTACAAATTACTACTTTTAAAAATTGCAGGCCAGGAAGCGGGTCGGGTACAATGTATATATATTTTTTTGTGGTCCGAGTTGCGGGGTTAGTTGAAAATGTCAGTCGGGTGCGGGTTGTTTATACATTGACCCGCGCATCATTGGTTGATAGTCATTTTTTGCAAAGCTTTCTTAAATTTTACGCAAAGCTGAGCTCATGGTTTATTCTCCAAACACACCAATGCAACATGCATACAAAAAATGTAATGCATCTTAAAATATTAAAATATAGAGCCATGTTGTCAATTGTTCAAGATGGCATCACTTTTGGCTACTCTATCCATTGCATTGCAATTTCCTTATAATATTACACATGGGTATTTTTGCATTGCTTGGTTATGTTTAGCTGTACTAACCAATGGCCCCACAGGGGATTGATAAAGTACCTACCTTCTGCATCTATCTTAGGCTTGACAAAAGTATAATTTTGGGTAAACTAACCTTTTAAGTGGGTAAAAATGGTAATGTAATTTTTTTAAGATTTATCAAGACCCCTTGATAAAACATGGTCCCTTTATGAGAAATCTCCTTCCTGTTTTAGAACAACCATTAATAGATTTGTGTGAAATGCAAAAAAAAAAAAAAACTCATCAATACAATAACAAAGAAAATCCAAATTTCTTCCAGGCACCCAGCCTTTATGACAACAACTTGCAAGAAGAGAAAGAGAGATAATATGCGCTGTGTGTGCATACAGAGAATGAGAAGTCTTTAATAAGAAAGATGACATGGCTGGGTCCACACCATAGACCCCGGGTAAAAGATCATCCCATGACCTGTCACTCACCTATTCTCTCTCTCTTTTCTCCTGGGGTTTGGCAGGCTAATCCCACACATTGAGCAGAGTCAAGGGGCAAACACAATCTCAGAACTGAATGAGACACGCTCGCACACCTGGAGAGCAGTGCAGAGAGACAGTCGTGTGTCCCCAGCCTCCCTGTTTACCCACAATGCAGCGGGGTGTTAATTGCTTTTGGGAGGATTAGTCCTGACTGAGCAGGGCCTAAGCCACAGGGTCTTTGCACTGTCACACACATGGCGGGCCCCTGGAGTCCACTTTGGCTCTGGACCAGCGACGGAGGAGACATTTCCTCACAGCTGATTGGATATTGAGTCGATCTTAAGCTCGCTGATAGAGCACGAGCTGAGGCGAAAAAGGGAAAAGCCGCTCATTTAGAGCTGTGATCGCATGGAGGATGCTGAGAGATATGGATGAGCGAATAGCGAGGGGAAAGAGATAAAAACAAGGAGTAAACACAAGTGACACCACATGATAAAGCAGTATTAAATAATATTTAATATATTATTTAATTCAAGTATGTGTAAAGTACTTCTATATAATGACAAATAAAGCTAATTATTTAATAATCTGGAAATACTGAATGTATATTCGATTTCTGATAGAGAATAAATAGGTTTGTACATCATATATATATTCATTTATAACACTTATTTTTTAGTAAACAAGATGTAAATTTTCATGACGAATTGAATTCTGTAAAATTCCGTAAATAAGACATATTCAACTGTCTGTTTTCATCTTGCATTACCGATAGCATGTCACTGTTTATTGTAAGAAATATGACAAAGTGATTGATGGATGGACTCTTGAAAGAGGAGTGACAGCTTAAAGTGTGCAGAGACAGCAGCTAAATTGATCCAGAGCGAACGGGAAACTGCTGTGACCTAATCCCGGCTTATCCATGCATCAGGAATTTCACCAGCCCGGCACGCTTATTAGAAGGGCCTTTGCATATTTAAGCGCTGAAACAGCCTTAGGATAAAACTTAAGAAAGCATTTCCCTAATGAGGAACATTGTAATAACAGGAAATGACTTGTGTATTGCTAACACTTATTAACCGATACATTAGTGTAATACGACTCGCCGGTTTACCCAATCTGCTTTCATCCGTGCTGACTCACATTTTATGGAACGCATTATATGGTCGATAATTAATAAAGAGGCCGTGCATTTATGATACGGCTGTCGAACATGAGCAACTGCGTGTGAAGTCGTGTAACTGCTCAGCATGCCGGATAAATCCTCATTATGAGAGTTGCTCGTAATCTCTGATTGATTAGTAGATTGATCCGCCCTCCCTCGGGCGTCTGTAGTCGTGCCTGCTCGGCTGGGAGGACCCAGTCCTGTGGCTCTCTGCCATCTCATTAAAAAGCGCCCCATCGGGTGGTGCTGGGAAAGAGGAGGAATGTTCTCCGGAATGCCAAAGCACTCCTCTGAGACTGGAAAACCAAACAGCGACTCGAAGATAGAGAATGTCACTATATGTGCGAGTCATAAGACGGTGTCTGTGAGACTATATGGGCTTTTGTTATATTAAGGGTCCACTGACGGTAGAGGGGGATGGAATTCGTAAGATGACTGGGTGGCATTTGCTGTTTCGGATTATTAAAGTCTAAAAAATCTACACGGGAATCTCATACTATCTCAAACTATCTGGGCCTGTTTC
The DNA here is from genome assembly GCF_027580225.2 of Misgurnus anguillicaudatus. Classification (NCBI taxonomy): domain Eukaryota; kingdom Metazoa; phylum Chordata; class Actinopteri; order Cypriniformes; family Cobitidae; genus Misgurnus; species Misgurnus anguillicaudatus. The sequence goes on from NC_073353.2 coordinate 31,861,361, forward strand.
ACACATCTAACGTCCGCAGTGTTCAACGGGGTGGGCATCAAACTCTTATACTGATGTTTCTTTTGAAGATTAGTATTTAAATACACTGCTTTGTGAGTTAAAAATTCGCAATACCAATATCAAATCCCAGTGTGCCCTGTATCTGTCAGCAACAGGAGCATTGTTAGTCGTTTTGGATAAAAGCATCTGTCAAATGCATAATTGTAAATGGAGAAACGTGATCATATTCCATTTGTTTTGCAAATGCTAATCTGTCTCGATGAGTCACTGACAACATTGAAAGATCGCCTACTTACTCGTCAAATCAACCATTGTTCTAAAACTCTTTAAACTTGCCAGTATTGTGCAGCTTTCTGATCTGAAAAATTGTAAACCCACAAAAATATACGGTACATCCACATCACAGATGTTCTTTTTAGTGTGAAGAATTCATACAGTATAGTGATACAGGTCATTTGACTCACACCCTTAGTTCACTAAATAGAGGTTCTCAAATAAAACAACAGCTAAACAGAATTCGTAATTACCACAAACTAAAAAAACAACGATGCAATGACAAAATCATGTATGTATCAGATACCATTAAAAGTGGTCACCAGAGATGAAACATGTTACTTAGCACAGGGGTTTTCAAACTTTATGATGCCAAGGACCCACAAATTTGATGAACCTTTTGTGAGAGACACCTTTCTAAAAAAATATATATTTTTATAACAAACATACAATTGGCTCTACTTAGAGTTAAGCTGGATGTATAAACATTTTTAATTCAAATGTATTTGTACTGTAGCAACCCTAATCCACAGTAAGATTAAGGGGACTGTAATAAGAAAAACACAATAGAAAGATACAAAGCAAATATAAATTATTTTGGAATGTTTGTAGCAAGAAATGAGACAAAATACCTAATTAATTAACTTTACATTTTTTTCTCTATTAAATATTTTGAAGACTCCCTAGAACCTCCTGAAGGACCCATGGGGGTCACCAGGACCCCAGTTTGAAAACCTCTGTCTAAGCATACCACTTGTGTTTGGATCATCTGGGATAGATTCTAATACCAGGTATATTCCTAAAAATAAAGGTGCTTAAATAGTTTTTCATAGCAATGTCATAGAAGAATTATTTTTGGTTCCTTAAAGAACTATTTAGTAAAAAGTTCTTTAACCCTGTAAAACCCTCGGTTGTAATATTACAACATCAGTTTAAAATCTAATAAAGTATACATGTATTTTTCTCTTTACAACCACATTTACACAACTAAAAAGTCCTAATGTTTAACCCTGCAATGATTTTGAATGGTAGACTTTGTGATTAGGTTTGTTTTCCTGGCCGTGAACTTACAGAACCTGCAAACCTGCCTTGAAGAACATAACCTTTTTTACTGGACTAAATAAATCAACAATCACGTAAGTAAAATGCCTAAAATATTTTCTGTGATTAGTTATGTGTCTAGATTATGTAGATTTTAAGATATAGCTGAATGTTTTAATTATATTAGATTTTGAGCTTGTTGTGTCAATGTTGTAATATTTCAACGCAGCTGGTGATGTTTTCTTGTATGTGCTTTGTTTGCTCAAATATCTGATTGCTGCATGAGGATCAGATGATCTTGTTCTGCAATGTGGGGTGGGAGGTACAGGTGCTATTAGCATATAAATAGAGCACAGTAAGCTCGCCAAGACATTATTGTGTGAATTCTGTGGAATGGGTGAATCCTTTGAAAAGTATAAATGTGATTGGAATTGATTTGCATCAAGATTAATAAGCATGAAAATAAGAAGTGTTTTTTTATTTCAGAATTCTACCAGACATGACTGTCTTATCTACAATGAGTATGATGTCATTTTATATCATCTAAATTTGAAAAAAGTGACTTTGAGATGGGACTCTGATATAACTGATGCGGAGGTGGTTATACAACTATAAAAGAGAAATTAAAAACTTTGTCTGCCCTTATGATGATAATGTGGACATGACGCCAACAAAACCAAGCCATTCATGAACACAGACCTTGCCCCATGACAGATATTACTGTCGAAAAAAGGATTTTATCAGTCTCAAGACTGATATTTTTGTTATTGGCATCACTAATGATGCCATCTCCTTTCATATATCAATGGAGAACCTCTGAAGGTTTGCGTCAGAATACATGACCATAACACAAATGAGTAAGGTTTCCAAAAGAGAGGTGTTTCAGTTTTCAGTTTATCTGGTTTTGTAAATACAAAATGAGCATATTTTTATAATAAATGATTTTTCATAAAAATATGGTTTTGTCTGGTTATTATTTATTGTGTGATTATGTATATGGATATATAGGATACTATTATTGGGGTAAATAAGCAGTACACCCTGCAGAGTAACTCTTAGATGTTATTAACATTTGTTCAGACAGTGAGTGAAATCACAGCAATTCTGCTACCCCAAAGGCCCAATGCTGTAATATTACAACATTTCCATAAAAACTTACCAAAATGTAAAAAATGTAAAAACCCATTGATTTTTGCATTAGAGGACTCCTACAACAACATATAAAAGGTTAAATATTTTTCTACATTTGGGTCTTACAGGGTTTTTAAAGAACCATTTCTTTATACAATATCATAATCTGAAAAACCTTTCTTCACTGTAAAGAACCTTTTATGAAACATAAAGGGCCCTATCTTGCACCCAGCGCAATTGACTTTGTCAGTGACGCATGTATCATTCGTTTTTGCACAACGCGCACAGCGGGTTTTTCCCTCCACAGACGCACGTCGGCAAACTAGGGAATGAACTTGCGCTCCCTGGGCGGTTCAGCGCAAAAAAGGAGGCGTGTTCTGGCGCAAACCATCCCTGATGCTTTTTTGCAGTTTCAAAAAACAATTGCGCGACTGACCAAAAAAAAAACTAGTCTAAAGTCAGTGGCGCGTTGCGCGTGGTTCATTATGCTATTTTAAGGGCACATGCTTGACCATAATGTATAGCGTGCACAACGCGCACACACTTTGCTTATCTAATCTACACAGATGCAACAGTTATTTTTGCAAATCATAAATTGTTACAATAAAAAATATTAACACATGAGATAAGGGAAATCATAGTGGTGAGCATTGTGGTGATAGTTTTTATTTATTGTGTGGCTGTGTTAAAAAATGATCATACAAATAACGATTAAAATATTTTCATAAGTTTGTTGTGTTGCTGCATTACGTTTATTTTATGTAAATAATAATTAAAATGTTTTCATAAGAAACCTTAATGTATGTGAACTTGATTTGTAAGTGTACTTTGGAGTTGGACCTTGCTTGCGTTTCTTGGGTCCGATTTCAAAGCCCCCAAACCTTTTCAGCGGTGAGGGTGGACGCAGCGATGTCCTCTGCTGGCGTCAGGTCCTGTGTAGAGGCAGATCCACCTCCCGTTATACGGCGTGCCCGATTTATGCTGGCAAGCTTGGGATTCCCCCGTCTCCTGACATCATTGTAGCGCTTGGCGCAACGATGGGGATGCCAGGTGATGAGAAAATTGTGGCTATTTCCTCTCACGCCTGTTTAACCGACGCTGATTTGGGCGGGTTTAGGTTTCTCCTATCCCCATAAAAAACAACTTCTCTGTCTTTGACTGCTCTTACAAGAACGTCGGTCTCCTCGGCTGTGAACCGCTCCTGGCGTGCGCCTGGTAAATCCATAATAATAATAGCAACCCGCCATGGAACTTGCACCCTTGCGTTTAAAAGGAATGTTGGATAGCGTTCTGATTGGTTTATTTGACGTTACGCCCAAACCACACCTATGAATAATGAACCTACTTCAGACCAACCCCTTATTGATTTGCGCCTGGCGCAAGAGTTATTTCTCCCGCCGGGAAAATAGCAACAGCGCCCAAGAAAGTCACTTGCGCTTTGCACTTCGCACTTGCGTTTCAGATCGTTAAAATAGGGCCCAAAATGTTAAAGGTGCTTTAAAGAACCATTTAGACAAAAAAAGGTTCTTTTATGGCATTGTGAAACATCTTTTTTAGGAGTGTATAGATATGGACACATGTCATAAGTTTATTAAACCTAAAGAAATGACATTATACATTACAAAAGCAATAGAAACATATGAGAAGCTCAGATGCAAAAGCCGCTAAATGCAACCTCCATCAAACAAATCAGATCATGATAGTAACATAATGCTCTCAGCACGCATTACATGTTAAACAAAAAAAAAATCTAATCTTCTTAACCCCTGTACCTCAGGTCATCCAGAAATACCGGTTTGTTAAAAGAATCTATTAAGAGCCCGATAAAAATGCTAATTTGCATCAAAACATGTCAGACACACTAAGGGGCCGATCACACCAAACGCGTTTTATGATTTTCTATGGGCAGTGAGCATTATGCGTGCTGTTTATGCCCACCGAACGGCTTGCATTTTTTTTAAAGTGAACTAAAAAGGCAGTGCGGCACACCTTGCATTTCCAAGCATTTAATTCGCGTTTGGTGTGATTGGTCCCTTAGAGGGTTTTGCATCTGAGCTCTTCATATGTAGATATTTTATCTATGTACAGTAAATCCAAATTACATTGTCTTGATTTTTTACAGAGTGCATAAAAATAAAATTTGGGGCAAACACACTGCATTTTTCAAATGACTATCTGGATGTGTAATGTAACAGTTTTATGGCTGGGCTAATTGGTGATATGGTGGGAGTTTGTTGAGGAACGGGTCACGGGCGCTTTCTCTCAGCCGATTAGCACAGGTCAACAATAATGAGTGAGAGGTTCACCGAACCCCCGCACCTTATCAGTACACACATACATCGGGTCAACCTTTTGATCTTGGCTCTATGAGACCAGGGCGTACTGACCACAGGACGATAACAAGAGGTGGGTCTCATCTTTAATTATGAACTCTGTCTTTAATATCATGCCATGTCATGGAAAAAACATAGACAGGGTCATATCATATACTTATTTCATGGTTATTTTTTAAAGTGCCACTTCAAATTTAACATTTGTCATGATTCTAATAGTTTTTCTTTACCATTTTCACCTTCTTTATGACCCTTAGAATGTTTGTATGCCCTTTCAACATGTGATACTGCACTGCACTTATTTACAAGAATGGACCTATTTCTCCTGACAAGCTTTTTGTAATTTTTTTGAGAAACTTGTATTCCAACACTAACGACTTTCACAACCCTGAAAAAAATCATAATATGTAACTGTACATTAAGATACAAATGTCTCTTGACCAGTAGGGGTCACTGTGTGTGAACTGCAACGTTACAAATCTAGTATGGGATTTGTCACATGATTGCACCAACCCTGACCTACCGCCCCAACCACCAAACTGGTTTGCCATCTTAAGCAACATCTAACAACAACCAGTCCTCTATGCTCTTTATGCATAAGAAACGCAACTGTAAGTCTTTCAAACCGCCCAAGGCTATTAATGCTGGTCATACGAGTGCACACAATTTGTCTTAAAGTTGTCTGAAACATGAGACAACATTACAGCAAATCTATGGCAGGGGTGAGTAATCCTTCACCTGGAGATTTACGTTCCTCGCGAGTAAAGATATCACAGTCCTATGAAGCAAACCTTAACCAGATAAACTTAGTCTTAAGGTTCACTTAAAAAAGACATACAGGTTTATTAGAGTGGGTCGCACAGTGGGATAGGTGGGACATTCAATGTCGCTTGCCTACAATGATTTTGATATGAAGTTATTTTAAAACGGCAATTTACCATATATTTAATTTATAAAATACTCAATTTAAAAAGATAAACATTTTGTTTTTCCCTTATATTTACATTTAAAAATATGTTGATGGGTCCGGTATAGATTACACTGATCTAAGTATATTGCAAAATTAAAAGTTTGGGAACCTCTGCTCTATAGGAAGGTACTGTAGATGCACCAGAGAAGGATTGAACGTGTGGTGAACACATCTCAGCATGTGCCAAAAGAGGTCATGTTATCTAAGATGTTATGTATACCTTCATCTCCAGAGAAACAAAACCTGTCACATTTAATTGTTAAGGAAGTTAAGCGACACCTTACAACACACTGCACCCAAGTATGTGAATGCATATACTTCCAGCTATTATGGCTGCAAGATATTTTGTAATTATGTAAATATCACTACATGCACAATTGTTTGCAATAACCAATTGATTTTATTACTTCAATAAGTTATGTATAATCAAATCTTATGTTGGTGCAGATTGCAGAGAGACTAGCGAGCAATAGTTTCCTTTGCCAAAAAAAGCGAAACGTATGTTGGTTAAAGTTGCCATAGAATTAAAAACTGTGGCATAAATGAATAATAAGAGCTCTGTACATGACACATTGTCAACCTTAAACGGGTTTGTTTCCTCATTTTTATGTAAACCTTGGGTACGCAAAAAAAGACTGCTGGAAAACAGGCCAATCTCAACACCGACTGTGACATCAAAGTCAAGATGTACGCCCCAAGATTAAATTACACATTAAATTAATTACGAAGTTGTTAAAATGCTAAAAACAAAGATGTGACTGCTAAGTTAGCGCTATATGCTAACGTTTATGCTGAAGTTCTACTATTGACGTTACAGTTACGTTTTGCAGGTCCATACTGAAAAAAAATGTACCACTCAAAAACGTCCATTAACAATCTCCAAACAATTCGCTCAAAATTGTGAGCCTCAGAGCAGAGCAGAGCCAATCAGAGCAGAGCATTATAATTCATGACCCTTCCAAATAGGGCAAAAATAGACCATTTCATTCAAAGGACAAATCCTCGGGTTGTAAATGGACATGTTAAAACGTTTCTGGAAAATGTTTGCATAAAGTTACATACCTTCAATGTAAGTATAAAAGAACATATTATTTAACATATTATTTTAATGCATTCTTTGGCACCTTTAAATACACTTTAGTTTTTTTAAGGTGTTTAATTATAATTTAGCCTTTTTGGATTGCATATCATAAAATGCATTATTCAATAAGTTATATTACATTTTTCTTCAGTATCTTGCAGCCCTATAGCTATGCAAACTCGTAACATTGCGTCCGAGCGCAGTGCATGACGTCATTATTTTATGCATTGTGTTGTGCTACATTTTCAGCTTAACCTTGTAAAGTTTTTTTTAAAGGTAAAGTAATGTTATAGCATAATGTTAATTGTCTTTTCCTCTTTTTATGCTTGAGTTTGCTACTGGCACAGTAATGCGAGAACACACTGACCAAGCATTCACATCTGCGTTCGATTTCTTACCGATGTGCATGTGTGCCCTAAGCATTACAGTACATTAAAGTTAAAATTCTTTGAAAAGCATAACACTAGCATCATTAGCAGCAACAAGTGCGATAAACAAGGCATTGTGGACAAAAACAATGCTCGTCCAACATGAGTTAAAAGTCCAATTGATTGGGTTCAGGAGTAACAAAAGCTAGTTGTGTAATCGGCGCACCGCTGGGCAACAGATCAACTGAAGTGATTTTACAATTCCTCCTTTTGTGCAGAGAGCCTGAGGCATTTACTGAGCACATGTTTGTTTTACAATGTTCTGTAACTTACATACACACTTTACAGCGTTCGCTGGTGCACAGCCAAGAAGTGATCATGACAACATCTACACGACTCGAAAAAATCCACAGAATTTCTAGGAACGAGCACTTTGCACTTTCTCTCACCTGCTCTCGCTTATTTTTTTTCTACATCTGTTTTTTCTACATCTGTTCCCTTTTCTCTAACCATTGTGTAACAGTAGGAGTTTGTGTTAATAAACGTTGTGCTCCGGTCAGAGCTCTGTTGGAGTCTGTGGAGATGTATATATGAAAACAGCTCTCAAAAAAACATTAAAATCTCAGGATCACAACCTTTGTGCGTTACAAATCAAACATTGCATTCAAATATGAACCCTTCTGGCTGCCGGCCCTTTATTTTTTTTTAACTCATCTGAGTAACAGCATGTAATGCAAATATTTGCAGCGGTGACCTAAAAATTAAAAGTAAACCTTCGGACATTACGACATCGTTTTTGGTAAACTCTGGACAATAACTCTAATCTTGAATTCAAACTAAATATATAGACACTGGAGGTGTGCATGTGATAACAGAGCTATGAAAGAAAACAAAAAGTGTGAAACTACCTGAATTCAAATACGGACGACATTTTATTGAAGGCCTCGTGGAATTTTTTTTTATATATACTACAACAATAGCAAAATAATTTTTAACCATAACCCTCACAGAAACATGCAAAAATTATTTGATTCAAAGAGAAGCATTATTTGGCTAATATATGGGCATTTTAAATAGTAAAGATCAATCCAAATGTCTATATTTGGCCCTCATGGGAACATATATATACTGCGCGCACACACACATAGTCTCACGTTGTAGCTTTTGCTTTAGAAAGCATTAAATCAAGGCCTGCAGCAAAGATTGAATAATTACCCACAATGTTTTGTTTGTGTGACATATTGTGTACAAATCAATGTAGTTCACTCATCGTCTCAAAGCAAGCAGTATCTGTGGTGTGAAACGGTGCGCGACAGGTGGCATGACCCAGAAAGATAGGAGAGTAAAACAGGTTCTGCTTAACCAGTTTCTCCGCATTAGACAACCAAGATGGAATGCAAGCTCACACCTTCACACATGCACATGTACATGCATGCATACACATTGCACATACATGCATGCATAAAATGTACAGTGACGAACATGTTGACGTGCAAAATTTCATTTAAAGGACAAGTTCGGTATTTTACACTTAAAGCCCTGTTTTCAGATTGTTTATGATGAAATAGAATGGTTTTGACTGAAATTTGGACATATGCGGCTGCCCCGAGAATTTTCGGGTGTTTGTGTTTCACCTCACACCTCTACAATGGGTTTATATGTGCACTGGAACAATCCTTCCTAAAATGCATTAAACTTTCATTTACAAAGACGTGAAACTCACCGAGTGGTCAGGGGTGTTCACTGATACGCCCACACAAAAATCGCTGCAAAAGATGCTCTCCAACAGGTTTTATCATAGTTTATGCCAACTCCATTGACTTGTATTTGATGTGCTGTGAGGTACGGTAGTACTCCGCGCCGGGAACGTTGTTTGTATTCTTGCAATTGGCAAAGGCGGATTATCGCCACCACCTGGGCTGGAGTGTCTATTATTCTAGCTCTCAACGGAAGAAGAATGTACGGGTGTGAGGCGTTTGTAAAAATAGGTCCACAAGTTTACAACGAAATGTAAAACACCGGTTGGAAAGCATCTTTTGCAGCGATTCCTGTGCGAGCACATCAGTGAACACCCCCGACCACTCAATGAGCTCCACATCCTTACAAACGAATGTCCAATGCACTCTAGGAAGGACTGTTCCAGTGCACCATGCACACATTGTAGAGGTGGGAGGTGAAACAACAAACACCCGAAAACTCCCGGGGGAGCCGCACACGTCGAAATTTCAGTTAAAACCGTTCTATTTCATCATAAACAATCTGAAAACAGGGCTTTAAGTGTAAAATACCGAACTTGTCCTTTAAAGAGGAAAACAGCATGCATTGGGATTAGGCTTATATTAAGTGCATGCAATGTGTATGCATGTGTATATTTTCACATACAGTAGGTGCAGAGTGACCAGAAATGCAAAAGGGTTTGTAGATCATCTAGCTCATGCCCAATACTGTAATTAATGAATAGTGTAATCACTGTGTTTTCTCCGCTCTGTTTCTAAGCCACTAAATTAAATGCATGGATTATCGTTTATTCTGCCATCTAAGCATTACATCTGTTTTTAATATCCAACATTCCATCAAGAACCATAACAACCAGTCATAAAGCTGCATCACAATTCGATGCCAGGACCAGAACTCAGACTTCCAAGGATGCGGACTTTGATGTATCCGGTCTTGGAATGCATCGTTTGGAAGATGCTGCCTCTAAATTTGGGATGCAGCTATAGACCTAGCATCCTCCTAGCAATGCCCTATGAACAAGCCTGAATACTCTATCAAGTGTTTAGAAACCATTTAATGCACCTTAGCAACCTCTTTGTACGGTCTCCATCCCTAATCTTGGCATTTCCAAGCCAACACTTAAAATCAGGAAAGAAATGTCTAATTTTTAAGTGCCTTATAAACCCAAGATGCGATTTTATGTTGACTTTAACAGACTGGATTTCAGCTCTGTGACTTTAAGAAAAATCTCAGAGAGTCATCTGACAAATGCACGCACACAGACCAAGAGAGATCAGCAGGGTATAATTACGAGACCATTGTGCATTCACAAACTGACTGACAAGCCAACTGTTTGTTCAAGTGCTGTAAGTGTATAAAAGTATGAAGAGTTTTGTGTTACTCATGGTTGGCTCAGCGTACTGTAGCGTTTCTCTGAAAGGAGAACAAATGTCCACATCTTACCTGCAAAGACAAAAAAGAAAACATTAGAAACTGACTTTATGAAATCAAATCTGTTTAGCATTGTTTGGTGGCTTCAGTCAATGTTCAATCCAAAAGGAAACATACTGATATAAATGGGTTTTGTGTTTGTCCATTTTATTGAATCTGTTTCCAGCAATCTGTACATTCTGAAAGAGGTTATGCATAACCAGGACACAAGGGGCCGTGAACAGGTTAGGGACATGACTGCAACTGAGAGAACCTGTCTTTTCCCTTCTGCTTTTCTGTACTAGACAGACAGGTTGCATATCTGACTTGGCAGTCATGACTGAATGTAATCGTACTATGCAGCACACTGGGGAGAAGGCAGGAAAGTTTAACTCTTTCTGCATAGACAGGAATAGAAATCAATCAGGAAAAAAGCCAAAGAAATGAAAATAAGGTTGTATTAGTAAACATCAGTAAATGCATTAATTAATGAACAAAAAATGATCAATAAAGACTTTCAGTATTCATTCTAGGTAATGTTAGTTAATGTCAAGGTAGTTGTTCATGTTAGTTCATGATGCATTCATTAATTTTCAGTTACAATGCTTGATTTTTTAAAGATATTAGTAAATGGCCAAATTAACATGAACAAATATTAATAATTGTTGTAGAAGTATTGTTCATTGTTAGTTCATGTTTGCTAATGCATTAACTATAATTGTTAACAAATACAACCTTACTGCAACTGTTACCGGAAAATGGAAATCATTGGATTGACTGGAGAATATATGACATCTAAAAGATCAGACATGATGCTGCCTCCAACTTTTGGTCATTGCTTTAAAAAACCTAAGTGTATATTGTGGCGCTTCACAAACCTCCTCAATAGATTTTGGGTAATATTAGCCAAATAAAACACACATACAGCAGGGAAAATAATTATTTTAATCAGTAAGGGGCTATTGACACAAAATTTCCACCAGATGTAGCCATCAAGCCAAATATTGAATTCATACAAAGAAATCAGAACATTTAAGTATACAAGTTGAGTCATAATAAATAAAGTGAAATGACACAGGGAAAAAGTATTGAACACACTTTATATAATACTTTGTAGAAAATCCTTTGTTGGTGATTACAGCTTATAGACGCCTCTTGTATGGAAAGACCCTTTAAAGGTCCACTGTGTAGATTTTTAGCGGCATCTAGCAGTGAAATTGTGAATTGCAACCAACGGCTCAGTCCACAGCTCACCCATCCTTTTCAGAATGCATAGAGAAGCTACAAAAGCCGCCACCAGACAAACATGTTATCATCTGAGACAGCATAGTGACAAAACACGCTCAATAGAAACGTTTGTCCATTTAGGGCTACTGTAGAAACATGGCGGTGCAAATCCATCTAAGGGGACCCGCGGTGTAAAAGTGGCCAATTCTAAGGTAATAAACATAATACAGTTCATTATGTAACTTCTTTATACATAACTGATAATATAGTTATGTATTATCTGTCAAGAGATCCTTCAAAAAGTTACACAATGCACCTTTAATCTTCAATGAACACTATTTACACACTATTTAAAATGGATCATGATCCTTTTTTCCCTCCATCCCTTTCTCACCAACCCACAGTGCTATCGTGCAGTCTGCAAAGCTGTGGCATTCAGGCAGGAGAATATCAGGAATATTGGTAGCATTTGGTTTATGCATCAGTCAGCCTATGTGTGTAAACCATCACCGCCTCAGTGCACAGGAGACTATCGACTCAAATAGAGTTAATATTCCTCTCTTCTCCAGACAGCATCTATTGTCAAGTTGATTCAGTGGGAGAGAGATGAGAGGATGAGCGGAAGGAGAGAAAACGCACATCCAACATCTCTCCATGATCTCTATGAATAACTCATAGTACTGCTGCTATCTGCAGGGCAACACGTACAGTTTTTTCCTGGCTGTTACAGCCATAAGATGTCCTATAGACATTAAAACTGGGGATATGTTTATTCTTTAACTATTTCCCCATGATTTTAAGTAATATAAAGCTTTTCACAAATGCTTAATGCAGGCTTCAATGTTATTTGTAAGGCTGAATGGCTCCATAAATAACCTTTAACCTCCACAAAACCTCTCTGTTGCACAAAAGATTCCTTATAGTGAAAATGGGTCCTACAGACTGTAAAAGGCATGAAGAAAAAATGAAGAGCTCAGATGCAAAAGCATCAAAAATGAAATAATGATATTGTCTTAATGCTCTCGATATGCATTATAAATTCTTCATATACCGTAAAATCTGCTTAAACCCAGCCTCAGGCATTCAGAAATACTGTTTTGGTGGCAAAACCCATTAAACGATTTTTTGCAAGGTCCTCTAAGTGCACAAAAAATTAGATGAATGATGGCACCAGTACATCAAGGTACAAGAGTTCCTCACTTAGTTAAAGGAAGTTTACAGAGTATATTAGATTTTTTTATATCTTTTATTATTATTTAAAAATAAGTGAAAAGGGAATGGAGACATTTTTTGCATGTACTTAGAGGGTTTTGCTTTGAAAGACAGTCAAATTTGTTAAATGACTAAAGTGACATTTGTGATAAAATGATTACAATTGCTGACTAGGCATTGGCCGGATATGAGATTCTGGCAGCATGATAACCGTAAGCAAAAATACCACGGTGTTGCGTATTTGTCATTGTAACACGAAAATGTGTTATTTTTAAATTTCTGCGTATAAAAACATCAACTTTTCAAGTGGACAAAATACATTTTATCTGTAAGCAACATACAACGTTTATGCCAGGTAAAAATAAAGCCTTTAAATGATAATATTCTTTTAAAAATATGTAATTGAAATGCAAACATGAATTCAATTACATGATTTAATTCATTTTGTGTAAACACAGTTCATACCTTGAAAACGCCATCACAGAAAATTTTTGTCTCGTTATGAAACCTTGACTCTTTAAAAACTCAGTATACCTTGAAACCGGTAACCGGCCCATGCCTATTACTGACTAATAATATTTTCATTGGCAAGTGAAATTACTGAACCTAAACATAAGAGCCTGAAAATGCTAATTTACAAGAAAACATGTCAGATGCACGGTTTCCCATCTGAACTCTTCTTCGGTGCTTTTAAGTTCTTCAATGGCATTGCTCAAAATAATCCTTTATCTCTTTTATTTTTAACAATATACTTCAATAATCTCGTGAGCCTCCTAATTCAAATGTTCTGAGAAAATAATTACAGGGAAGATGAATGTGACACTGGGAATACCAAACATTCATTGTGTATTCATATGAAATAAATTTGAAATTCTGCACACATCAAACCACATAAATCGTGTCCCAGGCTTGCATTTTTTGAGTAGCTGTCTTACAATATCCCTTTCATAAGAAGTCTAATAAGTTATATGTTTCTCTATCCTGTACTAGATGTGTGGTTTATTTACAATTTTTTAATGCAAGACTAAAAAAGCTGGAGCAGAGCAATAACAAAAAACTTTGAGCAAGGATAGGAAAGCGCTAAAATACTCTGATTCTCTTACAAACCTCTAAGGGTTCATGAACCTGATTTCTCTGCCTACTCTAAAATATTTAGCCACCATCTATTTGGCCGAAGCAAGCACACAGACAGCATATGTTCTGGTCTTCAGCATCCACACCAGAATGCTTTTTTCAAGTTTCTTGATTAAATGCATGACCGTGCACTATAAAAAGGCCGTTTTTGGAGTGAACTTGGTTTACACATATAGTTAAATAGTTACACTCTTCATGAATAATAAAACATGAGTAACAAACATTAAGCACATTTCTGTTTTAAATTTTATGATTCTTGAGAAGATGTGCGAAACAAAGACAACATTATTGTGACCTGCAGCTATCCGCTATACAGAGCTCATTGATTCTCCATTAGCAGATACAAACCCGGGCTAAATCACCTTGGTTGTGCTCTTCACATGTCTGACAGTGCAATCTTAATTAATTCTGATCCAAGGCCAGAGAACTAAATTCCTTACTGTGTTCAACAACCGGCAGTTCATTTATCTTGCACATCTTGGATTAAATGACCATTCTAAGTGATATCTGCTTCTCGCTCTTTTTTCACTTTTTGTTTATTCTCTATTGTTAAGAAACACCTAAGCATAATTTTAGTCCGAATAAGTTTATTTTTTATAGATATAATCATAACCAAATCTCAGTTAAGGGCCATTCACATTATAATGTATGATAACTATAACTAAAAATATAGTTTTAAAAATATTTTATTTTAAAGAGAATAAAGGAGTTCAAACCACAACTATAAAGATAAAGATACAAGGAACTAAATCATTGGGATTACTGATGAACAATAAACGAATCTAAAGTGCACGCGCATTCGAAATGACAGATGGCACTGTGGAAAGCTCATTGCTGAGGTCCATTACATAAAATTACTTTAGGTGTCCAGCACTGCTGGTTATAGCTGCCGTAAATGCATCAAGAACAGCATATTTATACATTTAATGACATATGAACAATTACAAACGTTTTTATTGAAATAGTTAATGCCATTGAACGTAAATGATTTGTGTGAGTATTGCGCCTCATGAGCGAATTAGCAAGAAGTTACTGTCCGGTGGTGTGACTAGATCTGACTAGAACCTCAATCTTACAAACTAATCCTTCATGTCCAGCTGGAAAAAAAATCTCCCGAAAAAAACCTCATTAAATGACTTTAAAGCTGCAATTTGTAACTTTACTTTTTACTTTTTTTGTTAAAAATAAACAAAAATTATAGAGCTTTATAATAATGATTTATTTTTATTCACTAGATTTATTTATGTGATTTATTTAGGTTATCGTGTTGGATTTAATGGGAAATGTCAGTTGTTTTATAACTCTTTCCCCGCCAAACTTTTTTTTTGAAGTTGCTAGCCAGCTCCAGCATTTTTTATGATTTTCACAAAAGTTTAATCCCTTCCAGAAAATTTTCATCTTTGAATATAAACATACTATATATCAAATGAAAAAACAGACGTTTTCATCCTACATGAAGATTTATCCTGGCTTCTTTGTTCTCTTTTCTCACCTGTCAAATATGGGTAGGTTTCTTCAAAAATACAAAATTTTGCGCAAAAAGCTGAGATAATAACAGTTTTGTGAAGGACTTTTGATAGAGATTAGATTTAGAGCGTATCCTCGAACATACACTGAGTTTTGAACTGTTTGCCCCAAGGGAATACTTCCAGATTTTATAAGTTGGCTAAGAGTGCCACCTGGTGGATAATAGAAGAAATACGGACTGCCGGAAAAACTCGTCATTGGCAGGGATGCTTTTTCTCTTAAAGTGCATCTATTTCATTGCTAAAAAACAATGTTATTTTGTGTATTTGGTATAATACCATGTGTTCACATGGTTTATGGTTAAAAAAACATTATTTTCCATATACCGTACATTTTTGTAGCTCTAGATTTCCCTGACTTCCTGAAACACACTGATTTTGTACAAAACTCATCGATTTGAAAAGCTCTTGTCCCTGATTGGCCAGCTAATCTGTACGTTGTGATTGGCCTGAATACCTCTGACATCAGACAGAAATGTGACGCTCCTTACCATGTTTAAAAGATTCTGTCACAATGCAATGCTGACAGGAGTTAACTTACAGGCTGTGAGTCCAAGTGGGAGGAGTTACGATAATGTCGGTCTTGTCTACGTCAACAGGCCCAGGAAGTAAACTGTTGCCTACAACCCGTGTGTTTGTTGTAGTCCAAGAAAAGAGATTTACGTTGGAGAAGTTAACTCGTGTCATCGTTTACTTTGGGGTTTGTACCTTTTGCATGTTGTCAACATGTACTAATACACACTTAGACACCAAAGGAAATGTAAAATTGTGAATCGGACCATAGTTGCTCTTTAATTGACAAGTTAACTCATCAGTGGCGGGGAAAGAGTTAACAAACATAAATATAAGTTCGTAAAGTAACCTGCTGTTTTAAGTTTCAAACAATGATGGCGATAGAGAGGCAAAAGTTATGGATTGCAGGGTGGAGCAAATGCAGAGATGAAGAAGAAAGCTACCATGTCCCTGCTGTCTATGCTGCAAAGGGCAAGTTTTTGTCCTCACAGAGGAAAGCAGCCACTGATGCATAAAGGCGCACGTCCTTCCAGCTCCTTATGGAACTAGCTGGCTGCAATAATAATTTGAATTTCATGCCCCGATGCCTCGGTCAGGACAAATGGCCTCAGAATGTGAGTAAATTTGCTTCCCCAATCCCTTCGATCAATGAGGCCACCAGTGGAGCTCCATTGATCTGCCATTTGCAAGTTATAATCAGACCTTGTACCTCTGCGTCCTCTTCTGGCCTCTTGGGTTCTTGGCAGGAGCCATAAGAGGCAGAGGTTCGCAGATAACACAGACTTCTCACCTCTGTAAATGGAGCTAAACTTGTAGATAAAGTCCCCAGGGCCTCCAGCCAACACTTACAGAGCTATGCTCGCCATGCAGAGTTGTTTCCGCCTTACGCTTAGTCAGTTGTTGTGGCACAAGTAGGACAAGAACGCTCCTTGCTAGAAGACGAGCTGGTGTTTTAGTAAAGCTCCAAGATCTCCTCCTACCTGCTATGGATAGATTAATCCACATGTCAGTGGCTTAAAACTGTTTCAACTGGACCACGCTTACTACTTCGTTAACAATTAGCCTTAATCTAATTAGCCATGGTAAATGGGACCGCATGTCTTTTTTCAGGAATTTTATTGTAGCACGTTCAAGGAGGAGAGTTGATGTGGCATCCGTGCGGCGCCAGGGCACACCAAAAAGAGTTCTAGTTTATATATTGCCAGGCACCATGTTGAGCAAATCAGATTAGGCCCTGTAATCAAGTGGTCTTAATAGACCTCAGGGCTAAAGCAACACAACTAAACTCCTGTACAATGGGTAACAGCTGGTATATGGGAACAACACACTAAACCAAGAATTAGAAACATGAAACTGTAAATGTCATCATAACTGAGGTGAAAATTGTTATCTTATGACAATTAGCTTGATCCGGTTTTGATTTGAGGTGGTTTAACCTCATAAAAAGGAACAAACTGTGACACATGCTTTTACACTTACAAAGAGAAAAATTAAAATCATTATTGTTTTACAATTATTTTTACAATCGCGCGTTTGTGTATGATTCACTTCGTACGGATTCATACACATTAGCCAACTTATAAAATATGTAGGGCTGCAACAATGGATCGATTAAATCAATAAAAATCGATTACTAAAAGAGTTGGCAACGAATTTCATAATCGATTCGTTGTGTCGCGTGACGCAGAGACGTTTAATAAAAAAAAAAAAAAACTTCAGTTAAGCGCGGAGCGGAGTGAACACACTCGCGCTGTGTCCCAAACCGCCTATTTTCATACTATATAGTAGGCAAATAGTAAGAGAAGTAGTGCTTTTCGCCTACTATATAGTATGGAAGTATGCGGTTTGGGACACAGCGTCGGTCTCTCTAGCGCACTTTTGCTTGCAGAGTTCGGAGCCTCATAGACAGGGCGGAGAAAAGACAGGACGGAGAAAAGATTAAAAAAATGTCAGTGTTTTACTCATCCCAAACATAAGCGCGTCACCTGGAAGTTAGCCGGCAAAGAGGTAAACAGACAAAGACGACACGCTTGCTTTATGGAGCGACGACAGCGGGTAAAAAAAGTTTCTAGAACTAATAAAAATGTACAATGACAAACTCCAATGATATTAAACAAAGAAATAAAACTTTGAGAGAGAGTTGTATGAACGCTTTTCCCCGTCATGGACCTGTACTTAAATCATCGCGCCGTCACTCTTCTGCTGCTCTGTACTGCTCGCTACAGCTCATGCCGACTGCCGAGCAAGGAGACGCACGTGCCCGGCCCAACATACAGTACAACATACAGTAAGTGCTGCCTTTTGTTGCATAAACATCGATTTACAGGCGAAGTAATGAATGATGTATTTGCATTTTGCGCGGGAGTAGAAGACGCATTTTCCGTTTTCACAAGATGCATGTATGTGGCCAAATGTAAATGGAACAGTTTTAACAAATGAGATAGGTATCCGATCAGAATTATAAAGGCACAAAGCTGCCACGGGGCAGCACCCTTTATAAAAGGTCCTAATATGTACCATTTAGGTACAAATATGTATCTTTGAACTGCCAATATGTACTTTTGAAGTACTAATATGCACTTTTTGGGTACAAAGGGTACTGTCCAGTGACAACTTTTGCACCTTTATTTCTGAGAGTATACTCATATACTATCTTTTTGATCCCATCAAGAGAGGCTTATTGATGAGAATTGCATCATAAAAAAGTCTATATATTTGGCAGATTTAAAGCTTACATGTGTATTTTTTGTGTAAGTCCATTTTTTATTTTATTTTATTATTATTGTAACAGGTCAGGGATGTTCAAGGAGCAACATGTTTGTGTAATTTCTAAAGATTTTAGTTTTGTTCTGTATAAGGGGTTGGAAATGAATGCTTTTCTTGTTTTTTGTTTTTTATCCGATTCATCGATTAATCGAGAAAATAATCGACAGATTAATCGATTATTAAAATAATCATTAGTTGCAGCCCTAAAACTATGTACACATTTCTATAAGATCAGGTTGGATAAATGTGATGGATGCATCTAAAGATTTTCAATAATACCGACTTTGAGTTTGAAAAAAATGAAAGTTAAGAAAACCAAGACACTTAAAGGAATAGTTCACCCAAAAATGAAAATAATGTAATAAAGACTCACCCTCATGTCGTTGGAAACTCGTAAGACCTCGGTTCATCTTCGGAACACAGTTTAAGATGTTTTATATTTAGTCCGAGAGCTTGAGTGTTGACCCTTCATTGAAAATCTAGTAACGACATACTGTCCATGTCCAGAAAGGTCACAAAAACAATCAAAGTAGTCCATGTGACATCAGTGGGTCAGTTAGAATGTGTTGAAGCATCGAAAATTAATTTTGGACTAAAAATAACACAAAATACGACTTTATTCAGCATTGTCTTCTCTTCCGCATCTGTTGTGAAGGGCATGCACAAGACTAAAGTCACGTGACTGCAGTGACGCGGATGACGTATGACCCGGCTGACGTGTTATCTGGTGCGCCCCAGCTGTTTTGTTTTTTGTTTTTTTGTGTGCCCGGGCTTCGTTACAGACACACACTGTACGTTTGAAAAAAAAACTTTGCAAACATGTCTGAGGATAACACGTCAGCCGCGTCACTGCAGTCATGTCACTTTAGTCTTGCGCATGCACTTCACAACAGATGTGGAAGAGAAGACATTGCTGAATAAAGTCGTAATTTTTGTTATTTTTGGACCAAAATGTATTTTTGTTGCTTCAACACATTCTAAATGACCCACTGATGTCACATGGACTACTTTGATGATGTTTTTATTACCTTTCTGGACATTGACAGTATACCGTTACTAGATTTTCAATGGAGGGTCAACAAGTTCTCGGACTAAATATAAAACATCTTAAACTGTGTTCCGAAGATGAACGGAGGTCTTACGCGTTTGGAACGACATGAGGGTGAGTCATTAATTACATTATTTTCATTTTTGGGTGAACTATCCCTTTAAGCATAGGTTTCCATTTGCACTCTGTCTAATCTCATGAGAAAATTTGAGACAATCTTCCTATGGTACAAACGTTCATACACTTTCTGGTCAGCACAAACCAGATCACTCGCATTTTTTTAGCAGCTTTAAAAGTAGGTTTTGAACAGCTGTGTCTTTCTGAGCATACTTCAGAGTGTTACAAACCTAATAACACCAAGCGATGAAGACGTCTACAAACTTTCAGATATATCAAACACTTGGCCTCCGGCTCTTTAATGGTAGAATGAGGCCATCTTTGTGGATGTGAGAAGAAACGGGAGACGTTGTAACACGCATTTCTGCTCTAGGTATCCTGAGACTTTATTAACACTAAAACAAGCGGCATGCACGCACACACACACACGTGTGCGCACACACACACACACACGCACATATACAGTTCACACTAATTAACTAAGTTTCCCAAACGAACCGCTGCGCAGAAATAAGTGCATTTGGGATCTTCCCTTCAAAGCACCGATGGCACAGTGGCATGCAAGAGATTGTGGAATGTAAATGGAGCTGTGATGAGAACTTGCCAAAAGCCATCACTCTAAAAACAGAAAGATCAGACAAAACACTACAATAAACAGAAGCCCACAAACAATACTAATTCAGCGAGTCTGGGGAACAAGTGTTGAACGATGACAACTAGAGTTGCTTTTGACCTTTACACTGGGCTCGTGACTTTACGTCAAGCTTTGGAATTGGGATAATAATAATTGAGATTGATGGGCACCCTGGGTGAACATGGATCAATGAGTGTCATGACAGCGCATGAATAATCCTAATGAGCAGAACACGGAAAAAAATAACAGATGGGATCACTTTCATTTCTCAAATGTTTCCTAAAGACAAAAATGGGTTTAAACGGAAAGCAGTCTCAGACTTTTCTCCTAAACTCATCAATTTCTCCTAAAATAAAAAACTCAGGTTTCCACTAGAGTTTTAGAAGTGATCTCAACAATGTCACAGACTGCTTAAATTGATTAAGTCTGGAATTAAAAGTCAATATTAAAGATTTTGATATAAACTTTGGTCATTGACTCCAAACCATCCAAACCATGATGAGCAATTTATTTTCAAGTGATCCTAAAAAAAAAAACCCTGTGACTGTGCTTCTTAACATATTTGATGATTGTTGGTTTCAACCCCTATATAGTACACTCTCAGAAATAAAGGTACAAATGTTGTCACCGGGACAGTACCCTTTAAAAAAGGTACACCTACCCAAAGAGTGCATATTAGTACTTCAAAGGTATATACTGGCATTTCAAAGATACATATTGGTACCTACATGGTACATATTAGGACCTTTTTTAAAGGGAACTGCCCAGTGACAGCTTTGTACCTTTATTTTTGACAGTGTATATACAGTAGTAGTAAATATATGGTGTGATTCTAAAGACATAAGCACTAAGCAGAAAAATATAGTACAGACAGCTCTGTTGGCTATAATATAGGCAACCAGGCTTGTGTTTTTTAGCTATTATCTGTCTCATCCACTCACTTTCAAGATTTTTCGTCTTCTGCGATGTTAAATAATTTAAAGCAGTTGTTTTTAATCTGATGCCAGACTTTTATTTGGTAAGAATAATCTGGCATTTTTGCCTCCAAGGTCCATACTAAAAGAAAAATAATAAAGCAAACTGAATTATAAAAAAGAATTACTTCAAGCTTATATAATATCTACAACATGTTGGGGTAGAAATATTTTAGCAAAAGTTACATTTTGTATATTGTGATATATACCATGATATAAGATTTTCTTTATGTCCGAATTTGTCACGTCTCCTGAAGGGGGCACTATATTGTGTGTCAGCTATTTGGTAGTGTTGTTCTAATTTTGAGTGAACAACTCATTCCATATTTTTGAAGAGTTTTGTTCCAAAACGCAATAAATCCATTTTGACTGTTTTGGGTAAAAATGTGTTTTCTATATCAAGTGAAAACCACTATTTTCTGTCACAAACTTTCACATAGCATCTTAAGGTTATAATAACATAAAAAATTCAATTGACTAGTTGTATAAACTGATTAAAAAAAACATTAACGACATTAATCAAAACACTTATTTTGTCCAAGCGTGCCGCACAAGCCCTGAAAAGTGAAACCAAAACGTCTTGATCGCCCCCCAGTGACTGGTCCCAGTATAGGTCATAAAGCCCGCCTCCCCATGTTATTCAATGGGACTTGAGACCAACTAAAAAAATTAATTACACTTCAATTATCTTTTTTCCGAAGCTGGTTTCTGTTATTTACTGTAGTTTTTATCACGCTGATGTAAATTCAAATGTTTGTTTTTAAAATAGTTTTGTGTTTAGTTAGTTATTTAATGATATAAAAACGGTGGTTTCACGTCATGATTGACAGCTGTGATATCGTGTGATATGCGCATTCTACGAGAGCGAGGGCGGGGTTTTGACTTCGCGCTTCCCTTCCTGCTCACTACTGCGCATGACTGGTCCCGAAATCGCTACTGCGCAGACTCAAGTCCCAAGATGTCAGCGCCATATCGGGCAACTGGCGGCTTCACTTTTCACCAATGGAAAAGAGCGAACAGGCGTCGTCCATCTTTTTTACAGTCTATGATTTTGTCATATTAAGAACACTGTCATTGCTGCGGTCATCCTTGGGACGTCGTCACTGAACTTTTTTGACAGGGATCAGCTGCAAAATGTTTTGGTCCTGCTTGATTTTCATTGACTTCACGTAAAATAATGGCAAGTTTTTTTTTCATGATGAGGAAAACTAGGATTCCGTGTGTATTCAAAGCCCCGCCCTTATTGTTTACAATGCATGGAATGGTGCTCTGTGATTGGTTAAGCGGATGTTTTTTATTCTGCAGAGAAGGAGGACAGGGAGAAACGGATTTTGTGGAAAATGAAGAATTTACTTTTTAATACTCACCTGATACAATTCTGATTTTAAACGCCGTTTATCACATTTTTGAACCAAACTCTTCATTTGTTCACTACTTTTACCCACAATGCACTCTGATTTTGTGTATACGATGTGTGTTCTCTAACTTGCTATTTCCCACAAAACAATGCGACAAATGTGTGACTGGAAACATCTGGAAATCAAAAAGGTATAAACTTTTTTATTTATGTTTATATACTTGTGTTTGTTCTTGTTTGTTTTTCTTCTAAATAACAGATTAAATAAATGTGAAAGACAGTAACTTAATTTCATTGTAAATAGAATATATATTTTTCATTAAATATAATTACCGTTCAATCATGTTTATGACGAATTGCTGCGACACTACTCTCTGACGCGTAGTACTCTAAATTTTCGTTCACTCCTTCCCCATATACTGTAGTGTGGTGGATTATTTAGCTTTCGCTATATAGGTTACTTTCTGTAACTAGCAGAAACTTTGAATTCCCAGGAAAGGGGTTTTAAAATAAAAAGGAATAAATTAAGAATGAAACATGAATAAAAAGTGATGCCAAAGTGCCACAGCACAGCAGGACAGTTATTCAGTATTTTCAGACAGCAGAGTTGGGTAATGATCACCATACTGCAAACAGCCTCTGGCACTGACCGCATACACACACACACACACACACTCACACAACACATCTGAACATCTACTATCCAAAGCACCTGTTTCTCATCCAGGAGTTAAGCTAAACTTCCCAAAATGTTGGTGACATTGTGCACTGTAAATCACATCCAGAACATGCACAAATGGAAGACCCAAAACATTCTCCATATATAATTCTGCCCACATCACCGTGTCCAACAGAACCCTGCTTGAATCTACAGAAAAGTCTTTGTGTTCAGGCCTCATTAACAGAACACAGTAACAAAAGGGGTATGGGTTCTTTTCGGAAGGATTTTAGAAAAGCTTGCTCACAAAATCTCGTTCTGCTCCGTGAGCAGGTGAGAGACGCGTCTGTGCCAAAAGCATTTAATGAACTTCTTTCCCACCTCCTGTTAGAGTTCAAAAGCACTCTATCATCTTCTGTATCCCTGATAACGTTGAATAAGCATCTATGGCTTGAATTAGAAAGGGCATACATCTTATCATATTAATATATTTGAGTATTAAAAAATGTACTAAATGTATTAAAAATGTTCTTAAGCCCTTTTCACACAGACATTCCGGAAAATATGCGGAAAATACATCCTGGATTTTTCCGGGATTGTTAGATTTTTTGTTCATTCACACTGACAATGATTTGCCGGCATCTGCATGGTCACGGAAAGACACGTGACCTGTTTAAAGTCCTGCACTTCTTCTACGCAGCGTCTGATTTGGATATTATTTATTATTTCTCTCTCAAAAAAGCACTCACATGCATTTTTGTTTATGATAAGACTATAAAGGAGCGCGTGACGCGCCGTTCTATACTGGTGAATGATCTCAGCTTCAGTAAGGATATTTGAAGAGCTCCCTGATCTCTGCTTTACATTTCTCGTCGCGATTGTTTATATGCATTTAAAACCCCCGTTCTGAGGAGCTGAACGATATATCTTGTTGGGATGACGCGCAGGCATTTTTGTTTATTTTAAGCTCAAATGAGCATGTGACGCCATATTCTTTTATGCTGCTGAATGACACATAAATATTTATTACCCACCATGAAACTACAATTTAAACGATCTATTTTACACTATTAAACTGTATTTTTTTTTTAAATTTACATAAATATTTACATATTTTTATATATTGAAGCTTGATATATGAATTATTTTTATTATTGTTGTTGTTCTAATTAAAACATAAATAAAAACATATATATTACTGTATAATCTGCATATTGTGTTGCAGCTCTTAATGTGGCAAATAAGATGACAATTTCATCTTGCATTCAACATTTGGCATATGTTAAATTTGGACCCAGGTCTCAAGGCATAATAATGAAAACAGTGTTGAGGGTAACGCATTACAAGTAACGTGCATTACGTAATAATATTACTTTTCTGAAGTAATGAGGAAATGAACGCATTACTTTATAAATGTAGACATTAATAATTGAGTTACTTTTTTAAAAAAGTAATGCAAGTTGCTTTTCAGTTTAATTAATTCGATTTAAAAAAAAATTATGTACTGAAATAAACTAAACGTATTAAGTAAGGAATAATTGACGATGGGCCGTGAAGCGTTACACCTCGGGTGTGCATTATTTTTTTATAATTTAATGGCCGGGAGTCAATTATTCCAATTATACTACAGTTACCACACTTCAAGACATCGATCACAGAGATTTGTACTCAAATCACTATTGTAAGTAGGACTATTTCTTTGCTTACTCCAAAAAGTAATTTTAAAGCTGGCAATGGAGGCTTGAGCCGTTGATAGCATCCTAATGCAGTTGTTAATAGTTATTAGAAAGAGAGCGAGAGGGACAGAGAGAAAAATTAAGAAAGAGAGAGAGGGCGACTGAGAGAGAGAGGGTGAGCGAGAGAGAAATAGAGATATTTTGTGAATGAGGCTACCTCTGTGCGTCTCTTAATAGCGCTGTCATTGCCTCGGAAAATCGTCTGTCATGTTGTTTTTGTTAGTCCGTTATTACAGTTAACTATGCGAAGTGATGTGGAACTGTAATGTGGTCAAGAGAGCTGCCTGGAACTACATTAGCCGTGCGTTTTCCAAAAAATAATTGCACATCTCAGAACGTTCATCAGCCAATCAGATTCAAGCATTCAACAGACCCGTAGTATAACTTTGAATTACGCACTCTATGCTTGTGCGCCTAAGCAGGAACAGTTTGAGTCAGAAACGGAGATGGCAGAACAGAGCTTAACATTTTTACAATGGAAATATGCAATATCTGAATGCAGAACTTCTCAGTCATAAAAAACACATGCAAGTCCGGAAAGAGATCAAGCCACAGCCAATTTAGAAAAAGTAACGCAAAAGTAACTTAAAAGTAACGTAAGTATTACTTTTCATGAAAAGTAACTAAGTAACGCAATTAGGTTTTTTTTGGGAACTTAAAGCAACACCAAAGAGTTTTTTTTACCTTAAAATAACGTTTCCAAAAAAGTTTCAGTGGTTCATCCACACAAAACAGGGTGAATGGCACTTTCACATTCGCTTTGCAGCCCTCTATCGGCCAAAACCGCACTAAAGAAGTTTCCAACCGTCGGGTAGTGGTCCTGTAGTTCGAGTGAAAACTACAAAAACTTGTTTTACGGCAGACCTACAATCCAATCAGAGCCAGCTATGCTGCAGTATTTACGACAGTGGTAATGAACAATTACGCTTCTAACCTGTAGGGGGAGCAAAGAGCCAGAGTTCTTTAGTGTTGCTTTAATATTGTAATGCATTACTTTTAAAAGTAATTTTCCCCAACACTGGTCTCCAACTCCTTATCTTGTGAACTTTAGTTATCAAAATAATAATAATAATAATCGCATATCTTCTGCAAACAAAACAGCATGGTTGTGTTACATCGGTGTCCCTTGTAAAATACAACAAGCACATTTATTGCCCCAAACTATCTAAAAGACTTTAAAAAACCTCTTAGGAGTTTTATATGCAGTGTTATACGTTTTATAAATCTCATTAACATCAATGTTCTTTCTTTTAAAAGACGAGGTGAAAGTGACTGCTTCAATTTCAATTTCCCCTAATAAATAGCCTGATGGATAAATGAATACATTAGCTCGTTCATTAGATGCTAAACCAGGTAATTATGCATAGGCACACCGCGCTTTCCCTCTGGTTAGCAAAAAGCCTTTAATCCAGAAGTAATACAGAGAGCTCGTTGAATTTCACTCTGTGTAAAGGCAGAGAAAAGTTTGCCGTTATCTACAGCGTGTTATCATATGAGATCCAGTAATAGTGGGTCATTTTTCAAAGGGAAAATAAGATGAAGGCAACACCAGCAGAAATAAGCAATAGTCTTGTCTTCTGCATCTCACGTCCTTGGAGCTAATCACTTTCAACTGCAGCAGGTTGACGTTGTTCTGCGCCAAATGTGAACAAATTAAATGAGGCAATTAAAGACTGAATAAGCCGGCGTTGATAATTGTGGCCTGATGTGCCAGAAGCAATTTTAATGAGCCCGGTTCTGCTCCACGGAGTAAGCACTGTTCAGAAACGCAGCCGTGAGTAGTGTTTTACCAGGAGGGCACTTGGGTCACGGTTTGCAGCGGGAATCCAGAACTGTCTGTCCTGTGTATGACAGGACATGATATAAAATTTTTCCAGTAGGACCTGCTGTAAAATTTTAACAGTGGGAGTGCCTATTAGAAAAGAATCATAATATTTATTTAAAACCAAATTATCTCAGCTACATAATCTACCTTAATTTAATGTATTTCGACAATTGTATCATAGTTTTCCTCAGCAGTTATAGCAGAAACGTCTAAAACAAAGTTTATAACTAAATGAAGCACAACTTAAAACTTCCCAGATGAAATCTCCTATAAAAGAGCAACCTTTCAGCAATAAAATGTTCCCCTGTGCCCTATAACATCGAAAAGGCCTGGTGGTTAATAGCGGACGTTTGCAGTGAGGAGCAGCCTGGCGTAAAATTGGGCCGCTATGTTATATCCCGCGCTGTCATTCCTGAGCTTTTACTCTTTGGGTTTATTGTTCAGGAAAGCTCAGTTGTTAGAGTTAACTAGCCCTGTCACTTCCATTAAAAAAACAACCACTGATCTCAAAATCAAAATAATTTTCCTCTATAAGCTACAAGAGAGTGTTTAAATGCGACTAAAGCCTTGCCTTTTCAGGTCAGACCTGTTTGCTGGCTTTTGGATATGGTTTATGTAAAAGCACAACCGGGGGAAAACAGCGCAAACTTCTGCTCGGCCAATTAAAGCTGCTTACTGAAATGAGGTTGTGATGAGGAGAACACAAACACAGAGTCAACACGACAGGAACACGAGCACGAGAGCCCCGAAATGTCTGTTCGCCGTATGATTCTGAGCAGAAATGCCTCTGTTGGAGGTAGATGGATAAAACCTGCCAACACAAACTGGCAGAAAACACTACACGAATGATGATGGCAATACAAACATGTTAAGATGTGCAATGCATCATTCAGGATGGGAGGACAGGTGCACTTTGGGATACACTATCCTGGTTTTTAGTTGTGCATGTTTGTAAAACTAAAATCTTAATTAGCTTATAGCTCAGGATCATATCAGTGATTTTCAAACTTTTTCGGCATGCGGCCCCCATGTGCATCACTAAATAAAGGTATTTATTAAAACTTGCTCCATTTTTTACAGATTTTCAAATGATTTGGTTTCTTACAAACATTATTAACATGGCTATAATTCTGGAGGCTTGAACATGTTTCATGAACATTATTCATAAAGCATGTAGTGTCACAGGTACATCTCTGATGTTTATAACAAACCAAACAGTTTGAAAATTGGTAGAAAATTGAGCAAGTTATGGTTAAAAGTACATACATCATTAAAATACAAAGCTACGAGTAAGCAAGCTGACTGAGACAAGATGGCCGCCAGGTGCGGACATACATAGATATGTACACTAGATGTCGCCTTGGCTACGGCAGTTCATTGGACCGAATGCGTCAACTAGAGCCGCCATCTTGAAACAGGGGAACCCTGCATCAGCATCATTATAAGCAAAGGTGTAACAGAAATAAAATCACCATAAATAGTCATGAACGCGATTTTCTTGGTTCTCTTTTGGTTCGTTTCAACAGTCAGGCGTGTATTTAGCATTGAATCCAGAAAAAAATAAAAGTTTTGATATTTTGAAAATCTACTTTTTCTAACTATAATGCATAGTGCTAGTAGGCCTAACATCCACACGCAGCACAAAAGTCCGGCATCGTCCATGAATTCGAAGTACAGGCGGAGATAGCAGCTTTACCTAGCTACTTCCTATGACAAGACCCCTGTTCCAAGATGGCGGCGGTTTTGACGCATGCTTAGAACCCCAAGGTGACATCTAGTGTATATATCTATGGTGGACATCAACCTCCATTGGCCAGCAGTGCGGGCAAGACATCTATCCTTTATTATACATATCTATGGTAGTAGTTGATATGTTTTAATTAAGGTAATTTACTTATTTATTTACCTTGACAAAAAAATCTACTCCAGAAGGACTCTCTTATTATTGATTCTTTCTGGAAGTCTACCGGAGGTTAAGTTTGGGTCACAAGAGCCGTTTCTTTATGTTGTTACCACTGAAACCATCTATAGCAGTATATCAGACAGCCATGGTTCGAATTTCTGGGAATTTATTATAAGCAATGATAATTTTTGTTTTTTCCCAAAGACTATCCTTATAAAATTGAGATAATATGATCTGGAAAAACACTGAAAAGTGCTAGCACAATATGTCTTACAATATATCCTTCAATTCACAAAGCACAAAGAGCCCAATGACTATGAATTAAAAAACCATGAGAAACAGTCTGAGCAGTTCTGATTGCCTTGGCCCAGTTATGTTGAATATCTGAGTGCTGTTGCTTTAAGTACCTCTCTTTTAGTAATGAAGGAATAAACAGCTCGCTCGCTCATTCGCTCTCTCTCTTTCTCAGACCCAATGTCCTCTCATCAAGTTTTCTAACAGCACATCAACCCTGACCCACACTGTCAGCTGAAGCCTTTTTAATACAATACACAGCTTCATTTCTGAGTACTGCTCATACTCTGAATGCTTTACTGCTCATTTACGGAGGAAAAACTGGAAAAACTATAACGCAATAATGAACTGCGTTATAAATACATAAGACTGATACTGACAATCATTGCACGTTCTAAATGCACTGTTTGTATATACGCTAAACACTGCATCGGATGAAAAATACTGTATGTAGTTAAAAACTATGTGTGTTTCATATAATATCCCAAACAATATCTGTGCATACTAATAGAAGTATGTAGTCATTGCTTAACACAACACTTTCAATCAAGCTTAATCAGATGTGCTGTTAACATGAAAGCTTAACTATTGATGCTGATGGGGAATTGTGGGATTATCTTCTTCTTGAAAGCTTATGTGCAACCATAGCACAGTTCTGTAAAATCAAAGTCTATACGAGTGTGCCAAGAAACATCTCACAGGTCTCTTTTTACTTTGCAACACAAAATATAACACGATGTAAGAATGCCAAAACTCCTCTTTAGTAAGCAAGCAGGGTAGCGATATCTTGAGCCTCGCATCTTGCATCTCTATTGCTCAACTGAGCCGAGTCAAGCTTTCGGTCGAGCGCTCCGGAATCGCCTCTCGCACGGGACCTCACTGGAATTGCACGAGCCCTTTAATCAGTGCAGTAATTGAAAAATTTAAGGGAAAAACAAGACTCTGATTTTCTGGGATGGGTCTTTGATAAGGCCTTCGCTTCGAGAGCTTTGAAGAGAAGTCTCCTCTCATCTTCTGACTCTCGCTCAAGAATTTAAAAAAGGCAAAAGGTTCTTTTTTCATCAAAGAGGGAACAACTCTACATAGTATTTCCCTGCTTCACATCAGTCTTGCTATTATGCTGGCAATGTAGAATTGACTGCAAAGGTGTCAAAGACGGTCTCATTAGCATAACACCAGGGCAGAGGCTGGGGGTTGGGAGTATGATGAGGGTCAATGTGACCTCCATTATCGGCACCGGGGTGTGAAATGACGTGCGTGTGCGTGCATGGCCTTAGTGGGATCTCCTGGTGGTAATGGTGAGTCATTGGGGAGTCGTTCTCTGCAGCGGACTAATGGAGAGTAATGAGGAGAGACCCCGTCGCACGGTGGATTTCAACCCGGACCCACCACGGCCCATCTGCCCGCCAATCACCAGTGCGACAACTGACAGATCCAGAAACTGGAGATCTCTCCCATGTCAAGCACATTCCTGAAGGGAAATGAGGAATGAGGTGTTGTGTGGGAATTGTGTAAGCGCCACTATGGGAGGTTTTGATCAAAATGATGATGAATGAAATTGAATTTTTTTGCTCAGATGGTTGGAATAAATCGCATAGTTTTGCAAATCCAATTTTCTGTACTTCACATAGATTTTTACATTGACCCGTGTCTTTCAACACCTTCAGACACAATCTATTGGATTTCTATGTTCTATTTAGGAATCCTGAAAACGCAAACTTCTGTAGATAAGTTTCCTTGTCGTCTATGTTTAAACGATGTGAACGTGAATATGTAACCCTTTTCACACACAGATTATAAAAAATACATGAAAAAAGCATCCTGAATTGGTCTGGGGATTGTTTGATTATGGTTTATTTACACTGCCAATGATTTACCGGAATCTGTGTGCGCATTTACACACATGCCATAAAGGTCCCGTAAAAACATGTGACGTATTTAAAGTCCTGCACTTGGTCATTTTTATTGTATTCTAATATCTGAATGTATGCCTTTATCAAAAGCTATAAAGTATAAAAAAGTTAGTAAGTTTTCTTTTACTTAGGTTTAAATGGCGTGATTTCTCTCTCTTGATTCTTCACTGCTCAGTGCATGTTTTGTATTGATCCCTCTTTAGACAATGGTGTATGTGCGCAGACTTGCAGTGTTAATTTTACTAGTTTAAATCGACATCTACTGATCTGGCATACATGACGTAATTTTTTTTTCAAAAACGCAAAGGGAAAACTTTTTCACTTTTCATTACATTGTTGTCGTGTAGACATAGCCTGACTGTGCGTTCACGCCAGACGTGAATGAAGCATTAAGCGTGAGTGATTTACTTGGTAAGTTAATGCAAAACCGCCTTAGACATCTTGTGGCGAAAAAGCCACTGCACAAATTGAGCGTTCTGGGGTTTGACGACAAATGTCTGTTGAAAAATCTGAACTTTGGCGGATATCTGCGCCATGTTAACCAATCAGGAGCTTGCTTTAGTAGTGACATGATTACAACGTAGCGAGTGGATGTCAGAAATACGAAACAACAATGGAAAGACAAAATCGTTGTCGCTGTATATACATATTAAGACTACAAGCTAGCTAAAGCCGGCAAATACGGTATATGTCGAACGTCACATGACCCAACCGGAAAACTGGTTTGATCGCTTCCAGTTGCCAGTATGTGCTATTGTAGCTTGTTATTGTTATTCATAGTATTATTGTTTGTGTTATGTTCTTTTGTATTCTAATATCTGAATGTATGTGAGGAAAAAAAATGCCTTTATCAAAAGCTATAAAGTATAAAAAAGTTAGTAAATTTTCTTTTACTTAGGTTTAAAGGGCGTGTTGCAGGTTAACCACCACTGTCGATTAATGGGTACATAACTCACTCAAGATATGTATATCATTTTTGAAATCTGGGATCTTTTTTTACTTTTTTGGTATTAACGTTTTTTTTTTACGCAATTTGGCGATGACGTCACATTGTGGAGAAGTGGAGAAAGCCTCAGCCAGAGCCATAGAGATAGATGAGACATTTATTGCTGTTTAATACTTACGTATATAATTTGGAAATCATATATACATAGTAGGAAATATTTAATGTGGTATACTGCAAAGTTACCATGCTAATTATTATTTATGATATATGTGGAGATAAATAAAACTTTGCAAATCTGCTGATTTGATCCATTCATGTCCTGACCACCATGCAGGCTAGAGATTTTTAAACATCCTTAATCCACACTTACTAGTCTACCAAATAAAATCTAAAATATATTGTTTTTGTAAAATAAAAGGCTGCTTTGATTTGTTTATGCGATCATAGCGAATCACACAATCATTTTATATGCAGAAGCAGCGGTCACTCGGATCCGACCGCATAGATACTTCAATAAACAGGCGTTCGGCGGCTTTTTACATCAAAGGACGACAGGCCATGCCATTTGAGGAGGAACCGCTCATTGCTCACCGTATTTTTATAAGTCCTGTACATGGTTGGACCTGCCGAACGGGTTGAGCACTTTTATATACTTTGTTGATCAGAAAGGCTGCACAGTTTGACCAGCGGGCTGCGGGAAGCGTCCGCACATCACGCCGCCAGACGTTAATATAACTAAAAATGTATAACTATTATAAGACCGGCCCAGCGGGAAAGTCCCGACTCTCCCGATTGCCACTCCGCTAACGTTACTGGCTGGGAAGTGAGTGCTTTTTGATATGTAAGTAAGTGCAGTAGATATGGGTTGAAATTAGACTCAAAATAATTAACAAACACATACACATTTATCTGTGAACTTGATGCACGTTACAAATTTATTTTTTTATCCACAAGCAAATGTCTTGAGATTTGAATATGTGAATTCAAAATTTAAATGAATGTGTATTGATTTGTATAAATGGAGACATATTATGTGAATTAAAATGTTTTATTTTTTATTCAAATATCATCATTTGCCCATGCAAAAAAACGGAAATGTGCATGTGTGGATCAGGAGAGTTTATTCCCAAACAGAGAAAAGATTATTTTAACGTCATGCTGTACTATTTTACAGTTTGCATGCCAAAATAGTGGTGATCCATGCCTGCAATACTACAACAAAAGATTCTAATCCTGCTCTGGGAGGCCCACTGTCCTTCAGAGTTTAGCTTCAACCTCAAATCAAACACAGCTGAACCAGCCAATAAAAGTTTGGATTAGATGTTTGATTAGGTTTGCGGAAGGAAAATTCCTTTACTAGGCTAAACAAGGCCAAAATCCTAAACATGCTCAAGGTCCTCTCTGCTGAGTGCTTTTAAATTCACCTGTGAGTTTTAAGCAGAGAGCACTCATATGTATCAGCACAATGATTTCATCAAAATCCATTGCAGGGTCATATAAAAAGATTAATGACTTGAATTTTGCCCCAAGAACACTGGTTGAGGATCCCTGCTCTGAGAAAGGAATATCTGCCTCGAGTCCATTTGTACTTCACCGTTTTGCACACAGAGCAAACCTATGTTCTTTGGACCGATCAATCTGATTTGGGTTTAACCTAAAGTTTAACTAAAAAAAATGTAGTTAAAAATTTAGAAAATGTCAACTATGTTAAGTTCAAATATCATTGCCATCCATATTGTAAGTGCATCTATTCAAGGAAAAGTTCACCCAAATATAAAAACTTACTTAACCTTTTGCTGTTCTAAAATTTTTCTTTCTTGCATAAAAAGTTCAAATAAATAAATATGAGAATGAATAAATAAATAACATCAATAGTAGCCTAGGTTTAACCACATAAATTCATAAAATGTCAAGCTAAACCTAAGAGCAGCACCTGTTTGATTTCAACGTTTCAAAAGATCTTGTGTGCATTAACTAGTACAGACACACATTTTCACGGTAAGACACACGCACAACAGGGTTACACAGCAGCTGCTGCGGGTGGGTTCAGTAAGTTGCACAGTGAATGATGAAAACAATTAAGAGCTCTAATTACCTCAGTACATCAGCTCTCAATATGCTGGCCAATGATTTGATAGAGCGCACAGGACTTTGGATGAGCAGTAATCAACCAACTTCATATAGGAGGGAAAATATGAAGAAATGGCCTGCTGTTTTATCTGGCATAAACTCGGGATGCATAATTGCATATAAAGAATGCATTCACGCCATCTTATTATTATTTTTTTCATTTTTCTCTCACACACCAACTTAAACAGCCATTCTGCCGATGTTGTTGGTTGTATAAAACATAAAAATCCCAGGTAGATAAACATGTGTGCTTCACTCCAAATGATATCCCACAATTGTGATTGGTGCAAAATATAAAAACTGGTAGCTTTAGCTTTAAACTAATGGCTTATTTTCTAGCACTATTTTATGTGGCCATGGATCTCAAAACCACTTTTAAGTCCCACAGGTATATTTATAGCAATAGCCAACAATACATAGTGTGGTTCAAAGTTATCGATTTTTCTGTTATGCCCAAAATCATTAGGGTATTAAGTTAAGATCAAGTTCCATGAAGATATTTTGTATTTTTTTTACTCTAAATATATCAAAAATGTATTTATTATTAGTAATATGTTTTGCTTAAGACTTCATTTGGACAACCACATAGAGGTAAAGGTGATTTACTGAATATCTTAATTTTTTGCACCCTCAGATTCTTATGATTTTTAAATAGTTGTATCTCAGCAAAATGTTCTCCTATCCTAACAAACCATACATCAATGAAAAGCGTATTTATTCAGATAATGTGTAAATCTCAATTTCCAAAAATTGATCATTATGACATTTTTTTTGTGGTTCAGGGTCACATATTTGCTTGGTTACTGTATGTCACCAAAATATGACATTATGATCCACTGAAAAAAAATTCAGATTTAAATCTTCGCTTTCTTAAAGGCGGAGTCCACGATGTTTGAAAAACGCTTTGGAAAAGGAGACGGGCCGACTACCAAAACACACTTATAGCCAATCAAATCAAATCAAATGCCGGGTTGCGTATGTGTGGGGCGGGTCTATCAACAGAAGGTCCAGATTCTATTGGGGTAGGGGCGTGTTTGTTTAGGTGATTTCAAATATCAACATTGGCTTTCAAACATCATGGACTCCGCCTTTAAATTTTTTGTTGAATCAACTCAAAATTACAAGTCATGTCAACTTACTATTATTTATATTGAGATAAGAGATGAGTTGCACAACTAATAAAATGAAGTTGACTTTTTCCAATTATACTTTATAAGTTATAACAACTCATCTGTAGCCATAACAACTCATCTCTAGTCAAGATAAATAAAAGTAAGTTGAACTGACTTGTAAATATGAGTTAATTCAACAAAAATTTAAGGCAGCAAAGATTTTTTACAGTGTATTGTTATATGGTACAGTTCGCTCAAGGTCATCTCTCTTTATTTCATATCCGCAGGTAAACTTTTTTGCAGATAAATAGAATTTCGTTGTCCAAAGAAACACATACATAAAAACATAAAACAATTAACATACAAATATACTGGATAATAACAACAGACAGATTCAACTAACTACCACATACTAAAACATCTCTCTTCTTATTATTATTTAAAGCAACACTAAGGAGTTTTTGCTCTTTGCTCCCCCTACAGGTTAGAAGCGTAATTGTCCATTACCACTGTCGTAAATATTGCAGCATAGCTGGCTCTGATTGGATTGTAGGTCTGCCGTAAAGCAAGTTTT
The DNA here is from genome assembly GCF_027580225.2 of Misgurnus anguillicaudatus. Lineage (NCBI taxonomy): Eukaryota > Metazoa > Chordata > Actinopteri > Cypriniformes > Cobitidae > Misgurnus > Misgurnus anguillicaudatus. Next base: position 31,897,304 of record NC_073353.2, read on the forward strand.
TGTAGGACCGCGACCCGACGGTTGGAAACTTCTTCAGTGCGGTTTTGGCCGATAGAGGGCTGCAAAGTGAATGTGAAAGTGCCGTTCACCCTGTTTCGGGTGGATGAACGACTGAAACTTTTTTGGAAACATTATTTTAAGGTAAAAAAACTCTTTGGTGTTGCTTTAAAACCTCAATTGCCGCAGGAACAAAAGTATTCTTGTAGCGTCTCGTTTTCCATCTCGGGGCCACAAACTGGCAACCCGAGGGAAGTAACTGAAACCCGTTCCTTAAAGGAGCATTTCACCCGTGGAAACATTCATCTTTATTAAAAGTGGATCATATTTATAGTCAAAATGTAACATAAATTTAGAATTTGGTGCCTGTTTGACCGAGAAAAGGAGTGTTTGTAGTCTCACCCCCCTCTGAAAAGATAGAGGACTTCCTTCTTTCAATGATGCAAAATGATGATTTTTGCATCATTGAAAGAAGGAAGTGCAACACTAAAATCCATATTTCTCCCGTCACAGGGGAAACAGAGGGAATGATGCATGACCATTCAAAAACATGACTGGGTTTCTAACTATACAAGCTTAATGCAAATGGGTGAAGTGTCCCTTTAAGGGATGCAGCTCTGGTTTACTTCTATTATCTTACTCGCCCACTTTACAATTTGGTTGGGCCTATTCAAGTAGACTGGTGTATTTGTATACCCATTAGCTAGCTGTAAAATATCTGTCACTATTAATGGCTGACAAGTGAAGTAAGTTGCCCTATAGAAACTTGGCTAATATCCATTAATAAGAATTCCTGTGGGTTCTTCATAGGTCTCAGATACATCACCGGGAAACCTGCCAATAGTGATCAGTGATGATGAAAAATGTAACGTGACGTTTGGTCAATAAATGTTGCCAGGAAACCGAGCATTAATCCATTCCTCTGATTAATTCAGATTCTTCAGCGGGTATTTATTTATACAATCATTTCCTGTCTATTACCATCAGATTACCATCTATCAGATGTCCCCGTAAATTCACAGGTTTCTTCCAGAATGAAGCAAACACGCAGCATAATGCAGATCAGGTGCGGCAGTCGTTTCGAAATAAGAGATGTTTTTTATTACAACGATAAGCAAGGGAACAAGATGAAGTGATGGACCGTGTCAGGTTACGCTCTTATCTCGATCAGCTGGGTAAGAGGTTGAGAGAGAGAATGAGAGACAGACAGAGAGGAAAAGGGACAACGAGAGAGAGAGAAAGAGAGAGACAGGGAGAAAAAAAGGGACAACGAGAGAGACTGAGAGAAAGAGAGATAATGAAAGAAAGTGAGAGACAGGGACAGAAAAGGGGACAATGAGAAAAAAAGAGAGAGAATAAAAAAGCAGAGAGAAAAAATGAGAGACAGGAAGAGGTACAATGACAAAGACAGAGAAAAAAGACAGAAAGAAAGAATAAGAGACAGGGAGAGTAAACGCGACAATAAGAGAGACAGAGAAAAAACACAGACAGAGAACAAGAGACAGACAGAAAGAAAAAAGATAGAATGATAGGCAGGGGGAGAAAGAGGGATAGGGACAGAAAAATGGACAATGAGAAGGACAGAGCGAGAGAAAGGGAGAGAAAAGGACAATGGGAGAGAAAGAGATATAATGAAAGAGAGTGAGAGACAGGGACAGAAAAGGGGACAATGAGAAAGACAGCGAGAGAATAAAAAGGCAGAGAGAAAGAATGAAAGATAGGGAAAGGAAGAGGTACAATGAGAGAGACAGAGAAAAAAGACAGAAAGAAAGAATGAGAGACAGGGAGATTCAACGGGACAACAAGAGTGACCATGAGGAAGAGAGATAATGAAAGAAAGTGAGACAGGGACAGAAAAAGGGACAATGAGAAAGACGGAGAGAGAATAAAAAGGCAGAGGGACAATAGGGAAGAGGGACAATAAGAGATACAGAGATAGAGAGAAAACACAGACAGATAACAAGAGACAGACAGAAAGAAAAAAGATAGAATGAGAGGCAGGGGGAGAAAGAGGGACAGAAAAAGGGACAATGAGAGAGAAAGAGATATAATGAAAGAGAGTGAGAGACAGGGACAGAAAAGGGACAATGAGATGGATAGAGAGAGAATAAAAAGACAGAGAGAAAGAATAAGAGACAGGAAGAGGTACAATGAGGGAGACAGAGAAAAGACAGACAAAAAGAATGAGAGACACGAAGAGAAAAAGGGACAACAAGAGAGAAAGAGAGATAACGAAAGAAAGAACGAGACAGGGACAGAAAAGGGACAATGAGATGGACAGAGAGAGAATAAAAAGACAGAGAGAAAGAATGAGAGACAGGAAGAGGTACAATGAGAGAGACAGAAAAAAAGACAGAAAGAAAGAATGAGAGACAGGGAGAGTAAACGGGAAAACAAGATAGAATGAGAGGCAGGGAGAGAAAGAGGGACAGGGACAGAAAAAGGGAGAGTGAGAAGGACAGAGAGAGAGAATAAAAAGACAGAGAGAAAAAATGAGAGACAGGAAGAGGTACAATGAGAGAGACAGAGAAAAAAGACAGAAAGAAAGAATGAGAGACAGGGAGAGTAAACGGAACAACAAGAGAGACCAAGAGAAAGAGAGATAATGAAAGAAAGTGAGACAGGGACAGAAAAAGGGACAATGAGAAAGACGAAGAGAGAATAAAAAGGCAAAGGGACAATAGGGAAGAGGGACAATAAGAGAGACAGACAGAGAGAGAGAGAGAGAGAGAGAGAGAGAGAGAGAAAACACAGACAGAGAACAAGAGACAGACAAAAAGAAAAAAGATAGAATGAGAGGCAGGGGGAGAAAGAGGGACAGAAAAAGGGACAATGAGAGAGAAAGAGATATAATGAAAGAGAGTGAGAGACAGGGAGAGAAAAGGGACAATGAGATGGATAGAGAGAGAATAAAAAGACAGAGAGAAAGAATGAGAGACAGGAAGAGGTACAATGAGAGAGACAAAGAAAAAAGACAGAAAGAAAGAATGAGAGACACGAAGAGTAAAAGGGACAACAAGAGAGAAAGAGAGATAATGAAAGAAAGTGAGACAGGGACAGAAAAAGGGACAATGAGAAAGACGGAGAGAGAATAAAAAGACAGAAAGAACGAATAAAAGGCAGGAAGAGAAAAAGGTACAACAAGAGAGACAGAGAAAGAAAAAGAATGAGAGACAAGGAGAGAAAAAGGACAATGCTAGAGTAAGAGATATAATGAAAGAGAGTGAGAGAAAGGGACAGAAAAAGGGACAATGAGAAAGACAGAGATATATTAAAAAGGCAGAGAGAAAGAATGAAAGATAGGGATGGGAAGAGGGACAATAAGAGAGACAAAGAGAGAGGGAAAAACACAGACAGAGAACAAGAGACAGACAGAAAGAAAAAAGATAGAATGAGAGGCAGGGGGAGAAAGAGGGACAGAAAGAGAAAAAAGACACAGATACATAGAAAGCATGAGAGAAAGAGAGACAGAGAATGAGAGATATGGATACAAAGAGGGACAACGACAGAGAGAGAGAATAAGAGACAGAATAAGATAAAGAGAGACATAGAAAAACAGTGTGGACAACAAGAGAGACAAAACACACGGAAAAAGAGAGAAAAACTAAGAGAACACAGACAGAGAAAGAGAATGAGAGATGAAGAAAGAGAGAGAGAGATAGAGGGGTGATTCTCTGTGCCTTTCCAAACATAATCCTCCATTCACAGAGTCACCGTTCAAGACTAGTGAAGTGTGACAGCAGAAATGCTGAAACGTCCATATGGCAGCACATAAAGTGAAGAATACATAAACATTCAAGAACACCTCGGGCACAAACAGACACACCTGCAGCCTACAGGAACGCACCGCTGTATTATACTGCCCTAACAGCACTACCGTTAACAGCCAAAAACACCACAACTTATGCTAAACAAAACATGCAGGTGAGAAGAGATGACATCATACCTGTACATAAATCATCTAGCATTATACAGAAGGACAGGAAGGATTTAGTGCAGGTTGAGTGCAAGAGACCGATCTAAATATCTTCTCACCCGAAGCTCCGCTCACCCATAAAAATCCACGGCTATGGGATACACAGCAGACAATGGCAGTCACAGATAGCATCGGCCACCAAAAGCATGAGAAATCTACCAGCAGAAGCCTGTTTCACCGAGCGTGCCATGAACACAGATCTCCATCTCACCGCGGCTAGGCTCAGTTTCTCATGAACAATGTTCAAAACAAGCCATAAATGGAGGAAATTTATTTTGTTTGTCATTTCACATGTATATTTTGGGTTTCAGGTGAGATGTCAACAAGATCAAGACACTAAAGTCTGCAATATGTGACCCTGAACCACAAAGTCACACAATATGGCCAGTTCACACTGGTCAGACAACTACCAACTCCAACAGACACCAACAGACCCAACAGACACCAACAGACAACCACATTCTAAAGTCTCATTGACTTTGATCCAACAACTGCCAACAGGGGTTTCACACTGGTCAGACAGACTCCAACAGACGCGTCTGTTGGAGTCTGTCTGACCAGTGTGAAGTGGCCTTAAGAGTTGCTTTAATCATGAAATTAACTCTTTCACCGCCAGCATTTTTCATGATTTTCACAAAAGTTTAATGCCTTCCAGAAAATGCTCCTTTTTAAATATATAAACATATAATATATAAAATAAAAGAACAGACCCTCTGCTTTCAGACAAAAAAATCAGTTTCATCCTACCTTCATGTGTTCTGTTTTTATCATCTCTCAAATATGTGTAGGTTTCATCAAAAACATCAAATTTTTAGCAAAAAGCTGAGATAATTCCATTTTTGTGAAGGACTGTTGTTAGAGATCAGATGCAGAGCGATCTTTAAAACATACACGGACAAACATACACTGTTTGCCCTAGGGCAATACTTCCGGTTTTTATAAGTTGCGGAAGAGCGCCACCTGGTGGATAATAGCGGTATTGCAGATTGACGAGATATCTCGTCAATGGCGGGGAAAGAGTTAAAGAGTAAAATATGTGTTCAGGGTGTTGTGTATAGCTCGTCATGTCAAAATATGTGTTCGGGGTGTCATGTGTATTTCTCGTCATGTCAAAATATGTATTCAGGGTGGGTCGTGTGTGTAGCTCATCATGTCAAAATATGTATTCAGGGTGCGTCGTGTGTGTAGCTCATCATGTCAAATATGTGTTCAGGGTGTCATGTGTGTAGCTCGTCATGTCAAAATATGTGTTCGGGGTGTCATGTGTGTGGCTCATCATGTCAAAATATGTGTTCAGGGTGTCATGTGTGTAGCTCGTCATGTTAAAATATGTGTTCGGGGTGTCATGTGTGTGGCTCGTCATGTCAAAATATGTGTTCAGGGTGTCATGTGTTTGGCTCATCATGTCAAAATATGTGTTCAGGGTGTCATGTGTATGGCTCATCATGTCAAAATATGTGTTCGGGGTTTCATGTGTGTGGCTCATTATATCAAAATATGTGTTCAGGGTGTCATGTGTATGGCTCGTCATGTCAAAATATGTGTTCGGGGTTGTCATGTGTGTGTCTCGTCATGTCAAAATATGTGTTCAGGGTGTCATGTGTGTGGCTCATTATATCAAAATATGTGTTCAGGGTGTCATGTGTGTGGCTCGTCATGTCAAAATATGTGTTCAGGGTGTCATGTGTGTGGCTCGTCATGTCAAAATATGTGTTCAGGGTGTCATGTGTGTGGCTCGTCATGTCAAAATATGTGTTCAGGGTGTCATGTGTATGGCTCATCATGTCAAAATATGTGTTCAGGGTGTCATGTGTGTGGCTCGTCATGTCAAAATATGTGTTCAGGGTGTCATGTGTGTGGCTCATCATGTCAAAATATGTGTTCGGGGTTTCATGTGTGTGGCTCGTCATATCAAAATATGTGTTCGGGGTGTCATGTGTGTGGCTCATCATATCAAAATATGTGTTCAGGGTGTCATGTGTGTGGCTCATCATGTCAAAATATGTGTTCGGGGTTGTCATGTGTGTGGCTCGTCATGTCAAAATATGTGTTCGGGGTTTCATGTGTGTGGCTCGTCATATCAAAATATGTGTTCGGGGTGTCATGTGTGTGGCTCATCATATTAAAATATGTGTTCAGGGTGTCAGGTGTGTGGCTCATCATGTCAAAATATGTGTTCAGGGTGTCATGTGTGTGGCTCATCATATCAAAATATGTGTTCAGGGTGTCATGTTATGGCTCATCATGTCAAAATATGTGTTCAGGGTGTCATGTGTGTGGCCCGTCATGTAAAAATATGTGTTCGGGGTTTCATGTGTGTGGCTCGTCATGTCAAAATATGTGTTCAGGGTGTCATGTGTATGGCTCATCATGTCAAAATATGTGTTCAGGGTGTCATGTGTGTGGCTCATCATGTCAAAATATGTGTTCAGGGTGTCATGTGTATGGCTCGTCATGTCAAAATATGTGTTCGGGGTTTCATGTGTGTGGCTCGTCATATCAAAATATGTGTTCAGGGTGTCATGTGTGTGGCTCATCATGTCAAAATATGTGTTCAGGGTGTCATGTGTGTGGCTCATTATATCAAAATATGTGTTCAGGGTGTCATGTGTATGGCTCGTCATGTCAAAATATGTGTTCGGGGTGTCATGTGTGTGGCCCGTCATGTAAAAATATGTGTTCGGGGTTTCATGTGTGTGGCTCGTCATATCAAAATATGTGTTCGGGGTGTCATGTGTGTGGCTCATCATATCAAAATATGTGCTCAGGGTGTCATGTGTGTGGCTCATCATGTCAAAATATGTGTTCAGGGTGTCATGTGTGTGGCTCATCATATCAAAATATGTGCTCAGGGTGTCATGTGTGTGGCTCATCATGTCAAAATATGTGTTCAGGGTGTCATGTGTGTGGCTCATCATGTCAAAATATGTGTTCAGGGTGTCAGGTGTATGGCTCATCATGTCAAAATATGTGTTCAGGGTGTCATGTGTGTGGCTCATCATGTCAAAATATGTGTTCAGGGTGTCATGTGTGTGGCTCATCATATCAAAATATGTGTTCAGGGTGTCATGTGTATGGCTCGTCATGTCAAAATATGTGTTCGGGGTTTCATGTGTGTGGCTCGTCATATCAAAATATGTGTTCGGGGTGTCATGTGTGTGGCTCATCATATCAAAATATGTGCTCAGGGTGTCATGTGTGTGGCTCATCATGTCAAAATATGTGTTCAGGGTGTCAGGTGTGTGGCTCATCATGTCAAAATATGTGTTCAGGGTGTCATGTGTGTGGCTCATCATATCAAAATATGTGTTCAGGGTGTCATGTGTATGGCTCATCATGTCAAAATATGTGTTCAGGGTGTCATGTGTATGGCTCATCATGTCAAAATATGTGTTCGTGGGTGTCATGTGTATGGCTCATCATGTCAAAATATGTGTTCGGGGTGTCATGTGTATGGCTCGTCATATCAAAATATCTGTTCGGGGTGTCATGTGTTTGGCTCATCATGTCAAAATATGTGTTCAGGGTGTCATGTGTATGGCTCATCATGTCAAAATATGTGTTCGTGGGTGTCATGTGTATGGCTCATCATGTCAAAATATGTGTTCGGGGTGTTGTGTGTGGCTCGTCATATCAAAATATGTGTTTGGGGTTTCGTGTGTGGCTCGTCATATCAAAATATGTGTTTGGGGTTTCGTGTGTGGCTCGTCATATCAAAATATGTGTTCAGGGTGTCATGTGTGTGGCTCGTCATGTCAAAATATGTGTTCGGGGTTGTCATGTGTGTGTCTCGTCATGTCAAAATATGTGTTCAGGGTGTCATGTGTATGGCTCATCATGTCAAAATATGTGTTCAGGGTGTCGTGTGTGGCTCGTCATGTCAAGATATGTTTTCGGGGTGTTGTGTGTGGCTCGTCATATCAAAATATGTGTTCGGGGTGTCATGTGTGTGGCTCGTCATGTCAAAATATGTGTTCAGGGTGTCATGTGTGTGGCTCATCATGTCAAAATATGTGTTCAGGGTGTCATGTGTATGGCTCATCATGTCAAAATATGTGTTCGGGGTTTCATGTGTGTGGCTCGTCATATCAAAATATGTGTTCGGGGTGTCATGTGTGTGGCTCATCATATCAAAATATGTGTTCAGGGTGTCAGGTGTGTGGCTCATCATGTCAAAATATGTGTTCAGGGTGTCATGTGTGTGGCTCATCATATCAAAATATGTGTTCAGGGTGTCATGTTATGGCTCATCATGTCAAAATATGTGTTCAGGGTGTCATGTGTGTGGCCCGTCATGTAAAAATATGTGTTCGGGGTTTCATGTGTGTGGCTCGTCATGTCAAAATATGTGTTCAGGGTGTCATGTGTATGGCTCATCATGTCAAAATATGTGTTCAGGGTGTCATGTGTGTGGCTCATCATGTCAAAATATGTGTTCAGGGTGTCATGTGTGTGGCTCATTATATCAAAATATGTGTTCAGGGTGTCATGTGTATGGCTCGTCATGTCAAAATATGTGTTCGGGGTTTCATGTGTGTGGCTCGTCATATCAAAATATGTGTTCAGGGTGTCATGTGTGTGGCTCATCATGTCAAAATATGTGTTCAGGGTGTCATGTGTGTGGCTCATCATGTCAAAATGTGTTTGGTGCATCATGTGTGTGGCTCATCATGTCAAAATATGTATTCAGGGTGGGTCGTGTGTGTAGCTCATCATGTCAAAATATGTATTCAGGGTGCGTCGTGTGTGTAGCTCATCATGTCAAAATATGTGTCCGGGGTTTCATGTGTGTGGCTCGTCATATCAAAATATGTGTTCAGGGTGTCATGTGTGTGGCTCATCATGTCAAAATATGTGTTCAGGGTGTCATGTGTGTGGCTCATTATATCAAAATATGTGTTCAGGGTGTCATGTGTATGGCTCGTCATGTCAAAATATGTGTTCGGGGTGTCATGTGTGTGGCCCGTCATGTAAAAATATGTGTTCGGGGTTTCATGTGTGTGGCTCGTCATATCAAAATATGTGTTCGGGGTGTCATGTGTGTGGCTCATCATATCAAAATATGTGCTCAGGGTGTCATGTGTGTGGCTCATCATGTCAAAATATGTGTTCAGGGTGTCATGTGTGTGGCTCATCATATCAAAATATGTGCTCAGGGTGTCATGTGTGTGGCTCATCATGTCAAAATATGTGTTCAGGGTGTCATGTGTGTGATTCATCATGTCAAAATATGTATTCAGGGTGCGTCGTGTGTGTTGCTCATCATGTCAAAATATGTTCAGGGTGTCATGTGTGTGGCTCATCATGTCAAAATGTGTTTGGTGCCTCATGTGTGTGGCTCATCATGTCAAAATATGTATTTAGGGTGCGTCGTGTGTGTAGCTCATCATGTCAAAATATGTGTTCAGGGTGTCATGTGTATGGCTCGTCATGTCAAAATATGTGTTCGGGGTTTCATGTGTGTGGCTCGTCATATCAAAATATGTGTTCGGGGTGTCATGTGTGTGGCTCATCATATCAAAATATGTGCTCAGGGTGTCATGTGTGTGGCTCATCATGTCAAAATATGTGTTCAGGGTGTCAGGTGTGTGGCTCATCATGTCAAAATATGTGTTCAGGGTGTCATGTGTGTGGCTCATCATATCAAAATATGTGTTCAGGGTGTCATGTGTATGGCTCATCATGTCAAAATATGTGTTCAGGGTGTCATGTGTATGGCTCATCATGTCAAAATATGTGTTCGTGGGTGTCATGTGTATGGCTCATCATGTCAAAATATGTGTTCGGGGTGTCATGTGTATGGCTCGTCATATCAAAATATCTGTTCGGGGTGTCATGTGTTTGGCTCATCATGTCAAAATATGTGTTCAGGGTGTCATGTGTATGGCTCATCATGTCAAAATATGTGTTCGTGGGTGTCATGTGTATGGCTCATCATGTCAAAATATGTGTTCGGGGTGTTGTGTGTGGCTCGTCATATCAAAATATGTGTTTGGGGTTTCGTGTGTGGCTCGTCATATCAAAATATGTGTTCAGGGTGTCATGTGTGTGGCTCGTCATGTCAAAATATGTGTTCGGGGTTGTCATGTGTGTGTCTCGTCATGTCAAAATATGTGTTCAGGGTGTCATGTGTATGGCTCATCATGTCAAAATATGTGTTCAGGGTGTCGTATGTGGCTCATCATGTCAAAATATGTGTTCGGGGTGTTGTGTGTGGCTCGTCATATCAAAATATGTGTTCGGGGTGTCATGTGTGTGGCTCATCATGTCAAAATATGTGTTCAGGGTGTCATGTGTGTGGCTCATCATGTCAAAATATGTGTTCAGGGTGTCATGTGTATGGCTCATCATGTCAAAATATGTGTTCAGGGTGTCATGTGTATGGCTCATCATGTCAAAATATGTGTTCAGGGTGTCATGTGTATGGCTCATCATGTCAAAATATGTGTTCAGGGTGTCATGTGTATGGCTCATCATGTCAAAATATGTGTTCAGGGTATCATGTGTTTGGCTCATTATATCAAAATATGTGTTCAGGGTGTCATGTGTATGGCTCGTCATGTCAAAATATGTGTTCGGGGTTTCATGTGTGTGGCTCGTCATATCAAAATATGTGTTCAGGGTGTCATGTGTGTGGCTCATCATATCAAAATATGTGTTCAGGGTGTCAGGTGTGTGGCTCATCATGTCAAAATATGTGTTCAGGGTGTCATGTGTGTGGCTCATCATATCAAAATATGTGTTCAGGGTGTCATGTTATGGCTCATCATGTCAAAATATGTGTTCAGGGTGTCATGTGTGTGGCCCGTCATGTAAAAATATGTGTTCGGGGTTTCATGTGTGTGGCTCGTCATGTCAAAATATGTGTTCAGGGTGTCATGTGTATGGCTCATCATGTCAAAATATGTGTTCAGGGTGTCATGTGTGTGGCTCATCATGTCAAAATATGTGTTCAGGGTGTCATGTGTGTGGCTCATTATATCAAAATATGTGTTCAGGGTGTCATGTGTATGGCTCGTCATGTCAAAATATGTGTTCGGGGTTTCATGTGTGTGGCTCGTCATATCAAAATATGTGTTCAGGGTGTCATGTGTGTGGCTCATCATGTCAAAATATGTGTTCAGGGTGTCATGTGTGTGGCTCATTATATCAAAATATGTGTTCAGGGTGTCATGTGTATGGCTCGTCATATCAAAATATGTGTTCGGGGTGTCATGTGTGTGGCTCATCATATCAAAATATGTGCTCAGGGTGTCATGTGTGTGGCTCATCATGTCAAAATATGTGTTCAGGGTGTCATGTGTGTGGCTCATCATGTCAAAATATGTGTTCAGGGTGTCAGGTGTGTGGCTCATCATGTCAAAATATGTGTTCAGGGTGTCATGTGTGTGGCTCATCATATCAAAATATGTGTTCAGGGTGTCATGTGTATGGCTCGTCATGTCAAAATATGTGTTCGGGGTTTCATGTGTGTGGCTCGTCATATCAAAATATGTGTTCGGGGTGTCATGTGTGTGGCTCATCATATCAAAATATGTGCTCAGGGTGTCATGTGTGTGGCTCATCATGTCAAAATATGTGTTCAGGGTGTCAGGTGTGTGGCTCATCATGTCAAAATATGTGTTCAGGGTGTCATGTGTATGGCTCATCATGTCAAAATATGTGTTCAGGGTGTCATGTGTGTGGCCCGTCATGTAAAAATATGTGTTCGGGGTTTCATGTGTGTGGCTCGTCATGTCAAAATATGTGTTCAGGGTGTCATGTGTATGGCTCATCATGTCAAAATATGTGTTCAGGGTGTCATGTGTGTGGCTCGTCATGTCAAAATATGTGTTCGGGGTGTTGTGTGTGGCTCGTCATATCAAAATATGTGTTCGGGGTGTTGTGTGTGGCTCGTCATATCAAAATATCTGTTCGGGGTGTCATGTGTTTGGCTCATCATGTCAAAATATGTGTTCAGGGTGTCATGTGTATGGCTCATCATGTCAAAATATGTGTTCGTGGGTGTCATGTGTATGGCTCGTCATGTCAAAATATGTATTCGGGGTGTCATGTGTGTGGCTCGTCATGTCAAAATATGTATTCGGGGTGTCATGTGTGGCTTGTCATGTCAAAATATGTGTTCAGGGTGTCATGTGTGTAGCTCGTCATGTCAAAATATGTGTTCAGGGTGTCATGTGTATGGCTCATCATGTCAAAATATGTGTATGGGGTGTCGTGTGTGTGGCTCGTCATGTCAAAATATGTGTATGGGGTGTCGTGTGTGTGGCTCATCATGTCAAAATATGTGTTCAGGGTGTCATGTGTGTGGCTCGTCATGTCAAAATATGTGTTCAGGATGTCATTAGTGTGGCTCGTCATGTGAACCTATGTGCATCATGCGTCCAAATACGTGCCTGCTGCACACAGTGGAAAGTGTTCATGATAAAAGAGACGCTCACGTTCACAAAATACGTGTAAAACACTAACTTAACAGTAAACTCTAATTACACATGAGATTAAGCGAGTATCTGGCAAATGTGAGCGTTTCTTTTATCATAAACCCTTTCGAAGTGTCTGCATAAGGCACGTATTTTGACATGACGCGTGATGCACATGGGTTAACATGACGCACCAAACACATATTTTGACATAGCGAACAACACACATGATGGGCTAAATACATGTTTTGATGAGCTTCGCATCCTGCGCCCTCAAAAAAGAAATCACCGGCCGCCACTTAAAAATAAAGTTAAATTAGCTTAAGTTGTTTCAACTTTATAATTTATAGCAAATCAGAAAAAAACACTTTAGCTTTGTTTTCACAGACTGGGTCACATGTTCCCTCCTTACAAATTCCAATGCAACAGTTTATCAAGGTCCCTGCAATGTTTCTTTAAATTAACTTCTTTATTCGAGTACCATGTCCAAAAGGCGGATGAATGATTCAGGTCTTCCATCTCTACTTAAAATAAAATATCAACATGACTCGCAGAGAATAAGTTTGCTCTGAGGCCATTTAGAGCACAGAGCTGACATGGCTGATTCCTACACAAAAACAAGATAAAAACAATCTAAGGCCTTATAATCAAAAAGAAGAAAGAGGGGGAAGAGAGGAGACAGAGCTTTAAAGTCTCTGTGTTTGCATTCGACTGCGCTTCCTCACAGGGTGCATCCTAAAAATAAAGAGAGAACGTCAGGCTTTTAAGGGCTGTGAAGATAAAGTAGGCCGTTGGTTCTCTTATTTGGGCCTGTTATTCCTCTGAGTGTCTTTGAGAGGGGACAGGCCGGACCACTTGCTAGCGTGACTGTGCTGTGATTGAATTTTTGACAGTCAAGCCTCTGCTAAAAGAGCACCACAACGCTTGGTTATACACAATTCAGATCTACATAACAATGTTTTCTTATTATATCGAGGAACGGGAATCACAAAAATGCATGATTTTCTTAGTGATTGCAGTTGTTTAGCTATTCAATTTCCCTTTTTTTTAATAAAAAAAAATATATACACTTGTCAAATATGCTAATTTCAGACTATCACAAATACACAAAACACAGTTAAATCTTTTGGATGTAGAGAAAGAAAGCGATGAAATAGTTGATTCATAAGTTTGTTTTATTTGCCGCAGTAATAAAAATTGTTGTCTATGTTTTGGCCTTGTATTATTCTACTGGACCCTGTCAGATTGAATTTAGCATGCAAACTCAAAAATAATATAATATAATATAATATGATATACTATAGTATAATATAATATAATATAATATAATTTCTAAATAAGAACCAATTCTCAAATCTTTACCTAATAAATGTTGAAAAAGATTTTTCTTAAGCAAATTATTTAAGTATTTTGATTTACTTGAACAAATAAACATTATTTGTAAAGGCATTGGCATTATGACTTTTACATCCCAGGGAATCAAACCCACAACCTTGACATTGCTGGCGGCATGCTCTAGTAGTAACGCAACAGCAATGTTGTAGCACTGCATGCAAGCGACATCATTTGTCAGACTGAGCGACCGCGATAAGCTGCCGTGTCCCCGCCAGCAGCGTTGTGCGGGGCTGTTGATTCTCAGTACGGCGCCCATTCCTGCCAATCAGCCCTCTGTTTAGTTTAACCCACCCCCAACCAGGTCTGGCACTTCAGACCTCCTCCCGCGCCCTTCCCCTTAGCCTCCAACACGCAGGCTATATTTAGCCGTGACCGCGTTTGCCAGGGCCGCCCGTGGAGAGAGACAGGTGGAGAAGAATTCCCCAGCTGCACATTCCCAGAGCCTAATGATGGGGCTTCACTGCTGGCTGATGGGGACTTAGGCACAACTGTCCATTTTTAGCAGCTGGTGAAGCCCATTACATGGGATTAAAACATGCAAACATGCCCCTGTCTGTGGACTCACAGCCAACTTCACCTTGACCTGGACTGAGGCACATTTGTTCAACATTTGTCGCCTATAAAACAGGCACGTGCAATGTGACATTTTTTCATAAAATATTTGTAAGTTGTCTGAATGACTAGTTTATATAAGGAACACTGTATAATCCATCTGTTTCAGGGTTATGTCAACCACATTTGCATTTTTCTTAAAATTGATAAAATGTTATTTTTAGATGCTTACGAAAAGGCAAAGACGCTTGGGGAAAAGACTAAAAATATCTGTCTGTGTATATAAAAGTCAACATTTGGGACCCTTCCTATGAACCAGCTTGGTTTACATAAAATCATCTGTGAATATAACCTTGACAACCTTTAAAATTGACTGAGTAAAGGTCATGTCAAAGATTGAAATTGAAAATGATTGAAAATAAAAAATTGGACTAAGAAAGACTCAATTTCACAGATGGCCGGGTCACATTTATAGAATAACCCAGACTAAATGCAATAATGTATCACAAAATAAAAAATGAATATGTAATAAATCATGTAAAAAGTCTACCACAGGAAGTTAAATCTTTTTTTATAAACTTGATGACCTCACTAATCGACCATTCTGACCCAAATCTATTATACTCTCTCTACCACGGGGCCGCCGTCCTCTCAGGGTAACGTCCCATCATTCTTTACTGCAAGAATAACCTCTGTAAAAGAACAGAAAAGCTTTTAAAATGAACAGCCTGTCTTCCCTAGGTGAAGCACTGTGTTAACTATTTAAAGAGATATATCTTTTGTTGGCACTGCCCCAAGTGTAGTCCATGACAGTCCTAGCAGCCATTAGGGAGCACAGGTAAAGACCTTCGAAATAAAACTGAGAGTTTTGCATTTTACAATGTCTAATAATTTAGCTTTTTGACAGTAGTCCCTTTCACACATGCAGTCTTTACTGGTAATTTACTGGTAAATTGCAGTTAACAGATCATGTGTGAACAGAACCTTTCCGGTAATCAGTGCTCCCAATTTACCAGTAAGACAGGTTGTAAGCTTACCAGTAATTTACCGGTAAGCGCAATGTGTGAACGAAAAATATAGGATTACCGGCATTTAGAAAGGACGACGTCAGATCGCGCTGACAGCTTCAGACCAATTATAATGTTTTAATACAGATGACGCGTTTACCCCCGCACTGTTTTAAGGACGTTTCCACACACATGCTGCTTGAAAGTCGAGCACACCTGAAGTTCACATCCACATTTTCTTCACCAAAGTTGTTTAAAATAGCTTGCCGAATTGCCAACGTCCTTAGTGCGCTCTCTGTGAAGCCTAAAGTGCAAACAGTACTGTTGTTTAAAACGCATTTTCGGTTTGACGTCGCCTCATGCAATGTTGTTTGGTCATGAGCAACTTCGCGACTGTCAGAGTTTACCACAGACGTAAAAACAACAAAATAAGGACCGTGGATATGAACGACGTGGATTGTTTACAAATACAACCCTGAGCTCAACGCGCTCTGATGTGTGAATGATGTCTTACTGGTAAAAAGACGGAATGTCACTGCATGTGTGAACAGCACATGGTAATTTACCAGAATTACTGTGTGAAAGAGGCTACTGAAGAACCTGCAGAACAGAAAAACATCAGTAATGGACGCCAGAGTTCATACTCTAATAAAAAAAATCTCAGAAAAAGGAAACTTATACATCGCCAATAGTATTGTATTTTATATACAGTAAAGGCAATCGTTCGAAAAGGGCATGAACAACGTGTGTCCTCCACCAAAGACCACAGGCTTTGTGCTGAAGCAAAACATCATTCATGTAAGAAAAAACTGAGCTTGTCAAAGACAGCGATCGTAAAGATATACCTTACGGTTCAAAACAATCTGCTACAGCCTTCTCAACTCGTTCGGCACTTAATAACGGTTGACATTTAACATGAAACAAATAAAAGAACGGCGAAACAGGTGTCTGCCTCTCCGCTGTGAGAAATGTGCTTTACTTCGAACTATAAAAATATTTGACACAATATACCCTCAGGTTTTCTCGTTTTTCACACAAGGCCCAGCGCAAAAGAGATTTTGATAGAACTACGATCCGAAGAACCTTGAGCGGTAAAATGAATGTTATGTGTTTTTTATCATTAACGCAACGTCCTGCAAAGATCAAAAATAGGTGTTGCAGATGTCAAAAATCTAGCACACGGACGATTAGAGGATTTTTTTATATGTGGAAGACTGAGCAGAAATTGCATTACGCTATAAACAGGAATCTAAATGCGATGATCATTAACCCAGACACAAGATTATCGAGCAAACCAAAAACACACATAAAGCTGTAAAATTATAGGTAGTTGTCTCATTGTTTTGACTTCAGGACATAACACAGTGGATATAAAATCAGGCTGTACTTCCAGAAGACTTCAAACTCTCACTATAGACTTAAAGAGCATGGGCTCTAAATACACAAACAGTCCTGTGATGATAAAGCAGTATATGTGGAGTGATGCTGTAATGCTGGCTTTAAACGCTGGAGCTCTGTTCCTCTCCCGAGGAGCTGCTAGCTGGGGAAACCACACGCAGAATTGCTCATGCTCAGACAGGTGGGTGATATGGCGTTATATGAAGAATCGAGTTACCAAGTCATGGGGGATTTGTGCACGTTAGACATGTGTGTGTGTGTTTGTTTGGTTTGTAGAGGAAGGGTTGTGGGTAGGGGTGAACATTTTGGTTTAAAATGCATCACTCAAGAGTATCAAGTGAGTCAGCAATGTAGTGTAAACTTTATTTTGTCTTTTATTACAGTATATGTGACCCTGGATAGCAAAACCTATCATAAGTCGCACCGGTATATTTGTAGCAATAGCCAACAACACATTGTATTGCTCAAAATGATAATAATAATCATTATTATTGAGTAAAGATCATGTTCCATGAAGATATTTTGTACGTTTCCTACCGTAAATATATCAGTGTAATTTCAAATATATCGAAGGTATTTGGGTCAGTGACAAAAACGATTTTCAAGAAATTCAAAAATCTTTATAAAAATGTGTTTTAAAAGCACCCATCAGGTTTATTTCAATGCAAATAGTGTATTTATGTTAATTTTATACAATAAAAAATTACATTTGCACCTTTTTTATAAAAGTTAAGACTGAATGAACCTGAAAATGTCAAATGGTGTAAACGCCAATTGCGCTAAAGAATGAAAAATATTAAATATTTTATCCACCTTGATGGCATGTAAGCGTACTCATCAAAATAATAATAATAATAATAATAATAATAATTTTAACATATAATTTTATTAGTTATTTCCAAATATAAATTTTAATGCATTTTTTGTAATATTTCTCATGACCGAGGGGCAACCTTCTGATCTGTCTGATGAAGCCAATACAGAAGTGACTTAATCTGCATTTCATCAACTGGCCGCTAGAGGCAGGCTCCAAAAGGGAGTCAATTCCCATGTTAAAACAGCCAACTTCACGTTAGAAAATAATATGTTTACAGCCTGGTACAAAAATATTTTTTGGTCTGTAAAGCTAAGTTTGCCCTTCATGACAACTGTGAGAGGGGTGAATTTTTTGTAACTCCTTTTAAATAATATTAAGCTTTAAAGTTCTGCATAATAAAGGGCGTGGCCACTTGAGGGAGGGGTGAACAGCCACTGCGGTCCCTAGAATCGAGCTAGGCGGGCATGGTTTCAGCAACCAGACATCTCAGCTTCACCAACGTCCCGCCTCTTTACCCATTTTCGGATGGCAACGGCAGGCAACGCCTACTTTATGCTTCAAAAACGATTTTCAGAAACCAATGGGTGACATCACGGACACTACGTCCATATTTTTTTACAGTCTACGGTCCTGACATTTGTCCGTTTAAAAGCATGCATCATGGTTTTTTCAATGCAATTACATTTGCACCATTTTTATGAAAGTTAACACTGAATGGACCTGACATATTATATTTTTAATCCACCTTGATGGCATGTAAGCATAATCATAAAAAATAATAATTTTAAAATATAATTTTATTCGTTATTTCTAAATGTACATTTTAATGCATTTTTGTAATACAGCTCTGTTTTCTAAATAATCTTTGACAAATGATGCAAACATGTATGTAAAAAAATCACATTACACTAAACTAGATGATTATATTTTATTCCACATTTTTTATGAATATTTATATTTTCATTTAAAAAAATGCTAGTTACACCAATTGACACAGACCGGTTACACCACATTGACATTTCTGCAATTATCCCCCAAATATTCTTTCAAAATGAAATAAAAACAGACATTTTAGACTTGGTCTTCAAAAAAAGAATGTATCCAAGTAATCTGCACAATTATTTTGAAATTTTAACCCTTTAAATTTAATTGAACCATACGGACACAAATTAATTAACATCACGTCATTGACCCATTTATCATTTGTAATATGTGTTGCTTAGGACTTCATTTGTACAACTTCAACAGCGATTTTCTCAATATTTTGGCACTCTCCGGTTCTAGAATTTCAAATAGTCGTATCTCGGCCACCTATTGTCCTACCCTAACAAACCCTATCAATGGAAAGTTATTTCGCTTTTATGTGATGTATAAATCTCAATTTTTTAAAAATAGACTCTTATGACTGGTTTTGTGGTCCAGGCTCACCATTTATTTTATTTATTTTATTTAGTTCTCTATGCAGGGCTTTGTACAATATTTGCATTTAATGCCCCCTCAGGTTAGATTAAACCATCAAAATATGAGGTGTATGGTACAAATGGAAAAAACACTAAACTTTTAAGCTATTTTTTGAACAAAATAATTTGGCAAAATGCAAACCACAACATATTAGGAACATTTTCATTTGTTTAATAATATTTTTTGATCTTGTTTTGTGGCAATAGCTAATAGCTATTACCCTTGGCTATGTCTATATACATTTTGCATGTGTTTTATAATATTTGGTAAGCCTCCGTAAAATCTTCTCAAAGCTGAGCTTTAGATCTTGAAACAACAATGCAACATGCAAACAAAATTAAAACGCATCTAATTAAAATCTCAATTGTCCATAATTTTTGGCCACTACTATATGAAAATATAAACATTTATACACACACATATATTTTTATATGTACATTAGGGTAGACTGTGTGTACAGTTGTCCCACGGACAGCCTATTCAACAGATTTTTTAAGCACCATCAACAATCATCCCACCCAGGGAAGCTCCAAAACGGCAGATGAAAACATGTTTAGGAACGTCTTAACAAATCGTAGCAGCAACTGAACAACGAACAGGAGGGCGGCAGGGCTTAGTCTCGACAGCAAATCCACACGATGAGGGAATTCTGTCAGCTGCAATCCTGACAAATGTCTTTGGCTGAGACTACGAAGTAAAACAAACGAACTGAGACAGCTCTGAAGGTGAGGAGAAAAAAACACAATAAATATCCCTCTGCAAGCCGCTCGTGTGCGAGTCCTCCGTATGTGTGTGCGTTCTGATAGTGTATAAAAACTAGCAGGTGGCATATGGTGTAAGGGCTGGATTTTTGAAGGCCACCCTAAAAATATCTCAAGCTTTACACCAGACGCGGTGTTGCCAGCATCACACGCACACCAACAGGGCAAGCAAACTTGCCAACTGCTTGGCAGAAGTTTAAAACGTGTGTTTAGCAGAACTGAATTCCTCCCTGTGTGCGCTGGGCTCCACCCCACACTCAGGGACCCTCGACTGGTCACAGGCCAGGGTTGCGATTGTTGGAAACCCAAAGGATGCAGACAGGATTCTGGCTCTGTGTCGCGGGGAACCCGACGACACCATCTGTCCCTCATCTGCTCCACTTCAGGCCGATGCGTCACGCCACAGCCCCCGGAGGGATTTTGGGAGTTTTCAAGCGCAAACGTGAACGAGCGGGTGCATACGTTTATACACGCAGAAAGAAAATCCACAACAAAGCTATCTCATGTGACAGTGCAACATTTAGTGACTGAAGTATGTCATGACAGGCAGCTGTGTACACACCTGAGGTTTGCCGTGGGATTGGCAGCAAGCATCTGGATGGTTTGACTGTCTGCATGCTGAAAGGCTTTCTGGGCTCTGTGATTCTGTGGTGGGGGAACGGTGCTTTTTCTCCCTTCCTTAAGCTCTACTGCTGTGCTGGAGACGAGTGATGCCGAATGTCTGCAGCCTGGCTGTCAGGTTACAAAAAGCAATACATCCAGCCGTCACCTCCAGTCAGACTCCCATCAGCCTGCTGTCATAGTGTCACAGGCCCCTATACAGATCCTAGCCTCACCTTAATACGTGCTGACACAGCAACACCAATAGTGTGTGTACACACACAAACAAGGCAACATGTATACAGACATGCATGCACAATACAAAAAGGACAGGACAGGAAGGATAAACAGACAAAAGGAGAAGGCGTATGAAAGAAAATAAATATAGGAGTAGGCAGTAGGGTCATTTCCACCATTTTTTTTTCTGGTATACTGAATAACCAAGTTATGGTTTATATAATCGTAGGATATGCCTACTGTGCAAACTGGCAGAAGTGTTGGGAAAATATTTGGTCTCAGCCAGTGCTCAGCGACTGCCATTAAAACTGCCCAGAATCTCATTCATAAAGCTTGGGGTTCTCATGCAGAAACATCACTACTGCAAAGCATGCATTCTCATTGTGATTCATTTGAGTAAAAGTCACCCGTCATGAAAGCAAACAGCAACATGTAAAAAACTCTCCAGGCAGATATCATCGGCCGGTCAAGCTTATGTTAATGGACAGTTGTCGTATGCAGCCTGCTTTGTCTAAATATAGTTTAGTGATAGCAACTATTAAACATGACTAGCCTGACATTGTCATACTCAATTCTAGTCAGAATTTGAGTCTGATACCGCTCCATTGGGCTGTGATTATGGGGCGTGTTTCAAAAGAAACAGTACAAAAAATGCCTCTGCACTCAATTGGATAGAAATGGCATCTGTCCTCTTTTGCAGCCTGAACTGCTAGTTATTTCGCTACAGTGAGACTCACATTATGATTGTACTAAGTCTGAGTTAGCGAACGTACCGACACTATGTTTACAACATTTCATTCATATCACGACATTGTGAGTTATTTACTAAGTCATCCAGTCAGACTCTCTCTTACCATTTGTAAGTTAGATGAACTTCATCCATGGGCTTCCGAAAAGCTGGCAACAACCGCTAGTTAAAGCAACACTAAAGAGTTTTTGCTTTTTGCTCCCCCTACAGGTTAAAAGCGTAATTGTCCATTACCACTGTCGTAAATACTGCAGCATAGCTGGCTCTGATTGGATTGTAGGTCTGCTGTGAAGCAAGTTTTTGTTGTTTTCACTCGAACTACAGGGCCGCGACCCGACAGTTGGAAACTTCTTTAGTGCGGTTTTGGCCGATAAAGGGCTGCAAAGCGAATGTGAAAGTGCTGTTCACCCTGTTTCGAGTGGATGAACAACTGAAACTTTTTGGAAACGTTATTTTAAGCTTAAAAAAACTATTTGTTGTTGCTTTAAATCCACATTGTTGTGCACGCCGAGTTGTACATGCACGCCGAGCCAGCTGAAAAATTTAACTTTTGCCGAATCCCGTAGGAGGGACGCCAAAAACATCTTTCCGATCCCCAAATGCTTTGACCGCATTTTTCTGTTCCTCTTTTAAAATCAATGCGCTGTTGATATCTTCTAGAACAGACTCAATGGCAGAATATTCACATCTCAATTGTTCGAGCATAGTAGCGCCATACCGAACTTCCCATCCTGAAATGTTGTGGGCGGGGCAAGTTCAGCTGGCACTCAGACTAGAACATGACTAAACTATACTGTAGTTTCAAATCCATCACCCATTGTTTCGAAGAGATTTTGGCTGGGTGATTTTTCATTCACTTTAAAACTAGACAGGATGTACCGAGAAGGTCTTAGGGGTGATTATGGACATTAAAGGAATAGTCTACTCATTTTCAATATTAAAATATGTTATTACCTTAACTAAGAATTGTTGATACATCCCTCTATCATCTGTGTGCGTGCACGTAAGCGCTGGAGCGCGCTACGACGCTTCGATAGCATTTAGCTTAGCTCCATTCATTCAATGGTACCATTTAGAGATAAAGTTAGAAGTGACCAAACACATCAACGTTTTTCCTATTTAAGACGAGTAGTTATACAAGCAAGTTTGGTGGTACAAAATAAAATGTAGCGCTTTTCTAAGCGGATTTAAAAGAGGAACTATATTTTATGGCGTAATAGCACTTTTGGGAGTACTTTGACTCGCCTGAAAAGTCCGCTCCCCTTCTCACTCTCATAATGGTAGAGGGAGGGTGTTACTGCACCGAGTCGAAGTACTCCCAAAAGTGCTATTACGCCATAACATGTAGCTCCTCTTTTGAATCGGCTTGGAAAAGCGCTACGTTTTATTTTGTAACACCAAACTTGCTCGTATAACTACTCGTCTTAAATAGGAAAAACGTTGATGTGTTTGGTCACTTCTAACTTTATCTCTAAATGGTACCATTGAATGAATGGGGCTAAGCTAAATGCTATCGAAGCGTCGCAGCGCACTCCAGCACTTACGTGCACGCACACAGATGATAGAGGGATGTATCAACAATTCTTAGTTAAGGTAATAACATAGTTTAATATTGAAAATGAGTAGACTATTCCTTTAAGCCCTCCCTGACAATTTGATTGGTTCGAACAGTTTTTGATTGAGCATAGTAGTGCCAGACCGAACTTCCCATCCTGAAATGTTTTGGGCGGGGCTAACTTCGGCTGGCACTCAGACTAGAACATGACTAAACTATACTGTAGTTTTAAGACCATCGCCCATCGTTCCGAAGAGATTTTTGCTGGGTGATTTTTCATTCACTTTAAAACTGGACAGAATGTACAGAGAGGGTCTTGGGGGTGATTATGGACATTTCTTATGCCACTAGTGTGAAGTTTCTCTAAATTTTCTGGACATAAGAGCTGAACTGGCTTCCCTTGAGATCTATGATTAAATGTTCTTTTAATAGACCGATTACTGCTGAGTCCGTGCTTCAGTCCTTTAAGAGGCTTAGGTATAATTACATGATATCTGAAACGAATGACTTCGATGCGGTCTTTAGTCATAGATACTTTCAACAAGACCCCACATGGGATAACAGAATAGATTATTCTTGGGTTATTTTTTATTTAAAGGACCCCTCTAATACTTAAAATCTTGGAATATTTTAATTATGCCATTCAATGTTAAAAAAGAATATTTGAATTCGAACCAATTTCTATGAACAAAAAAATAAAGAACACTTTGTGTTCCATCCAAACACTGACATGATAACTGCAGGCTTTCAATTTGCTGGCAAATGTGGTGGACACTGATCTGGATACGGCTATGCCTCAAGTGTAGCATCCATGTGCAAGTTAACAGATAGGATGTGATGTTGCGTGTTAGACCAGGTAAAAGTTGTAGGGGTTTTCGGCTGGTCAGAATGAGCATGAGACTGATCCCACTGCTTCTGCACTGATTGGTCCAATAGACATTAATTCACTCTAAAAATGCTCAGTTGTTTCAACCCATAGTTGGGTAAAATAGGGACAAACCCAAATGTTGGGTTATAAGAAGTATGAAACAATCTAGCATTTGGGTTGAAATTGGGTTTGTCCATATTTGACCCAACTAGGGGTTAAAACAAAACCCAACATATTTAAGTGTGGCAGTATCGAGGTTTGATACACCAGTTTACCTTTTCTTAAAGGACAAGTTCGGTATTTTTCACTTAAAGCCCTGTTTTCAGATTGTTTATGATGAAATAGAACGGTTTTGACTGAAATTTGGACATATGATGCTGGCCCGAGAATTTTCGGTTTCTGTTGTATCAGCCCCAACCTCTACAATGGCTGTATAGGTGCACTAGAACAATCCTTCCTAAAATGCATTAAACTTTCGTTTACAAAGACGTGAAACTCACCGAGTGGTCAGGGGTGTTCACTGATATGCTCACACAAAAATCGCTGCAAAAGATGCTTTCCAACATTTAATTGTTCGAAATAAAAGATTTAATTCATTCATTCATTCATTTTACCATTCGTTGTAAACTTGTGGACCTATTTTTCCAAACGCCTCACACCTGTATAGTCTTCCGTTGAGAGTTTGAATAATAGACACTCCAGCCCAGTTGGTGGTGATAATCCGCCTTTGCCATTGCAAGAATACAAACAAGGTTTCCGGCCCGGAGTAATACCGTACCCAGGGGGCGTCGGACTGGGGGTAAACTCTCTTCCTTTGGGGCCCTTGAAAAGTCTGGAATATATTATGGGGGTGAGGCATGGGGGCCCATCAGGACTGCCTATGCATAGGGCCCGAGATCTTGTGCAACGCCCCTGACCGTACCTCACAGCACATCTAATACAAGTCAATGGAGTTGGACAAAAACTACGATAAAACCTGTTGGAAAGCGTCTTTTGCAGCGATTTTTGTGTGAGCATATCAGTGAACACCCCTGACCCCTCTGTGAGTTTCATGTCATTGTAAACAAAAGTTTAATTCATTTTAGGAAGGATTGTTCCAGTGCATCTATACAGCCATTATAGAGGTGGGAGGTGATACAAACACCTGCAAATTCTCGGGCCAGCATCATATGTCCAAATTACAGTCAAAACCGTTCTATTTCATCATAAACAATCTGAAAACAGGGCTTTAAGTAAGTGTAAAATACCGAACTTGTCCTTTAAAGTTTTACTTAAATTTCAAAAAGTCAATTTTTTTCCCTTTTAGGAAAATATACCATCTTTAAGTGTCTTTTACAAACATTTAACATCAGTAGGGGCGTGTATCTGTACTCAGAGACACAAACATACAGTACAAACTATAAAGATGCTTTAATCTGATGTGTGTACAGAAATCAAGTAAATTATGTTCTTAAATAAAAATGAAATGGGGCATAAGTCAAAACAATCTGTACAAATGCACAGTCAATCTGACTGCATTCATAAGCTACAAGAGTTTGAATGATATTCATCTAAAAACCACAAAATTTTCTGTAACCAAAAGTGCACGCAGGAGATCCACAGTTTGACTCACACGGTTTTATCTCATCAATGAGCTCTCGTCCTCTGAGCAGAGATTAAAGTGTGTGAAGGAGAGGTAATGCTTCGGTTTCCAGTTAAAGATATTCAATAGGAAACTGAAGACTGCTATGCTTTATGCTACATACTGTGATTCATGTGCAAAGGCATCATCAAACAGCTTCTAAAAAATAACCTGAATTGCATGCACCTCTGCAGGTTTCAATAGCATTCATCAACTCGTCAAACTCTTATTCAAACATTCATGTCTGTGCTGGTTTTATTCATAAACCGTTTCATTACGAATAATGTCTCACTCTCCTCTCACTGTTTGCGACAGAAAACCATATATTTTCATGATAATTCACAGATAAATTGCTTCAGTGGTTTATAGTTATTACCTCTCTGCTGTGGGAGAGGCCAGTTATCGGTTGTAAAGCGTGCACGGGAGAGCTTGACTGGCTTTATATGGAGCACTGTCCAGAAGACAATGTCTCTATGGGGAAAGGTGAAATCATGAAACGATAAAAAATGCACACTGGATTATTTTCAACAGCATTTTGGGGAAAAAGTGCACCTCAAGGGCACCTCGGTCGCAACCTTACAGCTATGAGACTCAAACCGGTGACCTCTGGATTACAGCACAACTCTTTAACCAATAGGCCCCAACTGCTCCAACTGGTTGGGTTTGTCAATTTTTACCTACAAAATTGCTTTTTTGAGTGCACATTATAGTTTAAACAGGGCAAAAAATCTGCAATATTGCTGAGTTTTAACTGCATTTCTATTTTTGTTAATAATAGCCTGGCACAACTGACATCATACTGCTGCCACCCGCAAACAGATACACTGAAAGTAGATTAAGACCCCTAAGAGGCCAATTTGTTTCAAATGACAAAAGTCTTTAAACAGGCTCCACAGCCTTAAAATTAACAGTCCAGAATATAAACCTTAAATTATCCCGTTCAGACTCCACAGCCATTGGGCTCGAGGGTGCCATTTTCAGGAGTGCATAAAACTCTTCAGTAAATTATGACTGGTGACAGAAGTGTCAGTCGAGAACATCGGTCACCACAGAGATGGAGTGCAATGTCCTTGGCAAACTTCTAAAACGTCAACCACGCTAAAATTCATAAGTTAATGATGATGCTTAAATGATAAGCACGCCTTTTCAAGAGGTCAGCTCATCTATATTCTGGACGTGGTGTTAGATAAACAAATCCATCAACAGCTCATAAACTCTTCTCTTTTTATCCGTCTCCGACTGGACTTGGATTTCACAGGTAAAAATCTCATCACTTTTAATTATTTATTTCCCTCGTATTGACCGATGCTTCACCACACTGGTTCTCAGTTCATTAAGAACCAGCGGCGTTTGAAATTGGTCAATATATTTAACAAACAACCTCTTCGGAGGAGTTATTTGCCATCTCAGCAACCCCACCAAGGCCCGATACGGACCGTTGGGCCATGGTCGTGTTATTTCTCCTTGACATTAAGTATTGGGAAGGAAAAGATAATGAACTAATGTGGCCTGTGGGAATGTGCTTAAATACACAAGAATAGAAATAGAAAATGCATGCGCGCTACCAATCTAAAGTAGGATTTGGGACTGAAATATGTTTGATCTTAAAAATCAGATCTGAATATGCTTAAATGTTCAAGCAATTTGTATATAAAAATATAGTTTAATTTTATTTCAACCATAAAATTGTATATAAAATGTTTTTGTAATAGATGACTTGGACCAAATAATGAAGATAAGCAACCAAAGAGTCCAGAACATTTTATAAATATTTGAGAAAAATCCCATTGCTAAAACCTTAAAAAGCTGGTTGATAAAATAATAATGAACATTTCTGTGAACATGTCTACTTTTGCAGGTGTTAAAATTAGAGCTGCCAAAAGATTATTCACAATTAATCACATACAAAATAAAAGTTTGTTTTTGTATGTGTGTGCACTGTGTAAAATTATATATGTTTAAATATTTTATATATAGATATTAAAAAATATATACATAAATACATTTTTTCTTAAATTTATACATGTATGTGTGTATTTATATATACATAATAATTACACACAATAAACACACAAATATATTATGCACAAATACAAACTTTTATTTTGTATGCAATTTATCGCGATTAATCTTTTGACAGCCCTAGGCAAAATATAAGAAATCTACACTAAAGATGGTCAAAAAATGGTCCCTTGCATTCACTGGGGCGGTACCCTTTTAAAGCATACCACTGCATGTAAAAAGTTCATTTTAGTACCTCAAAGGTGCATATTAATACCAAAGAAAGCTTATTAGTATACATCAAAGGTACATTTTAGTACCACATGTATAGATACTATATGTACCTAAATGTACTGCCCCAGTGACACCTTAGGGCCGATATTTGACTATTCTTCTGAAAGTGTATGATTCATTTTACATTTCTAGTTCTAGTTTTGTTATAGTTTTACTTTCTTTCATTCTCCAAAAATATTCAAGAATGATAAGTGATCCTAAACATTTGTCTGGAGGTGTATTTTTTAGGATTTATGTTGATCCTATAGAAAACAGTCCCAAAATGCAACAGTCTTACAGCAGGTGATTTTAAGGCAAATTTAAAGGAAAACGCCGTTCTTGCCTTAACTTAGACAAATTAATACATACCTATTTTTTCAATGCGTACACTTAATCTTTGTACAGCGTGTTGTGAATGTGTTAGCATTTAGCCTATTCATTTCTTAGGATCCAAACAGGGATGAATTTAGCCACTAAACACTTCCATGTTTTCTCTATTTAAAGACTGTTACATGAGAAGTTACACGAGTAAGTATGGTTGCACAAAATAAAACATGGCGTTTTTTAAAGCGGATAAAAATGAGAACTATGTTGTTTGGCGGAAGAGCACTTAGTTTGCAGCACTTTCGACCTCGGGCGCAGTAATATAGACAAAAGTTTGAGCGAGAGGGGGAGTAGTGAGGAATGATGATGTTACTACTGATGATGATAGGTGGAAGTGGTGCAAAAAAAGTGCTTTTCCTGCACCATACAACAGTTCTCATTTTTATCTGCTTAAAAAAATCTATTTTGTGGGGAAAAATAAAAAAAATTATTTTGTGTTTTATTTTAAATAGGGAAACCATGTAAGTTTTTGGTGGCTTCTAAATTCATACCTGTTTGGATCTCTTGAAGGAATGAATTGGGCTAGGCTAAATGCTAACTCATTAACGCTGTACAAAAATGAAGTGCACGCATTAAAAAAAGATAGGTATGTATTAATTTGTCTAATTTGAGGTATAAGAACATAGTAAAATATTGAAAAACGGCGGTGTTTTCCTTTAAGGACATTACATACTGCAGCTGTTTAAAAATTTAAATCTTTAATTTGTTTATAAAGTCAAACAGATGTAGAAAAACTGGTAAATGTAAGAAAAGGACCCACATTGGCACGGATCTGTAGACCATAACACAACAGATATCCATGTACAGGTATTTTCTGTATGGAGGGTTCCACCTGGCATGGAACCCCAAAGTCCCGGCAGCAGAGTAAATAAACATTTATGTGGCCCTGCTTGTGCTCTCTCCATCTGGAACGTTCTTCTCTCAAAGGACAAAACGCTCTGCTGTATGTATGACATCATAGCCCTGGCACGGAGAGACTACAGGCTGAGCTTGCATGATCTTGGAAGCTGTCACTGTGAACTGTGAGAGGATAAGCCTTGTTGTTTTATACAGTACGAGTGGAGGGTGCCAGGCCGGCAGGACGGTAAAGATCCTCACCCTGAAAGTCATATGTTTGTGCTTACGGTTTATGTTTAAAGAGGCAAGACACAAGAAATATAATTTGCAAACATAATGCCTCAATGCTGT
This sequence comes from Misgurnus anguillicaudatus, assembly GCF_027580225.2. Classification (NCBI taxonomy): domain Eukaryota; kingdom Metazoa; phylum Chordata; class Actinopteri; order Cypriniformes; family Cobitidae; genus Misgurnus; species Misgurnus anguillicaudatus. The sequence goes on from NC_073353.2 coordinate 31,926,563, forward strand.
CACAAGGAAACTGTGGTGAAATTGGTTTAGCTATTGGACCAGAATTGCTTTGCTATTCACCAACAAAATTCACCTTGTAAAGCTTACAGACCAGCGTGATCTTTCAGGTGAACCCAAAGCCTTTTTGCAGAAGTATATCCAACCAGTTCAGTTATATAAAGTGTTTTGAAACAAGAAGCCTCTGAATCTGATATTTTCCTTGGACAGTGTAGTCTTTGAGGGTGGTGGTGACTTCAGCCAAGCATCTGTTACATCACTGCACACATATCAGCAGGGACGTGGCATTTCTGCTGGCCATTACGGATCGATGGCGGTCGTCGCGCTTAACCCCACACTGAGAGCTTCGCACACCAGAGCAGGTGATCTGCTTCACTGCTAACAGATGGAGAAGCACCCAGCACCTTGCTGTTTCTTGACATATAGCTCCTCTGCTGTTTTCCATGGTCTGAAACCATAACAAGACTTATTCTTTAATCCCCCTGAACTCAACTGCCAATCCTGGGTACCTTAAACCTATGTGTTAATCTTTGGCCGAGTCGATAATCTATTAATTTACACAGAGGTCCCGTCAATGGCATAGGCCACACAGCGGTAAATGGAGGAAGACAAAGATCTAACAGACATTTATTTCCTCAAGACATCATGATTTAGTATTGCAGTTTACACAATTGAGCCACAGACCACCCATATCTGGTCTTGATGTAGCTCAATTGGTGAGCATTGTGTTAGCAGCACAAAAGGTCATTGGTTCGATCCTAAGGAACATGCACTGAAAAAAATGACTTTCTTAGTTTTCTTGTCTTGTTTAAAGAACAAATATATATAAATTCTTAAATTAAGATGCATTTTTTTGTTGAGAAAATTACCTGCAAAAATTATTTTCAAGAAAAAAATCTTAGTATTTTTGTCTTGTTTTCAGTAAAAATATCTAAAAATTCTTAAATTAAGACGCTTTTTGTTGATGAGCAAAACGACCCAAGAAAATAAGTCTAGTTTTTAGACCAAAAATATAAAATTTAATTGACTTTGTGCATAAAACAAGCAAAAAAATCTGTCAATTGGGTAAGCAAAAAAATCTTGAAAATTTTTCTTAAACACTAAATTCAAGAAAAATTTGCTTACCCCATTGGCAGACTTTTTGCTTGTTTTATGCACAAAATCACTTAAATTTGATATTTTTGGTCTAAAAACTAGACTTATTTTCTTGGGTCGTTTTGCTCATCAACTAGAATTTTTCTTGAATTCTTGAGTTCAAGATTTTAGCTAACCCCATTGACAGATTTTTTTGCTTGTTTTAAATTGTTGTTTTTTTTGTCTAAAAACTAGACTTATTTTCATAGGTGATTCTGCTCATCACGAACATACATCTTGATTTAAGAATCTATCAATATTTTTACATAAAACAAAACAAAAATACTAAGTAAGAGTCATTTTTTTGCAGTGTAGTTTTTAGACCAAAAACAAACATAAAATTAAAGCAAATTTGTGCATAAAACAAGCAAAAAATAAATAAATAAATCTGCAAATGGGGTAAGAAAAAAATCTGGAAATTTTTTCTTAAACAAGAAAATTCAAGAAAAAATTCAAGAACACATTTCTTAACCCATTTGCAGATTTTTTTATGCTTGTTTTAAATTGTATATTTTTGTGTCTAAAAACTAGACTTATTTTCTTGGGTAATTCTGCTCATCATGAAAATACATATTGATAAAAAAAATTCAATATTTTTACATAAAACAAGACAAAAATACTAAGTAAGAAAGTCATTTTTTGCAGTGTAGTTTTTAGACAAAAAAATAAATAAAATTAAAGTGAATTTGTGCATAAAACAAGCTGAAAAATCTGCAAATGGGGTAAGATTTTTTTTTGAAAATGTTTCTTAAACACTTATTTCAAGAAAAAATTCTTGAAATTTTTTTTGCTTGCTTTAAATTGTATATTTTTGGCTAAAAATTAGACTTATTTTCTTACGTGCTTTTGCTCATCAGGAAAAAAGTATTGATTTAAGAATTGTTCGATATTTGTACTGAAAACAAGACAAAAAAACTAAGTAAGAAAGTCATTTTTTTGCAGTGTAGTTTTTAGACAAAAACAACAACAACAATATAAAACTAAATTGAATTGAATTTGTGCATAAAACAAGTAGAAAAAAAATCTGCAAATGGGGTAAGACAAAAATCTTGAAAATGTTTCTTAAACACTTAATTCAAGAAAAAATGTCAATTTTTTTGATTGCTTTTAATTGTATATTTTTTGTACATTTTTGCATAGTGCATACTGATAAAATATAAACCTTGTAATGTAAGTTGCTGCCAAATGCATAAATGTAAATGTCTGGTCAAGGAGGAAGTGTGGGGTGGAAGTATGTGACTATGCGAGGTTAGGCTTTTCTTTCAACATGAAACATGATATGCAGTTATACAATAATGTAGTACAATCATATGCAAAAGTTACAAAGTAGGCCCTTATTTACGACCTTATTATTTTGATGAAGTTGACCATTTTGTTGCAAATTGATCTATCATCATGCTCTATTTGACTTAAAATTAACACAGCACCCCGTAAAAGTCTGGTTAAAAATGGACTTCCTGTCTAATGTGGGCAGTGTAGGCCAAAATGAGCTGCGAAATGGACAAGACTTGATGATGATCATCAGAAGTGTGACACAGAGCACACACAACGGGAGAATGTTTGAGTTCCAACCCAACATGTCCAGTATCATATTTAGGATAATTATGCTGAAGAGCTTCATCGGTGTGGATTTTGCTTCCAATAAATGGCTGGCAAAGTGAGCTAATTAAATGCGGAGCGGGCAGAGAGTAAAGCCGAGATGGAGGGCTGGAGAGAATAATGACACTCGTGAAGAGCAGAAGGAACGAGATAATGAGAGCAACTCGGGTATACAACACACACACGCGCGCGCTACACGAAGACTGAGACAAGACAACGCGCAAGATGGACCGACGAGCCGCATGGCGCACACAGCAACAGAAGATGAGGATTTTGGTGCCAATACACACATAAACACACACAAAGTGCTCAGAGCCAAAGCAAATCTGTGAAGCAAATGAACTGCAGAAATGAGTGATATGAAGTAGAGATCGCTGTAGCCAAGTATGGAGAGTAAAAATGACGCATATTGTGGCACACTGCCATGGTCATTACGCGCGCATGCAGATAAAATGTTTATGTTAATGACCGGTGCCGCATGGAAAACAAACACCGTCTCTGCGTGCAACTCACTTCTCGCAGCTTTAACATAAAGGAGAACGCGGAAAAGCTCTCGTGTGCACAGCTAAGTCCACTTTTAAATTGTTTGGAAATGCGAGTCGATGTGTTCATGAAATGATTATGAGAGCCATTTTCTTGTCTGCGCCAAAAATCCCCTCTGATGTCATTAACTGCTTTCACATACTTTGCAAAGATTGCATCCCACATGCTGACAACATTTAACGGGAAATGGAACGAGAGGGCCTAATGGAGCTATTCCTTTATAACAAAAATATGTACAGACCTCTGGAACCAACAAGATATTAAGACGTTAACCAGATATTATGACAAGGTTCCAGTTTGTGTAAAAAAAAATGCAAGATAGAGAGCGAAGGACGGATAGTTAAAAAGGAAAAAAGAGAAGTTATTCTATAATACGTATTGCCCGGAGCTCACCATTCAAAGGCCTCCTACATTTTGGAAGTACGTGTTTTACTAAAACAATAAAAAAATTATTTTAACAACTTTGCTACACAAGACTGGAGACACTTTTAAAGTTTCTTCAAGTTTTACTTTTTGTCTCATGTACAATAAAAAAAATAATGGTAGTCATATTTTTTCAGCAATGAAACTTTATTTTGCATTATATTTTAATTGTTTCTGTTTTTATTGCGACAAACAGTGCCGGTCAGCATAACACAAAGTGTTTATTCATCCATTTATCATCCATTTAAATGGTCAAAAAATGGTCTAGCTGTCACTGGGGCAATAGTGCACTTTCAAACAGTAGTGGTGTGCGGGGCAAAAACTAACGCAGGGTTAGTGGTAACATTGTTGCACAGGGTTGAACGTTTAAATTTTCTGGTATTTTTTTCATGCTGCCAAAAGATGATCTTCTGCAAATTATTGGAATTGTATAATGTTTTTCCAGAGAGTTATTGATGAAGTGTTTTGGTGGCATGTAAGTAAATTTTTTTTCATCATATGTTTTTTTCGGTTTCTAAGTTGGGTGTATAAGATACCAAATCCAATGTTATGTCATATTAATCAGTGTCTTGTTGACTAAAACATAGCATTGTTTTAAAATATGTCTGCAGCTCTTAGCAACTTTTTGGTGGGCTCGAAAATATTTTGACCCAGCGGGGTTAATTATAACGCTTTGTTACAACTATCCCCTCAGCACTTACGATGTGAACACCGCTAACGTTAGCATAATTCTTGCCGTTGTTTTAAATAGGCTACACAGAAATGATTGCTGGCTGCCAACAAAATAAATGTGCCTGTCTTATCAAAAATTGTGTCTCAAATTTCGTTATTTATTGCATATCTTTAATATTGATTGAATAAGGTCACATCAAAGATTGAAATCATAATAAAACGAATGGCTAAAATCAAACTTTGATGCTCATTATCTCAGAATTTGATTTCGAAACTGTAGTATGATTATTACAGACTGGGTCACATATAAAAAAATGTTTTGTCATAATTGTGCTGCTTTTTCTCACATATTTAGACATTTGTACCCATTTATAATTCAATTATTTTTGCTAGAAAAGGGCTGCATGAATGAATACAGTGTGGATACCTGTCTATCATAGACATATATATATAAACAATATCCACTTCAAGTATATAGACAAAATAGTATTGAAATATTTGCCTGCAAAAAAAAAATAATTTTTAGCAAGTGTTACAACTAACCCCCTGTCTGTTACAATCAGCCCCACCTATGGGGCAAGTTGTAATGTTTGCCCTTCTGTCACGTTTGGTGTAATTATTCAATAATGGTAAGTAATAGAAACAAACTTCAAATGTTCATTTGTAGCAGAGATGTGTGTGTTGCTTGTGTAAAAATATAATTAATCAAACTCAAATATTTTTTTAAATGATTGAGCCCAAACCAAAAATCGTTAGGTTGTGCCCCACTCTCCCCTACACCTTTGCACCTAAAAAGTTCATATTAGTACCTCAAATGTACTTATTGGTACCAAATGTATATGTATCTTTATCTAAATGGTACATATTAGGACCTTTTAAAAGAGTACTGGCCCAGTGACAGCTTGGGACCATTTTTTTCGCTGAGCATTTCTGTAGCTCAGTTTGTATTGCGTTAGCAGTGCAAAATGTAATGGGTTTGATCCAAAGGGCAAGTGACTTCATTGACTGGCTGCTATAAAGACTGGCTCCAATGTTAAAACGTCCAAGTTTACAGCAGAAAAACTTTTAGAACCTGATACAAAAAAAGTTTTGGTCTATATAGCTAATTTTGCTTTAGATGACAACTGTAAGGGGAGTAGATTTTTTGTAACTCATCAATTTTAATTATATTAAACCTTAAAGGGGACATATCACAAGACTTTTTAAAGATAAAAATAAGTCTTTGGTGTCCCCTGAGTGCGTATGTGAACTTTTAGCTCAAAATACCATATAGATAATTTATTATAACATGTTAAAATTGCCACTTTATAAGTGTGAGCAAAAATGTGCCGTTTTGGGTGTGTCCTTTAAAATGCAAATGAGCTGATCTTTGCACTAAATTGCAGGCCATGGTTGTATAGTGCGGATTAAGGGACGTTGTTATCCCTTTCTGACATCACTAGGGGAGCAAAATTGACTTATTTTTTTACATGCTTGCAGAGAATGGTTTACCAAAACTAAGTTACTGGGATTTTTTTCAAATCTTCTTTGATAGAAGCACTTGGGACCCAATTATAGCACTTAAACATGGAAAAAGTCAGATTTTCATGATATGTCCCCTTTAAAATTTTGCATGAGTGACAGGTGGATTGGCGCTGCTGTCACTACCGTCCAGCTAGGCATGTGTTGTTTAACAACCAGGCACCTTAGCTCCACCCACGTTCCGCCTCTTTGCCCATTTTGGTTATCCGGCAGTTAGATGATGACGGTAGGCTCCACCCACTTTGGGCTTAAAAAATTGCTCGCATATGCAATATGCCACGTCCATGTTTTATAGAGTCTATGGTTTGATCCCACAGAACACACATAGTGATAAAATGCATATCTTGTAATGCAAGTCATTTTGGATAGAGTAAAAGCTTTGCCAAATGCATAAATGTAAATGGCACTTGTAAGAGTGTTCATTTTAGTCCCTGGTTACATGCATTTAAACAAGCATCCACACTGACACTATCTACATAAGATAGTAAATGCGATGGAGAATGAAGTGCAAGACCCATAGTATTCAGAATGCATTGCCTTAATCGAATCGCTCATCCAAACATAACCCACTCTTTCACTCAAATGCCAGTGCATTTTCCTACGTGAAAATGAATGTGCATCTCCATGTGGCGGAAAAAGAGCCCGGTGTTAATTCCGGTGTTAATTCGAGCAAATGCACCAAACATAAGCACTGACATATTAGGACGAGCATCTCATTCAGTGCCTGCTTCGCTCTCAAAAGTGCACGTTATTTCAGCTTGACCCCCGTATCGCTGTTTCACTCATAAATTTCCTGACTTTATTATCTCCAACAGTCTCTACGCTGCCTGTTGGCTTTTCTCAATGCTCAATGTCTGCTACCTGAGGTGATGACTAAATCGTAGTAAAGCACTCCTGTAGTGAGCCTTTAATGTTGTACACTAAGCATCAGACACATTTACTGGTCCTCGGGGTCTTTGTAACATTGCGGTTGAATGTAAAATGTTTTTCGCCCTTTCTTGCCACCAAACCATTTGACCTTTCCTGCAGATTTGTGTGGGTATCGAACTCGCCCAATCAATTGGGAAACTAAACAGTGACCGTGGCTGAAGGAACCTGACCCGGGAACAGCCCAAGGATGGCGACTCCATTACAGAAAAAGAAGGGATTTGAAAGACAATCGATAGGGCAGGCTGAAATGGCCCATTTTGTCAGGCTGGAGGAAATAGAGGGACACTCGAGGTAAAGTATGTTACAAAATACAACAACAAAGGCGACAGAGGACTGATCGCTACATGGTACAGGTAGCAAAACTAATATATACAGTAATCATCAGCAGCTGAACTTTTACAAATGCTTTATTAAAAACTATAGGAAACTGATTTAGTTGGAATGCTAAAGTTTGGAAGTGAAGGTTTAGCTGCATTCGTAGGACAGTGTTTGACCGAGCAATAGTTGTTTTTATAGCGTGTCGTTGACTTAACTTGATCATGTGTGATAGCAGGCATGATTTCACTGCAATTATGATACTGATTGAAGTCATGTGCAATTGCGTGCAGCTCTGGGACGCATTCACTGCGCTGACCTCATCGCTTATCAGCTTCAGTAAACAATAGGGACAGAACAGAGTCAAATATTAAACCAGCCAGACACAAAATCCAACTAATGCTTAGCAACTGGACGCATCAAAACCCAACACATACCATAATGAAATCCAGAGAAACTGCAAAAACTACCTGAAGCTGTAGTGCAGGTAGCCATATATGAGCATCTGGCTCAAGAGGACCTGCATTTGAGCCAATACAGTCTTGTGTGTACCTATTTTATGAGGCGCTATTGATTAGAATTCATACTGCTTTCGCTCCAGTGATGTTGGGGTTAGGGGTGGGATTTCATTTGTGCTTTTTCTGATAATCGTATGTTTTGCACATTTAATACATTTTTTACGAAATCCCCACTTTTCTGTCCATGCTTTACTTTTCATAAAAATACAGTCAAAAAAAGGCCAAAATGTTTATAGTAAGAAATACACTCATCTAAAGGATTATTACCTGTTCAATTTCTCTTGATGCAATTATCTAATCAACCAATCACATGGCAGTTGCTTCAATGCATTTAGGGGTGTGGTCCTGGTCAAGACAATCTCCTGAACTCCAAACTGAATGTCAGAATGGGAAAGAAAGATGATTTAAGCAATGTTGAGCGTGGCATGGTTGTTGGTGCCAGACGGGCCGGTCTGAGTATTTCACAATTTAGCTCAGTTAATGGGATTTTCACGCACAACCATTTCTAGGGTTTACAAAGAATGATGTGAAAAGGGAAAAACATCCAGTATGCAGCAGTCCTGTGGGCGCAAATGTCTTGTTGATGCTAGAGGTCAGAGCAGAATGGGCTGACTGATTCAAGCAGATAGAAGAGCAACTTTGACTGAAATAACCACTCGTTACAACCGAGGTATGCAGCAAAGCATTTGTGAAGCCACAACACGCACAACCTTGAGGCGGATGGGCTACAACAGCAGAAGACCCCACTGGGTACCACTTATCTTCACAAATATGTACAAATAGGAAAAAGAGGCTACAATTTGCACGAGCTTACCAAAATTGGAAAGTTGAAGACTGGTAAAATGTTGCCTGGTTGATGAGACTCGATTTCTGTTGAGACATTCAGATGGTAGAGTCTGAATTTGGCGTAAACAGAATGAGAACATGAATCCATCATGCCTTGTTACCACTGTGCAGGCTGCTGGTGGTGGTGTAATGGTGTGGGGGATGTTTTCTTGGCACACTTTAAGCCTCTTAGTGCCAATTGGGCATCGTTTAAATGCCACGGGCTACCTGAGCATTGTTTCTGACCATTTCCATCCCTTTATGACCACCATATACCCATCCTCTGATGGCTACTTCCAGCAGGATAATGCACCTTGTCACAAAGTTCGAATCATTTCAAATTGGTTTCTTGAACATGACAATGAGTTCACTGTACTAAAATGGCCCCAACAGTCACCAGATCTCAATCCAATAGAGCATCTTTGGGATGTGGTGGAACGGGAGCTTCATGCCCTGGATGTGAAACCCACAAATCTCCATCAACTGCAAGATGCTATCCTATCAATATGGGCCAACATTTCTAAAGAATGCTTTCAGCACCTTGTTGAATCAATGCCACGTAGAATTAATGCAGTTCTGAAGGCGAAAGCGGGTCAAACACAGTGTTAGTATGGTGTTCCTAATAATCCTTTACGTGAGTGTATATTTGATACAACAGTCACAGGCTACTGCATGCATATGTCAGGGTTTCTGCAGTCAAGACCTTTTTAAGACTGTTATGAATTAAATTTAAGACATAAACCAGAATCACTGAACTGCAGAACAGCAAAACAGGTGTATGTATAAGTTAATCTTCATAATTTAATATGTTGTCTGGCTCCATTTTATTTGCCAAGCAAAATACCAAAGCATGCCTGACAGCATATTATGCAAATCTCTGCGTGATCAGGACCTGGATGCAATTTCACACTGATCGGACCCCAAAATGATCTGATTAAATAAAAAGAGAGGGGTGGAAAGGCTGAGGAGCTGAGAGGGTCAAACTGTCAAAAACCAAGAAGGATGGCACTGTATTTAAACTTTATGATTATCGGGAATATGGTATAATACTGGAATCTGCTTCTCTAAGCTAATCTACAAGTAGGCAGAATGTATTGTGGACTCATGCGTTGCATGCAGCTGAAAGCATGAATCTGTGCTCGGAGAGAACGGCGGAGCGGAAACTGCTCACGTGGGGAGGCATTTAGAGGTATTACTGCCAATGTAGTGATGGGAAAATGAGCTACATTAGTAAGCTACCTTTCCCTCAGGGGCTTTAGCTTGCTAACTGTGGGGTCTGTGTTCATTAAACACAAGCATAAGCATGTTACCAAGACTCAGGAGGGTTTTAAATGGAGCCTGAGTGGTCGGGGCAAGAAAGCAACCCCTCAATTTATTATTTTACAAGCTGCTTTTATTCAAGTTCACCCTTTAGATAAGATTACGACTGTACAGTAGATAGTGAGCTACATCCTTTTGCGTAGTGCTTTAGAGGTTATTATTTAAAAGCAACAGGTGCTGGTTATTTAAAAAAATTAGTTGACTCATGATTCTGATCGATGTAAACCTGTTGAATGAATTATTTCATTTTGTGAATCTGATCATAATAAGGTTGTATTTGCTAATATTAGTAATCGCATTGGGAAACATGAACTAACGGTGAGCAATACAGGTTGTAGCATCTTTGTTATGGATAGTTAATGCCAATACCCCCCCAAAAAATGCATTTCTTTGGCCAAAAATGTATGTTTTAGTTATAATATAATATGTAATATATTGCATATATTGTAATATATAGTTTTACATATATGCTAAATACATTTTGTGGAAAGTTAAGCTTAATAATTAAATATATTTTTGAATTTGAAAATGTATTTAGTTTAAACCTTCATATATTAACATATTCAAAATGTATTCAGTGGCTACAAATACATTTCTAATTGTACAACTTATATGGCAAAAAACATGTTTCTATAGTCAAAATATAAACGTTTGTTCAAAATGTATAAAGTATAGGTATAAAAGTACAGGTATGTATAAAATCTAAAATTAAAAGAATATTTTTGCAGTTGATAATATATTTAATCTTAATCTTTTCAAACCTGTTACCTTTTCTTCCAATGCGACGTGAATATAAATGCTTTAAAATATATTTATTTTTTAAATATATTATAAAATATACAAAAAATATATTCGTGAAAAATAAATTTTTGAAAACATATTTAAATATACATTAGTACATATATTGTTTGGCCATTTTTGTATATTTTTTTATTTTATTTTCAAAAGTATTTTTTGCGGAATGGGTACAGGTGCTTATGTTAGGTGCTCACTAATGTTACACTGAAAAGGGTTTTTATTCAATTTACTCAATTTTAAGGTAAGTGGTTGCAATCAATTTATTTAAGGTACATTTAAACAAAAATATATGAAAAAATAAAATAAAAAACTTTTGTTTAAATGTAGCTTAAATAAATTGATTGCAACCACTTATCTTAAAAAATGGAGTAAATTGAATGAATTTATTTTCAGTGTAGGTGCTTACTAATGTTTACAGTTTCTTTTGATTTTAAAAGTGCATTAGTAAATGCTAAAGTTTATATTAACTAAGATAAATAATGCATTGTTAGTTCATATTACCTAATGCATTTTGTTAACAAATGCAACCTTATTGTAAAGTGCCACTGATTTACCTTTTGTGTTTCAAAGAAGAAAAATTCATTCATATTAGGTTGTAACAAAAGCTTGAATTAAAGCCTGAGGTTTTCAACTACGGCATTCCTTTAAATAATACTCTGCTTTGCCAAACAAACACTTGTGACTGGGACAAGCATTGATTTGGAGACCAAAGCAACATGTTTACAATGAGCGCTCAAGTAGCCATTATCTTAATAAGAAGTATTGTGAACTGAGGAGTTGTTTATATTGGTTAGGCTCTAGGAGATAAATTATGAGTATGTTTTGGAGATACTGTAAATGAGCTATCATTATGAGTGAGTGAGTCCCATAGTTGTTTTAGCCAAAAAACCTGAAAACCATCCAAGGACCTAAGAAGCCGTGCCATCTTATACTGTAAGTAAATCAATAAGTGATTTCCCTTCACAGAGCAAAGCTATTTTGAGATAAGAATCTATAGGGGGGGGGGGGGGGGGACTACATGAATGTCTTTCTGTAGCTCAGTTGGTAGACCATTGCATAGGCACCCCAATTTTATGCACATTTTGAAGAATCGCATAAGAAACTAGTGATGGAAACACAAAATTTCGAATAAAAATTCCTTAATTTTGAAAAGATTTGCATTACGTTTAGATGTAAATCCACTACTGATAAAAATATGTAAATTGAATTCACTTTAAGCTGCTTTGGACAAAGGTGTCGGCCAAATGCATGATGTAAATGTAATGTATAATGGTGATGTAGAGGGTCTAGGTGGTATGGGGCGAGTGGGTAGAAGCTTACGGGGTTGATGACGTTAAATGCACCATTCACGTCATGCTGGAAACCCTGTCACAGCGTGATGTCTAAGCAAACAGGCAATGAGAAAGAGAATGAAATTGGAGACTTTCTAAAAGAAAACTATGTTGAATCTCATTTAAATCCCTCAGCTCCTCTGAGAGCATTGAGATATTTATATTGTTCTGACAGATGATTTTATGGAGGCGTGAGGAATAATCTGGTGTACTGTTAAGCGTCGCCGTCCCGAATACGGGACACCTAAGTTTGCATTAATATTGTGGATGTAAATTTTAATCCATCACTTCAAACTATATATCGTTGGAATCCTGAATGTCTCCAGAATAGACATTTCAACAGTGTTTTATAAAATACATTATGTAGGGAGAGTAATTGATTCATTTATGAAAAGAGTGTGCCTCAAAACATTTATTTTCTGCTAAATGTCACTGTCCCATAAGCAGGACGCCTACATTTACTTCAGTGTTTGTATATGAATTATTATCTAATCGTGACAAACTGTATATTGTTTGAAAGCTCCAAGAGTGTAGATTTAACTCAATAGGGTGGGGTGACGCTTAAAGGGTTAAAGTAGGTATATAACCCAGTGTAGAGCCACTATTCTGAGACTGCAATCTAGACAATTTCTACACGCTTACTGGGATGGGAAATGCAGTGACTTCCTTTCTTTTATATGCAAACGGTACCGGGTCAATGGAAAATAATGATGTCTGAGATGAATAAAAGGAGAAATCTTTTACAAATCTAGTTTAAAATGCATGTGCAAAGCTAATAAAAATGCAGTCTTTGTATTACATGTTTTGGAAAAATCTTTATACAAAAAGATTTAATGACTCCAACAAACGTCAAGAAGCAAAAATGTCAACCAAAAGTAATAAAATATGTTATTTACATCCTGAATATGCTAAATGTTTTCATGCTATTCAAGGAGCTTAAAAGTGTTTTGGGGTTCGACATTACACATTTTAAAATCTATGAACCAATATGAATATGAATACTTTGACATGCCATGCCTTGAAAAGGTCAAAATGTCTATCAATATAATCTTAACAGATGAATACAAATGTTATGAATTTTGAAGTGTAAATGCATTTACTAGAAATATAAAAAGCCAAATTTCAACTTTAAAAAATTCATAAAGGTTGTGTTCATCTGTGAAGAGAAAACGTGTAAGTGTCTTTGACACAATTTTTTTTGCGATAATCCAGAAGTCTATGGGAAAATAAATGGGCTTTTGCGAGGGAACCAGTGTCCAGCTAACTTCCAGGTTGGCCTACAAAAATATGTCAACCTTTCAATCACAATTCTTCAGGGATCTTCTCTTTGACCTTACTTCCTCTTTCATGGTTGTTATGCGACAACAAAATAGGTGTGCTTTAGATTACGCAGCACTGCGGAGATCAATCGGCGTATGACATCAAAGTATCGCATGAGCATTTCGAAATCATGCGTCTATTTCATAGCCGTAGCCAGATATGAGGTCACCAAGGTTCGGACCTCAGTCAATTTTTCCTTTAAAAAATTACATTTGAAGTTCCCTGAATGACTAATTAGTTTTTCAAAACAACTCATATTGGCATGGGCGTATATAAGTATACAAGTAAGTTTGGACATTTTACTGTATAATTTAGTGTTAAATGACAGAGAGGGTGCAGAGTTCACAGTGTTGCCAGATCTTATTGTTAAAATGTAGTGTTTTAGCAATTAATGAGACACTTTGGGATATTTATAAAGTGATGATTGGGTGTATTAGTGTTAGCGATTTCTCTGATTTATTTCTGAAAGACAAGATTTGAATTTACTTTGTTCTTTACAGCCTATTATTTTTGCTTGTTTTTTTGTACTAATATCTGGCAACACTAAGTGACCAGCACAGAGTTATTAAATAAGGCGCATAATTCAGCGCCAGCAGGTCGAACAAACCTAAAGACTAAAATACCAAAATACTTACTGTTTTACCCAAGAATTTCTTAAAATATAGACTGTTTTTCTCTTTACTACAATATTTGGTCATTTACATGCATGTTTTTCTTTACCCCGATGAATAAGGTGTTCACGCAGTTCAATTGGTAGAGCATTGCTTTAGCACTAAGGTCACGGGTTCAATTCCCAGGGAATACACATACTGATAAAAAAGTATACCCTTGTAATTCACTATACAGTAAGTTGCTAAATGCGTAAATGTAAATTCAGACCATTGACCCATAAACAAAACACACATACATCCCTTTTAGATTCAAAGACTGAATATGTGTGACACAACAGAGCGCATGAGATCTGTCTCCTCCGCTCTCACCTCACCATCCTCTTTCTAAATGGATTACCGCAAGGACCATTACCCCCTTTTTTAAAAGCTGTCTGGGGCCAATCAATGGGTCCCTTGTCTGGGGTCCCCCATTCTCCGCATGAGAATTTGGGGTGGTTTCATAGAAGGTGCGTGATGTCAGAGGGCAAAGCCTCCAATGCTCTTCCCATAACTCTCGAGCACCGCGGGAGCAAAAGGCTAAGAGCGGCCCCTCAAGCTTAAGTGGGCGAAACAACAATGTGTCCACTTCAGGGGGTAAAAAACACTTGGATCTTGGAGGCCAAGCTGCATTTTTGTGCGGTTAGTAATTTTTTCTTTGTTAAATTACTCCCTTCTTTCCCATTTTAATTTGCGAAGACAGATATAAATAAGCCATTCAAAGTCGAACAGCCTAACATAACATTAGCTCATCCACATTGCTTCAAAACACCACCTCGTCCTTTATAACCATTAAAAACACACCTGAGCATTAAAGGGATAGTTCACCCAAAAATAAAAATTAGCCCATATTTTACTCAAGCAGAAAATATTTTAGTCACACAATCACACAATAATATCCTGGCTCTTCTATACAAGCACATCTATCCATCAAAAACTAATCCATACAGTTATTAAATGTCTTCCAAGGCAAAGCGATAGGTTATTGTAGTGAAACGTGTGTATTTCAAACTTTATAAACTATGGTTGTATGCATGTTTACGAAAGAGTTCTCATGGTGAGTTAATAATTGGGTGATTTCCATTTTGGGGTGAACTATTCCTTTAAGTTAAATTAGCAAACAGAATCAAAGCCGATCAAATGCAAATTCATTGTACAACCCAAACTAAAAGAGAAACCAGTTGACCATCGAAAAGTTTTAAAATGGGTTACACTTTGAATGTAAAAATGTCTTTTTTTCACTTCTAATGTGGGCTTGTCTACTGAAGGTCTGGGAACCATGACAGCTTAGAATTGCCAAAGACCACCCAAGAGGCATATGACTGACACATAAAGCAACCAATTACGTTTCGCTTTGTGCCACGTCATGTTTAGGGGCTTGGAGATGTCGCCACAATAACAGACCAGTGTGCAACCATCATTCGCAAACTCTCTCAAAGTTTCTAAAGTTTATAACAATAACACATTGAAATACCTTGCATACTTTTAAACATTCAGCGTTAATTCGATCTTGATGAAGCATATTGTCACAGATGTAAACATGTAAGCTTTCTTCTTCGATCAAACGGCTTTGTGTTGTTTCCAGGTGGACCGTTAAAATCGTAGTACACACATCTCCCGGAAATCCTGCAGGGTTCCCACACCTTAGTTAACTTCAAATTCAAGGACTTTCCAGGTCCTATACCCTCAAATTCAAGGACTGAATGTGAGGACACATTTTAAGTGAGGGCAAGGTTACACGGTGTTACCTTTAAAGATACATTATTACTGTTCCCTTTCGAGGGCACTCGCGCTGCGTCACGGCGGTGACACTTTGGGGATGCCTCCAAGGGTAAGTGCGTCTGAATGTGTACATCAAATTCAACCAATGGTGAGGCTTAACGACAAAGACAGGGTGACACGGAAGCCAGGAAATATATTGCTATCTGAAATATTGCCAAAGATGGCGTTACAGGGACGCAGGAAGTATGGCAAGGGAGACGCAGCGTCTCGTTCCCTTCTCAGGGAAGTTTTCATGTGTGAAACACAACTATGCAAAAGAGCATTTTGGTATGAATCAACATTCACATACAGAAGATATAAGCATTTAAAGTGAACAGTTTAGCACGTGTACTTAAAAAGTCTAGAATTTTTAAATTATCCTACACTACACAGGGAATAATATGGATTTTTTTTCCATATTATAAATTAGATTCAAGCACTTTCAATGAACAGTATCTATGTATGTATATTTTCAAAACTTCCCAGGGCCTTGAATTTTTTCCCCCAGATTCACAAACTTTCGAGGATTTTAAGGACCCGTGGGAACCCTGTCTTATATAATTCAACCAATCAGAAGATAACTTTGAAATCTGCTGAAGTGTTTCCAGAAAAGTGTTCCACATCGTTCAGCCAACGGTCCATGAGCGGTCCTGATTCTGTTGTGAACAATTCTTTAAAAGTAGTTCTGTTAAATTGTATTTAACATATTTCACACATATTTTGGTCCTAATCGTAGCCAGACAGACAGCCAATTTGGCTTTTTAAAGATGTTAATGGAAAGCAAACAGAGGCCAGATTAAAAAGACACTTCCTCCTTAGAGACCAGGAGACCCGAACTTTCTTTCTCCTCAGAGCAACGGAAACCTTCACAAGACAACACGTCCTGATAATGGGTGACTAATTAAATTAAGCCTTGTTTAATAAAAGAGGAAGCAAACTTTATTTCTCCTTTTGCCATCAAAGGCACTAGATGAGAAGTGAAAAAGAAAATTCATAACCTGCGGTTATGAATCTTTGTGCTGTACGTGCCGCACACTGATTTAGAGCTGAATGCAACAAAGAGGGTATAAAAAGAAAAATAATTTAAAGAAATGGCATTGAGTTTTGTTTCCGACAGTTAAAGGGATTGTTTAATACTTCACAATAAAACTTTAAGTTCTATAGATGCCCTGCAGTGTTTCCCAGCATTCACTTGCTTGGTAGGCTACAGCTGAGCACACAAAGTATACTGCGGTTTAAAACAATTGAAAGTGCTACTTCACCTACGTCACCGTAAGACAATCTTTACATTACATTTATGCATTTGGCAGACGCTTTTATCAAAAGTGCATTACAAGATATACATTTTGTGTTATTTTCCCTGAAGGTTGAACCCATAATATTTGAGAAGCTAATGCACAATATGGATGTGATTATAAAAATACTTTAATATCGTAATCCATGTAGATTATATCTACAATAAAACCTCATTGTATTACTATGTTAGTGGTAAGACAGAGACTTGAGGATTATCAGAAAAAAGTTCAAACTTTATTGTAATGTTAAATCACTCTTGCAACATTAAATAGGCCTAGCTTTTCATGAAGCAAATATAAACAATTTATGTTTATCTGAGCTGTGGCATCACGTGACGTCCGATGTAAAATCTGGGTCCTGAGTTAAAACCAGTTGAGAATAGACTAAAGCAGACTGCCGCTTCCTTCCTGACCAAACGGGGAGAGATGTTATGTAAATGATATGCAGAACTATTCATCGAGGTCTCCTGAGAGATAATTACCATTGGCTTGCCATCCTAATTGGCTAAATCTAATTTCTACTTTCTGTGTTATTCTCCCTCGCTCACACACTTACTAACTTTCTCACTCTCTTAATTTTTATTTTAAGCAGAAAGCAAATCTTCTTCTTCGTCCCGTCTTTGTGCGTCCCATCATCGCTCTTCTGGTGAGCTTTGGATGATATCTTTGAGCTTTATCTGAGCATCTGCTCCAGCTGGCAAACACACTTAGCAGACTTTAGCAATTACTAATTCCAGCTATTTGGCTGGACTAATTACTATTGGATGAGGACGATATAACGTTTTTTTTTTTCAGAGAATGAAGTGAATGTGAAAAAATTTAAATGGGGATTTTAAGTAGCAAACAGACAAAAATCACTATGAGATTTTATAGCAAGTGTTCTGATGGCATAGCGATACCTGTAACTTTTTGTAAAGAATATAGCAAAATTTAGGAAACATTATTCACTGTAAATCTTAAAGGTCACATATGTATAAGGTCTATTTTAACAAGATGCAATATAAGTATCAGGTGTGCCTAGAATGTGTCTGTGAAGTTTTAGCTCAAAATACCCCACAGATCATTTGTTATAACATATCCAAAATGCTCCTATTTGGGCGGAAGCAAAACAGTGCTGTTTTCATGTGTGTACCTTTAAATGCAAATGAGCTACTGCTTTTTAGTACTAGATCTGATTCTTGTGAATACACTCTGAGACAATAGAATCTTTAGTTGCATTAGTGCTACAAATTGCTAACAAACACATTTAGAAAAGCTTATTCATGGCTCTCTGGAATGCTTGATTCTAATTGGTCAGTTGAGACATTTGCAGGTTCGTTCTTTTCTAATAATAACCGCTCCAAAGTAATAACGCATAGCCGGTACTACTTGTATGTTTAAAATCCCTCCGCGCCAACAAAGATTACTGTTTGGCGCCATCTTGTGACAAACACTCGACAACTGCAATTAAGAATGGAAAATTTTGACATTAATTTTAACATGTACAGAAAAAACAAAACATTTAAACAGTGAATAGAAGAACGAAAAACGACAAGACACAGAGAGCTTACTGAGACTGAACTTGACAAAATAGAGCATGACAGCTACGAAGCCAACACACAAAAAAATACAGAATGGGCATTAAAACTTCTCAAAGACTGGCTAAGAGAGAGAAAAAAAGGAGACAGACAAGTATGAAGCAGAGGAATAAGGTATTACGATCATTTTATGCATCTGTGCAAAGTTTCGCCGAAGGATAAAAATGTTAATTTAAAACAAATATGCCAATTAAATGTTTCAAATTCATATTCATGTCCAGTTTTTTTTTCTTATGTAGCAAGTAGCCGTGTAATAAGCGGGATAAGTGTAATAAGCTTCACGTCGGGTCCTGATCACACTGTCGGGGCTTATTTCCCGATAACTACCGGCTGCCTCTACATTATCCCTTACTTAACCACTTGGCTGTGGGTGGGACTTTGTTTGTATGATGTCACATTAACAAGCAAATGTCTAATAAGACTGCTTTGGATTAATGGGAATTAAAAAAAACTGTGGATTTTTTTCATTGTAGGGTAGCCAACACACATTTATTTCCAAACACTTTGTAAAAGTGGATTTTACATTATATGGGCCCTTCAAGGTGCTGCTTCATACTGTACTTCACATCAAGATTGAAAACGGTTATGCTGCCTGACATCCAATACTGCAAAAAATGATTTTCAAGAAAAAAATTCTTAGTATTTTTGTCTTGTTTTCAGTAAAAATATCTTAAATTCTTAAAAATATTAAAAAATATAAAATTTAAGTGATTTTGTGCATAAAACAAGCAAAAAGAATCTGCCAATGGGGTAAGCACAAAAATCTTGAACATTTTTCTTAAATACTAAATTCAGATTTTTTTTGCTTGTTTTATGCACAAAATCACTTAAATTTGATATTTTGGGTCTAAAAACTAGACCTATTTTCTTGGGTCATTTTGCTTCTCAAGAAAAAGCATCTTAATTTAAGAATTTTTAGATATTTTTACTGAAAACAAGACAAAAATACTAAGAATTTTTGGTAACACTTTATTATAATGTTAGTTAATACATTAGTTAACTACATTAGTTAACATGAACTAATGATGAACTGCACTTGTGCAGCATTTATTAATCTTATTAATGTTAATTTCAACAATTACTAATACTTTATTAAAATTTGGTTAACGTTAGTTAATGCACCGTGAACTAACATGAACAAACAATGAACAGCTTTATTTCTATTAACTAACATTAACAAAGATGAATAAATACTTTAACAAATGTATTGCTCATGGTTTGTTCATGTTAGATAATACATTAACTAATGTTAACTAATGAACATTATAATAAAGTGTTACCGAATTTTTTTCTTGAAAATCATTTATTGCAGTGAAGACAATATTTAAACTGATAATCAATAAAAAGCCAGATTTTTAAGTAAATAATGTTTAAAACTTGGCAGTGGCACACAAAGCTATAGTTTGGCTTCAGAAGTATTATATACCTGTAGACTTTAAATGGTGACTTTTCTGTCATTCTAGAATTTAACAAACTGAGTACAAAGTCCCCATACACTTCAAAAAGCGTCCAGCACATCTATCAAAATTTTAACTTCTGCATCCATTGAAGAAAGTCCTGGCTCATGAGAGTTTAAACAGCATGAGGGCAAGCAAATGATATTACAGACTTTTTATTTGGGGTTGATCTATCCCTTTAAAATGTATAGGGAAGTCCTACTGTGCTGGTGGGTGGGTGTATTCCGACTTATCTTTCTGACTTAACTATCTTTAATTTCCATTATAGGCAATCTATCCTCCCTAAAAGAAAGTGTAAGACACTATCATATTCTGCACTTCAATGCTGGGTTAAATACAACCCAATGTTGGGTCATAAACCAAGCTGTTGGGTTAAATGAAAATATTTAACCCCAACAAACATTTTGACCCCAAAATGGGTTAAAACAACCCAGCATTTTGTGTTCATTTTTATCTTGGTTTGAAACAACCCAGCATAGGTTACATTACAAAAACCTAGGATTTCTTTTGTGTGTACATTATGCCAAACAAATATATCCTGGATTTAAAAATATAGCACAAAAAGAATTAGTTGAATTTGTTAGCTAATAGCAATACATAAAGGGTAACACTTTACTTGAAGTGGTGTGCATAATACTGACATGACAGCTTTATAATCATATTGGTTTATGCCAAGTTGTCATAACAAAGACATCTCAAACAATGTCATCTTTGCATTAAAAATGACATAATTAAACAAATGACACTTAATTGTCATAAACGTGCATAAAATCTCCTTCATTTTCATGACACGTGTCATGTCAGGATTATGAAGGTGTCATGTCAGTCTTATGAACACCCCTTCAAGTAAAGTGTTACCCATTTTTCATGCAATAAACATGATCATGTACTCTATACTGAGTCTGTCAATATTGGAAAAACAACAACACTTGTGAGATGATGTGTCGGGCTTTATTTGATGATAGGGACCATCCGACTCCCCGTTTACACTACATATTGCTCACTGTGTGACTTTTATCTTTTACCGCTGCATTACCATTAGTGACTTAAGGCAGACGCCGCTCGCGGTTAGTGTCGGCAACATAACAACCTCAGCACTGCTGCATCTGCATTCGTCTGAGAGGGAGAAATAGGAGGTGACACTGGAGCATAATGAAACTCCATTTATCTATTCATCTTCCAGGGCCGGACGAAGGAAGAACCCTTCACACCGCCGCAGATTGATGGTCTGCCAATTCGCAGCGCACCACTCCACCAGCTGGGGCGTGGGCCGCACACAAAGGAAAAGCCGTTAGCCATTTAATTAAATGACAGTCAAGAGATATGGATTATGACCCAGGGAGTAAAACCTGGGCCATTGTACCGTGACAACATTGCTGTAAAAGGCACCGGAGCAGAGTGGCTGAAAAGCTGAGACAGGCTTTTCCTTAAGTGTGTTTTTGAACAATGCTGTCAGCTAAATAAGCCCCCAAATGTCTTTTGTTTTTAGCAATGAAATCAAAGCTCATGCTGTTAAACAACAGGCTTCTGTTGACTAAATATGGAAGTACTGTACTGTATATGCAAATAAATCGAAAATTTGCAAAAACATTGCATATGGTGGAATAAACTGTATATTGAACATTTAAGACATAATATACTTTAGAAATAAGGCTTTATCGCAGTGACGCCATTTTGGTTTCCGAAGACCCTATCAGTCAGCGGTTCTTAAAAGAACAATTTCTTTCTTACCTCTTTATAGTCTGTACAACTTTTCCACAAAAAAGAAACTTTTTGTGTGGATGTTAAAAGTTTAAAGAATCTTTAAAGTCACAATAAAGTTAAAATTAACAACTAAGTTTATTGTAATGTAGTGGTATTTTATACAAATGACTTATCTGTGAGCTTATCTGTGCACTAATAATCTATAATCAAAAAAGAAAATCTCCTAAATGGTAAATAGTAACTGGACTGCATTTATATAGCGATTTTAACAGACCTATGGCCATCCAAAGCGCTTTACAAGTTGCCTCACATTCACCCATTCATTCACACATTCATACTCCTCCCCTCTTCGAAACAATCTTTCTTTACTTCCGATCACAAGGAATAGCGGGAGGGTGGGGAAAGATCGTAGCGATTGGAAAATAGCAACATGACCCAACTTCCAACGATCTAGTCAATTCTCGATGGATGAATTTAAGTCCCGCCCTACTTTTTCTCATTTCAGAAGCCGTTTCACTTGGATATACGTCACAATGGGGAAAATAGATGCTAATATCGCTAATTACGTTTCATTGTGACTTTAAGGAACCTTTATAAAGACTGTATATCAGTATTCAACTAAACTTTAAGGAGGTCTAGTTAGAGAAAATTTCTTGAAGCAAAGGTCCGGAAGATCACAACATCTAACTATTAAGTGTGATATATATTTAAGTAGCCAATATCTGCATCAATACCTGACTGTCAAATCAAATAAATTCAGTGCAATGCAAAAACTTTTTAACAATATTTATTGTCACGTAACATAGAACTAAACATGTATGTATGTTCTCTCATAAACTAAATAAAAGTATTTCTGCTTATAAAATAAAATAAAATAAAATAAAATAAAATAAAATAAAATAAAATAAAATAAAATAAAATAAAATAAAATAAAATAAAATAAAGGGAGGAAAAGCTTTCTCTGTCTCACTCATCTGTTTCTCTAGCTATCTATGTCCGTTTCATCATCCGCTAAACCACTGCTGTAAAAACTACAAAAACTGCGCTGGTAAAATAGTCACGTCGTGTCAGGTTTTAAATCATAACGTTTTGTTTTGGCTGTAAATCTGGGTACGTATATGATGGCTTCTGGGTCCTAACCATGGTCCGCCTGTTAGTGACCTTTGCTGTATAAAAATGTTGTATCAAAAAACTTTCATTTTGTGACCCACCAGGTATAGAAATAATCTATACAGGGACCCACCAATGTATTTTTAAAAGGAAATAATAAGGAAAGCCATGTTTCTCTTTTTTCTTGTCATTTTTTTATAAAATATTAGTTTAATTGCATTATCAAAACACCTTATGTTATATAATTTCAAAATCATTGTCGTTGCTTGTCTTTAGTTGGACTGATTTTGGGTTATTCACCACTAAAGACAAGTGACTTTGCGCAACCCACCTTATCCCACTGTGTGACTGACCCACAAATGGGTCCCAAACCACAGTTTATTACGACATGAAATAAATATTAAAGGGCACCAATGGTTTGATTCACATTTTTAAATTTCCTTTGGTGTGTAGGTGTGTATGATATGCAATAGGTACATAAAGTAAACAATGACGTGAGTTATCGTCTCGAACGTAAATCTCTTTTCTTGGACTACAACAAACACACCGATTGTAGGCAACAGTTTACTTCCTGGGATTGGCGACGTAGACAAGACCGACATTATCATAATTCCTCCCGCTTGGACTCACAGCCTGTAAATTAACTCCTGTTAACATTGCATTGTGAGCGAGTCTTTCAAACATGGTAAGGAGCGTCACATTTTCGGCTGATGTCCGTGGTTTTCAGGCCAATCACAACATACAGATTAGCTGGCCAATCAGGGTACACCAAGCTTTTGAAATCTGTGCATTTCAGGGAAAGAGTGAATTTTTTTTAACCATAAACCACAAGAACACATTGTATTATACTAAATACAAAAAATAAATTTTTTAGCAATGAAATAGGTGCTCTTTAAAATATTATAAGTATGCACAATATCTAGCTCACTTACAGGTATCAAATAAGCCAATTTTAGACGATGTGCAATGCAACTTATTCAAACTAAAGACCAGAGACTTCTGTTAAAGCACACAAGATGCTCTCTGGAAAATTCTCAAAATATGTTGAGATCAAAACCTTGTGATGCTTATTAAGTCAACACCAGCTTGAGTTTAAAACGCAAGCCAAAAACTGCATGCTAACTTTTAATTCGACTACACTTACGCATTTTGCAGATGCTTTTATTCAAAGCAACTTACAGTGCATTGCAAGTTATACGTTTTTATCAGTATAGGTCTTGGGTTCAAACTCATGACCTTTTGCGCTGCCAACACAATGGTCCATGATGAGCTATACAGAAGCAGCTATTTACTCGTTTATTTGTAATGAAGAAAAAATAAGGTTTAGTAAACAATGACTTTTTGGTGAACTTTAACAGCTGTATGTGCCATTAGCCAAACTAATAAGAAACAGTAGTGAGTCACAGCCGAGTTCACCAACATTCTGTGTATACAGCGTAACTTTGAGGTCCATGTAATGTTAGTCTAATAAATGCAATTTAAGAGCTATTTTACTCCTAATGAGTGGATCAGAAAGCACAAACCGTTTCCATTTTAGTCTGCTAGTCCTGTGCAGGTACCAAAGCTTCTGGCTGTTCTTCGGGCAACACTATCAGTTCGGCTACAGCTGGTCTTTTATAGATAAGTGCAATGTTTAACAATCCTATTTCGTGAATGCTATTTACTGACAGTAATGAAGAGATAGCGCGGAAAATGAAAACAGAGGACGGAACGGGAAGAATAAAGGAAAAAAGATGATAGAGAAAGCGAGGAAATTAAGTTGAATAAATGTGGAAAATTAAAGCATTGCAGGGTAGGAAGTATGAGGATATCACCTAAGGCCTAGCTGCATGAGAAGCTTAAGCAGAAAAAAACAAAGAACATCGCCTCCGTTTAGTGTTCGCATTTGGGAAAGTTGTCGCCAACTTAGAATGTTAAAAAGCTTACTATAAATCAAGCTTAAAACACAGTTGGTACAAACATGATCTTGTAATCTCTAAACATTAATCTGACCTGCATGCATGATGATTGCATTAGATTACATTAAAAGGAAGAGCTGCGTTTGTTTCTCTCCCCCAGCATTGCTGTGATCCAGGTTCACACTGACTTGCGTTTCATTCATCACTCAATCTTAACAGAAGAAGGCCGTGCTCAAGGGGCATCTCTCAGTGCCGGTGGAGACGCGCCGTTGGCAAATTTATGCACCACCAGCCATTATAGTGATTAGAAGCAACATCAATCAAAGAGTGTCCCAGAAGCTAAAGGAAGACATGCGGACGAACAATTAAAAACACCTCATAAAGACAAAGTGCCAACCTTCCGTCCTCCCCGGAGAAGATAAAATGAGGTGCATTGTTCGAATGACACACCACGAGTCGACATTTCACTACAAACATCACATAAATCAGAGAAACAAGCATCGTTACAGTTGTAAAAAATACGGCTTAACATAAAAAGACATATGTAACAGAAACTAGATAGTGAGTGAGAGAGTTGTACAGTAAGTAAAGAGGTGCTCTCTATCAACAACCACGTAAGGTCATACTTAAGCCTACTTGTTAAAGTGCCCGACTCCCATTCCTGACCAATCGCATTAACGAGTCCCACACGGGTCGTGTAAAAGTAGGACCGGTTACAGTGTTGCCGTGACCCAGATGGACGCTGTAACGGAACAGAACCGCAGACACTTATTTGGTCCAGATCAGCAATATATATCTGAGCCGATACTAATGATCAGGCGGTGCTGAATCGGCGCTGGCACATATCCGCAACAAACCCTAAAAACAGACCAGAAACGGCTTTGGCCCGATGTGCTCATTGTTATTACACTGCGCAATGATATTATGCAGTGCCCGAAAATAGTCCCCTATTGAAAGTTACTAAGGGGACTACTTTCGGCTGCTGCGTAATATCATTGTGCCTGCTGCAGCCATGTTACGACAGCAAAGTCCTTGATTATTGCGCCAGAATGAGAGTATAGTTTCTAACAAAATGATAGAGCCAGACTCGTTCCTAAGTCCAAACGCACATCGGGCCAAAGCCGTTTCTGGTCTGTTTTTAGGGTTTGTTGCGGATATGTGCCAGCGCCGATTCAGCACCGCCTGATCATTAGTATCGGCTCAGATATATATTGCTGATCTGGACCAAATAAGTGTCAGACACAGCTAATGTCTTACGGTTACCTTTGGGAAAAGTGATCTGGGCCGGACTCGTTCCTAAGTCTGTAAAATTATCTAAATACTGAACTGAAGGCAGTAAGATGTTTAATCTGAAACCTCTGGCACGGATCTGGTTCACAATCAGAAAATGTTTCTAAGATAGCAAGGGGTTGAACTGGCTGATTGAACATTACGAATATCAACACATTACCAAAAATTAAAATTTTAAGTCTAAATCAGACTGATCCGACAAACTCCAACAAACACAGACAAATGGCAACGAGTTTGTTAATTCTTAAGTTTGTCAGTGTTTGTTGGCGTTTCTTGGCTTTCATTGGATCAGTGTGAATTAGTCATTAAACTACAGTTAAACATAGATATTTAAAAAGGTAATTTTATTTTATTTTATTATATAATGTTTTTCCTGAGACCCACTTAAATGGTTGTTTAAGGTGCCGTAGAATGGAAAACTGTATTTACCCAAGCATAGATGAATAATAGTTCTGTACATGCTAATGACAAACACTGTTGTTTCTGCCCCTACTGAAAAATCCAGCATAAGGTGGCATTAGCTGGTTTAAGCTGTTCCTCCCAGCCTGGCAAAGCTGGTTAAGGTTGTCAATCAGGTGGTCTTCAAGCCTTACCAACTAAGTCCAGCTAGACCATCTTAAAAAGTGACCAAAACACAGTTAGACCAGCTTAAAAAGTGGCCAAAACCCAGCTAGACCAGCTTGCTACACCAGCAAAACCAGCTAAAACCAATCTGGGAGACCAGCTAAAACCAGCTCACCACTGAAAAACAGTTATATCTCAATATAACACCAACTGTGACGTTACGTTTGCGATGTACCCCCCAACACCAAATTACACATTCAATTAATTACAATGTTGTTACAATTTTAAAAACAAAGTTGTGACTGTTGAGTTAGCGCTATATGCTAGTTAATGCTAACGTTTTTGCTGCTAAGTTATACTATTGACGTACAGTTACGTTTTGCAGGTCCATACCGAAAAAACACAAACTTGAACAAACAATGTGCTCATTGTTATTACACTGCGCGATGATATTATGCAGTGCCCGAAAATAGTCCCCTATTGAAAGTTACTAAGGGGACTACTTTCGGATGCTGCGTAATATCATTGTGCCTGCTGTAGCCATGTTACGACAGCAAAGTCCTTGATTATTGCGCCAGAATGAGAGTATAGTTTCTAACAATATCGGCCTAGAAAATCACAACTTTTAATTTTATGCTGGTCTTAGTACACAATGTAACTACAGAAGAGTCAAGTTTTAATCAGAAAAAAAATCAAAACTCTTTGGTTATTTTTGAGCACGATGCTAACGGTCTAATCAGATTCAATTGATTGTGCTAAGCTATGCTAAAAGTGCTAGCGCCAGACCCAGAGATCGGCGGAATGGATTCCAAAATGGTAAAACTGAAATGTTTAACTCAAGGGGAGCTGGAAAATGAGCACATTTTCAAAAAAAAGTTTAGAGTCCCTTTAACTAATGTGAACAGATAATTTTTATTTTAAAAATGTATTACACTGTAGAAAAACTGCAGCATTAAGTTAAAATTTCAACTAACTATTTTAAGTTTTTACTTGCGATAAGTTGACATAAAATTTAATTAAACAAATTCAACTTAAGTTAAAGTAACATATTACAGTGTAGTAAATGCTTAAACTATCATGAGATTACCAAGATTAATAAATGCTGTAATAATATTATTCATTTTTAGTTCATGCTAAGCTTGAATTAATGTTAACAAATACAACCTTATTGTAAGCGTCACCTTTTTATTCTTTTAAGTGTCCCCTTAGTAACTTCCCGAGTACTTCGACTCGCCTGAAAAGTCCGCTCCCCTTCTCACTCTCATAATGGGAGAGGGAGGGTGTTACTGCGCCGAGTCGAAGTATTCCCAAAAGTGCTATTACGCCATAAAATATAGTTCCTCTTTTAAATCCGCTTAGAAAAGCGATACGTTTTATTTTGTACCACCAAACTTGCTCGTATAACTACTCGTATTAAATAGGAAAAACGTTGATTTGTTTGGTCACTTCTAACTTTATCTCTAAATGGTACAATTGAATGAATGGGGCTAAGCTAAATGCTATCGAAGCGTCACAGCGCGCTCCAGCGCTTACGTGCACGCACACAGATGATAGAGGGATGTATCAACAGTTCTTAGTTAAGGTAATAACATATTTTAATATTGAAAATGAGTAGACTATTCCTTTAATACAAAATTTGTAGTAATTTGCACACACCTTCAGGCACAGCAGCATTCAGAGTGACAATGAATGAGCAACATTTAAACTCCAGCACTTCATGAGCTGTACTATCAGGTAAGCGTGGATGGGTCTCCTGAGAGCTAAAGAATGACACTTCAGCAGAAACAAGAGGTCAGCTCGGTTACAGACCTGCCATTTATCAAACACTTCAGACGGTGATCATAGCGGTACACTGAACCTGACTGACATTACTGAAGCGTCAGACAGAAATCCCATGATCCTTTCTGATGTGGTATCTCTACTGCATGACATGTGATCGATCCTGTTTGATCATCAGAAATACTACACAACAAAAAACTGCATGATTATTTATGAGATACAAAACTACAAAAACACTACATCTCACTGACCCTTGGCACTCCCTCACACAAGCACACATATTTTAAACATACTTATCTTCAATAGTACATGAAAAGTACAAAAAGTACATAAATAGTTCAGAGGCTCATGTTTACAGTAAACCTGCAGGTCACACATGCCTTTACTGAATAAAACCTACATTCACGCACACACACAATACATTATTAAATATTGCTTTATACTTCTGTACTTGGATGCTTGTAACCATGAGGAAAACTCAGGGCATGTTGCCTGTTTTTCATCACGTTTCTTTATACATTAAAGTTCCACTATGGTGTAAATAAAGATTTTAAAGGTGCCAAAGAATGCATTGAAATAATATGTTAAGTTGTTCTCTGATATCTACATAGAAGGTATGTGGCTTTATCAAGTGCAAAAATTATCCAGAGACGATTTTCAATGTCCATTTACAACCTTAAGATTTGCCTTTGGCATAAAATTGTCTATTATTACCTTATTTGAAAGGGTCATGAATAATAATGTTGAGCTCTGCTCATTTTTTGACTGATGCGACTTATACCCCGGACGATTAATAGTCCAGAAAATACGGTAATTGAAATTTGGCTCCCCAAGTGATGTCAGAAGGGGATAATACCGCCCCTTAATCCAACCACGACACTGCCATTTAGTGCAGAAATCAGCTCATTTGCATTTAAAAGGACACACACAAAAAGGCACATTTTTGCTCACACCTACAATGTGTAAATTTTAGCATGGTATAATAAATTATCTATGGTATTTTCAGCTTAAACTTCACATACATACTCTGGGGACACCAAAGATTTATTTTACATCTTAAAAAGGTCTTGTGAAAAGTCCCATTTAAGGGGCGGGGTTTCATTATCATTTTATTTCTAATAATCGTATGTTTTTGTACAACTCAGTCATATAAATTAACTGACTCATAAATCAGGATGAGTTAGTCTGAGCTGGTGTGAATGAGTGGAGGTGGGGACTAATTTGCATATTCATGTATTCACGTATACTAAATGAAGCAAGAGTTTAGAGTTACATTCAAGCTATTTTAAGGCTTGAATTAATTATTTTCAGAAAAGAAAATATTTGGGTATGTCATTTTGATGATTAAATTATGAGTTTTAAGGAATAAAATTATCAACAACATGGGGACTTGTGACTTGATAAAATGTCATATCTTCAGCAACCGAGCTGTAAAACTACGCTGCCACTTTGTTTGTGCTGGCAGTAATGAGGAGCAAAAGCTTGCCGGCGTGCCGAACGCAGCAACAGTGTTGTGATGCAAATGAAGTCTGCGTCCTGCCCGCCCCTGTGCCAGTATCACCTTTAATTGTCTTCTTTGATCTGCTGCTAATTCCACTAATTAGGAGTCTATTCTAGAAGTTGAACATTTTGCTGTGCTTCCAGCAGCTATAGACACTACGCTGGGCCTACCAAGGGAAGATGAGAAATTGGATAGCTAGATGAGCAAACAAACACAAACAAGCTCATTGAGCTCCAACAAGAAGAGAACCCAACATAGAGAAATAGATGAGCGATCACATGCGATCACACTGCATGACTGAGCACAGATGCTGACTTCAGCCTTCAGTTGCATAGACTAAAATGCAGAAAGCATGAAGAAATCTGTCAGGACACGGATATTAAACACCGTCCCTCATGCCTTTGGCCCCTGATGCCATATTTGTTGTGCTCGAGCACTCTGCTATCGCAATGCTGAGTCACACTATGTACTGCATACTTGCACTGTACATTACACTGGTTGGATCTCTGGCCACCAAATAATTAAAAACAAGTTGCATGCATATGGAAGCTGCTTCTAGTTAAGGTACATAGGTTAGCCACAGGAACACAAATAAATGAGCACCTAACATAACACTGAAGTCCAAGTTTTTGTAGCAACCTTAAAGCATAATAAAACAGCTGCTTGACAGCGGTAATATTATTCCTGGTGGGAAACTTCGAAAAAATAATGCAGAATTTCTAACTTTGATCTCACCATGAGTCCAGGAAAGTCAAAGTTCTGGATCATGCGCCTCCTGCCGCGTACTCCACCATTACTGACCCTTACCTGTGAGCTCAGCATATGGACACCAGTAAACACCATTCTGTTCTCATTTTCTCTAACATGATACGCTTTGCTTGGCTTTCATAAGGAAATTGTCTTTTTAGGCACAAATATTTTGCTACCCAAAAATTTGAATAATTTAACTCCTACCCCGCCATTGATTAATTAAAGGATTAGTCAATTTTCTTAATAAAAAAAATCGAGATAATTTACTCACCACCATGTCATCCAAAATGTTGATGTCTTTCTTTGTTCAGTCGAGACGAAATTATGTTTTTTGAGGAAAACATTGCAGGATTTTTCTCATTTTAATGGACTTTAATAGAGCCCAACATTTAATAATTAACTCAACACTTAACAGGTTTTTTCAAAGGACTATAAACAATCCCAAACGAGGTATAAGGGTCTTATCTAGCGAAACGATTGTCATTTTTGACAATAAAAATAAAAATATGCACTTTTAAACCACAACTTCTCGTCTAGGTCCGATCCTGTGATACGCCAGCGTGACCTAACGTAAATGCGTAGTGACGTAGGGAGGTCACGTGTTACATATATGAAACGCACATTTGCGGACCATTGTAAACAATAAACTGACACAAAGACATTAATTAGTATCATTCCACATACAACAATGTCGGAACGGTCCTCTTTCTCAACACTTGTAAACACTGGGGCGTAGTTTCGCGTTCGTCCTCTGTGACCTCTTAACGTGATGACGTATTGTGTGGGGTCACGCTGGCGCATCACGACCGGACCTAGACGAGAATTTTGTGGTTTGAAAGTGCATATTTTTTATTTTTCTTGTCAAAAATGACAATCGTTTTGCTAGATAAGACCCTTATGCCTCGTTTGGGATCGTTTATAGTCCTTTGAAACTATGTTGAATTTTTTTTTTTTTAATAAGTATTAAGTGTTGGGCTCTATTAAAGTCCATTAAAATGAGAAAAATCCTGCAATGTTTTCCAAAAAAAAAAAAACATAATTTCTTCTCGACTGAACAAAGAAAGACATCAGTTTTTTGGATGACATGGTGGTGAGTAAATTATCTGGATTTTTGTTTAAGAAAATGGACTATTCCTTTAACTTGTCAATTAAGAGAAAACACTTCCTTGCCAATGACGAGTATTTCTGGCTTTCCGCAATACCGCTATTATCCACCAGGTATCCAAACAGCTGTATGTCCGTGTAAGTTTTGAGGATCACTTTGCATTTGATCTTTATCAAAAATCCTTCATAATATTGGAATTATCTCAGTTTTTTGCTCAATATTTGGCGTTTATGAAGAAACCATATTTGAGAGGTGATTACAAAAAAACTAAAGGTAGGATTTTTTTTTTATTATTATTTTGAAACCAGAGGGTCTGTTCTTTTATTTGATATATTATATGTTTATATATTTTAAGAAAATTTTCTGGAAGGCGTTAAACTTTTGTGAAAATCATGAAAAATGCTGGTGTTGGCTGGCAACTTTTTTTTAAACGCTGACAGGGAAAGAGTTAAAGGCGGAGTCCACGACGTTTGAAAAACGCGTTGGAAAAGGAGATGGGCCGACTACCAAAACACACTTATAGCCAATCAAATCAAATCAAATCAAATGCCGGGTTGCGTATGTGTGGGGCGGGTCTATCAACCGAAGGTCCAGATTCCATTGGGGTAGGGGCGTGTTTGTTTGGGTGATTTCAAATATCAACATTGGCTTTCAAACATCGTGGACTCCGCCTTTAAGCTACTATTTAACTTATGTTAAACTTTATTTTCTATAATTTATAGAAACTCCTCACTTTTAAAGAGAGTTGAAATTATTGTAAATTCAAGTTGATTAATCTTAAAAATGTAAGTACAACAATGATTATTTTTACAGTGAGAGCAATCTGTTGATGATTTGTACAATATATAAAATACATAAATTATACTAGATGTCCGAAACGCTCCTTGCATACACATAAATACCACACAAAATGGGTCAGAGACAATAAAAGGACAGGAAAGCTCTGAGAGTATTGTGCTAAATTGAGGAGACGTCCCCTGCCAATCAGTGCTTGGCCTTTCAGCCATTCCCTCTGCCCGAGATGCCAGTTTGATGGACAATATGAGTCCTGGTGACAGTCTTCAACATGGTGAGTGCGTATGTGGGTGCGCTGTGTGTGTACAAGCAGGACGGCAGCGAAACGCACTACGGGGCAGAACACCGCTGCCAATTTGCAGCTGCGTGTTGTTAGAGTTTCTGCTGGCACGACTGCACATCCTCCTCGCCTCACCTGCAGCTCTGCTAAACAATCCCTCCTCTTAGTTATTCATTCATGCCTTCATTAGCATCCCTGCCATTAGCGCTTAATCCTCAAGCCTTCACAGCCCATCAGACAGATACCCTGTCTGTCAGCGAGAGAGCAGGCGATATCACTTCCTGCAATTCTAATGCTATGAATGTACCTTCAGTCTCATCTTTATGGGTTCTAGTAGCTTCGTTAAGCAACCGAGACACAAAAAGACAAGCAGGAGGTAAATGAGAGGTTTGTTGGTCCTCTGTATGTATAATAGCTTACTATTTGTAGTCACACATTTATAGTAGTATTCCTGTAGCTCAATTGATAGATCATTGCATTAAAGCAATATCCCAGCAAAATATCAAAATTACCCCATGATGTACGATCCGAGATACATATGTCCATCATCTTTCAGATGGAGTTATTTTAGTAAATGTCCTTGCTTTTCCAAGCTTATAATGGGAGAAAACAGGAATCAGGGAACAACTTTTAACTTTGAAGCCCAAAAAACTTCTCACAGAAGTAATACAAAGGGTTAATAAAGGTATTTGCAGGAAATCGATGCAATATTGTAAGAAAAACAACCATATTTAAAGGGACACTCCACTTTTTTGAACATATACTCATTTTCCAGCTCTCCTAAAGTAAACATTTGATTTTTACCGTTTTGGAATCCATTTAGCCGATCTCAGAGTCTGGTGCTACCACTTTTAGCATAGCTTAGCGCAATCCATTGAATCTGATTAGACCATTAGCATTGCGCTAAAAAGTAACCAAAGAGTTTCAATATTTTTCCTATTTAAAACTTGAGACTTCTGTAGTTACATCGTGTAGTAAGACCGAGATAAAATTAAAAGTTGGGATTTTCTAGGTAGAATATTATTGCTCCTCCTGCAGCCATGTTACAGCAGCAAAGTCCTTGATCATTACGCCAGTATACAAGTACAAATTCCTAGCCATATCTGCCTAGAAAATCACAACTTTGAATTTTCCGTCGGTCGTAGAATGAGTAGTGAAGGAGAAGATGAGAAGGAGTAGTTGCAGCTATGGGCGGAGGCACGGAGACTCCCGTTTACCATATTTTTAATAATGATTGACACAGGACTGTTTCCTTTCAAATCTATGTTAAAAGTGTATTAGTTAAAATATTACTGCAGTAAACAAGTTTATTTTTTTCATATTTTGTAGTGGTTTCTAAAAGCCTGCAATTACTTTTCAGTAATTTGCGATGTCACGGAGTTTAACGTCTTCACGCGTGACGCATTGACATGATTTACGAGGTAAATTTGCAAATGATTCATGAAGTCATACCTCTACAATTATTTGATCGATTGTGTTTTAGAAGTATGCTCAAACTTAATGAAAGAGCCAATGTATAGGTCAAGCGATGAGTCTAAAAATCTGTATCTGTTAGGGATCCCATTGTGGCTCAAGCTAAATGGGCGGAGCCATCAAGTTGGCCTCACCTCTTTGAATCGCAACAATCTGGACTGTGACTCTAACAAGCATTTTGTCAGGTTTGTTGCTCTAATTAATTCAATTAGGGAAATTCAGGGGCAGATGGCTACAAAGCAGGCAAATGATCGCACTTCCAGTCTCTGCCTCTCTGATGCCCCCAAAACCTTCCACAGGGAACTACTACAGATGTGATGGCTGGAGAACCTGTGAGTACATGACGCAGCCAAGACACTAATCACCCATGATTAGATGTTACTGATCTGCAAATGTTGAAGAAACCTCTGTATAAAGAAAAGCAATATATCACAGCTTACATGCACATTTAAATTAAGAAGGGGCCAACCACCTGATCTCAATTGTTAGAAAGCATACTTTACATACTATAGTATGATAAATGCTTACTGGCAGATTTGCTCTGAAAGCATGTGTCCCGTGATGTGGTCATGGGTTCCCTCAGCCTTGCTTTGGGCTACTCTCTTCAGGACATGATGGATGCTACAGAGACACGCCACAGCGATCAATAACACAAAGCAACATATCTGCTGATTCAGAGACTTGTGCATAGAGCTTAGTACAGTCCCCAAAATGTGATTTTAGGCTTATGCGGCAAAATATTAGATGACATTTAATCATTTGCACAGCTGAGATTTGTAATATTGTGTAAACTGTAATAATATCAAAAGTGCATTATGAATAAAAATTCTGAATCTATAAATGGGCAGTTCGACCAAAATGAAAATTCTGTCATCACCTGTTTCAAACCCATTTTCTTATTTTCTGTTAAACTTTAAAAGCAGAAGCCTCAGTCATCATTCACTTTGACTGCATCTTTAGTCTATACAATGGGTCTCCAAACTTTATGTGTGCAAGGGCTACCACAATGGAAATAAAACAATCTGGAGGGCTACTTTTAAAACTTTTTTGTTTTACTTGTTGATATGTTTTAATATTGTTTAAAATGTTAACATACGTAAAACAAGCCAAGCTAATATAAAAAAGTTATAAATAAATATTACAATTAAGACTATTAATAGAATGTGCTTTGGCGGGCACCTCTGACTAACACCTCATTGTTTGTGTTACACAAATAAAGATATGCATATAAGTTTGGAACAACTTCAAGGTGAACAAATGAAATGTGAACCTACCTGTGAAATTATGAGAATAGGAGCGTCAAATAATTGATTTTACATTGATTTTAATCTTCGACATGGCCTTACTCGATATAAAAGAGTTATGTAGGACAACTAAAAAACTTTAGGGGGTGTTTTCACAGGCAGGGTCACAAACATTAGTATGATAATTTTGTATATTTTGAGTGAATCCCATTAAAAATCTGGTTATTATTAATCTCCCATAAGCAAACAGACAGACATAGATACTTTCTTTGCTGACCTGGCTCATGGAGAAATGCTTGTGGGTAGAGCAGCTAAACCTGCCAGCTCCCCCAGGGGCACAAACTATGAGTGCCCATTAGAATGATAGAAACTGGCAGCTGAGTGCCCTTATACCCTCCTAATTAAACCCAATGCCACATTGACACTAACAACAATGCTGATTGTAACTGGTTGAAGATAGGCTGGGTGTGAGGGGATGGACTCTGGGCATTTTAGGATGATGCTGGACATATGGGGAAGTCAGGGTGATTACAGTGCTTGCAGGGCAATAGTAGCTTATTCCAAATTCTCATACATCTACTGAATTAAAAACCTCTTCAAAATCCCCTAAAGTATTAAACTCATGTAGTTATATTACTCTATTCAAACTTTGTTTTGTAGGTACTTTCAGTCTCAGGTAAGATGCTTTTACACTTTATTCCAAAGAAATTTAGGATTAAGATAAAAATTTAACTGACAATGATACACTATTCCATTTATTTGCTTACTGAAATGTGATTGGCTGTCAGATAAGACCAGAACCAAAGATAACACTGTTTACTTTGTTGCCTTACAAGAACTAGGATTTTAGTTTCCTATTTATATCTTTCTTGGTACCAGCGACACCTGCAAGATTGTAATCCATTGAACATATAAAAATAACTATAGGTTCATGAACATTAGATTTGGGTCCTTTAGCACTTGCAGTCTTCAGAAATGTTACAATC
The DNA here is from genome assembly GCF_027580225.2 of Misgurnus anguillicaudatus. NCBI lineage: Eukaryota > Metazoa > Chordata > Actinopteri > Cypriniformes > Cobitidae > Misgurnus > Misgurnus anguillicaudatus. Next base: position 31,963,025 of record NC_073353.2, read on the forward strand.
GATACTTACACATATGTGTATAGATCATAGACTGTAAAAAAGATGGACGTAGTGACGTCACGCATAGGTTTCTGAAGATCGTTAAAGGCCCTATCCCAAATAGCACACTCCGGACTTGTGGACCTCCTCAGAGTCCACATTTTGATGACATCTTGTAGTGCAGACCTAAGGGACCCTTGACACGAGTCCAAGAGGGTGCACCAGAGTCGTATTTTGGGACAGACTGGAGCGTCATGCCGGAAATAGGAAGAGAAGTTGCCCATCAGTGTGAACTTCTCTCTTCCATCGTCTCATTGGTCTGATTGGTCTGATTGCTCTTTCGCAAGGACTTCTGGGTATGTAAAGTGCGCAAAGGGCTTCGCCGAAGATCACATCAAGGGTGCAAAGGGGGCGCTGATGAGCACACTTTGGAGCGTAAAAATGACAGATGGGATACCCTACGGACTCGTTGACTTTGCGAGCATGCGCAATTTAAGGCCGCGAGACCGAAAGTCCACATGAAGTGCGCCATTTGGGACAGGGCCTTTGTAGCTTAAAGTAGGCGGTGACTGCCGTCGCCATCTTGCCCGCGCATTACTGTGCATTACTCGCAGATATCCAAAAATGAGTAAAGAGGAGGTGGGTGAAGCTGAGGTGGCTGGTTGCTGAAACCACGCCCCCTAGCTTTACTCTAGTGACAGCAGTGGCAGTTCAACCGTCACTCAAAAGGCCACACCCTTAATTATGCAGAACTTTAAGGTTTAATATAATTTAAACGGATGAGTTACAAAAAAATTCACCCTCCCACAGTTGTCATGAAGGGCAAAATTAGCTATACAGACCAAAAATCTATTTTTGTACCAGGCTGTAAACATATTATTTACTACTGTAAAGTTGGGCATTTTGAAATGGGGGTCTATGGGAATTGACTCTCTTTTGGAGCATGCCTCTAGCGGCCAGTCGATGAATTGCAGTTTAAATCACTTCCGTATTGGCTTCATCAGAGAGATCTGAAGGTTGCCCCTCGGTATAGATACAATAATGAACATATTCAATCATACGTGTATAGCTCAATAGTTGAGGAAGTGGAAGTGACTGAATCTTAAACTGTCGCATTAATTACGTCATCATCTGTAAACAAACATGTCTTCGCCGGTCTATTTGCAAAACATGTTCAGCAAGTATTCCGAAAGGAGGGACAAGGTTTTAATACAACTTATATCTAACTTGACAGGTTGTCATCGCGGTGGTGAAGATGTATTAAAAGAATATGAAAAAGCGGCAGCAGTAGGTAAAATTACTAGCGTGGAGCCTAAAACGTGGAGCGTTGAGCATCAAGCATTTGAGAATGATAAAAAATTATCCAGAGAGAGCGGAAAGCCTAAAGCTATAAATGACAAAGTAATCGAATTTATAGTCCTCAACGACCAACATTTCTCCATGGTAGAGGATCCGGGTTTTTGGAGCCACGTTATACTCCGCTTCTTCTCTAAGGTTTTCCTCCCTGCCTTGTACGATTTGGTCACCGCACACATTCAGAATTTGATTGACAACTATTGACTACACATAAGTTTCACCATGGAAATTGGGACATCTGGTCAGTATGCTAGCTTAACGGCTCAGTAGTTGGATGAAAATTTTAACATGCAGAAAGTTCTGCTGCATGCTCAGGAGTGCTCCGGATCCCATATGGGACAATGATATACCAAGCTTTTGAAGCCACGTTCAGACAAATGAGTATAACAAAAGACAGAGTGCATGTTGTGCTAAAGGTTATATTAAAATTATAATATGAAAAATAGGAACTTATTGGTTATCATTGGAATCTGCCATTAGGAATATTAGGAACACCATACTAATACTGTGTTTGACCCCTATTCGCCTTCAGAACTGCCTTAATTCTACGTGGCATTGATTCAACAAGGTGCTGAAAGCATTCTTAAGAAATGTTGGCCCATATTGATAGGATAGCATCTTGCAGTTGATGGAGATTTGTGGGATGCACATCCAGAGCACGAAGCTCCCGTTCCAACACATCCCAAAGATGCTCTATTGGGTTGAGATCTGGTGACTGTGGGGGCCATTTTAGTACAGTGGACTCATTGTCATGTTCAAGAAACCAATTTGGAATGATTCGAGCTTTGTGACATGGTGCATTATCCTGCTGGAAGTAGTCATCAGAGGATGGGTACATGGTGGTCATAAAGGGATGGACATGGTGAGAAACAATGCTCAGGTAGGCTGTGGCATTTAACCGATGCCTAATTGACACTAAGGGGCCTAAAGTGTGCCAAGAAAACCTCCCCCATACCATTACACCATTGCATTCATGAGAAATTGAACAAGTGTTCCTAATAATCCTTTAGGTACGTGTATATAAATATAAATAGCGGCAAATTTAAAGAGTCTCCGAAGCTATAATTTTTCCAGGACCAAAGAAAAGAAACAGTAAATTTTCACAAATCAGAAAAGATTTACATTTTTAAAATGATCACAAAGAGTTGCCAGTGATGCATGTTCTCCATACAGGTCGAGCGTGTAACCTGCCGGTACTATAAGAGCTCAGACGGAGACGGGCTTTAAGAACATGTATAAAGAGAGGTGAACAAGTGTTCTAATTAGATGTGAGCCCAAACGAGTCATCAACTCCAGGAAGAGAGCGCGAAGTGGAAACGGGCCCAGCTGGATGTATTCAAAACCAGTTGCATAAGTAAGAGAGGGAAAAGACACAAAACCATGAATACCTGCAAGAGGACCCAGCTGTTGTGTGCAGGCATTTCACCAGAGACTGACACAAGAACAAGTGCAGATGCTAGAAAAGCATATACTCTTGCTCTGAAAAGTGTAGCGATTTACAGTATCATATTACTATCAGCTTCATGGTAAAATGAAAGGGAAGCCTATGACCAATGACAAGATTGCACTTTCCCAATAAATAAATCTGACCGGTTCACAAAAGATGGAATCATGTACAATGTTTTATTCATCTTTCTGCACGAACCGTCAGCTACAATAGTTGTCAGCAGGCAAAAATATAGCTTGCATGCTTCAAATGTTTACGCTAAAGAAAATGCAACTCCGAAAACAGGTTTCAGGTTGAGCTATGTGGAGAGATTGTGTGTTTGAGGGAAGAATGCAGGATGCGGTTCTAAGACCGGTTCTCCATCACAGGGGCTGTTGAACTCGAAAACAGCGTGCTTGTTGTTCTGAGGTCTCTGGCTCATCTCCGAGCATGGTTTTCGTTTACCAGTTTTTAGTCCCAGGAGAAACCACAAGACTCGGGTAATGCAAGAGAGGTCTGGGAAATGTCAGGCTGGCTATTATCTCCTCTCAGGCCATAGCACAGACACCTTAACACATGATAAGAGAAGTACAGGAGACAGTGAGATTACACGAGGGTCACACGAGGGGAAAGAGGTCAGGATACTTATGCTTTGGTGGTCACTGCAGGTGTTTCCACTGCCCTTATGTTGTTGCATTACACTTACATTTATGCATTTAGCACTTACAGTGCAATTTTACCTGGGAATCAAAACCTATGACATTGGTGTTGCTAGTCCCATGCTCAAGTGCTAGCAACAGCAAGGTCATGGGTTTAAATATCAAAGCAGGTAAAGTGTCTGGAAAATTTAAGATAAAAATTTGAGAGGGGGCAATTTGTACAGGTTATCACACCTTGGCTAACTTCAAATTCGAGGACATTTCAAGGTAGTTCCAGTTCCAATTCCCATCAAATTCAAGGACTAAATGTGGGGACACATTTAAAGTAAGAGCAAGGTTACATCGTGTTACCTTCTAAGATACATTGTTACAGTTCCCTTTTGAGAGAACCTCGCACTGCGTCACTGCGGTTACACTTTGGGGACGCCTCCAAGGGTAAGTGCGTATGAATGTGTATATCAAATTCAACCAATGGTGAGGCTTAACGACAAAGACAGGGTTACGCAGGAGCCAGGAAGTATATCGCTATCTGAAATATTGCCAAAGACGGCGTTATAGGGACGCAGGACGTATGGCAAGAGAGATGCAGCTTCTCGTTCCCTTCAGGGAACAACAGTTACATACGTAACCCGAGACGTTTTCAAGTGTCAAACACAACTATGCAAAAAAGCATTTTGGTATGAATCAACATTCGCATACAGAAGATATAAGCATTTAAAGCGAACAGTTTAGCACGTGTGCTTAAAAAGTCTAGAATTTTTATGATATTATCCTACACTACACAGGGAATAATATGGATTTTTCCAGAAAACTAAAAATAGATTCAAGCACTTTCAATGACCTGTATCTATGTATGTATATTTTCAAAAACTTCCCAGGGCCTTGAATTTTTCTCCAAGATTCACAAACTTTCAAGGATTTCAAGGACCCGTGGAAACCTTATATATAAATTGAAAGTGCATAATACATCATACTATATGCACAAGATTATTATGCATAAATAAAACTCATTTTTTCATCATAACATTGCATGTGCCCATAAACAAATTCCCCCTCAAAAAAGATACATACATTTTTCCTCCATCTTGCCAATATACAATATCTCACAGGAGAGAGTTACATGAAACCCTTTACTTATTGGTAGGTAACGCATGCCAACTCTAATTGTCCTGTATAAAGTGTATTTAGCACAATATGAGCTTAAGAAACAAGATTTACAGTACAGTAGATGTCAAGTTTAAGTGTTGCTTGGAAATATGTTGATTTATTGTGACCTTAGTAAGTGATTTTATAGATATCCATCTTCCCCATTCAATTAGACAGGACTTGGTCTTGTATGACTAAAATAGCTGCCCGGTAGCTTGCAAATATGGACATCATGTCTTCTGAACTTCTTTTATTTTGCAGACGCTCCCTGCATGTCTTCTTACCCACTGTGTTTGCGGCAAAATCAATTATGACCCATTGGTCAAGGTGGGGAAACATAAATCGTGTACATGAGCTTTTGGCTTGAAGGCCTTCCGAAAAATTGTTTTTGAGAAAAGATGTCAGGAGAACCTGGGAACAGCAGGTCCTTTCTAATAAGAGTTTAGTCAGGCTATGAAATCAACAAGATCAAGAGTACCTTCAATCAACACGAAAAGACAAATGACATAAAACCATTGGACGCTGTCGACAGATTTACACAAACATCCGCACAAATGCACGATTACAAAATCAGAAACCAAGCCAAGACTTAACAAGCGACAAGGAGAAAATTGGAAAACGTCAAACAGGTGAAAGCAGAAGAATGAATTTTTCTTTTAAAAAAGTGCACTAAAGGCTAGAGCCGTTTCTCAATACCAAGTACGCCAAACTTGGACTTGTGTCCTTCGTAGTTCGAACTTGCAAGTTCAGACTCGGAAGAACGAACTCCTGACACGAAATGCATTCTGGGAAACTTTGCTGTCATAAGTCCACATAAGTCTCCTCTGATGCATCCTCGATAAAATGGGCGGATCAAGAACACATCCGGGGATTTTATGTGAACTTGGGCTTGATGCGAACTTTGATTTGGAAAAGTACTTGGTCCGCGACTGATGCCGTTTCACAAGTCCAAAAGAACACAAGTACAGACAAGAACGCATATTGAGAAATGGCCTAGGTGTGCCAGTGGCATCTACATTGCACTTTCAAAAAGGTCCTATGTACCATTTGGGTATAGATATGTACCTTTGAGGTACCAATGTGTACCTATGAGGTACCAATATGCACCTTTTAGGTAGAAAAGTGTACCTTTTGAAAAGGAACCAACACAGTGACAACTTTTGTACCTTTTTGTGTAGACTGTGACTCTTTGGCAACACCAACAACAGTATAATCTTTCTGTAAGATTAATTCTGGATCATAAAAGTTTTGATGCCCTATATATTTGCAGACTAATTAATTCGAGAAACTATACTGAAATGCATATAAATCAAATGTTAGGGAGAAGTTCAAAAAAACCTTGCAGAAAACGTGACCGTGCCGCTTTCCTCCTTCTCTGAAAAGTTTAATTGTCTAAGAATGGTAACTAATAGAAACAAACTTCAAATGTTCATTTGTAGCAGAGATGTGTGTATTGCTTGTGTAAAAATATAATTTATCAAACTCGTTTTTTTAATGATTGAGCCAAAACCAAAAAGCGTTAGGTTGTGCTCCACTATACCCCAAGTATCAGCAAAATTTAATAATGATGCATCACTAATGTAAAAAAAAATGTGAATGGACCTAACGTCGCATTTTTTCGCTTTCTTATCCTGGATCACAGTCCTGCAGGCATCCTTGGCGGGAGCCAGCAGTGTGTTTGGAGAGAAAAGATAGAGCAAAGGCAGGGGACAGAGAGAAAAAGAGATTCATGCAATTGGATGACAGACTCTAGATGTCCAATGGTTGACCAGGATAAAATGTCCCTGTCACCGGTTTGTGGCTCCCCAGAGTGAAGTCTGATTAATTGGGCTGTCCACCCTCTCTGATAGTGGGTGTTTTACCCATAGCTCCAGGGAACTGTACCCATGCCCCCTTCACTCAACCCTATGCCAAAAAGAGAAGGAAACGAATATCAGGCCCTTAAGTCCTAGTAGCTAAAATTAGCGACTCTCTCTCTTTTCCCATCTCTCATGTTTGCTGTATCTCTCTCTCCATAATCCAAAATGCTCCTGCATCAGCATTACATTCACCTTGCTGGGGGGTTTAATGTGCCTTTATGTGCATGTGTATTGGGAAACTGGGGACAGTCAAACAGTGGACACCTCAGCATGAGTCCTATACCTTTACACTACAAGTCTCAAACTGTGCCGCGTGTGTGTGCGCATCTATATCAGTATAACCAGGTCACCAGCAACCTCCTAGATTAAGTACGGATGTCTATAGTAAACAGCCACAAAAGTTAAAACTCTACATTGAGCTTTGCAAAGCATTTTTTTTGTAGCAAAGTTTCACCAAAGCCTGCAGTGCAACCCTACCCACAATTCTCCACTGTATCATATCACCTTTTATAGAGGAATGAGCTTGCTTTACACTTGATTCATTGGGGGGGAAAGCGCAGTATGATTTGTCAGGTAAATAAAGGCTAAAAACAGACTTCCATTGAGTAAGATAAGTACACCAGACAGTAGTCAATGAATCACCTGAAAGCCCATCTTTAACTTGCTTCTGCACATTGAATGACAGTCTTTCCTCAGTGCATGGCTCATCCTTCCTGCAGTCAGCCAACCAGCCAAGGTCAATTGCCTTTTCACTCTTTCCACTCATTCAATGCTTTATGTGGCTTTACGGCCGACATTATATTTCCCCTGCACCAAGGTGACTGCTGGGCCACAAGAGAGACACATCGCTGACCATCGTAACAGCTTTGCGAAGAGCATCCTAGCAGTATACGAAGAGCAACTGCGTCATTTCGGAGCCACTGCACGTAATAAAAAACATAAATAAATACATTTTTTCCATACACTCCTCTTGACATTGGCTACACAAACACACGGTCCCACCCCAAAGTTACGTCATTGCTCGATCTGATGTTGCCATGTTGTGATGTTCAGATAAACAGTGCAATGTATTAATAGCGCCAAAGTGTTTACACTGTTTGCGTAAATCAATCAAAGGCTTCCTTATGGTTGTCTGCACGAGGAAGTATTACAACTTTAGAAAAATTTACATACACCTCCAGAACTGAAAGCAATGTTGGTTTGTTTCTTTGAGTGTAAACCAAATCAGATTTGTGCAAAATCAGATCTATTAGTTCATACCCATACGGCAAAAATATTAAATATATGCTAAATGCGTTTTTAAAAAAATAAAGATTTTTTAATTAGAAAATATATTTAGTTTTAACCTTACAAAATGTATTTTAACAGAGACATTTTTAATTTTACAACCCATATGGCAAAAAAATATATAAATAAAAGACTAAAATATATTTAATTTAAACCTTTCAAACCTATTATGTTTACAGGTTTGTAACATACAAAGTTTTTCTTCCAATGCATGAATATAAATTATTTAAAATATATTTATTTTTTAAAATACATTTTTGTGAATGTATTTTTTTGTAAGAATGTTTTGAATATTTTAAAATATTTTTATAATTATATTTGAACTAGGGCTGCATAATGAATAATCACAACTAATTGTTTGCCAAATAAAAGTTTACATCATTTATGTATGTGTACTGTGTATAATAATTGTGTTCATATAAAAACATACACATGCATGTATAAGTTTAGGAAAAATATATATTTATATAATAAGCATTTATACTTATGTATAATATAAATTATATATAAATATAAAAATGTAAATGTACACATGTAATCCTAAATATATACATGCGAAAGTACATTTTTTCAGAAAAACTTAATAAAAAAAAAATAATGTTATAGACAGAGATATATTTTTACTGTGGTCAATAACTCACAAGCGTGGTTTATCAATACCAGGTGGAATTTTGTAAAAATGTAAAACGACTTCAATATAATTTCACTTTAAATACAAGTTAATTGTTACTTTGGACCCCACCTGCAGGAAAGTAATGCAAAAAAACAAGATTTTTGTGTTACACTTGTTTTTATTAAATATACATTACTATGACGTCGTTAATATGTAACTGCAAACATATTATGTAATTTATCTTTGTAAAAAATAATACTTTGTAAAAAAAATACTTTTTAAATTTCAGTTTTATCAAAAGCAACCAACAGTACAAACTTAAATTGTTGAGAGTAAAACATTTGTCAAAAGTTTGAACACTATAAAAATTAAATCAAATTAGAATAATATACATTTTCAACATATACAACAGTATTAGCAGCGGGACAAAAGTAACAAGCGTTACTTTCGACCCGACAGGAACTCCTGATATTTAAACCTGATTTACTTTTATTTTGAAAAACTCTGAGAAGTCAAACTTCAGGATGTGTTAGAGCACTAAATAACCTGTACATTGATCAGTACTTTAACACACACAATGCGTTATAAGAACAAAATGACGGCTTTAGGAATGTACTTATCATGGTTGAAAACACCTTTCTGGATCTACACGTGGAAAAAGGTGAGTAAATAATGTGACATTTGTCAGGTCTGTCAAGGGTTGTGTGCCTAAGATGCTGTCGTAGTTTGGGATGCAAATGTTATCAGGGCTTGGAGAAAATCACTTTGTTAATTTCATCCTGTGTTACTTTTGCCCCTACACAATTATAATACACAATACACACATATGATATAAACAAAACCCTTTATTCTGCAAACGATTAGTCGTGATTAATTATTATTTAGCCCTAAATTGAACTTTTTTTGCCGTATGTGTACAGTAGCATAACACAGACATTTGCTATGTAAATGCGAGCTAATAGACCTGCTGCTGAATATTATGCCACAAATCAAACAGCAATATTGACATAACAAAAAGAAAACAACGAATTACCAACTGTTTGTTTGACTAATTACTTGAAAAACTGGAAGTAATGCTTGCTTTAATAAGAACATTTACATTTATGCATTTGTCAAATGCTTTAATCCAAAGCGACTTGCAGTGCATTACAAGAAAAACCTTTTAATCAGTATGTGTGTTACCTAGCTTTGAACCTACTGTATATGACCTTTTCACTGCAAATCCAATGCTCTGAGCGAAACAGCAGCATGAGAAATACTTGAAGACTAAGAACGCGTCCACATACATGAAGCCAGAGCCTCACTATCCGATTGTCCCCCACGTTTTAAAAAAAGTCAGTAAACACGGGATCGTCTCAAGAAATATCTGCGTACACACGAAACCACTAAAACCGGCCATAAAGGTCTCGTTATTTCTGTGTTTTTGAAGCTTTGATTGTGTTTACAGTGCGCAATATACAACACGTGTGTTCATGTTTCACGTAAAAAAAAAAACGCGGTATTTTTCACACAATTGACTTATCTGTATAGCGCTGTTTTCACTATCCTCAAAACGGGCTGATGTGTTCCTTGTGCTATGAAGTCCCTCCTTCAGAAGGAGTAGTTGAGTAGTTGAGTAGTTTGTTTAGTGTGTTGTGATTCGATAGCAGCTTAGCTTACCGTTAGCTTAGCTGGCGACTGACGTATTCCTGTGGGTGGGCGAAGTTTAGTCAAAAACTGTTCTACTGACATCATTAAAGCAACACTAAAAGAGTTTTTGCTCTTTGCTCCCCCTACAGGTTGGAAGCGGAATTGTCCATTATCACTGTCGTAAATAATTTAGCCTACGGCAGCTGGCTCTGATTGGATTGTAGGTCTGCCGTAAAGCAAGTTTTTGTAGTTTTCACTTGAACTACAGGACCGCGACCCGATGGTTGGAAACTTCTTTAGTGCGGTTTTGGGCTGCAAAGCGAATGTGAAAGTGCTGTTCACCCTGTGAACTTTTTTGGAAACATTATTTTAAGGTAAAAAAAAAAACTCTAGTGTTGTTTTAAAGCAGGAAGTAGGGGGCTGTAGTCGAAACCGACCATTCGCTGTAGGCTTTAAAAGGCAAATTCTGTTAAAGGAAATATAATCGCCTGGCAGTGAACTTTGAGCTTTATCATTTTACACGTATTGTTTATGGTATTATAGCAACATTACACACTAACTAGGGTTTAAAAATGGGATCAGAAAAACCTGACATTTAAATGTATGTAGCACACATGCCAGACCAGTATGTGGTTTTGTAATTCTGCCACAGAGATGCACTAAAAACAGAGAAGACAACTTGGGACATGCACATAAACCTTATTGTTGTCCATAATCATTTGTTGCTCATTGTAATAACAAAGGAGCCAAAGATTTTGGTTTATTAAAGCTAATAGGCTCACTAACTTTTGCCGTTGACTGCCTGTTTACTATCACAGCTTTATCATTTTATGTTTCTATTAATCCGTTGACCATAATCACTTAAAATGTTTATGTTGTTGTATTGTATCATCAAATTTTATGTAGACTCTCCACATTCTTGCATTCTACTTTTACTCTCATACTTGAATGTTCATATTTCTCATTAAATCCTCAGTTTACAGTATACTCCTCAAGTCTTTAATCCTCACCTCAAAATCTCTCATTTACGCTCTCATCTTCAATATCTTCTGTTTTCTCTCCCTGTTGCCGGCTATTATGTGCCACCATGGGCCGAAAAATCACCTACAACCGCTCGCTACCATAAGAGCTTCATTAGCGGGGACAAAATGTATCTGTTGTGCACAGCACAATGAAAATCTGTCCCTGAGAGGGAATACAAACATTTAATTATGCAGCAATGACACGGAGAGACTGAAAGCGAGAGAAATCGCTTAACTCCTCTGCTAATTACTGCCTTTTCATTTTGACCGTCCATTCATTACAACATTTGACTGCCTTTCCGTTATTTCAGAATTTTCTGTAACAAGATTAAGCCCGGTTGACCAATGTGGTCGTCTTGAAACGTTTAATATCACTCAAAGCCTTGCTGTAATAACATTGCTAATCTGCATTTACAATTAATATTGAGTGCCACAAAAAGACAACAGACGGGAAAAGAGAAAATACACACAGAGGAACAGGCCCTTCAGCATCCTCTAATGAAACTCTTTTTTGTGTGTCAATGAGCATGAATGTCTTTTTCGTGTCACTCAGCATTAATTTCTATATATTGTTTTTTCTTGTCCCCAAGCACAACTTTTCGTGTCATTTTATTTATTGGTTTATGAAATTTTCTTCTATTTTGTTTTACTATTGTTGCTTGAGGTTGGGGTTAGAACGACTTAAACTCCAACCCCAAGCGACAATATATTAAAAACCAGAAAAGTATTAAGTAGTTGAGAAACCAATACTTAAAATGACATCCTAACTCAAATCTATTTGAGAAGACCAGCAGTAATGGAGGTAAATGGACAGCGACTATTGTTGTAGTTTGAGTTAAAGGTGCAGTGTGTACATTTTAGAAGGATCTCTTGACAGAAATGCAATATAATATACATAATAATAACTCCTTGAAGAACAATAGGGTCCTCGCACCTTGGTGCTCGGGCCCTAACTATATGTGCAGTGGTGTATAAAGACCTTATATAATGAACTGTTATGTTTTTATTACCTTAGAATGAGCCGTCTTTATCTACATACTGAGGGTCTCCTTACATGTAAGTCGCCATTTTGGGCCAGCATGTTTCTACAGTAGCCCTAAATGGACAAACAGCTTTACAAAGCACGTCTTTTGAGACAACATTTTTGTCCTGTGGTGGCTACCGTAGCTTCTCTATTTGTTTCGAAAGGGACGGGGTGAGTGGTGAACTGAGCCGTTGGTTGCAATTTGCAATCTCACCACTAGATGCCGCTAAAATCTACACACTGCACCTTTAAATATCACATCTAAACTTGGCTCATCTTTGCAACCTATTCTCCAACCCATATGATTGCTTTGGTAGTTTGTCCATTTCACTAAATACAACCAATAGATGCATTTACTAAATTAGCGCCTCTACAGCAGGTGAAACTTAATATATTGGGGTATAAAATTATATTTTAGGGGTATAATTTTGGTATGATGACATGTACTGGGATAAGATTTTTAATTTGAACAGCCAGGATTAATTGTATTTTATTACACATTACACTATTCAGGTATTTAGGGCAAATAACGTACCCGTTTATATATTATAGGATATAAACACAACACTCAAAACAGTCACAGCTTTTTAAAAATGCCCTTAAAATATTCCAAGTGTACCGAGGTCAAACGATCGATTTATTTAAAGAAAAAAATGCAAGAAAGTAATGACAATCCACTGTAAATATCAGATCTGGTGTACACTGATTCAAAAACTGCCGCCAGAAGAAGCGATGATATGTAATATGATTGTGAAAAGGCATTGGCTCTCGTCTGTCTCGTGACCGATTGCATCATTACGTTAGCTAAGAATGTGAAGCGCTATTGGCTCTTGTGACCGATTACGTCATGTTTGTTTATGTTTGAATGAGATCTGACTGTGCGTTTTAATCACAGAGTTCTTCATATAAAGTAATCGCATGGCTTCAGTTCGCAAAGTTTGCAACGCAAATGATTTGTAATACTTTTATATTGTTTTATGCAATAAATACCTAAGACTGGACTTTTACTTGCGTGTTGTGTTTTATATGGTTGAGAAGTGGTTGGGTTTAGGGCAGTGCTTCTCAAATAGTGGGGTGGGACCCCCAGGGGGGGGCTCGAAGCGACACCAGGGGGGGCGCGCGAGACCCCGGGGAAAATACTTTTTGAGGAAGTGATTTTTTTTCCACCGTCACTTAAAGACATTACACCCCAATCACGCTGATAAGCCGCTTGAGTTTTTTATTATTATTTATTGATTATATTTAATTTAATTTTTCAGTATCAAATGGTCAAAAAATATTATACTTTAAATAAGGATTGATTTTTTTTATTTCAGGCAAATTGATGCAAATTGATATTTTTTTTGTGTGTTTTCTTTAATGTTAATAAGGATACAATGTTTTGCAGATGTGCAATTTTATAGACAAATTATACTATTTACAGTCACGGCGGAGAGTTGGGGGGACGCGAAATGTTTACTTCTTCCTAGAGGGGGCATGACAGAAAATAATTGAGAAGCACTGGTTTAGGGTAAGGTGAGGGTGGGGTTAGATGCTCCAAAATATCTTTAAAAACAAATGTTTATGAAACCGTTTCTACTTTTACAAATTCATAAAATTAAATGTGTCTAATCTGATGGATAAGGCAAAAACCTTAAAACCTAACAACAGGTTGCTACTGCCACTAGAGGACACTAATCCCTTAATATGTCACTTTACGTCGTAATAAGGTGCTTGCACAAACGACCTCTGAGGTCATTATTTTTGGAGGACAGTCTCCATCTTTGTTTTACCGTCGTAAGCAGAAATCTGCCTGATGGGAGGGGCTTTAGCAGACCAATCACAGTGCTTGGGATCCACGTAGCATTTACACGCCGTTACATTTTTGGGAGAGGTGCTCGTCAGGCTATGCCATTGGTTACTGCGTAGGGTTCACGTTTCTGCGTAGGCTACACATACAATCGACACAGGGGTACAGTGTAAGGCTTGGTTTAGTTGTCATTAACCTCAGAAAGAACAACAGAGAGAAAAAAGGTGAAAGTGGGGACGCACAATTAACTTTAATTCGGTACAATTGCTTTTATTTCCGCAGTAATGAGCACGTTTTACCAAAGATTAGGCCTATATCTATTGTCATACTAATTTCTCCCTTTGTGGCACGCACACAAAAACGGATGAAAGAAGTTGAAAGAAAGAATTGAAGTAGACTTAAAGAGAAGCCCGGACGACTCCGTATTAAACGATTGGCAGTGTCAATCAAAGCCAATGTTTGGCGCTCTCCTTCTATATCCTCAAACAGACAAAATCTTTGCAGTGGCACTTAACAGCCCCTCTGCTGTTCTTAATTGTAGGCTGACAAAGCCTGTCTTTGGCTTTGGGAATGAGGGACAAAAGCAGCTCTCAAACATCATAGTTACGGACGTCTGAGCAGCTCATGTACATGTGAATAGCACTTTGTATAATGAGTCAGAGAACTGAATGTTATGAATTTTGTCAGTACGAAGAGGTGGAACTGAAGTTCACGTGAAACAATAGCTAGTGACTGATTGACATTGCGTTGTTTATTGCCTGTATAGCTGTCAATCTCTCAAACTTGGCAGTTTAAAGTAAAGAGGACTATTATTAATCTCTCCCGTTCGTTTGAACTGTTAGTTGGCAAACTAACTTATTTTAGTAATAAAGCTATTTAATCACATGTTTGCAGTTATTTCAGTCATGCAACAATAAAGTCCTCCTACTTGAATGGAGCAATGGAGTTTTTGTAACAAATTTTTTGTTTCTTAAGCTTAAATTTCGCTAAAAACTAAATTATCGAAGTCACATCAGCTACTGCGCATGTGAACAGGTTGTCAAGCGCCTCACAAGACTTTTGTTTCTCAATTCCAAGAACGCAAAGAACAGACTTGTGTTCTCGTGGAGATCGGTCTTGCTAGGCGACCTTAGAAGAACAAACTCAAAAGGTCGTGAGAACACAGAACGCACTTGCGTTGGTCACCTGTCCTCTACAATTGTTTTGTCGCAATGACTCCTGCGGCATTTTCATGCATCCTCTGTACTTGCGTTCTTGAGAATTGGAATTGAACTTCGATGGTTTGATGACGTAGAGCGAGAACACAAGGACCCAAGATTGCTGAAGAATGCATATTGAGAACAAGCGTGCCGCACAAGCCCTGAAAAGCGAAGCCAAAACTTCTCGATCTCCCCCAGTGACTGGTCCTAGTATAGGTCATAAACCCCGCCTCCCCCCTGTTATTCAATGGGACTTGAGTCCAACTAAACAATTTAATTACACTTCAATTATCTTTTTTCCGAAGCTGGTTTCTGTCATTTACTGTATTTTTTATCACCCTGATGTCAATTCAAGTGTTTTTTTTTTTTTAAATATATTTGTTTTAAGTTTTATCATTTAATGCTGTAAAAACGGTGGTGGCACGTCATGATTGACAGCTGTGATATGCGCTTTCTGCGAGAGCGAGGGCGGGCCTTGGTTTCGCGGCTTTACTTCCTGCTCACTACTGCGCAGGAGTGGTCCCGAAATTGCTACTGCGCAGACTCAAGACCAAGACCAAGATGTCAGCGCCTATCGGGACACTGGCGGCTTCACTTTTCACCAATGGAAGAAACCGAATGGGCATCATCCATCTTGATTGGTTCTTTTAACTAGAAGGTGGGACTTCCGTCAATAGAGCGGCCGTATTGAGTGTTGCATTGTCCCCTATTAATAATAATAGTTCACAATCTTGTTATATCCAATATCTTTAATTTAATAAAAGATCCTATATAAACTCATGGGACTCTTTATGATAGAAACATCGTTTGTCTGCCTTTGTCGGTTCAAAACCATTACAATTTATTATATCTCTTGAGTGTGATGTTGCCGTTTCAACGCATTACCACTAAACCTATAAAAAATAGGAATCAAGACAACAGCAGGAGCCAAACAGGCAATCACTGCCATACAACATAAAAAAGAAAGCATCCCCAGCCAGCAGGGCTCTGCAGTCGGAGGTTAAATGATTTGCACTTCTGACTTACCATGTAACTGACCTAGAAAAGCCAATAGCCGAGCTTCTGTCTGATACGATACTCTGCAGACGGTAAAAGAGTGAATGTTTTGTCTGCAAACAACTTTACGCTATGAATTACGCATGAGTTGTCATGCCCTTTTACCCATGGTCAAACACTGCATGTATGAATACTGACAGCAGTTCAGTAATGTGTCAACCCAATAGAAGATAGTAAACACGGCATGTGCATATGAATGGAAAAAGGGCACGTTTTAAACACTGCGAGGTATCTGTGCAGTTCTTTGACTTTAGGCTTCATAAAGACATTTCATACTTGGTGTAGGCGCTAATACTATTGTTAGAGGCGGGGTGCACAATTTTTGAGAAACTTTTTGGAAAAGGGAGTCGGGGCAGAGTACCAAAACACACTTGTAGCCAATCAGCAATAAGGGGCATGTCTACTAATCGACATCATTGACTGGGTTGTGTATGTGTGGGGCGGGTCTATCAAAAGAAGGTCCAGATTCTATTGGGGTAGGGGCGTATCTGTTTAGGTGATTTCAAATGTCAACACCCGCTTTCAGAAATCGTGCACCCGCCTTTAAATGACCATATAGTTAAATTTACACTGGGGTGGAAAGAACACGACCTTGGTGTCCATCTTTGCTATTTAAAAAAAATATGTTGTGTTAAAATTTAAAACAAAAGAATATTTAGCTCAACAGATTACTGAAGGGGTAAATTTTGATTAATCCAGGACTAGGCCTAGTTATATTAGGACAGTAATTTAAGTATTTTTTACATACTACAAAATAACAATACTGGTATGCATATTCAGATAAAACAATTGCATTCATATATGTTACACTGATATGTCACTACAATGTGTTTTTAAATTAATAAACATGTATTTTAGTCTGGGACTATGATAAGCCCTGTCCGGGAAACCACCCCTGCATGTTTAAAAAAAAAAACGGTCTAATCGAAGAAATCTTGGAATGAGCATGACATACAATATTGATAATAATATTAATTGTTTATACATTAAGCTTTACTACAATAATGCTGCATTTGTTAACATTAGTAAATGCATTAGCTAACATTAATGAGCCATGTAGTTTTTTAGCATTTATTAATTTGTTAAGTTAGTTAATGCCAATACAATTCATCGTACATATGCAACTTTTCATTTAAAGGGGCCATGGCACAAGAGTTTTTTAAGATGTCAAATAAATCGTTGGTGTCCCCATAGCACATATGCAAAGTTTTAGCTCAAAATACAATATAAATAATTTATTATAGCATGTTAAAATTGCCACTTTGTAGGTGTGTGCAAAAATGTGCCGTTTTGGTTGTGTCCTTTAAAATGCAAATGAGCGGATGAAGTGCAAACACTGATCACAATGATGGTGGTTTGTTGCAATTAAAACTCAATTGTGCTTTTCTCTGCACTAAATGGTAGTGCTGTGGTTGGATAGTGCAGATTAAGGGGTGGTATTATTATAATAAGAGCTCCTTATGACATCATAAGTAGAGCCAAATTTCAACTACCTATTTTTTCATGTGCTTGTAGAGAATGGTTTACCAAAACTTAAAAGTTACTGGGTTGATCTTTTTCACATTTTCTAGGTTGATATAAGCACCGAGGACCCAATCATAGCACTTAAACATGGAAAATATCAGATTTTCATGCCATGGCCCCTTTAAATAATGCATTCATAAATGAAGACTAAGATTAACATGAACTAAGATTAATAAATGCTGTAGAAGTATTGTGTATTGTTAGCTCATGTTAGCTAATAAATTAACTAATGTTAACAAACACAAAAGAAACTGTAGCATATGAGAAGTAATACAGGCATAAATATGAGGTACTTATGTTATACAGTCTTTTTAGGTTATACACATCCTTTTAAACAGTCCCAAAATTCATTTTCTGTTCTGTTCATTTTCTTCAAGTTCCTGAAACCCAGCTGACTCAACTTCCAAACCCAAATGGGGAGACACATAAAACCAGAAATTTAAAACTTCAAGATGATTCAGCATGTTCTGTATCCTAATGCAAGGCAACAACGTGCATAAAACAAATAAACACAAGTCTTGTTAGGGAACTTTTTAGAAGAAGATATTAAGCATATGTTGGTCTCAGTGGCAAGCGCTTAGGTTTGGTTGTTAACGGTGGTTAAATCAGTAAGTTATAGCAAGCCAAATAAATCGACAAAAGCATAAAATGTTTTCAGAAGTATCTAATTCCCATCAGTCTTTGCTTCTCTGCACTACAAAGTAAGTCAGGATGAGAAGGCACCTTCCTCCTAACCCAAGCATGTACAGCAACAGTCAGTCAGAGCAGATCCAGCGAGACACTCGGAGCCGAAACGGAGAGCAGCATGCATGCCGCGCAGGAACCCGCCTTCGCTTGGCAGGAGTTGGCGCTTACTAACAGAATCAAAGGCTGCTTTTCTTCCCATTGAAACACACAAGCTCAGAGGTCAGCTTGCCTTTCTTGGACCACGGTGGAGAGAAATGGAATAAATGGGCTTTGTGAGACAATGGCTTATTGCTGTGTAGGCAGGCGTTTGTAGCGCCGTGGCCTCTTACTTTGACTAAATAAAAAGGGAGCGATAGATGTTGGTCTCCGAAAGCCGCGATGAAAGTAAATACTTTACCCTTCTTTGTTAATAGGGCTCCTCGCCCGTAAACATTTAAATGTACGGTGAACTTGAGATGTGTCTAGGGAAGTAAACATACAACACGGGTCATAGCAGACCCAGACTTAAAGAGTTAAATGGATAAAGATAAACAACAGTAAACTACATAATTGCAGAAATCCATTAAAGATGCATTTGACAAAGTGATAACATTTTTGCAGAATGCTAGGCGAAACTAAAAAAAACCCATTATGATAAAGTAGGGCAAGAAAGAGGATTCCCGTGGGATACTTTGGCCTCATATGGGCCCTGTCAATCAAAATCTTGAATGAGTTCTCAGAGGCCAGACCGGACAAAACGGAGCCAAGAAATATCTTCTTTTTTACTTCCACACAAATCGATATTACACAAATAAATACTACCTAATCACTCTAAAAGCTTTGCCATTAGGTACTAAATTAAACTTTTAACATGAATAGGCCTTTTAATGAGATTTGTTTCTTTACAACTGCACTTTGAAAGAGGGCTTTTTATAAACCATATAAATGAAAGCTATTTAGCACCTAAAAGGTATCTGCAATTGCTACAAGCCAAACAACCTTCTCCGGTGCTGTTTGCACTATAGACACTACACGCTTACATTTATTTATTTATTTATTTATATATAAAGGTTTCTAAAAAGGTACATTCACAAATTCGTTCTGTAATCCAAAAGGTTTTATGTAGTGGAAAGAGCTTTAAAAGGTACGAAAAAAAATGATTCAGTGCAAAGAACCATTTTCAGCATATTCTCTTAAGAGCGTGTCAGTCACTTCTCCAATGCTTTCAAATGTTATTCAGCTCTATTGTAGTTGGAAATCTAGCCAAAGGATATAGATCAGATAGAGGAGAGTTTAATTGTCCAACGATTCGTTCTCATCAACAGCCAGTCTCTTCAATCACTGTCAGGACTTAATCCAAACCTAACCCGATTAACAAACTGATATTTGTGTTCTTCTTATTCACTAACACAACTCCTTCCTAAATGTCAGGAACTGATTTAAATTCAGGGCCATCTTTAGACAGATAGAAACGATAACCGATACTAGAACTGCAGTGGTCATATATGAAGTGGATCATTATCATCAAACCTTTCATCAAGTCCACATTTAACTGAACAAGCCACTTCAGGATTTCAGCACAAACATCTCTCAGACACACAGCAAAGCACATTATGGTATTTGATTTAATAAGTTATTTTGATGTAACTTAATATTTTATTAAACATGGGACATTTTTTATTTATAACTTTTTTACTTGTATGAATATTTAGGTTTGCATGCATGCACTCTCAAAAAATTATGACTTAATGCAGGTTTAGCTAAAATAAAAACCCTTTTATTTATCATTTTGGGTTATTTTATTTGTTTGTTGTTTTAGTTATATGTTAACGTCCTTCAACACTTTTAAACACCTCTGCTGTCACATTGAACTTAGAAAGGTTATTAGACTATAAAAAATAAGCTTCAGTATTTATATTTCACTTTGAAAAATCCAAATCAAAGATCCGACTGAATGTTGTTGATTTGTCTTATTTCATGTAAAATGTCCCGATCAGCGTCTCGTCTCGCAGCGCATCTTCCCTAGGCGTGTGTGTGTGTGTGCGCGCAGCGGAGCGCGCTTTCTCTTCCAGAAACACTGAGATCAAAAATGAACCAAAAAGATGAAGTCGTGCTCTTCTTACACTTTCAGTTTGTGCTACATGTAGTTACTGATCAGGGTTTATTTGTATATACAAATATTACTATTATTGGCCACAAAACACCCACAATACACAAGAACAAACGAAACGTCCGACATTATGTTCAACCTTTAAAAAAACCAATCAAACGGCGTAATGCCTTGCTTTTTACTTTACAAGTTTACGTGGATGTTTTAAATGAGGTCAGACTTTGATGGGGAAAAAACGATAGCCACAGCATCATTTATACGACTGTAATCGATACTGCTTTTTTATATTGATGAATTTACTTATTCTGATGGATCTACGTCTAAAAATTAGCCACGATGACTATAATTTATCAATGGATGTGTGTAAGAGAAAGAGAGATAGAGTGTGGGGGGGAATGTGAAGGGGGGAGAGAGAGAGAGAGAGAGAAAGAGATAGAGAGAAAGAGAGAGATGATTCAGAGTATCTCGGTTCATACCACCACCATGTGGAGATCTGGACTCGGCGTAAATATGAATTCAGGTTAATAGCTAAGTGGTAAAACAGGATATCTTTCCTTAATTTTACTTGCATTATGGTTCTAAAATACCAATTGCCTTGGAAACATAAACACCTTATAAATAAATCATGAATGCAACATAAAATTGTATAAGAAACAAGAGTTTACAAACAACTGTGCTTTCAAATAAAACGCTAAAATAAATCTAAACCATAAAGCAAATATGGTAAATAAATACAAAATATGAAAAAAATGATGCATGATGTCATTTTTAATACAGTACAATTCAATATTATTTTAATCTCACAAAAAACTAAACTGTCATCCAGTCACCAACACACACACGCCAGAGGTTCGTCAACAGAAGTGACATTTTCCACACAGGGAAACAAATGACCGCTTAAAGTCTTTCTCAGACAGTGTACGGGCTAAGAATAACAAAACAACGTCCAGTGAGCACTGAATGCTCCTTTCATTCAGTGCCACTCCAACAGTGCCATTCTGCGCTATCAGTGCCACTGCTCCAACTGTATGCCAGTCTAGTACAACACAAACACCCATAGAGACTTAATGCATGACATCTATAATGCGTACCATTGTGTATGGAGAACAAGTGACACTCAGTATATCACAAAAATGCATCTCTACAGGTTGTAAAATCAGACTTAATGAATGAGCAATATAAACATTTATAAATTCGATGGTTGCGCAAGCCAAAAGATCCATCCACCCAAAAAGTAAATTGAGCTTACAGGTGCGTGCACGAGGACGCATGCACCTTTGCGCACGAGACGATGGTCAGTAGTTACTCACCTTGTTGCGAACGGCTCAGCCGGACCGCCACTGAAGTGAGAAGAACGCCGAGGCAACACAGACAAGACGCCAGCTTCATTTTTTAAGTTACCTCCGGTATTTCACATGTCCAATATCATATCCTCTTTATTTTAAATGTCTTGGAAAGGCAGGTATGCAAGTGCTCTGGAGTGACTTGTGAAGTGCTGCTGCTGATGCAAATAATTCAACAAGAAGCTCCGTTTAATAGGTCAAATAGTCCTCCGGAAACTGTGAAAGTTCAGGTGCGAGAAATTCGCGTTACGGTGGTTTGACGGGATCCCGACGCAAAGCTCATGCCATTACTCTCTTCACGCGCTCTTCAGCGCTGCTACGGCACACAGCCTGAGACACGCCCCCGTCGAACAACATTCCGCCCTGCGCTAATCTGATTGGCTCAAAGTCTGTAGAATTAGACACGAGCTCTCCCTCCACAGCTCAGCGTAAGTTTATGATTGGCTCGTCGGGCGCTTGCTTCTGAATACACCTGTCTCGTGTTTTTTTTTATTGCAGAATAAAATATAAGCAAAAACATGGACAGGGATAAACAAATTTTTTCTCAAATATGACGCAATTTAGTACAAAAAATACACAAAATTTGAATTATAAACAGATTTACGTTTAAAAAGCAATGCATGTTAAAAAATCTCCTTTAATATGAATTTTGATTAAAAAGTTAGTGTTTGTTGTGTTTGTAAGTAGAGCTCTAGAGAAAAAGTTGGTACAATGTTATTAAGGTGGTGTAGTATACAGTAGGTTACTCAGCCAACAATCTGACACTATAAGTGCTTTAGTTTGCGATCTCCACCTTCACACCTGCCATTAAAGATTAGGACAGTCAGCCCATACTTAAAACATCTGGTATGCTTCACACGCGCCCATATAGGCTATAGCTAGGTAGAGTAGACAGGTCACGCGCTTCTATACTGCAGAATCAACAGACTAATTAATTTGGTTTATTTGTTTAATTAAATAGACATCTGTGGTTTTCCACAATGCTAAAAGAATTTTGTACCCAATTTTTAATTTTGATGTATATTTTACTTATATTCAGTTATCACAGAAATGATAACCTTACACTTAAAAAAAAGCTTGGTTATTTTCAACCCAATATAGGGTCAAAAATTATCAATTTGGTTCAATTAACTGAGAAATCGTTTATATTTGACCCAACAATGGGTTTTAAACAACCAAATATTTTGAGTTTAAATAACACAGCAAAGGTTAAATTAAAACTCAGTGGGTTGGGTTCGTACCTTTTTGACCCAGTGCTGGGTTGAAAATAACCCGGCATGTTTTAGAGTGTAGTTGCCATATTGTAACAAAAAATAAACATAATATCGAGTAAAAATACTTAAAAGCAAACAATATTAAGTTATGTCGTACAGTTAATTAAGTCTGGGATTTCAACCTTTACAGAGCCAGTGAACTTTCCACCCCAGACTCTTAGCCAACACAGAAAAAATACCAATACAGAAAAGCTAGATTTGTTTAATAAAGTAACGTACCTCAAAAACATTACCAAACAATATTACAATCGAATGTAAGCAGAATACATTTTATAGGAAAATCTTGTTATCACAGATTCTCTGCAGGACATATTTTTGACCCTCAGGGGTCCATGAAAAACCCTGGTGTTAAGTGATTTAAAGTGGATGAAAACCTTGACCTACAGCTGAACTAGAAAAAAATCGTATTCACTTTCCTTTTCACTGTGCCCTTGATTCCTCTAAACTACTCTTTTATAATCTATGTCTGATGGAGTCGACGAAAGGCTTGTCAGCCTGTTCTGCCGGTGTGTGACATAATATGCATAGTTACTGTAGTAATGACCTTTCGCCACAGGAGGGAGTCATAACCACACTTTACCGAGGGTAACTAACAGCAGGAGACCAAACTGCTTTTTCTGAAGCATGCATACATACATACAGCTACTGTATGACATGCATATTATTATTATTTAAAGCGTGTCCTCTGCATCTAAAAATAATAAGTAACTAAGTAGTGATTTATACACTCTAAAAATGGCAGGGTTATTTTTGACCCATAATGGGTCACACTGCTGGGTTAAAATTGATCCAATGCTTGGTTGTTTTAACCCAACTGCTGGGTTATTATATCCCATGGTTGCATAACAACAACCCAACATTGAGTTTTTAAAGTGTTATATTTAACCCTTAAGATCTACACAGAACTATACGATCAAGCGACAAAATATTCAAATGATGTTTTTCCTGTAATAAATCTCTCAGAATGGTACTCTATGCATGACAATATCTTCCAGATGCTCTCAATCGCATTATTCATTCTCCGCATTAGACGAGTGATCGCAAAGGTTCCCCCGGTTGGCAAAAACAGTCTTGATGCTAGGTTTAGATCTAATCTAATACACTACTGAATGATTTGTCTAATGGAGAGTTAGCTGTGCAAGAGCCGCCAATAAAACCTGAGCCTCCGAAGGCCCTCCTATGCATAATGATTCCAGACACACAATATCCAAGTAATGAAGCGGCTTTATCAACAAGGCAGAGCCTATTTCCACTGGTGTCTTTCTCTCCCCCGCTATCTTTCATTACACTTCCTGCATTCAAACACCACCTCTTAACGGCCTGACGAAAACTATCAACTAGAATAAGACCACTGAAATTATTATGAAGAGTAGACCATTGCAATGTGAAATCGCAGGGGATTCAGTGTTTTTAATGCTACAGAAGTGATGTTCAAGATACAAACCGCAATTAATAATACGTGTTTATCATCAAAGCAAGTGCAGCCCTGTTCAAATGAATACAAGACATGCTTTACATGTAGACAGTGCAACCAACAAGGCTGCATTCAAACTTGGGCTACAGATACAAACTTACAGGCCTAGGCAAAAATAATAAATTAGGCCTACTTTAACAGTGTTTCTCATTTATCAAAGTAATAAAAAGTATAAGTATTATGAAAAAATCAGCCAGAATAGGTCAAATAAATGTTACATATAGAGATGATTTCTGCATTCAAGTATTAGAAAAATACCTGCCTCATTAATTCTTAACTGAATCGACTGAAACGGTCCACGGCGAGCTGCAGAATGTCAGCATTATCCATTTCTGAGAAAATACCAAGGTTGAATGGCACAGTAATTTAATTTCTTTTATAGACCTTAATAGAGATCAATACATCACAATGTGCAAATTGCTAAATTATGACATAATTATGCTTTTGAATGAGTTTGCATTAAGTAATCTAAATTCTCCTCAAAGTTTGATGATGTGTTACTTTTTTAATGGTCTGGAGTCAATTGACAAATTGTGTGTTCTTACTCTAAAGCCGTTAAGGCCGCTTAGATCCAGAGTCGCTGAGCAATGAAAGACATTACCGAATTACACACACACCATTACGTGGCCACCGCCACCACTAACTGCCCTCATCAGAACATAGAAG